>NW_026606198.1:1200000-1800000 GCF_029834395.1 Sorex fumeus | reverse complement strand
TCGCCATCCATTATCTTTCTTACTTAAAATGCACATTTGTTTTCCTTCCTTATAATTATATCTCACAGGTTTTAACATCCTTATTTTACTGAACGTAGCTTGATCTACCAAGAAATTTGGAAAGAAGTTTGTTAATAATTTTCTCAATTACTGTGACTAAGCTGCACTCTGCAGTACACTTTCAAAAGCATTAACTCAGAACAGATATTCAAAAGGTTTACACTGCTCATAATTAAAGATCTTATAACACAGAATTCCAAATTCTAGGAAAATATGGGTAAAGGAGGATTAAAATGCTCACAAGATTCATATGTTTCATTTACCTACATCTTTCTTCAATCTTTGTCCACTTCATCACTTCTAGAGGACTGCATTTTGTATTTTATTCCATTAAATAACTTTAACCTCAATTTTAATTTTTCTCCAGTACACAACTCAAATAGCTTTATATGCAGGGTAAGCTTGCTTTTTTAAACAATCCTTGAAAATAACATAATAGAGAAATGGAACAGAGTTTTAGATTGTTTATATTTATTTTAGTACGAAGCTCAAATATTCCTTCTAGTTTTCTGTTTCTTGAGACAAAACTCCTCTGCCAGAATACTTTAAAAATTAAATTTCTTTTTACCACAAATACATATTTTGATTTCTGGATATATTCTATTCAAGAGGCATTCAAAACTTCTAACACTTAGATATCAACTTCTTAACTTCAAAACTGAAATCAGAATAAGGCTTTAATTTATCACCATTCTCAATTCTAATTGGCCTCAGCTGAGGAAGGAGAGGTGGTGGCTGCCTCTGTTCAACTGTCAGGTGACTAAAGCCAAAAAGGGCGGGTTTTAGCTGCTTGTATTTTAGCTGCACACTCCCCCCCCCCCCTTTCAGCAAGAATAATGAAGCTGGTCTGAAATTTCAAAAAAAAAATGATATGTTTAAACTCTGATTGGATAAAAGCTTTGCAACCAAAATTATAACTCTAGTTAACTCATGTTTTAAACCAAACCATTACTTTTTGAACCTGTTTTTAGGTACAAGAATTATTTCAACTCACATTCTAACAATCCAATGCAGATGCAAACAAATATATATATTGACATATCAACATGATACAATGATGGGTCTCATTCTCCTAAAGAGCCGTGAATATAATCTCAGGGCTAGGATGAAAGAGACGTTACTGGGGCCTGCTCGAGACAATCGACGAATAACAGGATGATGAAATGAAATGAAATGAAATCAACATGATAAAACACTTGAACTGCCAATGTTTATGAAAGCATGGGAAAACTTTTTTTAATGACTTCTGTACCTCTGTTGTTTGTAAAAACGGCCTAATTTTTCATTAAGATTTGCAGTGGCTGGTAAGATAAAGCTTTGCATTCTTATTTCAGTTTGCATTCTTATTTCACTTTAGTTTCAGGCTCTAATTCTGCAGTTCTTTTCTCGATAATACAGATTCCAAAGTGCAAAAGAATTTCAATTATTAATAACCATTAATGTTTTTCCAATAAGAGATTTCAGACTGAGAATTTCAATTTCTCTGTCCAAAAACACCTAAACCTTTTAAATTGCTAGGTTGCTTATCATTCTGACCTTTTGTGATGATGCTTGCTCAAGTTTAAGGATTTCTACTTTCTGATTTTAACCTGACTCTAGCATTTGAGTATCCATAGCATTTGGGTATCCAACACAGACAGACAGAAAGATAACAAAAATCACATACGCTTGTGCACACATATATACTTGATCAATCAATCTGACCCTTCAATAATGGCAGGGAGAAATCTGATGGACTGAGAAAGGAAGGGGCAAAATAAACCCTATGGCCAACTGGATCCTTGCCCTTCGTTTCTCAGCCTGACCAGCCTGTTTCCTGCTTGTTAAAAAGACTCAAGAAAGTGCTTTTGTTAATATAAAGCTAGCAACATTAATTCATAGGGGACCCGTCCTTGTAGGTGTTGGATTTCTTATAGTCCTTCTTTGGCTTAATTTTAAAAGTTCTTAATTATCTCAAATCATAAGATTTTTACACCAGACACCTCAACAATTCCACAATACGAACATGCTTTCAGACATAGAAAGAAGCCATTGGTATCCACCAAACTTTAAATAGAAGCATAAGACAGCATTTGAACGGTCTATGTTTATGAAAACGTCAGAAAACTTTGTTTTGATGGTCACTATACCTCCATTACTAAAATTAATAACCTAATTTTATCTCTGTACTGTTTCACAAAGCTCTTTATGGATAAAAAGAGACAGGGGTGTTGTCTGTCCCTGGCCCATGTTCCTGTGGAGTGAGTGATTAATGGTCCAAAAACAAAACAAAGACACAGACTCAAGACACATGCAGTCACACAAATATGCCATGAAGAAGACAGACAAATATCGTCCACTTGCCCTCTCTTAATTGTTCCAAACCCCTCTTCTTGTCTGGCCCCTCTGTGACCAAGCTTATCAAACATTGTCCATCATTCTGAGACTCCTGGGGGATAGTAGGGATGTTTACCACACTCCCCGACCAATGACCTTTCAGTATGTCCACCTAGGTCTCGTGCTGGTCCTCTCTGCCTTACTCCTGACACCTCTGGTCGGAAAACTTGGACAGTCAGTGCAGCTGATCGACCTACCTCAGTTGACCTACACTCAGCTCCCCCCTCCAGGGCGACTTTCACTCAGCCGCCCCCTCTGAAGTGACCTACACCATGTGAACCCCAAGAGTTCCCACGTTGCTTATCAGCAAGAAGAATGAGGGCCACATCATGATCTGGAGGGGGTCACGGTATGAGCAAAAATCCCGGAGGATGAGCCCCCAGATGTTGTGTCCCAGGAAGGGAGTCTTGTTCCAGGCAGTCTTCACTGGGTCACCTCAGAGGAGGGAGGATTGAGTAACCCTCCCCACCCCAAACAGAAGCCCAGCAGCCCAAAACCTCCAGCACCCACCGCTGCCATGCTCAAGGTCACTCTCCACATGCTTGGACAACCTCTCCCAAGAGGAGACAAGCCTCACTCAAGACAGGATAAACCTCACTGGAGAGCGGACTGACTGGAAAACTCAGGTACACGGGAACCCGTGACTGAGATCTCCAAGCTTGCTCAGATCGGGACTGGGCCTCTTCCCCCCAGCTCCCCAGTTTTCCAGTAGCTTGGCAGTCACACCCACAAACTGCCCCTGGCACCATGTAATCTCATCAAAGGCCAAGACCCAGAGTCTATAAACTAAAACTCCTGGAAGAGAATGACACAGAATTTCCTGGACATTATATTCTATCCATAAAAAGCAATACAAAACAAATCATCTAGCATTGCCTTTTCGGCAGGTTTAAGTGTTGGTGTGACAGGTGTCAGAATATCGAATGTAACCAAAGTAGAGAGAGAGTATGGGGAAATTATCTGCCACATAGGCAGGAGAAGGGTTGGAACGGGGTGGGGTGGGGGAATACTGAGGATTTTGATGGTGGAAAATGTGCACTGGTGAAGGGATCCGGAGGCAGGAGACTGCGCTGTTCTCTTCCAGGAGCTGGGTTCTCCAAGCTGAGATCTCCAAGCCTACTCGGATCGGGGCTGAGCATCCTCCACCCAGATCCTCCAAATTCCAGTAGGCAGGGGTCACACCCACCAACTGGCCCCCTGGCGCCGTGTAATCCCATCAGGGGCCAAGACTCAGAGACTATAAAAACCAGCTCCCGGAAGTGAATGTGGCTGCGCGATATCTTATCATCTCATTCCTACTTTGGACAAACTGGCAGGCTACCGAATGTAACCTGCCCACACGGCAGAGTCTGGCAAACTCCCCGTGGCATACCCAATATGCCAAATACCAGTAACAATGAAGGGTCTCATTCTCCTAACTCTGAAAGAGGCTTGAATATGGCACTTTTTAAAAAAATCTTAGGGCTAGGACAAAGGAGACGTTACTAGGGCCTGCTCGAGGCAATCGACGAATAACAGGATGGCTGTGATTTGTGTTGTGGTGAAGGGATGAGTGTTTGATGATTGTGTGACTGAAACTCAAACATGAAAGCTTTGTAATTGTATCTCACAGTGAAAAAAAACGGTGGGGGGGAAATAATAATAAAATAATAAAATAAAATTAACATTCTGAATAAAAAAGGAAAAAGTAATGTGGGAGTTCATGCCCAATTCAATCAGCTTAATCAATGGCTGAATAAATAGCAGTACTCCTACATTATTTTAAAAAATTAAATAAGTAAGATAATATCAGTATTGAAATTTTAGGGTTATAACAATAAGCTACGCCTCATCCACACCCCTAGATTTCTAGTGAGTTGGTACTATGAACTTATCTGTCAGGTTTTTCCACACATCTGGAGACCCAGAGATGTGGCATAGTGTCCTTCCTATATGCCAAGAGTGGTTTATGTTGGTATCTTTGGACAAAAAATATGGTGTCTCTGGCAGCACAACAAAATTTGTGGGAGAGCCATAGCTAAAGACTGAAATCCTCAGCTGAGTGCCACAACTAAGGACAGAACAGTAAGCAAGAGTGCAAGCCACTCACAAATTTGAGAGTCTAGTAACTAAATGTGTGACCTCCCCCAGTCAGAACAAGGTGAAAAAAGGGAAGTGTAGAGGAGGAAGTTACTCCCTTTATGACTTATGAGTCAAGACTTGATTCTTTTAGCTTTAATGGGTAATTAAATAAACTTAGGATCTCTGGGCTCAGTAAATTCAAAACAAAAATATTTAGAATAATTTAATTTAACAAAAAGAGAATAATGGAAGATTGTTACATTACACACAAAGCACAGAAAACAAGGAAGTCCCAAAACAAGTCAAACTTCAAAAACACTCCAAGTAATCATAGAAAAATAAAAGTGTTTGTTTATAGTAATAATTTCTCTAAATTTCAGTGAATTGAACTCCCCTATCAAGGCTAGGTGCGTTAGGAATCAAACCCTTTGTTGCATGTAAGAGACACGTTTGAGCTCTTGCTATAAGTACTAGTTCTGAAAGATGGGAAACAATTATACAGGCTAATGCTATATTTACATAAAAGCAGGAACAAGGCCTGAGTGACAGTAGGTGATGTCTTGCATGGGACTAACCCTGGTTCTATCTATTGCACCTTATATGTCCGCTGCAGCCCAGTCCCATCAGGAGTGAGCCTTGAGCACAGAGCCAGGAGTAAGCCCTGAGCACAGTCAGGTGTGACCCAAGCACTGCCAATCCCCCCTCCCCAATCATTCTTGTATAAAACTAGCATTCAAACTGAGAAGTGTGATGAGACAGATATTAATTACAGACTGATTAAGGGATCAATTGATCAAAAGGATTGTATAATCACATATACAACAAAAGGGACAACGAAGTTTCTAAAGTCACTGGTGATGTACCTGAGGAGGTGCATGGATGCAACAGCACGGGGCAACTTCACCACCCACTATCATCATTAGATACATCAGAGATTACAAATGAAGAAACAAGAATTCTAACGAGAAATTGGAAGAAACAAGACATGAGCATAAACATAAACACGGTGCTCCCCCGCAAAAAATTCTCTCTGGTGAACATGGAACATTCTCCAAGATAGATGATAGCTATCTTGGAGAATGTTCAAAATGTTCACAAGTTGGGTGTCCACAAAGTAATGAAAATAGAATAATACCAAGTATCTTTTCATATCATAATGCAAAAAAAGAGATATATTGACCCTAAAAAGGCCAGTAAAATATTCCAATATACAGGAACTGAAAAATATATTTTTAAACAATATACTTTTAAACAAGTTGGAGCCTCTTCCCCTTCATCCTCAACACAGTGCCCTGCTTTCTCCTCCTCCAGGTCAGTCAGTATTCGAACCCAGGACTCTGATTTCCCTAAGCAGGTGCCCTAGGCATCCTCTAGGACCCTGGGCCGCTGTCCATCCCTGAGCCTCTTCCTGTTCATCCCCAACACGGTGCCGGGCTTTCTCCTCCCCCAGGTTGTACACGCCACACACACCAGGTACCCGTAGAGGGCGTGGCCTCTTCAGAAGTGGACATGGCCTCTGTAGAAGTGCGTGTGGCCTAATTTGGGGCCAGTGGATGCTCACAGAGCCGGAGGCAATTATTCATACCCAGCAATCTCCTGTAATATCTCAGTCTCCATACCACCACACCAACATGAAGAAACAATGCAAATCCCCACCAGGAGGAGAGGACAATGAAAAGAGAAGCCTCATTAGGTGTTACTCACCTAAGGAAGCTCTCTGATAAAGAATTCAGATATGAAGTAATGAAGATGTTCAATGAACTCAGTGAAACAGTGAGACAGATATCCAGTAAATTAAAGAAGGACATGAAAGAAACAATCGAGAAATACAGGAATAAATGAGAGTAGAAATTGGAAAACTACACACAGAAGTGTCACGAATAAAAGATTCGGTAGATGAAATAAAAAACTCAGTCTGTGCCCTCAACAGAAGAATGGCTACAGCTGAAGACAGAATCAGTGAGCTGGAAGATGAGCTGCAGGAAGCCTACAGGCAACAACAAACAATGGCAAGAGACTGCAAAATAGCCCTAGAGCAAATCAGAGTCCTAGGGGATGATTCCAAGAGGAACAACATTAGAATCATTGAAGTACCAGAAGGTCAGGGAAACAGTCCCAATGAAAAAGCCACAGTTAAGCAAATCATTGCTAAAAAATTCCCAGAGCTGGACAATGCAGGCATCCAAATTCAAGGAGCCCAAAGGGTGCCAGCTAAAAAAGACCCTAACAAAAACACTCCAAGACATAACATAGTTAGAATGATGGATGTCACGGATAGAGACACAATACTGCAAGCAGCGATTTCAAACAAGGAAATCACCCCTTCTTTCATTAATATTAAAACTAGAGCAAAGAAATAATGGCTCTGAAGGAAATCACAAAGGAGCACCCCTTAGATTCACAGCAGACCTATCAGAGGTAACCCTCGAAGCCCGAAGGCAATGGTGGGATATAGTGAAAAAAAACTCAATGAAATGAACGCTTCACCAAGAATACTTTATCCGGCTAAACTCTTTCTCAAACGTGAAGGAACAGTACACTATTTTATAGATAAACAACAGCTCAGGACCTTCATAGACTCAAAACCAAACCTAAAAGAAGGGATAAAGGGACTAATGCGAGACAATACAAACTCCTACAAGCACAACAAACCCTTACAGAAAGATGACACAAAACCCCATAACAATAATCTCTCTCAACGTCAATAGTCTAAATTCACCAATTAAGAGACACAGAGTGGCAAAATGGATTGAGAGACAGAACCCAACATTCTGCTGCTTATAAGAAATACTTCTCAACAATCAGAACAAACAGACAAAGTCAAAGGATAGAAAACAACCCTGCAAGCAAACAACCCCCTCAAAAACGCTGGGGTGGCCTTACTAGTATCAGACAACATACATTTCAGGTAGAAAAAGATTAGAAGGAACAGTGAAAGCCATTTTTTATTAATCAAGGGATATGTACATCAAGAAGAAATCACACTCCTAAACATATATGCACCCAATGAGGGACCAGCCAAATACCTACAACAACTGCTAACAGACCTTAAGAAGGACATTACAAGGAACACAATAGTAGTTGGAGACTTCAACTTCAACACCACCTTATCACCCATGGATAGATCAAGAAGATTAAAACTAGAGCAAGGAAATAATGGCTCTGAAAGAAGAAATAGAAGACAGAGAACTAATAGATATATACAGGACTCTGTATCCCCCCCCCCCCCGCGCGCACACACACACACACACACACACACACACACAGAAAAGAATACACATTCTTTTTCAGTGCACATGGAACATTTTCCAGAATATACCATGTGCTGGGCCACAAAGTATGCCTCAACAGAATCAGGAAGATAGACATTGTATCAACTATCTTCTCAGACCATGATGCACTGAAGATAGAAGTTAATTATGTACAGTTGCAGAAAAAACAAATCAAACACCTGGAAATTAAACAACTCAATGTTGAACAACGAGTGGATCAGGAAAGAAATCAAGGAAGAAATCGAAAGATAGCGGAAACAAATGAGAATGAAGACACGAGCTACCAGAATCTATGGGACGCAGCTAAAGCCTTGTTAAGAGGAAAACTTACAGCTCTGCAAGCATTTCTCAAAAAAGAAGAAATTGCCCACATAAACAACTTGACTTCCCAGCTCAAGACCTTAGAAAAGGACCAACAAAAGGAGCCCAAACTAGGCAGAGGATAGAGATCATAAAAGTTAGAGCAGAAATCGACATGGAAACCCAAAAAACAATCCGAAAGATCAATGAAACCAAGAGCTGGTTCTTCGAGAAAATAGACAAGATTGATAAACCACTAGCAAGACTCACAAAGAAAGAGAGAGAGAGAGAGAGAGAGAGAGAGAGAGAGAGAGAGAGGGAGAGAGAACCCACCCTAATAAACTGTATCAGAATGAGAAGGGGGATATCACAACAGAAACCAAAGAAATTCAAAAGATCGTCAGAGCCATCAGTCTGTATGCCACAAAACAAGAGAACCTAGAAGAAATGGATAAATTCCTGCATTCCTATAATCTCCCAAGACTGAATCAAGAAGATCTAGAATACCTTAATAGTCCTATTAATATCAAGGAAATTGAAACTGTAATCAAAAGTCTCTGCAAAAACAAAAGCCCAAGTCCAGATGGATTCACTAGCAATTTTTCCAAACATTTAAAGAGGACATATTGCCAGTTCTTCTCAAGCTTTTCCAGGAAATTGAAGAAACAGAAACTCTCCCAGTTTCCATGAAGCCCATATCTCTCTAATACCAAAAGGAAACAAAGACACCACAAGAAAAGAAAACTGCAGGCCGATATCCCTGATGAACACGGATGCGAAGATTCTCAACAAAATACTAGCAAATAGAATTCAACAACTCATCAAAAAGATCATACACCATGACCAAGTGGGATTCATCTCGGGGATGCAAGGATGGTTTAACATTCAGAAATCAATCAACATAATCCAAAATATCAACAAAAGAAAAGATAAAAACCATATGATCATATCAATAGATGCAGAGAAAGCATTTGACAAGATCCAGCACCCATTTATTATGAAAACCCTCACCAAAATGGGTATAGAAGGGACTTTTCTCAATATAGTTAAAGCCATCTATCACAAGCCTATGGTAAGCATCATCCTCAATGGGGAAAAACTAAGAGCCTTCCCTCTAAATCAGGGATGAGACAAGGGTGCCCATTTTCTCCACTGCAGTTCAATATAGTACTGGAAGTACTTGCAATAGCGGTTAGGAAAGAAAAAGATATTAAGGGCATTCAGGTAAGAAAGGAAGAAAACAAGCTCTTGCAGATGATATGATACTATACTTAGAGAACCCTAAAACCTCTACCAAGAAACTCCGAGAAACAAGACTTGTATAGTAAAGTTGAAGGCTTTAAAATCAGTATTCAAAAGTCCATGTCTTTCCTATACACAAATAGTGAGAGAGAAGAAAGTGACATGAAAAAAACAACCCTGTTCACAATTGTGCCCCAGAAAATCAAGTACCTATAAATCAGCTTAACTAAGGATGTAAAAGACCTGTACAAAGAAAACTACAAAAAGCTACTTTGGAAAATAAGAGGAAATGGAAATATATCAAAGATTAGATGATCATATGTTTGGGAGGATATGTCAGTATATTCTAATTTTTTAAGAATCGCCCATACTGTTTTCCAAAAGGGCTGAACCAGTTGGCATTCCCACCAGCAGTGAAGGAGGGTCCCTTTCTCACCACAACCATGCCAACAACTGTTGCTTTTATTCTTTTTGATGTGGGCCAGTCTCTGTGATGTGAGATGATATCTCATTGTTGTTTTGATCTGCATCTTCCTGATGATTGGTGATGTAGAGCATTTTCTCATTCCCAGCATCCCATATGGTCCACTGAGCACTGCCGGGAGTAATTCCTGAGTGTATGAGCCAGGAGTATTCCCTGAGCATCTCTGGGTGTGACCCAAAAAGAAAAAAACAACTAGTATTATCACAAAGATTTCATCACAGTCTTGGAAACTTGATGATCTGGAGAGATTAGATACTATGAATGGTGTATACTTTGCATGTGGCACCACATATAGTAATCATAGCACCACTAGAAGCAACCCTGAGACAGAGCCAGAAATAGCACCTGAAGAACCTCTAGGTATGACACAAAATGCCCCCTACATAAAATCAAATTCAACAGTGATTCAAGAGGTTTATACAAGCAGGTGTGTGACCGGCCACTGTCACACCATCCACATGCCTGCACTCCAACCAACCACTCGGACCCAAACCCTCCCAGCCTCCCAAACCTCCATCTTGCCCACCAATGTGTGCCATAGCTGGCTTGCTCCCTCTCTCAAGTGTGTGACCCCCCTCCTGTCCCCCTCCCCCCACCTACAGTGAGGCAGGAGTGTGGTCTTCGCTTCAGGGGACATGGCTTCTGCAGTAGAGGGTGTGGCCTCCAGGGAGGACGAGGCAGCCGCTCAGGTGGTCACAGTTATATTCCCCTTTCCCAACACTCTGGACTCACATCTCAAATAGTCAAAGCCATCTGCCACAAGTCTATAGCAAGAATTATTCTCAATGGGGAAAAACTAAGAGCCTTCCCTTTAAGATCAGGTACTAGATAAGGATGCCTGCTCTCACCACTTCTGTGAGTATAATATAGTACCGGAAGTACTTGCAATAGTGATTAGGCAAGAACAAGATATTGAAGGCATTCAGATAGGAAAGGAAGAAATTAAGCTCTCACTATTTGCAGATGATATGATACTATATTTAGAGAACCCTAAATCCTCTACCAAGAAGCTCCTAGACTTGTATAGTAAAGTCACAGGCTTTAAAATCAATACTCAAAAGTCCATGGCTTTCCTATACTAAAATAATAAGAGAGAAGAAAGTGACATGAAAAAGCAATCCAGTTCACAATCATGCCTCAGAAAATCAAGTACCGGGGCTGGAACAAGAGCATAGTGGGTAGAGCATTTGCCCTGCACTTGGACGACCCGGGTTCGATTCCCAGCATCCCATATGGTTCCCCGAGCTCCTCCAGGATTAATTTCTGAGGGCAGAGCCAGGAGTAACCCCTGAGCATCGCGGGGTGTGACTCAAAAAGCAAAAAAAAAAAAAAAGAAAAAGAAAGAAAATCAAGTACCTCGGAATCAGCTTAACTAAGGAGGTAAAGGACCTGTGCAAAGAAAACTACAAAATGCTACTTCACGAAATAAAAGAGGACATGAGGAAATGGAAACATGTCCCCTGCTCGTGGATTAGGAAAATTAACATTGTCAAAATGTTAATACTCCCCAAAGCATGATACAGATTCAATGCGATCCCTATAAGGATACCCATGAAATTCTTCAAAGAAATGAATCACACACTCCTGAAATTCATATGGAACAACAAACCCCCAAAAAGAGTTAAAGCAATTCTGGAGAAAAATAAGATGGGAGGCATCACCTTTCTCAACCTCAAACTCTACTACAAAGTGGTAATAATTAAATCAGCATGGTACTGGAACAAAGGCAGAGTCACAGACCAATGGAACAGGGTTGAATATATTTACACACACTCTCAAATATATGATCATCTAATCTTCGATAAGGGAGCAAGAAATGTGAAGTGGAGCCTTCTGGGAATATATCCCAAGGATGCAAAAAAGCATAGTAGAAATGACATCTGTACCTATATATTCATTAAACAGCAGCACTGTTCACAATAGCCAAAATCTGGAAACAACCCAAGTGCCCTACAACAGATGACTGGTTGAAGAAACTTTGGTACATCTACACAATGGAATACTATGCATCTGTTAGGAGAGATAAAGTCATGAACTTTGCTTATAAGTGAATAGACATGGAGAGTATCATGCTAAGTGAAATGAGTCAGAAAGAGAGGGACGGAGAAAGACTGCACTGATTTGTGGAGTATAGAATAACATAGCATGAGGCTGACACCCAAGGACTGTAGATACAAGGGCCAGGAGGATTGCCCCATAGCTGCAAGCCTACCTCATGAGTGGAGGGGAGAAGGCAGATGGAATAGAGAAGGAATCACTAAGAAAATAATGGCTGGAGTAATCAGTCAGGATGGGAGATGTGTGCTGAAAGTAAATAATGGACCAGAAATGATGACCTCTCAGTGTCTGTATTGCAAAACATAATGACCAAAAGTAGAGAGAGAGCATGGGGAATATTGTCTGCCATGGAGGCAGGGGGGAGGTTGAGGAAGGGGGTATACTGGGGAGATTGGTGGTGGAGAATGTGCACTGGTGAAGGGATGGGTTTTTTATCATTATGTGATTATAACCCAAACATGAAAGCTTTTAACTATCTCATGGTGATTCAATAAAATAAATTAAAAAAGTGAAGTAGAGCAAGGAAGGCTTCTTTAACAAATGGTGCTGGCAAAACTAGAGAGCTACATGCAAAAAAGGGCGGGGGGACTCAGATTTCTACCTAACACCATGCACAAAAATCAGATCAAAATGGATTAAAGACCTCAACATCAGACCAGAACCCATCAGATAAATTGAAGACAAGGTCTGCAAAACTCTTCACGATACTGAAGCTAAAGGTATCCTCAAAGATAACATGCCACTGGTCAAGCAAGTGGAAACAGAGATAAACAAATGGGACTATCTTAAACTAAAAAGTTTCTGTACCTCAAAAGAAACAGTGACCAGAACACAAAGACAATCTACAGATTGGGAAAGGATATTTACCCAACACCCATCTGATAAGGAGTTGATATCAAGAATGTACTCTTCTTGTTGTAGAGTTCTTCTTGAACTCTACAAGAAGAAAACATCCAACCCCATCAGAAAATGGGGCGATGAAATGAACAGAAACTTTCTCAAAGAAGATATCCGAGGGTCAAAAGGCATATGAAAAAATGTTCTTCATCACTAATCATCAGGGAGATGCATATCAAAACAACAATGAGATATCGTCTCACACAACAGAGGCTGGCCCACATCCAAAGGAACAAAAGCAATCAGTGTTGGTGTGGAAGTAGGGAGAACGGGAGTCCCCTTCACTGCAATTGGGAATGCCTACTGGTTCAGTTCTTTTGGAAAACAGTATGGACATATCTCAAAAAATTATAAATTGAGCTCCCATTTGACCCAGCAATAACACTTCTAGGAATATATTCTGGAGATGCAAAAAAATATAGTCTACATGACAACTCCACTTGTAAGTTCATTGCAGCACTATTTACAATAGCCAGAATCTGGAAAAAAAAACCCTGAGCGCCCAAGAACAGATGACTGGCTAAGGAAACTTTGGTACATCTACACAATGGAATACTATGCAGCTGTTAGAAAAGATGAATCATGAAATTTGCATATAAGAGGATCAACATGGAGAGAATCACGCTAAGTGAAATGAGTCAGAAAGAAAATGACAGACATTAAAGGACTGCACTCATTTGTGGAATATAAAGTAACATAATGGGTTACTAACACCCAAGAATAGTAGAGATAAGGATGGAGGATTGCTCCATGGCTTAAAAGCTGGCCTCACATGCTGAGAAAAAGGCAGCTGAAATAGAGAAGGGACAACCAAGTAAAGGATGCTTGGGGGACCCACTCAGGATGGGAGATGTGTGCTGAAATTAGACTATTGACTAAACATGATGTCCACTTAATACCTGCATTGTGGACCACAACACTCTAAATGAGAGAGAGAGTATAAGGGAATGCTCCTGCCACAGAGTGGGGGGAATGAGGTGGGGGTTGTGGGAGGGATACTGGGAACACTGGTGGTGGAAAATGGACACTGGTGGAGGGATGGTTATCGATCATTGCATGACTGAAACATAAACATTAAAGTTTGAAAGTCTTTAACTGTACCTCAAGGTGACTCATTAAAAAATAACAAGTAAAATAATTTTAAAAAAGATGAAGTCATGAAATTTGCATATAAGTGGATCAACATGAATAGTATCATGCTAAGTAAAATGAGTCAGAAAGAGAGGGACAGACATAGAAGGACTGCACTCATTTGTGGAATATAAAGTAACAAAAATGGAAACTAACACCCAAGGATAGTATAGATAAGGTCTAGGAGGATTGCTCCACGGATTGGAAGCCAGCCTCCATATGCTGGGGGAAAGGAAGCTCAGGTAGAGAAGGGAACACCAAGTAAAAGATGCTTGGAGGGATGGCTCGGGATGGGAGATGCATGTTAAAACTATAGACTGAACATGATGGCCACTTAATACCTGTATTGAAAACCACAACACCCAAAAGGAGAGAGAGAGAGTAAAAGGGATTGCACCTGCCAGGGGGGGATGAGGTGGGAGTGGTGGGAGGGATACTGGGAACATTGGTGTTGGAGAGCAGGCACTGGTGGAGGGATGGATACTCAATCATTGTATGACTGAAACGTAAGCACAAAAGTTTGTAACTGTACCTCACAGTGATTCATTAAAAAAATCACTTGATCACTTGATACCCCGTTACTCATAGATTTACTCGAGCGGGTGCCAGTAGCGTCTCCATTCATCCCTGTTGCATGCTAGCGTAGCCCAATGGCATCTGCTCATTCTAGGAACATGCAGAGCCTCAAACTGATCATTCAGGGTCTTGACGAAGAAGTCTGACCATCTTGTAGGTGGGTGTCCACGCGATCTTTTGACGTCCCATAGAATCCAGTCAGTAATGGCTCTAGTCCAGCGGTCATCTCTAAACCTCATTACTTGTCCAGCCCATCTAATTTTTGATGCCTTGGCAAATGAGACAGCGTCCCTGATTCTTGAGCATTGAACGAGATCAGAACTCCGGATTCTATTTCTCATTTGAGTGAAGCATGATACTCCAAGCATAGCTCTTTCGATTCCTCTTTGAGAGACCCAAATAGCGTTCTCATCCTGTTTCGTAGGGCCCAGGTCTCTGAGGCATATGTTAATGCAGGAAGAACAGTGGAATCGAAGAGATGTGCTCGTAGTTGGAGGTTTTTGTCCTCTTAGTTATTTCTTCAATGCTCTTGAAGGCATTCCAAGCCGCTCTCTTCCTCCTGCGTAACTCAGGTGCCAGGTCATTCATCATGTTGATTTCTCGACCTAGGTATATATAACTGTTGCATTCGGAAATGGTGGTTCCGTTGAGAGTGAATGGAACATCAGGAACAAGACTGTTTCTCATGAACATTTGTGAGATTCAGTTGTAATCTGACCTTTCCACACTCATGGTCGAAGTTGGTTAGCATTTGTGCCGCGTGGCTGATGTTTGGTGTTATTAGAACGATGTTATCAGCAAAGCAGAGGTGGTGTAGTTGCCGACCATCTACCTTCACTCCCATTCCTTCCCATTCCTTCCCATTCCAGTCCTCGCATGATTTTCTCGAGGGTGGCACTGAAGAGTTTTGGTGAAATGGTATCACCCTGCCGAACCCCTCTCTAGACATGTATGATTACTTCTTTGTAGAATGGTGAGATCCTGGTAGTGAATCTGTAATAGAGCTCACAGAGGATCCTGATGTATTGAGTTTGTATGCCCTTACTAGCTAGGGTTTCTGTGACTGCTTCTGTCTCAACAGAATCAAAGGCCTTCTTTAAATCAATGAACATTAGACAGAGCGGCATCTTGAACTCCTGAGAAACCTCAATGATCTTGGTTATCATGTGGATATGGTCGATGGTGCTGAATCCTTTTCGGAACCCAGCTTGTTCGCATGGTTGTCCTTCATCTAGTGTTCTGTCAATCCTATTCAGGACGACTCAAGTGAACAGTTTGTAGATGACAGACAATAGGCAGATTGGGCAATAGTTGCCAATGTTGTGGATGTCTCCCTTCTTGTATAGTAGTACAGTCCTGCTGGTTTTCCATTGGGATGGAACCTTGCATTCAGACAGGTAGCGTGTGAAGAGCCGAGCCAGTGTATTGATGAGTACTGATGGTAAGCTCTTTAGGTGTTCAGGTATGACCTTGTCTGAGCCAGGTGCTCTTTGTTTCTTTACTGACAAGATGGCGTGTTGGATTTCGGAAGGGAGAACATTGAGAACGACATATCCATCCCACGGAATTTGGTATGTGGGCAAGTGGACATGGCTAATTAAGAGATCTGAGTAGAAGTCATGAATAATATTCTCCATTGCCCTTCTGGAAGATATGATAGATCCATTAGGATGTCAGAGGGCAGTCATCTTGGTCTTGTAGTTGGTGAAGTACAGGCGGGCATTACGAATGCTTTTCCTGGCTTCTGCCGCATCTACCAGCACTGCTGCTCTCCTGTCTTTGATCACTTCTCTGCACTGTTTTCCGAGCTCAGACATTTGCTTGCGGTTGCCTGAGGCATGTGCCAAGCCACGTTGGTGGATAAGTTCAAGAGTGTTTGAAGAAAGGCGTTTTTTTTGTGGTTATCTCTCTCTTGGCATTCCTCCCACAATCATGGAGGTGCTGAATCACTCGATCGTATTCCTCGTCAATGTTGTCAATGACAGCATCTTCCCATGTTGCCGCAACAGAGCCAAAGAGCTCCCAGTTGGTGGTCGGTCATTTTTTTTAAATAAAATAAATAAATTAATTAAAAGGTTTATACAAAATGATCAAGTGGGAATCTTTCTAGGGATGCAAGGATACCTCAATATATGTAAAATAATTAAGACAATAGGTTTTATTTAAAAAGAGATTGAAAAAAATCATATGATCATACCCGTAAATAAAGAGAAAGCTTTTGACAAGATTAAACATCCATTGGTGATTTTTTAAAAATAGTGATAGGAGAAACATACTCTGAGGCCAAGAAAGAACCTTATATGCATCATGACAGTCTGCACTTCAGCAAAATAAGCAGTAGGCCTAAATTTCTGCCGCCGCCGCCCCCCCCCCCCCCCCCCCCGCCACGCTGGCCTCACAGAGAATTCAATGAAACTGTCCTTGGCGAGGCTGGAACTCCCCTAGATGCCACTAACCAGTCATATGATAAATAGGATATCTCCAGGCACAGCAGGTGGGCATCACCAATTAGCTCACAGACTTGTGACTGTTTCATCGAAATTCTTGGGAAAACTGCCAACTGTAACCAACAACTGTGCCAACTTTGCTTATGTAACTATAGACTATATAATGTTCCCTGGAACTAGGGTCGGGGTCCTTGTCAAGACTCCACTGCATTGGATGAGGCTTGAACCCTAGCTAGAGCTGGCAATAAAGGTTCCTTTGCTTTTGCATTCTCACTTGTGTAACTGGTATCTCACTGAAAGGGAAACCCAGAACCCAGGTATAACAATACCTCAAGAGAGTAATGGCAATTCACAACCAAACCACAGCCAACATCATACTTAAGAGCAAAGAATAGAAAGCTCTAAATCTGGCATACACCAAAGCTGTCTACTTTTTCCACTATTACTAAATATAGTTTGAAAGGCATTAACACAGCAATTAGTCAATAAAAAAATTGAAGGAATTCAAACTGAAAAAGAAGTTAAGGGGCTGGAGCAATAGCACAGCGGGTAGGGCGTTTGCCTTGCACGCAGCCAACCTAGGTTCGATTCCCAGCATCCCATATGGTCCCCCGAGCACCGCCAGGAGTAATTCCTGAGTGCATGAACCAGTAGTAACGCCGGGTGTGACCCAAAAAGAAAAGAAAAAGAAGTTAAACTCTCACTATTTGCACATACATAGAAGACCCCATAAACAGCACTTTTAAAAAAAACCTAGGAATAATAGACCAGTAGAGCAAAGCAGCAGGATTCAAAATCAATACACAAAAATTTGTTCCATTCCTATATGCAAATAACAAACTAGAAGAGGAACAAATTTTTTAAACATCTTCATTGAAATAGTATCTAAACACAGGATAATCTCATTTATTTGTGGTACCGATCTGTGGTTGGTCTTGAAACCAACTTTGAAAGAAGTATTGGAGGGACAAGACAAACTTCACAGATACGTATAACTTTTACAGAAAGATAGTGAAAAGCTTCTTCGTGTCAATAATCGCACTCAATGTTAATGGCCCTAAACTCACCAATCAAGAGACACAGAGTGGAAACACATTTGAACAGTTACGGCAAACAGAGGCTCAGAGCCAGCGACTATAAACACTTCAAGCAAACAATTCCTTTAAAATGGCCAGTGTGGCCATCCTTATATCAGACAAGAGACTTGACGTTAAAAATAGTATAACAGATAGGGATGATCATTTCTTACTGACCAAGGTTTATAAACACCATGAAAAACACACTCAAACATTTATGCACCTAATGAAGTACTATCAAAATATTTAAAATAACTGTTTAATAGACTTGGGACTGGTGGGAGAGGACGTTAGCCTATACGATGAGGAGCAATGAAACTGGGTTCCAGCCACACCCACTGGCCTTCCAGCTCTCCAACAGCACAAAAACAAGCCAAGAGCATCTAGGTAAGGCAGGAATCCTGGGAAGGAAAAGCTGCAGACACATACGGTAACTAATAGAACCTCCCAACACTAGGTGGCGCCAGAGAACTTAAAAAGATAGTACCTCCTCATGGCTGGAGTGGTCCCTGAAAACTCAAAATTCCAAACCAACACTGATGCAAAAGGGTCAGGAGGAGGCAAAAAACCAGAAACTCATCTACAGCCCACAAAGCACAGCAATCATAACAGAGCCCGCCATGGTCAGTGACTGGAAAGAATAGTCTGACTGGCTCTTCCAGCACCAATCTATTCAATAAATTCTCAGACAACATTTTAAAGATTTTATAATGGTAATGTTCTAATGAGCTTAAAGAAACTACAGACTGTCAGTAATGCACAAGAAAGTATGAGAGGAAAGTCAGAAGTGATAGAACTGAAGAGCATGACTGGAAAAATTAAAAACACAGCTTAAAGCTGAGGCATGAATCAGTGACTTCAATGACACAATCCAGAAAATATCTAGGAAACAACAGAAGTTTGTAGGAATTCATCCAAGTCCTTAAATGAGAGCCAAATGCAAGGTGGATACTAATGATTACTGGGTGATAAACGACATAAGATGATGGCAAGGAAGCAAGACAGCCTTTAAGAGAAATATAAAATATCTATGCTTCACTCTACACATGTAAGAAATTTTTATACTTCAAATGAATGGATCAAAAAGTTGTGTCATGCACATATACACAAAGGAATAGTATGCAGCTCTAAGAAAGAATAAAATCATGAAATTTTCCTCTACCTGCATGGAACTAGAGGATGTCACGTTGAAGAGAGTCAGTCAGAAGAACAGGGATAAATAGATGATGTCTCTCATATGATGTCTCTCATACGTGGCACTTAAAGATACATATCAAGGTAGCAAAAAATGTCCAAAGACAACATAATGGGAAAAAATGTATCCGCACAATCAAGTTGCCATGGTAAGGTTGGGAGGGAAGAGTCTTGGGGGTTCTTGGGAGAGGAAGGGTAGACATTGGTAATGGGTGTGGTGTTGGAATTGTGTGCATGAAAAACCATTATTAATAGCACTGTAACCACAAGATCTCAATAAAATTATTTTTCAAAAAACAACCTAAAAATTAAACTATGAGATGTTAAAATTTTCAATATTTGAAATGAGAGGGAACAGTATTTCTAAGACTCGAAGACAAAGTTTTACTAATTTATTTAGAGACTTTCTATAATAAAACATACTAATATATGCTAAGAAACATAATCAAGAAAAAACATTCCATAGACCAACCCTAATCCTAGTTTGGTTGCTTTGTTTTGTTGTTGCATGGGAGGTTGGGCTTTTTTGCAAATAAGCACCAATATTATGTATTTTTTAGAAATAATAGTATTTTGTTTGGTAACTCACAGTCTTATCTAATGTAAGTAAAGGTAAAGGCCTTCCCATTGATCGTCAATTTGCTCAAGCGGGCCCAGTAACGTCTCCATTGGAGACTTTGTTGTTACTGTGTCTGGCATATCGAATACTCTAGGTAGCTTGCCGGGCTCTCCGAGAGGGGCAGAGGAATCGAACTCGGGTCGGCCATGTTGGCCGCTTGTAAGGCGAATGCCCTACCCACTGTGCTATCGCTCCAGCAGTAAAATATTACTAAAACTATGTGCTGCACTTGGAAAATGTAGAGTTCTTACATATATCTAGTATCACTTGTATCACTTGTCATCCCGTTGAACTTCAATTTGCTCGAGCGGGTGCCAGTAACATCTCCATTCATCCCTGTTGCGTGCTAGTGTAGCCTAGTGGCATCTGCTCACTCCAGGAACACAAAGAGCCTCAAATCGTTTGTTCAGGGTTTTGACGAAGAAGTCATAGGTGGGCGGCCATGCGGAATCCAGTCATTAACAGCTCTAGTCCAGCTGTCATCTCTAAATCGCATTATGTGTCTGGCCCATCTGATTTTCAATGCCTTGGCAAACGAGACAGAATCCCTGATTATTGATTGTCAATGGAGGTTGGAATTCCGGATTCCTTCTCTCACTTGAATGAAATGTGATATTCCAAGCATAGCTCTTTCGATTCCTCTTTGGAATACCCCATAGTGTTCTTGTCCTGTTTTCATAGGGCCCAGGTCTCTGAGGCGTATGTTAGTGCAGGAAGAATGGTGGAGTAGAAAAGATATGCCTGGAACTGGAGGTTCTTCATCCTCTTAACAACTTCTTTGATGCTCTTGAAGGCGTTCCAAGCTGCTCTCTTCCTCCTGCACAGTTCTGGCACCAAGTCATTCCTAATTTTGAGTTCTTGACCCAGGTTCACATAGCTGCTGCATTCGGAAATGTTCGTTCTGTTGAGAGCAAATGGAACATCAGGACTAGTTCATTCTTCATGAACATTGTCTTGGTGAGATTTAGCTGCAGTCCGACCTTTCCACACTCATGGTCAAAGTTGGCCAGAATCTGTGCCACTTGGCTAATGCTTGGTGTTATTAGAACAATGTCATCAGCAAAGCAGAGGTGGTGTAGATGCTGGCTGTCTGTCTTCACTCCCATTTCTTCCCATTACAATCATCGCATGACATTCTCCAGGTTGGCACTGAAGAGTTTCAGTGAAATGCTATCACCCTGCCAAACCCCTCTCTTGACATTGATGATCATTTCCTTGTAGAATGGTGAGATCCTAGTGGTGAATCCGTAATACAGCTCACGGAGGATCCTGATGTACTGAGTTTGAACACCCTGTTTGGCTAGGGCTTTGATGACTGCTTCAGTCTCAACAGAATCAAAGGCCTTCTTTAAATCAATGAACGTTAGACAGAGCGGCATCTTGAACTCTCACAAAACCCCAATGATTTTGGTCACTATGCAGATATGGTCGATTGTGCTGAATCCTTTTCGGAACCTGGCTTGCTCACATGATTGTCCTTCATCTAGTGTTCTGCCTATTCTGTTCAGGATAACTCGAGTGAACAACTTGTAGACAATGGACAACAGGCAGATCAGGCGATAGTTGCTGATGTCATGGATGGCTCCCTTCTTGTACAACAGGACGGTCCTGCTGGTTTTCCATTGGGATGGAACCTTACATTCAGACAGGTAGTGTGTGAAGAGCCACGCCAGTGTATTGATGAGTACTGGTGGCAGATTCTTCAGGTGTTTGGGTCTGACCTTGTCTGGACGGGGTGTTGTACACTTCTTTACCAACAAAATGGCATGTCAGAGTTTGGAAGGAAGAACGTTGGGAATGACATATCCATCGTGTGGAATTTGGTATGTGGGCAGGTGGACGTGGCTATCAAAGAGATTTGAGTAGAAGTTGTGGATAATCTTCTTGATTTCCCTCTGGAAGATATGATAGATCCATCAGGACATCTGAGGGCAGTCATCTTGGTCTTGTAGTTGGCAAAGGACAGGCGAGAGTTGCAAATACTTTTCCCGGCTTCTGCTGCATCGACCAGCACTGCTGCTCTTCTCTCTTTGAGATCTTTCTTTATCACTTCTCTGCACAGCTTTGCAAGCTTGGATGTTTGTGATTGCCTGAGGCTCGTGCCAAACCACATTGGCGAAGGAACTGGAGAGTTTCTGAAGGCAGGCATCTGTCTGTGGCTTTCCCACTCCCGGCATTCTTCGAGCAGTCATGGAGGTGCTGAACCAGTCGATCGTATTCCTCGTCGATGTTTTCAATGACAGCACCTTTCCACATTGCCACAATAGTGCCAAAGAGCTCCCAGTTGGTGGTCGTTCTGGGAGTTCTCTTCTTAAACTTTGCAGCCCTTTCTCTCCGCTCTGTGAAGTAGAATTTTGCACAAAGGAGATGATGGTCCGATCCGTTTAGAATTTTGGGACAGCAGCGATATCAGTCAGGCAAAACCATCAATTGAATATGATGTGTTCAATTTTGTTGTGGAACTTTTCACCAGGAAACTCCCATGTCCAACGTTTAGATTCGTCCTTCTGGAACTGTGAGTTACCATGGATGGTCTTGGTCGACATGATGAACTCAGTCTCTCACCCTGTTCGTTCCATTCTAGGCCATTGGTCCCTATGTGGAATTCTTCGGGCAACCTTCTCAGTCCTATCTTGGCTTTAAAATCACCGACAATGATCTTGTAGAAGGTGTGGTCTTCTTTATAGAACTTTTCCAGCTCCATGTAGAACATCTCAATTTCTTCTTCATCGTAGTTGGATGTTGGTGCATAGACAACAAAGATAGAAACTACCTGTAGTGAACCACATCTATTCAAGCATAATCATCTGATTCGGGTTGTTTAGCATTCAAATGAATCAACTCTCATGGCCAAGTTCGTGTTGAAAAGGACACCGACACCACCGGCCTCTATTGTCGCATGTTCCAAGGAACAGTTTTTCTCCGTGTCAAAAATATCTAATATAAGCCTGTCTAAATTTAAATATAGGATCCAGGACACAGTACAGCAAGTTGGGTGCTGAATTGCAAACAGCTGATCTGGGTCAGATCCCCAAACCACAAGGAATTATCCCTAAATATAGAGCAAGGGATGTCCCCTGATAAGTCACAGCCAGGTGTGACTCAAAGCCTCCCCCCCAAAAAAATTAAATAAAATATAAAAATATAGCTAGTTACAATAGCTCTGTATAAGATAAAATTAGAGTCAGGAAAAGCTAGTTGATCGTCAAGTAATATTTTTTTCAATGGTACCTAAAACGCAAAATCCAGCTGTTTCCATCTGGTCTGCAGGTCTGCAATTCTGCACAGGACACCTGCCAAGGATTCTTGATTGTGATGGTGTAGAAATGTTTACACTTGTCACACTTGTATCACTTATCATCCCATTGCTCATCGATTTGCTCAGGCGGGTGCCAGTAACGTCTCCATTTGTCCCTGTCTCTTGCTAGTGTTGCCCAGTGGCATCTGCTCGCTCCAGGAACACGAAGAGCATCAAACCGTTCATTCAGGGTCTTGACGAAGAAGTCTGACCATCTCATAGGTTCACACACTGAAAAAAAATGTTCACACACACACACACACACAAAGTTCACACACTGAAAAAAAACTATTCTCTCAAAATTTTCTATCTGCACAAAGAACTTATGTCTTATAGGTTACTATAAAAATATAAAGAGGAATAATGGTTCTAAAGACAAAGTAATATAGTTGGAGTTTAATAGTTTTCTTTTAAAAAATAGAATTTTGCTTGCTCTTCAAACCTGTGTTCTTGCTTGCTTGCTAGTCTCTATATTTCTTGGTTTGGTTATTTCCACTCTGGAGAAGCCTGTGTTCTTTCTCCCCTTAATAAAATAAAACTTAATAAAATAAAACTTAAGTAAGTTTTAATAACTTATTAATTAAATAAACAAGTTTAAAAACCATAAAATTTTTAAAAAGAATTTTAGTTAGCTAACAAAATTCTCCTACTTTATTTAGATTTAAGTAATCAGAAAGTCAGAGAAGATATTCCAACAGTGTTCTATAATTTTTATAAGAAGAAAAGAAGAGGGGAAATGAGCATTTGCTAAAATGATTACTTGTGAAGCAGAAATCTAACTGGTGGCTCATTTAATTCTTACAACTCATTACAACAACTCATTTTAAAAATGGAATAAACTACCTTTACTGACAAATGTACTTCATTTACCTAAAACAACTATAAAACCAATTTATATTATTGACAAGTTATGAATCTCCTAAAGAACTATATGGATTTGAATGTGGTATATGTAGTTGTCCAGTTACTAATGAATGACTTGCTATAATATGTATTTAAAATTATCAATATATACACATTATATCAATTAAACTATATATTTTTAAAAGACATGAATATTTTAAAAAGTAAAGGCATTTTTAATAAATAGGTAGATTCCCCCATCTTCTAGTAGCTAGACAGTTACACCCACCAGATACCCCTGGTACCATGTAATCCCATCAACGGCCAAGCCCAACACTATAAAGCCAAGCTCCCGACATCTTATTGTCTAGTTCTTGATCTCGGAGAACCCGGCAGACTACCGAGAGTATCCTGCCCGCACAGCAGAGTCTGTCAAGCTCCTCGTGGTGTATTCAATATGCCAAGACTCAGTAACAATGATGGGTCTCATTCCCCTGATCCTGAAAGAGCCTCCAATGTGTCACTTGCTAAAATCTCAGGGCTAGGACGAATGGAGATGTTACTGGTGCCTACTCAAGGAAATCGACGAACAGTGGGATGACAGTGACAGTGATGAAATATTATTTGGTCAGCTTATTTTTTCCCCATATTCATTCTACCAATATTAATAAATGTACCACGTGTCAGATATTTCTGTGCAATTAATAAAGATACTTTTAGAAAGTCCCAAATAACATACAGAAAATAAATCGGTGTAATTATTTGAGAAGACTTTGTTATCCTGTCACTTAGGTATCTCTGAGGATACAATCTCAGAAAGAGCTGCTGCAGCCAAGACGGAGCATCCCAGTTATGGGGGACACCGGAAATCTGACAGCCAGAACAGTCATTCCTAGAAACCCAAAGTCAGAAAAAGTTCCGGTGTGAAAAGTATAAGTAGAAAAAGAACAAATTTGCGTGAGTAAAGGTTTTTGCTTCAGTTTTGAATATATGAACCACATTTAGCACACATGGATGAACTCATCTTCCAACAAACTGAGCAATAACACCAGAAATAAAGGCCTAGATACAGGAGAGCTTATTCATGTGCACTTTAAAAATGAGGTAAGCTGGGGGTTGGAGCAATAGCACAGCGGGTAGGGCGTTTGCCTTGCACGCGGCCGACCCGGGTTCAATTCCCAGCATCCCATATAGTCCCCTGAGCACCGCCAGGAGTAATTCCTAAGTGCAGAGCCAGGAGTAACCCCTGTGTATTGCCAGGTATGACCCAAAAAAGCAGAATAAAAAAAATAAAAACAAGGTAAGCTATTGAGGACTATGAAAAAATGAGGACTAAGCCCCAGAATCTGGGTGGTGTTTACACCTGGGGAAAAGGGGAAAGTGCACGATCATTTTATGGGCATTTTGTGGCATGGCATTCACCTGATAATTATTGGTTTAACTGAACAGTTTATGTTTTGTGCACTGTCTTATGTTTTGCAATGAAAGTATTGATAAACTATTAACTTTACTCAACTAAAACATATATAAATTTTAAATATATGGGTAAATATATGTATTTATGTATATATATATATATCGCCTGTATCACCTGTATCACCTGTCGTCCGTTGTTCATAAATTTGCTTGTGCGGGCACCAATAACATCTCCATTCATTCAGCCCTGAGATTTTAGCAGCCTCTCCTTACTCATCCATCCCAACGCTGCTGTATTGGAGGATCTTTCAGGGTCAGGGGAATGAAGCCCATTATTGTTGGTGTTTTTGGCATCTTGATTATGCCACGGGGCTGGAGTGATAGCACAGCGGGTAAGGCGTTTGCCTTGCACGCAGCCAACATGGCCGACCCGAGTTCGATTCCTCCGCCCCTCTTGGAGAGCCCAGCAAGCTACCGAGAGTATCTCGTCCATGCGGCAAAGCCTGGCAAGCTCCCCGTGATGTATTCGATATGCCAAACACAGTAAAAACAAAGTCTCACAATGGAGGCGTTACTGGGCCCGCTCCAGAAAATCGATGAACAACGGGAGGACAGTGACAGTGATTATGCCACGGGTAGCTTGCCAGGCTCTGCCGTGCAGGCGGGATTACTTTGGTAGCTTGCCGGGCTCTCCAAGAGGGACAGAGATTTGGGGGGCAACCTCTAATCACTTTTACAGGTGTTCCCAGTCTATCAAACATCAAACCGAATGTCACAGGTTTGATCCCCGACATTCCATATGGTCCCACAAACCCACCTAGAGTGATCTCTGAGCACAGAGCAGGAGTAAACCCTGAGCACCACAGGTTGGCATTCAAAATATATGTATTTGGTATTTGTGAAAATATATATATATGATTTTCACTTATTCTTTTAGTTTTGTACATTACAATTTTTCCACAATGAATAACGTAACAGTGAACTAAAAGGTAAGTTCTAAAAGTGAAGAAAAATAATTCTATCTTGGAGTGGCCAGCTGCTTTTGGCATGGGCTAGGACCTGGATGGAAAAGAAAGGAGAAGAGAGGGACAACAAACCTTCCAAGGGGTGATTTATGACGCTTCCTAAACTAATAAAGTGTCTAAGTGACTTGCTCCAGGCCCACTGGCCAACGTGGGTTGAGCAACTGAGGAAAGCTCTTGTGTTCTGATAGCCATGACAGCCTAAGGAGAAAAGGGATGCAAGACAGAGCCCTTTCTGTGCTCCTCCAGTTGCCAGCTCTAAGATGCCCTTCTCATCTACTCCACTTTCTGACTTCTTGAAATCTTGGACCTAAGCACAGATTTTCTGGTGTCTCTTTAATCATCCCTTCCTTTTCCCAGCCCAGAGCCATCAAGCTCACAAATGCTTCCTTGGGCTCTAAAAACACTTCTTCTGACCTTGCAGAAAGAATCCAAGTTTTTCCCAGTGCCACAGTACACACTGAATTTCTTGAAATGCTTAAGGGTTGCTGTGACTCTTCATGCCATCTCGCCACTTGAGACCTATTCTCCTTCTCTGCAGCAACCAGGCGGGCAAGCAGGGTGGGTATTCCACACTGCTCACCTGCAGCTTAGCTATGAAGCTCTCAGGCTCCCATGGGTGTTTTACTCAGCGGTCCCCACACTGAAATAGGCTTCCTCAAGCAAACACCCTTCACTATCTCACTGAGAAAACCTGTCAACACCAAAGTAAAAACTACAAACACATGAGGTGATATTTTAGAAGTAGACTCCCAACTCCTCCACAACAGTGTGTTTGCCAGAGATTAAGACTGCCACCTTTTACTTTGGATTAAATTTGGAAGCACATTTTTTTCAGCAATCACTGGTCAAATAATTTCACAAAACAACAATGACATATCATCTCACAGCTGAGAGATTGGCACATATCACAAAGGACAAAAACAACTATTGTTGGTGTAGATGTGGGGGAGGGAAAGACATCCTCATTCACAACTGCTGGTAATGTTGACTGGTCCAGCCTTTATGAAAAACAATATGGACAATTCTCAAAAAACTAGGCATTGAACTTCAGTATGACCCAGCATTTCCACATTTTGGCATCTATCCCAAGGGCCTAAAAACTCTGCTAAAAATAGACATTTGCTCCTCTATTTTCATTGCAACATTCTTTTGTGTGTGTGTGTGTGTGTGTGTGACAATTTTTTTTATTAGTGAAACACCATGAGGTACAGTTGTAGATTTACAATTTTTGTGCTTGGGTTTTGATTATACAATGATCAGATACCAATCCCTCCACCAGTGCCCATTTTCCACCACCATGGATAATATCCCCCCCACCCCCATCCCTCCATCCCTCCCTGCCTCTGTGGCAGGGCAATCCCCTGTGTTCTCTCTCTCCTTTTGGGTTTTGTGGTCTGCAAAAGAGGCATTGAGTGGCAAACATGTTCAGTCCATAGTCCACTTTCGACATGCATCTCCCCTCCTGGGAGGATCCTCCAAACACCCTTTATTTGGTGCTCCCTTCTCTATCTGAGCTGCCCTTTCCTCTAGAATGCCCGGCTGGCCACTAAGCTATGGAGTAATCCTCCTGGTTCATTGCAACATTCTTAACAATAGCTAAAATCTGGGAAACAGCCCAAATGTACAAAATAGATGACTAGATAAAGAAACTATGGCACATATATACAATGAAATATTACTCATGTACACTATGAGAAAAGATGCAGTCATGTAATTTGCACCTACTTGGGAGGATCTGGAGAGTCTCAAGCTTGGTGAAGTCAGCCAGAAGGAGAGGGATAGATATAGAACGATCCCTCTCATGTGTGATAGAAAGAAACATGGTAGGAGAAAACAGATGCACAACAGGAATTGAGAACTGGTTTCCAATAGGAAGCTCACAGTTGGGGGAAATTAAAGATTAGGGATGATGGTAGAAGAGGTGGACACTCTGTTGAGGGTATGGTGCTGGAATCTTTATGCATGAAATCATATCAGTAAGTTTCGTAAACCACATTGTTTAAAATAAAATATTAAAAAAGTAAATTAACAGCCATCTATAACAAACCCACAGCCAATGTCATAATAATAAAAAACTGAAAAACCTTTCTCCTGACTTCAGACACATAGCAAAGATATGTACTGTCACCACTCTTGTTTAACATAGCTTTAGTAGTCTTTTCCACAGCAATCAGACAAGAAAAAGTATCAGGTATTCAAATTGGAAAAGAATCAATCAAACTATCACTACTTAAAGGTGACATGTTATTGTACACCTAAAATCCTAAAGACTCCACCAAAAAACTCTTCAAAGTAATAAACGAAGACAATAAGGGAGAAAGTTACAAAATCAATACACAAAAATCACTAATATTCATTACACAAATAATGAACTAGAAACAAAAGAAATTTAAAAGACTATTCCTTTTAAAAATGCTTCCCCGGTGGACGGAACAATAGTTCAGCAGGTAGAGTATTTATTTGCTTTGCATGCGGCCAACCCATGTTCAATTCCCAGCATCCTGTACAGTGCCCTGACTACCACCAGGAGTGATTCCTGAGTGAAAAGCCAGGAGTAACCCCTGTGCATGGCCCGGTGTTATCCAAAAAAGGAAAAAAACATAAAATTTCAAGGACTTTTTTTTTCAAAGATATAAAACTAATTCTATTACAATTTTTATGGAACCATAAAACTCCTTAAATAGCCAAATTAATCCTAAAACCAAAAGAAAGGGACATTCAGGATTCAGGAATTGCATTTCCCAATTTTGACCCTTACCACAAAGCTATAATAATCAAAAGTACATGGTCTTTGAATAAAGATAGACCTGCAGACCAATCGAACAGAACTGAAAGTCCAGAATTAAATGCCCAGATTAACTGAGAGCTAATCTATGGGAAATGGAGCCAGGTGGAGAAAATAAAATCTCTACAACAAACGGTGTTGGGAAAACTGAATGCCAATATGTAGAAAAGTGAAATAGAACCATATTTCACTATATGAGTTCACAAAAGTGTGTGGGCACTTGCCTTGTGTGTTCCATGGCCATGAGCCACTTCCCCATACCAGCTGGCCACTGCCACAAATAGACACATGAAGAAGAGAACAGGGTTGCCAAGCTGGTTGGTGATCAGTCATCATTTATTCCAATATAGTCTCCCTCTGCCTCCTTCCAGTCTCACCCACTGCCCATATTCCGTCCCACCAAGTGCCACATTCCAGTTTCCCCCTGCTCCTCATTCCCATCTCTTACTGTCCCTCATGCTAATCTCACTCTGTCTTGTATTCTGTCTTGTATTCTCACAGCCTTAGTCTAGACCTCAACCACCCAGGTTGAGAGTAGCGACTACACATAGGTCAGATAGCACAATCAACATATGTGAAGCCCTTCCTTCCAGGGAAGCTCTTCTAGATTTCATCCTGCTAGGAAATCCGCTCCAGGGTGGAATTTCATGTAAAGGCATAGTTTTACCTTTCCTTAGTCCATATTCATTTAAATGGTCATCTTGAATTTACTTCTTAATAATCTTTCTACTCATTTTGTCACAGTAAGAGATATATTAAGCTTATAGGGTGGCTCTACTGGGGACATCTCACTATGGATCCCAGACTGCAGTCCTCAGGCCAGATTAGTCCTTCCTAACCCCAGCAGGATCCTTTTCTTTGGGTCACGGCAGAATTTGTCCACGACTGTGCTCTTAACTTATTGTAAGTTTAGTGGACCTTGGCCTGTCCCTTTTCCATGCCAGGGTAGCTCACAGTTTTCCCTGGGTCCATCCAATCTCTTCGTTGGGCCCCTCCTTTTGGGGTGCTAGGAACTAAGGGCAACTGAGGCTTAAGTCGAGTAAACATGACAAATGCCCAGGAGTAAATATTATATGGAGTCAATTTACTGCCAAGTTACAAAAGCATAGCATTAACTGTCTTCCTATGTCTAAACAGAAAGGACACTGCTCTAAAATAAACTATGCAACGGACATAAGGGAAAGAGAAAAGCAACATCTCACTTACAAATACAAAATCTAGACTCCTTAGAAGGATCTGAGGATCTTAGAAGTCACAGGGTCTAATTTGGGGATATAGGTGATTAACAGATAGGGGAAGCAGAGCACAAAGGAGAGGTCAAAGATAAACACAAAGGAATGGGAGTGCCTCAGGAGCACTGTAATGAGTGTAACTCAATAAACCTAAGGTCCCTGCAGCAAGAGAGAAAGGATGAAGGACAACCAATGTTATCCTACACCTCACACCACTCACAAAAGTAAACACAGTGTGGATTAAAGATATTGCGCTTAGACCAGAATCCATAAAATACACTAAAGAAAGCATTGACAGAATTCTCCAGAAAATTGACCACCGGAATTTTCAGTGAGATGACAACAGTGGCAAAATAAACAACAACAACAACAAAAATATACAAGTATGACTACATTAAATTTAAAAACTTCCACTCAACAATAGAATTCCAAGCTATAATAAAGAGACACCCTACTAAATGGAAGAAAATATTTGCACACAATACATCAGATAAAGGGCTGTTATACAAGATCTATAAAGAACTCACAAAACCCAACAAAAAGCTCATAGAAGAATTGATCCAGGGTGTTAAGGATTTTATACAAATGAAATCAAAGGAGTGAAGGAATACAATAGCAAGCCAAAGCAACAGAATACTGCATGTGGAGAACAGGATCAGCAACCTTGAGGACAAAGTTTAAAACATCAGCAGTAATGAAGTAACAAAAGAAAAGAGAAGAAAAAGAATAAAAGAGAAATCCCCCAGTTTCTGGAGAGAGGCATTTGCACAATTCAAGAGGCCCAAAGAGTACCCAACAAAATAGACTCAAACAAAACAACACCAAGACACATAGTAATCTAAATGTTGGTAAGAAACAAAGACAAAGATGGACTGCTCAAAACATCAAGAGAAAAGAAAAATCTCAAATACATAGTAAATAAGATTTATTACAGTCCTCCCATATAATGTCACACAAGTCAGAAAAGAGTTAATGACATATTAAAAGTACTGAATGAAAAAACTTCCTGTCTAGAGTCCACTACCCAGCAAAGCCTCATTTAGGTCTGAGGGAAGAATTAAAAAATAATCTCAGAGAAAGAGAGAAGAAAAGTGCCTCCCATGAGGCAGGCTGAGGGTGGGGGGAGGTGGGGGTTGATGGAGGGAAACTGGGGACACTGGTGCTGGAAAATGTACACTGTGGGATGGGTGTTGGAATATTGTATGAGAGAAACCTAATTGTGAACAGCTTTGTGTCTGTCTCACAGTGATTCAATTTAAAAAATCTTCTCGCACATAAAAGAGCTGGCAACATTTGCAACAACTAAACAAATTCTGTGAGAATTACTGAAAGGCCACCTATAAAAAAACAGACAAACACTTGCAAAAATAACTTGATCACACACACAGGGACACAGTCGTTTATATCAACAATCTCTCTTAATGTCAATGAACTGAATTCTACTATAATAAGGCATACAGTAGCTGGATGGATCAGGAAAGAAAATCTATTTGCTGCTTGCATGAAACACACTTAAACTCACAGGATAAATAAGACTCATATAGACTCAGACTGAAAAGATTGAAAACAATCATACATACCAATGGGAGACAAAAAAGAGTTTGGACAGCTATATTTATACCAGACTGAAGGGCATCAACATAAAGAAAGGAATTAGCAACAGTAATGGACAGTACATAATAGTTAAATAAACAATAGATCAAGAAGTACCAACTCTGATCAACATTTATGCACCAAATGAAGTTTAGCAAAGTTTATGAAGTTTCTGCTCACAAATCTCAAGAAACACATTGACAGAAACACAACAGTAGTGGAACAACAGTCCACTTTCACCACTGACCAAATTAAAAGATGGAACATCAAGAGTCCTAAATGAGGATCTAGAAGAACTGGGATTGTTGGTCATATACAGAACCAGAGCTATGAAAAGCTGAATATACATTCTTCTCTAGTGCACATGGAATGTTCTCCAAGATATCACAACTAGGACATAATTCAAACACACACAAATTTACAAATATAGAAATCATACAAAGTATATTGTCAAATCTTAATGTCATAAAAGAAATTAATCACATAAAGAATATGGGGGAAATGTTCAACACTTGGAAACTAAACAAAACACTGCTAAACAACAACTGTGTCAATGAGGAAATCAAGAAAGAAGAAAAAAAGATTCCTTGATCTAATGAAAATGAAGGTACAGTCATTCAGAATTTATGGGATGGAGCAAAAGCTGTACTAAAAGTGGAAGTCAGAGTAATACAGCCTACATTAAGAAAGAAGAAAAAGCCCCAAACAACCAAGAGAGATATATAAAAAAAATATGAAGGAATAATAAAAGAAGGAAGAGGGTGGGTTGAGCTTCCCGTCCCAACCCGAGCAGAGTCCCGGCAGCTGAAGACCTCTGGTTCCAGCCACAGCCATGCTTAAGACCACTCTCCACACGTTCAGTTGAACTTCACGCATGAAGGAACCAGCAGAGGAACCCAGGTGTGTGGGACCCGACGCATAGATCTCCAAGCCTGCTAGGATAGGGAATTGGCCTCCTCCACCCAGATCCCCCATCTTCCAGTATGTAGGCGTTACACCCACCAACTGCCCCCGGAGCTGTGTAATCCCATCAATAGCCAAGACCCAGAGACTATAAAACCCAGCTCCCAGAAGCATGTGCCCGCGCGACATCTTACTATCTAGTTCTTACTCTGGTGAACCTGGCAGGCTACCAAAAGTATCCTGCCCACACAGCAGAGTCTGGCAAACTCCCCATGGCATATTCAATAGGCCAAAAACCAATAACAATGATGGGTCTCATTCTCCTGACCCTGAAAGAGCCTCAAATGTGGCGCTTTCTAAAATATCAGGACTAGGATGAAGGAGACATTACTGGTGCCTGCTCAAGGAAATCGATGAGCAACAGGATGACAGTGATACAGTGTGAATAAAAGAACACAAGAATAGTATAATGAGGAAAATATAAAAGCTAGAGCAGAAATAAATAGCATAGAAACTAAAAAAGTGAGACAAATAATCAATGAGTTCTTTTCAAATTATGGCTATAGTGAATAGTGCTGCAATGAACACCGAAGTATAGATGTCTTTTCTGGATTGTGCTTTTGGCCCCTTGGAACATATTCCGAGCAGTGAGATTGGTGGGTCTTATGGAAAATTAATGACCATATTGACTTCCAAAAAGTCTGGATCAGTTGATGTTTCCACCAGCAGTGAATGAGGGTCTCTTTCCCCCCCACATCCTTGCCAACACTGGTTGTTTTTGTTCTTTTTGATGAGTGCCAACATTATTTTTTAATCCTTTTTCTTCTTTTTTAATGTAGGCTCTCGTAGAAGGGGTTGCTTAATTTGTTCAATTTTGTTTATTTTTTTTTCTTTTTTGGGTCACACCTGGTGATGTACAGGGGTTATTCCTGGCTCTGCACTCAGGAATTACTCCTGGTGGTGCTTGGGGGACCAGATGGGATGCTGGGAGTCGAACCTGGGTTGGTCACATGCAAGGCAAACACTCCCTGCTGTGCTATAGCACAGCGGTAGGGTGTTTGCCTTGCACGCAGTCAACAGGGCCGACCCGAGTTCGATTCCTCCGCCCCTCTCGGAGAGCCCGGCAAGCTACCGAGAGTATCTCGCCCACACGGCAGAGCCTGGCAAGCTCTCCATGACGTATTCAATATGCCAAACACAGTAACAACAAAGTCTCCAATGGAGACGTTACTGGGCCCTCTCGAGCAAATTGACAAACAACAGGAGGGCCATTTTTTGTTTTGTTTTGTTTATTTTTATTTTTTATTTTATTTAAATCTCATTTTAATTTGCATTTTCCAAAATCTGGAAGCAATCTAAGTACACAAGAACAGATGACTGGATAAAGAAACTATAGTCCATATACACAGTGGAATACTACTCAACAGTAAAAAAAAGATAGTTATATAATTTGCTGCTACATGGATGAATCTGGAGAATATCGTAGAGAATGAAGTTAACCAGAGGAAGAGGGACAGACATTAACCAATCTCTCTCATATCTAGTATATGAAGAAACTTTGTAAGGGAATAACAAAGTCCCAAAGGCAATAAAGACATAGAGCAGGAAAACAGTTTTTCAGTAGGAAGCTTGCCACTTGATTGGAGGTGGTGGGATGAGGGTGGGAAATAAACTAGGGAAGGGAACACTCGGACAAAGGTTGAGGGGTTAGTTTCCTCCTCTAGTGCTACTTTTTTTTTATTATTGAATCGCTGTGGGAAAAGTTACAAAGCTTTCAGGTTTAGGTCTCGGTCATGCAAATATCAATCACATTTCCCTTTACCAATACTTATTTTTCACCACGAAGAACCCCAATAAACCCCCACCCCCCACCCCCACCCCCAATGCCTGTGGGGCAGATGAGTTCTAGTTAACACTCTATCTACTTTGACTAGCTTCATTGTTTTGATAAAAGTTGCACCATTATTATTTAGACTTTACCCCCCCCCCCCCAAATCAGCCATGCTGAAAAAGCATTGTGAAATGATTTGCTTTCTACAGCTGGGTTCAAGAATTAAATGATGGTTTTGGATTTCTGCTATTTTACGTATTAACCCTGGAAGTATTTCTACTGAGAGTCAGATAATTAAGAGATTGGTTTCTGTGCTCTGGAGTCATGGCCGTGCCGGAGAGTCGCTCGTGGGGGGCAACTGGTGACCTCCGTAGGGCGTGAAGGACGGGCTGGAACGCCCCCCGTCCCATGAGGTTTCAGTCGCGCCCCCACCGCCGGCTCAGACCTGCTCTCCACAAGGCTCCCATGCAGCTGCCTTCTTTCTTTCCAGAGAGGAGAGGGCGGAAGGCTCTAGTGCTACTTTTTAAACATCACCTGGGGGATGGGAGGGAAATGGAGGTATTAGTGGTGAAAAATGAACACTTATGAAAGGATTGGTGTTGGAACTTAATGAATATCTGTGAATGTTATGAATGAATAATAAATATCTTTGAATATCTGAAAGACCCAGAGACTATAAAACCCAGTTCCCGGAAGCGCGCGGCCCCATTCACAGCAGCATGACATCTTAGTATCTCATTCTTACTTTGGATAACTGGCAGGCTACCAAATGTAAACTGCCCGCACGTAGAGTCTGGCAAACTCCCCGTGGCATACCCAATATGCCAAATACCAGTAACAATGATGGGTCTCATTCTCCTAACCCTGAAAGAGCCTTGAATATGGCACTTTTCAAAATCTCAGATCTAGGACAAAGGAGACGTTACTGGTGCCTGCTTGAGGCAATTGATGAACAACAGGATGATCGTGATCGTGATCTGAAACTTAACAATGAATATATTTGTAACTGAAATTTATGGTGATAAAAATAAAAGAAATTATTAAAATAAAAAAGGAATCATTGAAACCAGGAACCTTTTCTTTGAAAGAATAAATAAGATAGATAAATCTTTATAACTAGACTCACAAGGAAATAAAAGAGAAAATGTTCAGGTAAATCAGATCAGAGTTTAAAGAGGCAAAATTACAACAGATATCTCAGAAATTAAAAACACAATACGAGATGACTCTAAGTAACTTTATACTCTTAAGCTAGAGAGCATAGAAGAAGTTGACTGATTTAGAATCATGCAATCTCCAAAAACTAAATGAGGAGAAAGTAGAAAGCTGGAACAGACCAATCACAAGTGAAATCAAAACAATGATTAAGACTCCCCCAAGGAAAAAAAATCTCTCTAGTCCAGATTGGTTCACTGTTGAATTTTCTCAAACTTTCAGAGAGAACTCACTGTCTTTACTCCTTACACTCTTTCAAAGATTTGGGGAAAAATAGGAATCTTTCCTAACACTTTCTATAAATCTAACATTACACTAATAATCAATGCAAACAGAGACACTTCTAGAAAACAATATTTTGGACAAACTCTCTTTGCTGAACATCAATGCAAAAATTCTAAAAAAAAACCTTAGCTAACCAAATCCAACAACATATCAGAAAAAAATTATACAATATGATCAAGTGGGATTCACCTCAGGATACAAGGATGGACCAACACATGCAAACCAGTCAATAAAATACACCACATTAATAAAATTAAAGATAAATAGCATATAATCATGTCAATTGATTCATAGAAAGTTTATGACAAGATCCAACATTCATTTATGATTTTAAAAAAACTACAAAATATGGGTGGAAGGGCCGTTCCTCAAGATATAGCCACCTATGATAAGCCCACAGCCAATATCATTCTTGTTTGTTTTTAATTTTTATTAGTGAAACACCATGAGGTACAGTTGTAGATTTACAATTTTTTGTGCTTGGGTTTCAATTATACAATGATCAAATACTCATCCCTCCACCAGTGCCCATTTTCCACCACCATGGATTTCAATTATACAATCCAACAAAGCCAACATCATTCTTTTTTGTTTTTAATTTTTATTAGTGAAACACCATGAGGCACAGTTGTAGATTTACAATTTTTTGTGCTTGGGTTTCGATTACACAATGATCAAATACTCATCCCTCCACCAGTGCCCATTTTCCACCACCATGGGTTTCGATTATACAATGATCAAATACTCATCCCTCCACCAGTGCCCATTTTCCACCACCAGTGCCCATTTTCCACCACCATCCCTCCTACCCCCATACCCCCATCCCACCCTGCCTCTGTGGCAGGGCGTTCCCTTTTGTTCTCTCTCTCCTTTTGGGTGTTGTGGTCTGCAAAAGAGGCATTGAGTGGCAAACATGTTCAGTCCATAGTCTACTTTCAACATGCATCTCCCCTCCTGGGAGGATCCTCCAAACACCCTTTATTAGGTGCTCCCTTCTCTATCTGAGCTGCCCTTTCCCCTAGAATGCCTGGCTGGCCTCTAAGCTATGGAGTAATCCTCCTGGTGCTGATCTCAGCTATTTTTGGGTATTAATCTCATATTTTGTTACTTCATATCCCCCAGATGAATGCAATCTTTCTATGTCTATCCCTCTCTTTCTGACTCATTTCGCTTAGCATGATACTTTCCATGTTGTACCACTTGTATGTAAATTCATGACTTCATCTTTTCTAACAGCTTCATAGTACTCCATTGTGCAGATGTACCAAAGTTTCTTTAACCAGTCATCTGTTCTTGGGCATTCAGGTTTCTTCCAGTTTCTGGCTATTGTAAAGAGTGCTGCAATGAACAAACAAGTGCAGATGTCACTTCGACTATACATTTTTGCCTCTCTGGGATATATTCCCAGGAGTGCTATTGCTGGGTCAAATGGGAGCTCAATTTCTAATTTTTTGAGAATCATCCATACTGTTTTCCAAAAGGGCTGAACCAGTCGGCATTCCCACCAACAGTGAAGGAGTGTCCCTTTATCGCCACATCCATGCCAGCATCGGTTGCTTTTGTTCTTTTGGATGTGGGCCAGTCTCTGAGGGGTAAGATGGTATCTCATTGTGGTTTTGATCTGCATCTCCCTGATGATTAATGATGTAGAGCATTTTCTCATGTGCTTTTTTGCCATTCGGATTTCTTCTTTGAGAAAGTTTCTGTTCATGTCATTGCCCCATTTTTTGATGGGGTTGGATGTTTTCTTCTTGTGGAGTTCAACCAGTACCTTGTATATCCTTGATATCAACCCCTTGTCAGATGTGTATTCGGCGAATATCCTTTCCCATTCTGTAGACTGTCTTTGTATTTTGGTCACTGTTTCTTTGGAGGTGCAGAAGCTTCTTAGTTTAAGATAGTCCCATTTATCTATCTCTGTTTTCACTTGCTCGGCCAGGGGCGTGACATCTTTGAAAATACCATTAACCTCAATGTCATGGAGGGTTTTGCCAACTTTGTCTTCAATGTACCTTATGATTTCTGGTCTGATGTGGAGGTCTTTAATCCATTTTGATCTTACTTTTGTACATGGTGTTAGGCAGATTTCTGAGCCCAATTTTTTGCATGTAGCCGTCCAGTGATGCCAGCACAATTTGTTAAAGATGCTTTCCTTACTCCACTTCACATTTCTTGCAACTTTATCAAAGATTAGATGATCATATGATTGAGGGGAGATGTCAGTGTATTCAACCCTGTTCCATTGGTCTTCAGTTCTGCCTTTTTCCAGTACCACGCTGTTTTAATTATTACTGCTTTGTAGTACAGTTTGAAGTTAGGGAGGTTGATTCCTCCCATTTTCTTTTTCCCAAGAATTGCTTTAGCTGTTCGTGGGGGCTTATTGTTCCATATAAATTTCAGGAATGTTTGCTCCATTTCTTTGAAGAATGTCATGGGTATCCTTATAGGGATTGCATTGAATTTATACAATGCTTCTGGTAGTATTGCCATTTTGACAATGTTAAGTCTCCCAACCCATGAGTAGGGGATATCTTTCCATTTCCTCATGTCCTCTTTTATTTCCTGAAGTAGTGTTTTGTAGTTTTCTTTGTACAGGTCCTTTACTTCCTTAGATAAGCTGATTCCTAGGTACTTGATTTTCTGGGGCACAATTGTGAACGGGATTGTTTTTTTCATGTAGCGTTCTTCTCTCTCACTGTTTGCGTATAGGAAAGCCATGGACTTTTGGGTATTGATATCATAGCCTGCAACTTTACTATACAAGTCTATTGTTTCTAGGAGCTTTTTGGTGGAGGTTATTGGGTTCTCTAAGTATAGTATCATATCATCTGCGAATAGTGAGAGCTTGATTTCTTCCTTTCCTACCTGAATGCCCTTAATATCTTTTTCTTGCCTGATCACTATTGCAAGTACTTCCAGTACTATATTGAACAGCAGTGGAGAGAGTGGGCATACTTGTCTCGTCCCTGATCCTAGAGGGAAGGCTCTCAGTTTTTCCCCATTGAGAATGATGCTTGCTGTAGGCTCGTGGTAGATGGCTTTAACTATGTTGAGGAAAGTCCCCTCTATGCCCATTTTGGCTAGGGTTTTCATCATAAAGGGGTGTTGGATCTTGTCAAATGCTTTCTCTGGATCTATTGATATGATCATATGCTTTTTATCTTTTCTTTTGTTGATATGATGGATTATGTTGATTGATTTCCGGATGTTAAACTATCCTTGCATCCCTGGTATGAATCCTACTTGGTCATGGTGTATGATCTTTTTGATGAGTAGCTGGATTCTATTTGCTAGTAGTTTGTTGAGGATCTTTGCATCTGTGTTCATCAGGGATATCGGCCTGTAATTCTCTTTCTTTGTTGGTATCTCTGTCTGCTTTTGGTATCAGTGTGATATTTGCTTCTTAGAAACTGTTCGAAAGTGTTTTTGATATTTCAATTTCGTGGAAAAGCTTAAAGAGGATTGGGAGTAAGTCCTCTTTAAAGATTTGGAAGAATTCACTAGTGAATCCATCCGGGCCAGGACTTTTGTGCTTGGGGAGACTTTTTATTACCATTTCAATTTCCTTGATGGTGATAGGTCTGTTCAGGTATTCCAGGTCTTCTTGGTTCAGCCTTGGGAGTCTGTAGGAGTCTAGGAATTTATCCATTTCCTCGAGGTTTTGATGTTCCGTGGCATAAAGCTTCTCAAAGTACTCCCTGAGGATCCTTTGAATTTCTGTAGTTTCTGTTGTAATGACCCCCTTTTCATTTCTGATTCGGTTTATTAGGGTTTTCTCTCTACCTTTCTTTGTGAGTTTTGCTAGAGGCTTATCGATCTTGTTAATTTTCTCAAAGATCCAGCTTTTGGTTTCATTGATCTTTCTGATTGTTTTTTGGGTTTCCATCTCGTTAATCTCTGCTCTCAGTTTTATTATTTCCTTTCTCCTGTTCGGGTTGTGCTCCTTTTGTTGGTCCTTCTCCAAGCTCTTAAGCTGTGAGGTTAGGTTATTTATGTGTGCTCACTCCTCCTTCCTGAGGAATGCTTGCAGAGCTATAAACTTTTCTCTTAACACAGCTTTTGCTGTGTCCCATAAGTTTTGGTAACTCGTGTCCTCATTTTCATTCGTTTCTAGGAATCTTTTGATTTCCTTTCTAAGCCACTCGTTGTTCAATAGCGCACTGGTAATTTCCTGGTGTTTGATTTAGTTTTCTGTTTTTGTGTGTGATTTACTTCTAATTTCAGCGCATCGTGGTATGAGAAGATTGTTGATACAGTCTCTATCTTCTTAATTTTATGGAAGCATGTTTTGTGGCTCAGCATGTGGTCTATCTTGGAGAATGTTCCATGTACGCTTGAGAAGAATGTGTATTCAGCTTTTTGAGGATGAAGTGTCCTGTATATATCTACTAAGTTCCTTTCTTCCATTGTTTCCCTCAGATGAAGTATGTCCTTGCTAAGCTTGAGTCTGGTTGATCTATCAAGAGGTGACAAAGCAGTGTTGAAGTCTTCCACTAGTATTGTGTTGCTATTGATGTCTTTTTCCAAATATATGAGTAGTTGTTTTAAGTACTTTGCTCGTCTCTCATTAGGTGCATATGCATTTATTATTGTAAGTTCTTCCTGTTGTACAGATCTTTTGATCAGTAAGAAATGGCCCAACATCATTCTTAATGGCGAAAAACTAAAAACATTCCCTTTGAGATCAGGTACAAGGCAAGGATGCCCACTGTCTCCACTCGTATGCAATACAGTATTAGAAGCCCTGACTACATCAACCAGGCAAGAAAAACAAATTAAAGGGATCAAACTGGAAAAGATAGATTCAAATTATCACTATTCATGCATGACATGATAATATACAAAGAAAATTCTAAAGATTTCACAAGAAAAGTTCCTAGAAACAATAAACCAATACAGCAAAGTAGGCAACTATAAAGTCAATACAAAATAATTGGCTGTATTCATATAAGCAAAAAATGAATCAGATGAGAAAGTAATAAAGGAGTCTATCCCATTTGAAATAGTATCCAAAAACATCAAGTATTTAGGAACCACCTTAGCCAAAGACATAGGAGATATATACCATAATAACTTTAAATCACTTAAGAAAGTGATAGAAGACTCTAGGAAATGGAAAATTATGCCATGCTAGAGTAGAAGAACCAATATTGTTAAAATGACTATCCTACCTAAGTTTTATATAATTCAATAGATTCAAATTCAGACAGCATTCAAGTACATAGAAAAATACAAATAAAGTTTGTATGGAATCAGAAGAGACCACAAATAGCCAAAACCACATTTTTAAATAAGAAAATGGGTAGTATTAATGTAAACAAGTAGATAGAAAAGGGCCCCAGGCAACTGAATTCCTGGGAAGTAATAAACAATAGCCCTGAGGCTGCAAAAAGCCCACCTTGGAAACACAGGAACTAAGGCTTGATAAGACTACACCTGGCCTCATCAGACCCAGATAAGGCTAGACAACTCCCTTAATGCCTTAATGGATGGACTCCCCCACCACACACACACACACACACACACACACACACACACACACACACACACACACAGAAGCTCCAGCAGGAACAAAGGCCAGGAAAGAAATTTCAAAGACCATCAAACATTCCTACTCTACCAGCTTCACAACCACTCTAACAATGGACTCTGATCTGGGTAGAAGCCCAACATGTGGCAGCTTGGAAAAAACCTGTAAGAGTCACCTTCAAAAAAGGAAAGGTGCATGTACGCTGCCTGAGCACATGTGTCACCTGCAACTCCCCTCTTGAGATGTGTGCTTGCTTGGGCTCTCTCCACCTCTGGAGAAGCCTGCATTCTCTTTTTTTTTTAATTTTTTATTAGTGAAACACCATGATGTACAGTTATAGACTTATAAATTTTTGTGCTTGGGTTTCAGTTATACAATGATCAAGTACCCATTCCTCCACCAGTGCCCATCCTCCACCACCACTGGTCCCAGCATTCCCCCCACCCCCCATCCCTCCGTCCCACCCTGCCTCTGTGGCAGGGCATTCCCCCTTGTTCTCTCTCTCTTCCTTTGGGTACTGTGTTTTGCAAGAGAGGCATTGAGTGGCAATCATGTTTGGTCTATAGACTACTTTTAGCATGCTTCTCCCACCCTGAGAGGGTCCTCACAACACCCTTTATTTGGTGCTCTCTTCTCTATCTGAGCTTCCTTTTCACCTAGCATGTGTGGCTGGCCTTCAAGTCATGGAGCAAAATTCCTGGTACTAATCTCAGCCATTCCTGGGTGTTAGTCTCCCTTTTTGTTGCTTTATGTTCCCCAGATGAATTCAATCTTTCTGTGTCTATCCCACTCTTTCTGACTCATTTCGCTTAACATGATACTTTCCATGTAGTACCACTTGTATGTAAATGTCATAACTTCATCTTTTCTAACAGCTACATAGTACTCCATTGTGTAAATGTACCAAAGTTTCTTTAACCAGTCATCTGTTTTCGGGCACTCAGGTTTTTTCCAGATTCTGTTTATTGTAAAGAGTGTTGCAATGAACAAACAATTGCAGATGTCACTTCGACTATACCTTTTTGCCTCTTTGGGATATATTCCCAGGAGTGCTATAGCTGGGTCAAATGGGAGATCAAATTCTAATTTTTTGAGAATCGTCCATACTGTTTTCCAAAAGGGTTGGACCAGCCAACATTCCCACCAGCAGTGAAGGAGGGTCCCTTTCTCGCCACATCCGCGCCAGCACCGGTTGCTTTTGTTCTTGTGGATGTGGGCCAGTCTCTGTGGTGTGAAATGATATCTCATTGTTGTTTTGATCTGCATCTCTCTGATGATTAGTGATGTAGAACATTTTCTCATGTGCCTTTTTGCCATTCGGATTTCTTCTTTGCGAAAGTTTCTGTTCATTTCCTCGCCCCATTTTTTGATGGGGTTGGGTGATTTCTTCTTGTGGAGTTCAACCAGTACCTTGTATATCCTTGATATAAACCCCTTGTCGGATGTGTATTTGGTGCCTGCATTCTCTCTTGAGCATGTTTATTCTCTCCATTTTCTCTCCCTCCTTCCCTTCCTCAAAAGCCTTCAAATGCAAATGAAATAAAAATCTGTTTTATTTTACTGCTTGTCTCCTCCTGAACTTATTTTCTGTGAGAAGGACGAAGATCTGGGAGGTCTGGGTAAGGCCTAGGACTGACTCTCCTTTCCTGCAAAGAGCAAGTCCTCGCTCCAGCCTGAGTCCAGGGCACCCCAAGAAAAAAGGTGGTGGGGAGTGACTTTCATGCCTAGAGGTAAAGTGGGCATCAGGTGTGACTTGACCACCACTAGCAGGACTAGCAGGGCTCTGGCCCCTGCTGCATGGGGGCTCATCACAGACTTTATCAGTCCTAGACTTCCCAGCTGGTCTTGGGTTGACAGATGTGAAACAGGAGAGAACGGCTGTCTCTCCTCTCTGCCTCACATAAGCCAGTGGTAGGAGCCCACCGACTTCAGTATCATATTACCTAACTTGGAACTGATTGTAAAGTTATAGAGATCAAAACTACATGGTATTGAAATAAAGACAGGCTCTCTGTTCAGTGGGTCAGAATCGTGTATCCAAGGACAAAATCCTAAATCTATGAAGAGCTAATTTTCAACAAAGGAACTGAGAACATAAAATATATAGTTGCTTCAGATCCAGAACTATAGTACAGCAGGAGGGCATTTACCTTACACACGGCCAAGCCAGGTTCAATCCCCAGCATCCCATGTGGTCCCCATGCACCACCAGAAGTAATTCCTAAATGCAGAATCAGGAGTAACCTTTGAGTATTGAGAGGTGTGACACTCCCCACCCAAAAAAAAGATAGCCCCTTTAAAAAATGATGCTGAAACCACAACACCCACAAGGAGAGAGAGAACAAAAGGGAATGCCCTGGCACAGAGGCAGAGTGGGATGGGGGGGGAAGGGGATGGGGAGTGGGAGGAATACTGGGATCCCTGGTGGTGAAAAATGGGCACTGGTGGAGGGATGGGTACTTGATCATGGTATAATTGAAACCCAAGCACAAAAATTTGTAAGTCTACAACTGTACCTCATGGTGTCTCACTAATAAAAATTTTTTAAAAATTAAAAAATAAATTAAAATGATGCTGAGAAAATTGGATAACCACATAAAAAATAAGTAAATAATATAGCTGGATCCATATCTCACACTTTAAACAAAAGTCAATTAATTCATAGTCTATAGAAAACCTTCAAATCTGACAAGAAACTATAAAGTGCAGTGAGGAAAATATAGACAGAATGCGCTAAGATTTAGACTTCAAAGCAGTCTTCAATGATAATCATAACATTGGTAAAAGGAACAAAAAATACAAAATAAACAAATATGACTACATTGAATTAAAGAGTCTCTGTATGGCAAGACTAGGGACTCCGCTCCAGGTTGTTTTCACTCAGGGGGCCCCAGAGTTGGATGGGTGAGAGCCCTCCCAGCCCCAAGGGACCCAGCTCCTGCAGCTGACCTCCACTACCCAAGCACTGCCACGCTCCAGCCTGCTTTCCAGGCCACGCAGCTGCAATCATAAGACACTTCCTCCCAATTTTTCATAATTACCACACGATATTTGATGGGGTTCAGACATTAGGCAACAAATCATAGAGAGATATCTCTCTGATGTGTATATATATATATATGTATATATATATGTATATATATATGTATATATATATATATACACACACACACATATATATATCAGAGAGCCTGGAAAGCTACCAAGAGCATCCCACCTGCTCCGGCAGATACTGGCAAGCTCCCCATGGCGTATTCGATATGCCAAAACCTGTAACGATAACAGGTCTCATTCCCCTGACCCTGAAAGAGTCCTAATCGTTGGGAAAGACAAGTAAGGCGAAGATGCTAAAATCTCAGGGCTGGGAGAAAGAGAAGTTACTGGCACCCGCTCGAGTAAATCAACTAACAACGGGATGACAGTAATACAGTGATACAGTGATATGGCAAAAGAAACACAGACTAAAACTAAAAGAGCTAACTGAATGCAGAATATTTTTTCAATATATAAGGTAAGCATGTAAGTTAAATGCTTGATATTCAGGATTTATAAATTACTCACTAAGATCAGCCAAAAAAATCCAAAAACACTATTTTTTTTAAAAATGGGGAGAAGGGCTGGAGAGATAGTATAGTTGGTAGGACATTTGCCTTGCACCTGACCACCTGGGTTTAATCCCAAGCATCCCATCTGTTCCCCCAAGCCCACCAGGGATAACTCCTGAGTGCAGAACCAGGAGTAAGCCTTGAAAATTGCTAGATGTGATCCCCCCAAAAAATAATAATAGTAATAATGGGGAGAGGTCATGAACAAACACTACACTGAGGAAGACAGGCGGATAGCCAATGGGTACAGGAAAAAATACTTGTTATCACTTATTGTTAGGAAAGCCCAAATCAAGATGACAATGAGATATCATCTCAGACTAGTAAAAATGGCACATACCAAAAATACTGGGGACAATCTGTGTTGGAGAATATGTGGAGAAAAAGGAACTCTTATAAACTACTAGTGGGAATGCTGTCTGGTTCAACCCCTGTGGAAAACAGTACGGAGGTTTCTCAGTAAACTATAAATTAAGTGCCATCTGTCACTGTCACTGTCCTCCCATTGTTCATCGATTTGCTTGAGCGAGCCCAGTAACATCTCCATTGTGAGACTTGTTGTTACTGTGCTTGGCATATCGAATACATCATGGGGAGCTTGCCAGGCTTTGCCATGAGGGTGAGATACTCTTGGTAGCTTGCCGTGCTCTCCGAGAGGGGCGGAGGAATCAAACCCAGGTTGACCCGGTTGGCCGCGTGCAAGGCAAATGCCCTACCTGCTGCCATATGATTCAGCAATTCCACTCCTGGGTATCTTCTGCCAGTACACCAAAACATTGATTCAAAAGGAGATATGCACACCATTGTTCATTGTAATACTAAATGCAACCACTAAGATATGAAATTAACTTAGGTGTCCAAGGACAAATGAATGAATTATAACTCATTATGTACCATTTATATGGTACATATATACACAATGGAATAATCTGCAGCTGCAAGGAAAGATGAAATCATGCAATTCACTGCAACCTGGATGAAACTGGAAGAGATAATGTTAAGTGAAATAAGTGAGAAGTACAAACACAGAATGATTTCACTTACCTGTGGTATGCAGAGTAACTGAACAAGAGAATGAAATGTAGTAAAGGGAGGATGTAGTAAAGGTCACACTTCATCCCAGAAAATAGGGAGAATAGAGAAGGATTCTTCTATTAGAGAAGGATTCTTCTAATAGAGAAATCAAGGTGGGGAGAAGAGGTAGATGGAAAGTAATGGGGGTCAGGGGTCAAGGGCCATGGGAATATTGGTGTTATCAGTGATATTCAAACAACAACAATGAAATTTTTAAATGTCAAAGAGGCAGACTGGGAAGTGGAGGCAGGAATAGTGGAGGAATCTGTGGACACTACTTCAGGGAAGTGGACAAAGGTGGTGGGACTGGTGATGGAGCACAGTATGCCTAAAACTTAACTATAAATAATAAATCATAGTGTCTTAACAAAAATTTTTAATTTTAAATTAAAAAATTTAAATTTAAAAGAAGTGATCCACTAAAATTAAGGAAATGTTACCATGTATATACTTTTAAGTATCCATTCAATACATTGACTTGGTTTTAAAAAACATAGTTATTTAATACTATCTCCTTAAATTATTGGTAAAATGATGGCTTTTATTTATTTATTTATTGAATCACCGTGAAAACAGTCACAAAGCCTTTCAGTTCAAGTCTCAGTCGGTCATACAATGATCAAATACCTGTCCCTTCACCAGTACACATTTTCCACCACCAAGAACCCCAGTAAACCCCCCTCCCACCCAACCCCCGCCTGTGTGGCAGATTTCCACTTTACTATCTCTCTCTCTCTACGTTGATCACATTCAATATTATGACAAAAGATCCAACATTATTATTTGGAATTTTCCCCAAAATTCAGACCTGCCAAAAAAAATCATGAGATAACTTGTTTTTTATTGCTGATTATGAAGAGCATATGATGTCGTGTGGCCACAATAGAGGCCACCTTGGATTTCTGATATTTTAGTAATAATCCTAGAGGGATTACTGCCCAAACCCCCTGGGTTCCGAGATTGGTTTGTGTGCCACTAGGATCATGCTCGTTCAGAAGCCGGAGGAGGCATTTGAGGGTGGCAACTCGGAACATTGTCATGGCAGGGAGCAGGGCCGACTCCACCCCCCATCCCACGAGGCCCCCCCATGCCTCATCAATGCAGTCTCATACCTGGCTGTTCATTAGGCTCTAAAAGATGCAGGCCACTGTGCCGCTGCCTCAATGGGGGACAGGCACAGAGGGACAGACACCCTTCCCCTCCCAGAGCAGCATAGCACCATAGTTAAATGCACAGTCCACATGCATTTCGATTGGGCATTATATTTTACTCAGATTTTTCCACCACCATTCAAGCCTATTTTTCAGGGACAAACCCTAGATCATTTACTTTCCATTGATCACTTTGCATATCAGGAAAATAGTCTTGGTGCCCGCATAGCAGATCCATGCTTGTAGAAGCTCATGGTCACCGGGATTCCGTAGAGAGAAGGTGGGGAGACAGCACCTACCCCATCTGGGACATCCTGGTGATATCAGCTCAGTACGGGGCCCGGAGAATTCTCCGGAAGTTGTGGAGCCCCAAAAGTTTCTTATTTTCATGTAGTCATGTTTGTGAATTTTTTTCCTATTTCTTAGCAATGACCTTGAGTCATTGAAAATGCCTCTGAAAACAATATCATGGACAGTTTGACCTATATTTTTTCATTCTATTGTTATGGGTTAGGGTATAATATCAAGGTCTTTTTTTGTTGTTTGTTTTGTTTTGTTTTTTGGGTCACACCCAGCGATGCTCAGGGCTTCCTCCTGGCTCTGCACTCAGGAATTACTCCTGGCGATGCTCGAGGGACCATGTGGGATGCTGGGAATCGAACCTGGGTAGGCCACTTGCAAGGCAAACGCCCTACCCGCTGTGCTATCACTTCAGCCCCTCAAAGTCTTTAATAAACTTTTTAATTAACTTGTGGTGTGAGATATGAGGGGAGATTCATATTTTTGCATATGTCTAGCTATTTTCTTACCACGAGTTTTTTGTTTGTTTGTTTGCTTTTGTTTTTGTTTTTTAGTGAGACACCATGAGGTACAGTAAATGATGTTTTTTAAACACAATTTGTTTGAAATCACAGACCCAAGTCAAGCAAGAATAGAGTTCATCTTCTGAGTTCTGGCTTCTGAGTCAAGCTAATCTGAAGCAGATTACACCTGGGGACCCTTGGTTTTTGCCTTTAAGTAAGGTGGACACATTGAAAATAAATCATTTTTTTTTCATTCATCATCCTGTTATTCGTCGATTGCCTCGAGCAGGCCCCAGCAACGTCTCTTTCATCCTAGCCCTGAGATTATATTCAAGGCTCTTTAGGAGAATGAGACCCATCATTGTTACTGGTATTTGGCATATTTGGTGCGCCATGGGGAGTTTGCCAGACTCTGCCCTGTGGGCAGGCTATATTCGATAGCCTGCAAGTTCAGAAAATAAATCAAGGGTTGGAAATAATGGAGGAGGAAAACTGTAGCCGTAACCCTGGAGACAAACAGACTTGAGAGATACCCACCTCTGCTGTGAAACACATTAATGACTGTTGGAGGGATCTATCAAATAAGAACAGTATCACAACTGGGAATTAGGATGTGTGTCAATGAGAATAGACATGGAGAGGCCAGACTGTCACCCACCGGCCTGATTCCAGACAAACATGGGCATATAACATAGACAGTGTCATGCCTCTGAGCCGCACAGACCATGAATGTGTCTACTTACTTTTCAGTTTAGCCTGATCTGCAACTAGATTTGTTTTAGGTGAAACCACAAACACAACCAACTCTGAAGTATTTAGAATTCCCAGGAGCAACGTCTGGAAGTCACTTAGGAATTGCCAAAAACTATATACAGAAAGAAGTGATTGTATATTGTACTTCAAATCTTAGCTTCATCTTCACAAAGCTTAGAAACAGCAGCTAGAGAAATAGTAGAGCTAGCAGGGAATTTGCTTTACACAAAGCTGATCCTGTTCAATCCCTTGCACCTTATCTGACCCAAGCCTGCCAGAAGTGACTAAATTCAAAGCCAGGAGTAATTCCTGAGGACCACTGAGTATGGCCCCCAAAACAACAAAAAAATCACCAAAGTTCAGAAACAAGGCAAAAGCCAGGGAGGAATAGGAGGCTGCCTTTTTAGGAAGAGAGGGAAAAAGCAATATTTGCCTTGAGGTGGTTGTGGTTTTTTTTTAAAAAAAAAAAAACAACTTTTTTCTTGAATCACTGAGAGACAGACCTTCAAAGTTGTTCATGATTAGATTTCAGTCACACAGTATTCCAACACCCATCCCTCCACCAGTGTACATTTGCCTTGAGTTTTAAGTGTAGTTTTTTAAAATAGAAACTTCAAAATGTCCTGTAAAAACTTCTAATGGGTTTTTGTTTAGGTTGGAGTAAAGTATAGTGGTGAAATTATGTTTGTGGGAAATCGTCATTAACGTCATTAAGTATTGTGAATCACAGAGCCTTAATCATTTTTTAAGTTTTTTAAATAATAAAAAATAAAAGTTTTTTTTTTTATCTAACGGAGAGCTGTGGTATAACTCAGTGGCAGAGCAGAGTGGTCTTGATTGAGAGTTGTGAATTTAATTTCCAACGTCAAACACACACACACACACACACACACACACACACACACACACACAAATGTCTCTTATTTTACACCTGAGGAAATAGTCACTGGGACTTCCAATGGTCTCCTGAGAACCAATGGGGCGAGTGCACCAAACTGAAGGGGTTGGGGTAAAGAGGAAGGAGTTAAAAGTCTGTTGCACTGGGTCTGCACAGTGGGATGGTACAAAAATATTACAGAAGAGTGGGGTTTGAATGAGTGCAAAGCAAGTTTATTAAAGAGGGAAAGAACACCATTGGTGCTAACACAGTATTAGCCCTCAAGAAAGAGACTCCTTGCAATCTTGGGAAGCTTTTTATTATGTATCTCTGGGCTGCTTAGATGTGAAGTTTCTGCTTTTAGTTAATTCCAGAGGTGAGCAGGAGATACTGGGCCAATTCTGAAAAGGGTGTGATACATTAACTGTTGTGAGCCAATCACATGAAGATGGTGAGATGAATAAACAATTTAAACTTCTTTGGGAAAGGAGTAGTGGTGCCAATTCCAGGAACTTGAGTGGCAGAAGATGCATAGGGTACTTTGCTGAACCAGCTCTATAAGGTGGGGGTGTCTATGCGAGTTTTAGAACCTGAACAGCAGAATGGAGTGACCTTCGCAGGGAAGGCAGGGCTGATGGTGCTAGAACGTCAGGCATTTCAGATGTGGGGATTAAGTTGGGTATCTTTTCAGGATGCCTATGCAAGGCCACCCTACTGGGTTCCCTGGCATCAGCCACCCCTTCCCATCACTGCAGCTTGTTAAGGGTTCAAACATTTTCTTTTAATTACTGAGGAATTTAGGAAAGAACAGGACAAACAATTCACATTTGTTTGAAGTATTTGTTGGTTTGTTTTTAAAAAATTCCTATGAATTGCCCATTTAGTCCCTAATTCATGGGTTTATTTTGAGTTTTTGTGTTAAAATAAGTATACTGTGACCTGTATTCTCCAATGTATGCATCTAGCTATGACATCCTCTGAGTCCTCTATCCGTCAAGATATTTGGGGATCTGATAAGGGCAGTGAGGGTTCATTCTAGGCAATATATACCAAGTAGTTGCAGTGTTACTGAGTCATCAAGCAGCCACCAGCAGGTGCCCATGGTGAGCTGGAGAGATAGTACTAGGGTAGGACGCTTGTCTTGCACACAGCCAACAGGGTTAGATCCATAATACCATACATGGTTCCCCTGAGCACCACTAGGTGTGAACCCTGAGCACAGAGCTAAATAGCCCTTAGACCACATTTCTGTGACTTTTATAGGGCCCTAAAGAAATCGCATACCCAATGGAATACTATGCAGCTGTTAGGAAAAATAAAGTCATGAAATTTGCCTATAAATGGATGGACATGGAGAGTATCATGCTGAGTGAAATGAGTCAGAAGGAGTGGGACAGATCTAGAATGACTGCACTCATTTGTGGTGTATAAAAATAACATATAGTAGAAGACTAACACCCATGGCCAGGGAAAACAGGGGCTAAGAGGACTAGTCAATGGTTGGAACTAACCATTAGTGGGTGGGGAGGGGCTGAGGATGTAAGATAGAGAAGAACCCAGTATGACAATTGCTGGGAATGTTAAAACAATTAAAAGTAGGTGAAAGGATATTTTTGATAATCTTTCAGTATCAATATTGCAAACCACAATGCCCAAAAGGGGGAGGGGAGAGAGAGAGAGAGAGAGAGAGAGAGAGAGAGAGAGAGAGAGAGAGAGAAGGGGGGAACCCAGGGGCACTGGTGCTGAGAAGTGTACACTGGTAAAGGGATGGGCGTTGGAGTTGTGTATGACTGATCATGAACAGCTTTGTAAGGGTCTTCCTCACCGTGATTCAATAAAAAGTTAAAATAAAAATAAAATATTGCCCAAAAGTAGAGAAAGAGTATGGAGAATATTGTCTGTCATGGAGGCAGGGGGAGGGGGAGGAAGGGGGGTATACCGGGGATATTGGTGGTGGGGAATGTGCACTGGTAAAGGGATGGGTGTTTGATCAACTTGTAACTATCTCACGGTGATTCAATAAAATTTAAAAATTAAACAAATAAATAAATTTTAAAATAAATAAAATAAAGATAAAAAGTAAAAATACTAATTTTTTAAAAAGTCATGTCCCTTCAAACTCTGTAAGGGAATGGGCTGGAGCAATAGCACAGTACACAGGGCATCTGCCTTGCACGCAGCTGACCCAGGTTTGATTCCTCTGCTCCTCTTGGAGAGCCCGGCAAGCTACAAGAGTATCTCACCCACACAGCAAAGCCTGGCAAGTTACCCGTGACATATTCAACATGCCAAAAACAGTAACAACAAGTCTCACAATTTGTTGTGAGACGTTATGTGAGACGTTACTGGTGCCCACTCGAGCAAATTGATGAAAAATGGAAGGCAGTGACCTGAAAACTCCGGGGGACATAGAAGTTTGGTCCTGTCACTACAATTCAGCAACCACTCTGTCGGTCTAGCACTATAGGTCTCATGACCTTATAGCTCTTTAGCTGTGGGTTATAATTCCAAGTTTATCTGGGGTTTCAGAATGAACACAGACCAAAGAAGCAATTGAGTCTTCTTTTGCCGTATAAACCAGATGGGATGCAAGCTGATACAGCTCTCTCTCTCCTCTCTCTCTCCTCTCTCTCCTTTCTTCTTCTCTCTTCTCTCTTCTCTCTCTCTCTCTCCTCCCTCCCTACCTTCCTTTTCCCTCCCTCCCTCCCTCCCTTCCTTCCTTCCTTCCTTCCTTCCTTCCTTCCTTCCTTCCTTCCTTCCTTCTTTCCTTGCTTCCTTCCTTCGTTCTTTGGGTCAAACCCAGTGGTGCTCAGCTTACTCCTTGCTCTGCACTCAGGAATTACTCCTGGCAGGATCAATTACCACTGATCTCTTCAGCCCCACTATACAACTGTTTTTTAAAGTAGAGTGCAGGGAAGGGGCAGACATATTCCCAACATATTCCAGGATCAAAAGCAGGAATTCCTCTGCATATCACCCGATCCAGAGTACTAATGCCCACAGCACTTTTCCTATAAAGAAAAAGATCTGAAGAGGCAGAACTAGTCCTAATTTACATCTCTTGATGCAAACAATGTTTTTCACTTTGTGAAGTTCTGGTTGGTGGAAAACTCCTCAAATGGTGAGTAATTGTACTGCAATCCTGGGCAGCCTTTGGCTTGTCAGCACGTTTTTATCTTTTTTTAAGGTTTTTATCTTTTAACAACTTTTTATCCTTGCCCAGATGAGTCTGTGCATGTTCAAACCTGGACATGTCTGGGTCTTGAGTCTCAATAGTCTCCCCGGCTCTGTCTGGTCTTTTGCCAGGCAAAGGATGACTTTGCTTTGTTTTTGTTTTTGAATTATTTATCATAACAATCACAGCCAGATGCAGGAGAAGAGATTCAGTTCAGTTTACACAATCCATAGAAGCATCTGAGAAGAATCTTGCCCCCACATTTCCACAGTCCCTGGGAAAAGGGCAGTAAGTGCTGGCTTCAGGATTGGAACCAAACCTGAGAGGGATTATCTCCAGTGCTCACATAACTGCATACGGGTCCCTAACCAGGAGTAAGGAACAGGGCTGCTGAGCTCTGAGCTTCTGAGCACCCTCCTGGGAAACAAATTATGGTTAGAATTGCCAGCATAGGCAGACCACGATATCTGTAAAGCACCTTCTCCAGCATGTAGTATCATCGCCTGCTTCCTAATTGCCACAGCACTCCAAAGGAAGTTATCTTTTCATCTCATTACATGGATTATATAGAGATCCAGAGCAGCTATTTCCTGTCCTTGGCTGCGTGGTGGTTGTGGGAAGGCTTCAGTTCCATATTCTCCACTCAATTTGGAAGTAATTTTTGCCCCTCGAGAGGTGGTAGTCTGAGGTGTTCCCTCCTACCACCTGGCCTAACAATCAAATGTTACTACACTGTCTACTTCTTCTCCAAGAGGGATCAGGGCCAGAAAAGTGAGTATGATTCCTGTTTACTTTACAGGGTTATTCCAGGCTGATATCCTCCCTTTCTCAAAGAACAAGGTGTAATGGGAAACCCACTTTTGACAAAGACAGTTCAGCAGATCCAGGTGTGCAGCTCACTCCCATAGAGTGACTATAGATGAGAATCCCGTTTAGTTAGGAGAGGTAACATGATCAGTCACCAGATCTTCAGGACAGTCACAAATACCACTCTCTTCGTTTATAAGGGCTGGAGCGAGAGCACAGCGGGTAGGGTGTTTGCCTTGCACACGGCCGACGCAGGTTCGATTCCTCTCGGAGAGCCCGGCAAGCTACCAAGAGTATCCTGCCCACACGGCAGAGCCTGGCAAGCTCCCCGTGGTGTATTCAATATGCCAAAGACAGTAACAACAAGTCTCACCATGGAGATGTTACTAGTGCCCACTCGAGCAAATCAATGAATAATGAGAGGACAGTGCTACAGTGCTAGTTTATGAGGATGCACACCAGCCAGACCTTTTACCTTTTACCCTCAATCAGTAACAGAGTTGTCCTGAAGAGAGGAAGCTGATTTGCCAGTGAAGAAACCCATTATGCCACTGACATAGCAATCACTAAGCATTAGACCAATCACTAAGCACAGCACTCTCCAAGGCTGATGTGTAGATAACAGACATGTGAAACATAGTCTCCTCCTTAGAGCAAGTTATTTGGTCTAGTAGAGGTTAAGATCATAATCCCTACTCCTAACTTGTTTCTCATCAAGTGACAGTTTATGAAGTGGTCTAACACAAATTCCATGAAGATATGCCTAATGTAATCTCCATATCTAAAATGTCTGACTTGCTGACACCCTGTTTTAAAAAATCAGCTATGCACAGGTAACATGCTTTGCCCTGCACACTTTCGACCAGTGTTCATTCCCCAGCATCCCGTATGGTCCCCCAAACTCCACCAAGAGTGATTCCTGAGTGCAGAGCCAGAAGTAAGCCCTGATCGTGAATAGGTGTGACCCAAAACAACATCAGCAACAACAAAACTCAGCTGTGTCCAGAATATTCTATAGGCCTCACTGTCACTCAGCTCTGTCGCTCAATCCCTAGAATTGGCCCAGCCACTCACTCCCTAGAACTACCCCAGACTTTTTCTTCCTGGGATGGCTCAAAAAACTTGATATACATCTCACTTCATTCCCGTGATTGGCTCAGAATATTTCGTTCATAACTCACTCCCTTCTCGAATTAGCTACTAGTCTCCTCACCCATTTTCAAAAAATGACTAATCTATTGAAAGCACAAATTTCCTGCCTAAGCAGCCCAGATGCACACAATAGAAGAGTCCCCAAGACAGTGCTAAGGAAATCGCTTTCTTTGGAGGCCTCCACTTTGTCAGTATAACATTTTTAAAATTAAACTCACTTTGCTCTAGTCAAATCATCTTGCTCTCCTAGTAAATTCTTTCACCACTCAGACCTGGGTTCAAGGTCGTCTTCCTTAAGGTTAGTGTCCTTTTTTTTATTGCCATGATGAACTGGATTGCAAGGAAATCAATGTGTCTGGTGGTCCAGAAAAGTCTTGCTTAATGCCTATATTTTTTGATCTTCAGTCTTTGGATGCACAACTTTACACTCACCATAGGCAGTCACAAAAGCCTCCCACTTCCTGGGGGTGCTCAGTGGCCCAGCGCCACCTCTTCCAGGATTGAGCTGTCATTTCACTTTTCTTGATTCTGGTTCATAGGAAACAAGAATTCCAGAACACAGTCTGGATCCTAGTCATTTCCCTAAGTCTATCTGGAAAACATTCATGACACAACTAACATATTTTTAGACTGGGACAGTCATTAAAATGCACATTGTGGACTCGTCCCTCAGAACCTCAAGCTCCAAAGTTACAGAAAAGATGACTGGACTTGTGTTTGGGGCATGTTCCTCAGTAATTTTAGAGGACTATCCTTAGAAGTGGCTCCAACTTCCCAGGGAGTCCTCTCGTGGGGGTGAGTGGGAGGTTTTCCTTTGACTTTTCAGAGGAGTCAAAATACACAACGTTTCCAATAGTCATTTCTATGGTTTTATTTGTTTGTTTTGTTTCTTTGTGCTCAGGGGCTATTCGTGGCTCTGTACTCAGGAATCATCCCTAGCAGTGCTCAGGGGACCATGTGGTGTCAAATCAGGGTCAGTCACATGCAAGGCAAAGTTTTAAAGCCTGTTAACTGTCTCTCCAATCCCATGTATGTCATTTTATGCAAGATAGCACTGGTTAACTGTTCAGAAAGTATCTCTCTCTTTAGATTTTTTTCTATTTCCTTTTACTGAAATGTGGCGAGAAATGAATAATTTATTGATTCCTTTCAAAAACAAATTTTCTCATCATCTTTATGAATCTTTATGAAATTTTTATGAATAAGGTGATAGTTTTACATTTGGACACAAATATCTAAGTGTCTATATAATTTTCGGGGCAGGGGAAAAGAAATAAATCTTGAAATGAAAGTCTATCTTCTGTAGTTTGCTTTGATAAAAGTCTCACAGAAACTTAAAACCCACACAACCGTTTCAGTGATGGTAAGCTCCCAGACAACAGGGCCTTCAGCCTGACCGAGAATTTCCCATAACTCTAGACTGTGAAATTATTCACATGTAGTCTTTTCTTCTTTCAGTGTTTCAGGGATTTTGACTATTTCACAATCTAGAAAAATACTAGCTGGTTTTCCTGAGTATGATAATGTCTATAATTACCTGGGCCAGTGGGACCCGATAATTATGAAACCTCAGTGGAGTGATTAAGAATTTAGGGACTAAAATAGGCTGGTCAATGGGAAACTAAAGGGATAGGATGTACCAATTCTCAAATGTTTCTTGGAGTCCAGCAAGTCCTGTGTGGGTACCTCAAACAGAGGACTACTCCAGAGCAGTTTCTGGTTTGAAAATTAGAAAGTGACTTAGGGTTTTGGGCTTATGAAGTATGGACCCAAAATTTAGAAGAAGAAGAAGTAAGGTCTGAAGCAAGTAGACGCAATGATAAACAAATGGGAGTACATTAAACTAAGAAGCTTCTGCACCTCAAAAGAAACAGATACAAAGACAGTCCAGGGAATGGGAAAGGTTATTCACCCAATACCCCTCCGATAAGGGGTTAGTATCAAAGATATACAAGGCACTGGTTGAACTCTACAAGAAAAAAAACCTCCAACCCCATAAAAAAAATAAATAGGATAAAAAAGAAATGAACAGAAATGTTCTCAAAGAAGAAACTCAAATGGCCAACAGGCACATGAAAAAATGCTCTTCATCACTAATCATCAGGGAGATGCAAATCAAAACAATGAGATATCATCTCACATTACAGAGACTGGCACACATCCAGAAGTACAAGAACAACAATCGTGCTGATGTGGATGCAGGGAGAAAGTGACCCTCATTCATTGCTGGTGGGAATGCCAACTGGTACAGGATTTTTGGAAAACAATATGGACATTCCTCAAAAAACTAGAAACTGAGCTCCCATTTGACCCAGCAATAGCATTACTGGGAATATACCCTAGGGGCCCAAACACACACATCAGAAACACCATCTGTGTTCATTGCAGCACTAGTGATATAGAAAAGAATATAAAGTAAAAGACTAATATCCAAGGCCAGGTCAAACAGGGACTAGGTGGACATGTCAATGGTTGGAATCTACCACAAGTGTGTGTGGGATGGAAGGTAGGTAAGATAGACAAGGCACCAGTATGACAATAATAGCTGGGAATGGTCACACTGGACAAGAACTGAGTGTTAAAAATAGGTAACGGAATATACAGGATAACTTTTCAGTACCTCTTTTGTGGGGTCCACGTTGTCCGAGTGATCTTTGGAACCAGTGGGAGGTAGCCTCCCCCCTGCATCAGGTGAGGGTCCAGGAAACAGGAGACCCAGGAGCTCTGGGGCCACTGGGCCATCAGTCAGCAGCACGGGAGGCATTGTATGGGTCACTAGCTGTGTCCACTCCCTTGACCTGGCTGGGTAGGCACAGTGCAGAGCGCTTGTGCCCTGGAGGCAGGAGACCTAGGTGCAGAACAAAACCCAAACAGACCTTAACCAACACCGGTGACAAAGACGTGAAGCATGGCATTCCCAGATAGAAGCGCCCTTGGCTCTGCCTTTCATAAATCATCCAGGGCATGGATCATGAATCCAGCTGTGATTTGGTTCTGGCTTCTGGTGTGTGAAGCTGCGGGGTCCACCTTGTTGGAGTGGTCTTCGGAACCAGCCGGCAGGCAGCCTCCCCCCTGCATCCGGTGGGGGTCTCTTTCACGCTGGGCCCACAGGGTCGGTCACTGGCTTGGTGGCCGGTCGAGGCAAACCCACCAGACACAAGGCCCTAGCCGCGGCCAAGGGAGACGTCCACAGGCCCCACGAAGACAGTGCACAGTGTGAAACTCACCGGTTTTGTCACTAGAAGCCACAGCCAGTGGGACAGTCTCTGGACACACAGGGTGAGGTCCAGAGAGCACCGAGTCCGCTCGCGGATGGCAGGGATGGGGCATGCGCAGCGGCCCGCCAAAGGAGGGGCCAGGGAAGGCTGAGGCCAGAGAGCAAGAGAAGCTGGGAGACTTGCTGCCACCAGTCTTCAGTTCACTAGGAATGCTGAGATATGGAAATGAATATATTTTCCCCAGATTTCTTTTTATAGTTGACTTTTAAACTATTTTCTTTGAGGGGGAGGGGCACACCCCATGATGCTCAGGGGTTACTCCTGGCTCGGTGCTCAGAGGTTGCTCCTAGCTCTGCACCCAGGAATTACTCCTGGCAGTGCTCAGGAATTGCTCCTGGCTCTGCACCCAGGAGTTACTCCTGGCCGGGCTAGCGGGACCATATGGGATTGAACCCTGGTTGGCCATGTTCAATGCCCTACCAGCTGCACTGTCGCTCTGGTCCAGATTTCTAAACTATTGTAATCTGAAAAGATATTTAAATTATTTTAGTCTTTATTACCTTACTATTACTTCTTTTGTGTACTAACAAGCGGTCTTTCCTTATGAATATTCCATGAACACTAGAAAATAATATTTAGCTTTTGAAGAGTGGAGACCTCTACTAATATTTGTCCAGCTCATCCAAACCTATTGTGACCTTGTTGGTTTTATGTTTGACTGATGTCTCCCTGTTGAGAGTGGAGTATTAAAGTCTCCTACAATTATTGTTTGCTATTGGTATCTCTGAGCCTTTAGCAGTTACTTTGAATATCTTAATGCCCCTTTACTTGGTGCATATATGTTAATGAGTTCTCTAAATCCCAAATTCCTCGTTAACTATATAATGTTCATCCTTGGCTCCCCCTTTTTTAAGTAGAAAGTAGTATGTAAAGCATAATAAATATACAATATGGAGTGCATTTACTGTCTTAAAGAAGTACCAAGTAGGGCCATAGTGATAGGACAGTGGGTAGGGCATTTGCCTTGCATGCAGCCGACCTGGGTTCTTTCCCCAGCATCCATATATAAGCACCGCCAGGAGTAATTCCTGGGTGCAGAGCCAGGAGTAATCCCGGAGCAACACTGGATGTGACCCCCCCCAAAAAAAAAGCAAATATATAAATAAATAAATAAATAAACTCCAAGAAGTACCAGGGAGATGAGTCTGGTCAGGGACATATGAATTGCATATGCTAGGACCCAAGTCTATTTTCAGATGTTTTTCTATCTTCTTTTCTTTTCTAGAAGTTTATTGTGTCTCATCTTAGAGCTCCATGATGTTTTACTCAGATGCTGTTATTTTGTTGCTCGTATCTTCCTCTTCTTCTTTTTAATATCATCTACCATTCACTTTACTTCTATCACTTCTGATTATACTTTTCTCATTTTTGACTCTCATACTTTTTTGTGCTTTGCTATCTGTACCATTGTTGAGGTTTCTTGTTTGTTGGGCTCATTAAATATCCTCAATATGGTGTCACTAAAGTCATTTTCCAAATATTTACAGAGCTGGTTGGTGCTGGTTGAGCCTTTCTTGTTCCTGTTTTTATCCATTGAGCTTGGTGGGCTTCTATGCATTTCCCTGTTGACTTTGCTATGCTCCTGCTTGTGCTGAGGGTGACTCTGTAGTTAGCCCCCAGGGAGTTTCTGAAGTATCAGTCTGTGTGTTCCTTTTTCATTTTTTTCTTTTTCCTTTCCCTAGTGGTCTTCATGTAGTGATGGGAAGTATAACTGAGCAGTGTGAGGTATGATGAGTAGATCTGTTCGGTCCAGATGTGGAGCTGGGCCTGTTGATACGGCAGAGCCTCTTGTCAACCAGATTTGTGCCAATAGAACAGCAGCTAGGAGATTAAGCTCATGATCAAGCTCATGCGTGTCAAGTTGCTGCTGCTCTGTGTCCAATTCGAACAGACTCAAAGGTGAACTGGGGCACATGATTGGAAGTGCCCAGGCACACCTTTGCACAATGTTCCAATGGACCTGGGTATTTGAGAGTAGGAATTTTTTAAAAATTTTTAAAAAATTTTTATTAGTGAGACACCATGATGTACAGTTGTAGACTTACAAATTTTGTGCTTGGGTTTCAGTTATACAATTATCAAATACCCATCCCTCCACCAGTGCCCATTTCCCACCACCACGGATCCCAGTATCCCTCCCACCCCCCATCCTCCCCATTGAGAGTAGGAATTTTAAGCTCATGAGTAATAGAGACGTCTACTACCAAGTCTGAGCAGATCCAAAGATTGCCTAGAGGCATTTATTTACAAAAGCATATGTGCACTGAGATCAAGAAGTCAAAGCAAAAACAGAAGTTCAAGGTTTCCAGGCTTTCCCTAAGTGGCCTCACCTATAGCTGGGGAAATTGTATGGAAGACATGCTTCAGAAGAACTAAGTCCTCAGTCACAGAATGTTCCTTCCTGGGATTCACAGGTGCATAGCAGGTGAGGGAGTCCCTTCTGCTCACAAGATATGCTATAAGAAGACTGCAGTGTGATTTCTTACTGCAAAGGGGATGACTTGCTTGCTAGCCCTCTGATGTGGACTAGGAAGGGCTGGGTCTGTTATTCTGTCTGCTAGGTTTAAACAAGTGTCTCTCTCCCCAGATAGCTCAGCTATTTGCTTAGGGTGGGTGGAGCTCAACTCAGGTATTTGCCCTCTGGGTTTGTTCCTTTGGAAGAAGTGTATGTACAGAGTCCACCAGCAAGGTCGCCAGAGGCTACCAAGATCACCCCTGCTTGTGACACTGAAGGTTTATATCTTGCAGTTACTTGTGTAGAACTATGAGTTTGGGTGTTTAACCTACCTATCTTGTTCTTGGAAGCAAAGTTCTACACCTTAAAAATCTCTCTTGGATAGCTGAGATCAGCACCAGGAGGATTACTCCATAACTTAGAGGCCAGCCGGGTATCCTAGAGGAAAGGGCTATTCAGATAGAGAAGGGAGCACCAAATAAAGGATGTTTGGAGGATCCTCCCAGGAGGGGAGATGCATGTCGAAAGTAGACTATGGACTGAACATGTTTGCCACTCAATGCCTCTTTTGCAGATCACAACACCCAAAAGGAGAGAGAGAACACAGGGGATTGCCCTGCCACAGAGACGGGGAGATGGGGGTTGGGGGTGGGAGGGATATTATCCATGGTGGTGGAAAATGGGCACTGGTGGAGGGATGGGTATCTGATCATTGTATAATTGAAACCAAAGCACAAAAAATTGTAAATCTACAACTTTAAAAAAAATAAAATAAAATAAAGGGGAAAAAAAAAAATCTCTCTTGGTGGAGGGATGGGTATTCGATCATTGTATAATTGAAACCCAAGCACAAAAATGTGTAAGTCTGCAACTGTACCTCATGATGTCTCACTATTAATTTTTTAAATTAAAAAAAAATCTCTCCCCAGACCAGAGAGATAACACAGCAGGCAATGCAGCAGACCCAGGTTGGATCCCCAGCTTCCCACATGGTCCCCTGAGGACCACCAGGAGTAATTCCTGAGTGTAGAGCCAGGACCCCTGAGCATTGCCGGATGTGACACAAAAACAAAAAAAAAAGGGAAAAAACTTTCCTTGCCAGTTGCAGCTTGTTGCTCTATGGTGATATTTCCTTCTCTAAAAGAATATTTTTAAAGGACTAAAATAATTCATCCTAAAATCATAAGCATTTTCAGAAACTCAAAAGAGCTGAAAACCAAGTCTTGAAAAATAAGAAAAAAAATGAAAAAAAACCCTCTAAATTACATCAAATCTATGTGGATATAGATTCTAAAGCTAATGGAATGAGATAAATGGTAGATGGATGTACACAGAAATCCATATTCTGAACTAAGTAGTGAAGTAGATACTGGACCACCGAGGCAAGAAGAGAGATTTGTTTGATGAGGAAAGGATGACTCATGACAAAGATTAGATCTAATTAAATATTCAGATTGACATCTAGACTGGATAGATACCAGGAGTGTATTTAAAGGAGTATCCAGTGGCTGCTGTTCTGTGTCTAATTCAAACTGGCCCAAAGGTGAACTGGGGTACCAGTTTCCAGGATCATAACTCTTCATACCTTATTTGTTTACTACAAGACAACACTTTTTTTTTTCTTTTTGGGTCACACCCGGCAATGCTCAGGGGTTACTCCTGGCTCTGAACTCAGGAATTACTCCTGACAGTGCTCAGTTGACCATATGGGATGCTGGGAATCGAACCTGGGTTGGCCGCGTGCAAGGCAAATGCCCTACCCACTGTGCTATCGCTCCATCCTGAAACAACACTTTTTTTTTTAAAAGAACTTTCTTTTCTTTTCTTTTTTTCTGTACATCTCTTCTTATTTTTGATGCGGTTGAATTTTTATTGATATTTTGGACTTTTTTTTAGACCATTACAAAGCTGTTCATGACTGTATTTCAGTCATACAGTATTCCAACACCCATCCCTCCACCAGTGTACATTTCCCAGCACCAGTGTCCCCAGATTCCCTCCCATCAATTGCCACCCCCCCTCCGACCCCCTGCCTGCCTCTATGGTGGGTACTTTTCTTCTCTCTCTTTACTTTAGGGCATTGTGGTTTGCGATGTTGATATTGAAAGGTTATCAAGAATGTCCCTTACCTACTTTTTTTTTCCTTACCTACTTTTAACCCTCAGATCTTGTTTGGTGTGGTCATTCCCATTTATTACTTTCATAGTGGTAAGACAAACACTTTTTGTGCCCCAAAATCCAAAAGTAGAACTGCACTGTCCTCCCATTGTTCATTGATTTGCTCAAACAGGCCCAGTAATGTCTCCAATGTGAGATTTGTTGTTACTGTGTTTGGCATATTGAATACATCAGGGGTAGCTTGCCAAGCTTTGCAGTGTGGGCAAGATACTCTTGGTAGCTTGCTGGGCTCTCCAAGAGGGGCAGAGGAATCGAACCTGGGTCTGTCGGGTTGACTGCGTGCAAGGCAAACACTCTACTTGCTGTGCTATCGTTCCACCCCAGGAAAAGTAAGGTAAAGGTAAGGTAAAGGCCCTCCCGTTGATCGTCGATTTGCTCGAGCGGGCCCAGTAACGTCTCCATTGGAGACTTTGTTGTTACTGTGTCTGGCATATCGAATTCTCGGTAGCTTGCCGGGCTCTCCGAGAGGGGCGGAGGAATCGAACTCGGGTCGGCCATGTTGGCCGCTTGTAAGGCGAACGCCCTACCCGCTGTGCTATCGCTCCAGGAAAAGTAATCTTTTAAAATAACCTGATTCTTTCAGAATGCAATGTAGAGGGTTCTCTGTTTTCCCCTATACCTTTTTGGGTCATGTAAGGCTCCCAAGCAATGCTCAGGGAGTCTGAGACTTGGAGGGGAGGGGATATCATTCCTGAGGGTACTTGGTTCAGACCCATCACTGCGTCCAGGGTATGCCTGCTAGATAGAGTCCCTCATGCTTCCTAATTGAGAACATCTTTCCTGGTTCTGTCATCTGGTCAGTTTCTTTTGCCATTTTGTCTTAACAATATAACGGCAACAATACTTTCCATATTCAAAGCCAAAGCAACATATGGTATGTGTAAACACAAAAGGGGGCAGCGGTATTCTATCTCTCCCATAGCCTGAGGTCGGTAGTCTTAGGCCACTTCCCCAACCCCAGGGAGGTCGATGATGAAGGGAGGACAAGGAGGAAAAAAAGGCTGGTTTGTGTTAGTTGCAGTTTATTCCGTTCCCTTCATTCTCCTCTGATTCCCCTCCTGCTCCTTCCCCAGCCATGCTACTTCATTCTCCTTCTCGATCCTACTTCATTCTCCTTCTGCCTCTCTCATTCTCCCCCTGGCTCTGGATTCTGGATCCCCTAGCCCACTCTTACTGCCTAGTTAAATCCCAAAGCATGAGGGGTTGGGGCTTACACATAGGTGTGGTCACAATCAGTAGGGGTCTTTCCCTCAGGGGATACTTTTTCTGGGACAGATTCAGCAGGACAGCCCGCCCAAGAGTGGAATCCCATGGGTGTGTTTCTCCTCTCCTTGTCCAAGAAACATATAAGCATTCATAACATTAATCAATTTGTACGGACACAATAAGAGATACATTAAGCTTATAGAATTGCTCTCTTGGAGTCATCCCGATCTCAGACTACAGTGCTCAGGTCAGATTAGTCTTTCCTATCCTTAGCAGGGTCCTAATCTTGTTGTTACTTTTGGATCATGGCAGCATTTGTCCATGATCAAGCTCTTAACTTATAGTTAAGAATAGTGGCACTTTGGCCTGGCCCATTTCAAAGCCAGGGTAGCTCACAGCTTGTCCTGGGTCCATTCCATTCAGTCCCTCGTTGGGACCCTGCTTTTGGGATGCTAGGAATAAGGGCAACTGAGGCTTAAGTCAAGGAAGCAGATGCCTGGGAGTGAATAATATTAGAAGCCAATTAAATCCCAAGTTACAAAAGCATAATATTAATTGTCTTCCCGTGTCTATAAAAAGAATATTGCTTTAAAGTAAACCATTCAAAAGACGTAAGGAAAGGAGAAAGGCAATATTAACTTACAATACAAGTTCAGTGTCCTAGCAGGATCTGACCTTACAAATTAACAGAGTCTGATTAGGGGGGAAAGCTGATTAATTGGTTGGGGATGAGAGCACAGAGAAGTTACGGATAGGCACAGAGGAATGGGAGTGACTAGGGAGCACTGTGATTGGTGTAACCAATAAACCTAAACTCCTTGTGGTAAGAGAGAAAGGACAAACCAATGTCATCCTACAATTGTATGAGCTGGAATGTTTTTCATTTTAACTTCATCATTTCCTTCCAACAAGAAACTTCTGAAATAATGAGAATCAGTTACCTTCATATGGTCCTGTGCCATCCTGTTTTCCAAAGATGCTCCAGTGGTAGCACTTGGCATTGCTCATTTCTGGCTAAACCCACACTTTCCTGGAAGTCAGATGTGTGACTTCTAACCCAGGCTACCGACCAGACATGACAAAACTCCAGAAGAACAGGAAAACCTATACCCAAATGAGCACCAGAAAATAGGGGGGAGGCTCATTAACGTAATTTATTTGGCTTCTCTCTGGGACAAACAATACTATAAATTTAATAAGTATTATTTCAGTTCTCTGCCAGTTCTTAGCAATATATGTTATGAACTGACTGTGAGATTCCAGTTTCCAAAGAAAAATGATGGGGCTTAATCCAGACTCTCACATAGATGCTCTCAATGTCTGCTTTGCCAGTATTTTGCCATCTCCTTCAGTTCAGATGCCTCAGATGGCCTTGCTCATTTCTATAGAGAAGCTTTTTAGCATGAAGAGTACTGGCAAGCTGCTCATTCTAGAACGGAGTTTTCTGAAAGTCATATGAGATAATCAGTTGTACCCAGAAACAGGATTCCCCACTGGATGAAGAACAGACTGAAGAAAAGTTTTAGGTATTGTTGCATAACATTGATTTATGCAACATTATAATCCTTGTTCCTCCCTAAGGGAGTTTAGGCTTATTGAGTTACTTTCACAATAGTGCCCCCGAGGCACACCCAATTCCATTGGGCACAATAATCCTATATTGCTTTTCTCTTTCCTTTATGTCCTTTATTGCATGGTTTAGCAATGTCCTTCTTGTATAGATACAGGAAGACAGTTCATGCTATACTTTGTAACATGGGAGCTAACTGACTCCAAAATAATATTTACTCCTGGGCATCCATCATATTTACCTGACTTAAGCCTCAGTTGCCTTTACTTCCTAACATCCCCAAAAGAGTGTCCCAGCGAGGGACAAGGATGGAGTCAGGGTAAACTGTAAGCTACCCTGGCATCAAAAGGGGACAACTTAAGCGACATAAGTACAATAAGTTAAGAGCATGGTCATGGAACAAACTCTATCATGACCTAAAAAGAAGTAACTGAATAAGAACCCTGCTGGGATTAGGAAAGACTAACCTGGCCTGAGGACTGTAGTCTGGGATATATAGCGAGAAGTCCCCAGAAAGAGCCAACATTTAAGATTAATATATCTTAGTGTTTATATAAAATGAACAGAAATATTAGTAAGGTAAAGGTAACGTCTCCATTGGAGACTTTGTTGTTACTGTGTCTGGCATATCGAATATGTCACGGGGAGCTTGTCAGGCTCTGCCGTGCGGGCGAGATACTCTCGGTAGCTTGCCGGGCTCTCCAAGAGGGGCAGAGGAATCAAACTCGGGTCGGCCATGTTGGCTGTGTGCAAGGCAAACGCCCTACCACTGTGCTATCGCTCCAGCCCAATAGCCAGAATCTGGAAAAAACCTGAGTACCCGAGAACAGATGACTGGTTAAAGAAATTTTGGTACATCTACACTATGGAGTACTATGTAGCTGTTAGAAAAGATGAAGTCATGAAATTTACATACAAGTGGTACTACATGGAAAGTATCATGCTAAGCAAAATAAGTCAGAAAGAGAGGGACAGACATAAAAAGATTGCATTCATCTGGGGAACACAGAGTAACAAAATAGGAGATTAATACTCAAGAATAGGGGAGATAAGTCCCAGGAGGATTACTCCATGACTTAGAGGAAAAGAATGACAACGTAAAGGGGAGAAATCTAACTATGCTGGGGAAGAAATAACTACGCTCTAAGGGAGAAGCAGGAGAATGAAGCTGCAAGGATGAAGATGAGAATGAAAAAAATAGTCCCTGGTGAACACCAAATAAAGGGTGTTTGGAGGATCCTCCCAGGAGGGGAAATGCATGTTGAAAGTAGACTATGGACTGAACATGTTTGCCACTCAATGCCTCTTTTGCAAACCACAACACCCAAAAGGAGAGAGAGAACAAAGGGGAATGCCCTGCCACAGAGGCAGGGTGGGAGGGGGGGTGGGGGGAAATGGGCACTGGTGGAGGGATGGGTATTTGATCATTGTATGACCGAAACCCAAGCACAAAGATTTGTAAATCTACAACTGTACCTCATGGTGCTTCACTAAAAAAAAAAAAAAAAAAAAATAAGTCCCTGGTTACTAACCAGCCTAGGACCCTGTTCCTCCGTTACCCCATTCCCCCATCCTTCGTCTTTCTGTCACCGTGGGCCAGCCGGGGAACAGTTCTCGGTCACGCACCCATGCTTCTTTGAAACTCACGAAGGACTGAGTGGGGTCTGGCGTAGGCTGGCCTGTCTTCAGCTGGGCGCAGCTGCCTGCAGCAGAGCCCTGGAGGCCCAGTCAATCCAGCCATTCCAGGTCTCAGCAACTTTTCCAGCTGCTGCTTTTCAGACACTGCCAGGCTCCCAGGCTTGCCCCTGTGCTTCACAAAAAAAACAAGTTGTCTTTGATTCCCGTGAGTGGGAATTCCATGATTCCCACCTGGTGGACTTTGCTTCCTTTTCACTGCTATCAAACGGCAACAGAAAGAGGCAAGAAAAGACTTCTTTTGCATCTACTACTGACCGAAGCTCCCTGGCACTCACAGCTCCCTGCTGTTCTCAAACGTCGGCAGAAAAGAGAAGTGAACTTTCCCTCTGCATGTCCACTCTTTGGTTCAGAATCCCTCTACCAGAGAAGTTCAAAGAATTACTCTAAAAATTTAAAAAAGACACAGCCTTTTATAAGCACAGAGCCAGGGGCAATTCCTGAGCACCACCAGGCACAGTCCTGAGCACAGAGCCAGGAGGACCACCAGGCATAGCCCTAAAATACACGAAACAAAATATAGCCTTTTGCTAAGTGGACAGTTCTTCCACTGCTAAGTCCTGGTGTTAGATATCCATTGTCACACACTCCTGGATCTCAACTATTACACATTCCTGGATCTCCACCAATACATAGAAGACCAATCCTTCACCATCACACATTCCTGAATCTCACCCCTCATGTACTCCCGGACCTCACACTTGCTGAGCAAGTATTTTTGAGGAATGCAATGTTACTGACTCTGGGTGAGGATTAGGTTACGACTTTCCACTGAAGAAAGCAAAGTACTGATGCGCAACACCGGAGGGTGAGTTGTTTGCCCTGGACACTTGGATCCAGGATTCAGGCAGCCCCAGTAGAGAGATAGAGAACTCTAGGAGGACTGGCCTGCCTTATTCATGCACACAAGCTTGGGGAGGCAGAATAAAAACTAAACATTACCACATTACCACATTCCCAGCAAGGGGGAGATGGGGGAGCCCAGGCTTCCTGGAGATTGGGGAAAGTGAATGAAAATCATGACACTATCCCTTCATATTCACCTGAGTGGCAAACACTGAATCTGAGAACTAGCAACAGGCACTCTCTCACAGCAGGGGGTGGTGCACAGGGACGCTCGTAGAAAAAGCACTCCAAGTCCAGCAGTTTTACTCAAAGTAAAGCCCCTGCACGGTCAGCTGAAAGGAATGCTTCCAAACATTCCTGCAAATCTCCCACCACCCCCACCACCACCACCCCAGAGTGTAGGGTGGTATTCTGTAATAAACAATGAATCTGGGATGCATTGCTAACAATTGGTAACAAGGGAAGAGGAATTTAAAGAATAAATGGGAAGGAAACCCCCTTCCCCTCCAACAGCAGGGTCCACATGTACTGGACTGACCATGCAGAGGAGGAAACACACAGGCCTGTAGGAGAAGGCAAGAAAACCTAGAAGCAGCCTCTCCTGCTGCCCCATCTCCTGTGTCAATGCACTTTCGGGAAGAAATTAAAGTGTAAGACGAGGGCTAGAGTGATAGTACAGCAGGTAGGGAGCTTGCCGTGCACATAACTGACCTGGGTTCCAACCCTGGCATCCCTTATGGTCCCTCCCCTGAGCCACCAGGGGTAATTCCTTGATGCAGATCCATAAATAATCCCTGAGTATCACTGGGTATGACACCAGAATGAAAAAAAAGTGTAGGGTTAGGGATCTGGAGATAGTGCATGGTTAAAGTGCATGACTAGCCTTTGTTCCATCTGGGTCTGATTTCTGGTATCACATGGTCCCTTGACCCTGGGTCACAGCCCTGAAGGTCTCCAAGACCCCTGGGTAGTGTGGGTAATCTCACACCTCAGGGACCTAGCAGCAGCATTTCAACCTCAGAGCATTGGACTACCATCCCTGGGCCTCCTGACCTCTGCTTATAGCCTTCTTTCTCACCTCCCACCGCCCCCCCCCCCCACACACACCACCCCAGAGTGTAGGGTGATGTTCTGTAATAAACAATGAATCTGGGATGCATAGCTAACAATTGGTAACAAGGGAAGAGGAATTTAAAGAATAAATGGGAAGGAAACCCCCTTCCCTCCAACAGCAGGGTCCACATGTACTGGACTGACCATGCAGAGGAGGAAACACACAGGCCTGTAGAAAAAGGCAATTCTGTGGTCATCATGCTATCAAGACATGAGGACAATGATGGATGAGGTCAGTGAGTCAGGTTAAGAGGTCTGAAAGCAGGGCTGGAGTGATAGCACAATGGACAGGGCATTTGCCATGCACACAGCTGACCCGAGTTCAATTTCCAGCATCCCATGTGGTCCACTGAGCACTGCCAGGACTAATTCCTGAGTGGAAAGTCAGGAGTGACCCCCTGTGCATAGCCGGGTGTGACCAAAGGGTGGGGGGAAGGAGATCTGAAAGCAGAGGCAACAACCAAGGAGGTCCTACCTTCCCAGAAGCCTCCATGTCTCAGGAGTCTTCAAGGCGAAATCTACAGTTCAGAACTCCAGAGGAACAGAACTGCACCGTGTGGACTCAGAGGAACAGAACTCCACCTTAGAAGTGGAAACAACTCAAGTGCCCAACTGCATACAAAAGGAGCAAGAAGTCGTGTTATATATACACAATAGAATATATAAAGCTCTAAGAAAGAACAAAATCATGGAATTTACCTAAACATGGGTAAAACCTAGAGGATTTTATGCTGAGTAAAGTCAGTCAGAAGAACAGAAATTGATACAGGATGAGCTGTCTCATATATGGGACTTTAAGATCCACAGTAAGGTATCAACAAAGGGTCAAAGGCAGCAGCCCAGTGGGAGAAATGAGCCACACATCTGAGTTGGAAGAGCCTGAAAGGAAAGAAGGGGGTGGGCCCAGATGAGATGGGTGTGATCTTGGAATTATCTGCATAGGAAACCATCATTAACAATGTTGTAAATCATAGAACCTCAATTCATATAAACATTTAAAAAAAAAAAAAAGGCAACTCTAGGCCAAGAGAGTAAGCTCAATGACTGGAATTGCATAGTCATCCACACCTCCAGGAGTGACCCCTGAGCACCAAGACAGTAGCAATGCCTGAACTCTACCAGGTACAGTCCAAAACCCAAAAGCCAAAAACAACAAAAATCCAAAGGCACAAAAGAGGAGTACTTCATCAGTGTTGATCACTCTGAGAAGAAAAAATCCCAATTCAGTGTCTAAATGTTGACTGAATGCTGGAAAACAACTACCATCAAAATAGACATCTTGAGGACTATTGGAAAATATGAAAATAGCAGGCCAGTAAATAATAGTGTAGCACAGTTACACAGTCCTCCCATTGTTCATCTATTTGCTTGAGTGGGCACCAGTAACGTCTCCATTATGAGACTTGTTGTTACTGTTTTTGGCATATTGAATACATCACAGGTAGCTTGCCAGGCTTTGCCATGCAGGCGTGATACTCTCAGTAACTTGCCTGGCTCTTCAAGAGGGGCGAAGGAATCGAACCCAGGTTGGCTGCATGCAAGGCAAATGCCCTACCCTCTGAGCTAACGCTCCAGCCCAAATGATAGTAAACCATTGAAATTTTTTTCATGTATGGTAATGTCAATGTGGCTATGTAAGAGTGTGACATTATCTTTAAGAGAGTGTTGGAATATTTAGGTCTATATGTCAAAAACTTTCATAGTTTAAGTGGTTTAAAAATAAAAGGAAAGAAAATATACGCACAAAAAATTAAATGCTGCAATTATTTTACTAAAACCTCTGGGGTAGAGGCCAGGGAGATAGCTCTACTGGCTCGAGTACCTCTTTGCAGGAGGCCCTGGTCCAATCCCTGACACCACGTGGTCTCCATTGCATCATCATAAGCAATCCCCAACACAGAGCTGGCCCTGAGCACCAGTAGATGTGGCCCTAAAATAAACGGAACAAAACCAGTTGAGGACACGTGGCTTATGCTGTGTTCTGGTTTTAAGTTTTATGGATAATAGAGTTTTCCAAAATCTAGAACATGATGGAAAGATGATTATAAGTGAATCTCTGTGGTTATTTTATGTGTAATACTGCCACTAAGGGGGCTGGAGCGATAGCACAGCGGTAGGACATTTGCCTTGCACTCAGCCAACATGGCCGACCCGAGTTCGATTCCTCCACCCCTCTCGGAGAGCCTGGCAAGCTACCAAGATTATCTCGCCCGCATGGCCAAGCCTGGCAAGCTCCCCGTGACGTATTCGATTTGCCAAACACAGTAACAACAAGTCTCACGAAGGAGACATTACTGGGCCTGCTCGAGAAAATCGATGAACAACGAGAGGACAGTGACAGTGACAGTGACTGCCACTAAGGGGTAAGGCGTTTGCCTTTCACACTGCCAACATGGCCAACCCAAGTTCGATTCCTCCGCCCCTCTTGGAGAGCCCGGCAAGCTACTGAGAGTATCTCGCCTGCACCGCAAAGCCTGGCAAGCTCCCCGTGACATATTTGATATGCCAAAAACAGTAACAACAAGTCCCACAATTTTTTGTGAGATGTTACTGGTGCCTGTTCGAGCAAATCGATGAACAACGGGAGGACAGCGCTACAGTGCGGTGCTACTGCCATTAAATGTTGGTCGTTTATGTTCCTATGGTGGATATGGGGGTCTCTGAAATGTGTTTGTTATGAGTTTTCTTTGTAAACACTCACAGAAGCTCTTTTGGAGCTGAAATTAAAAATAATGGACTAAAAAAATGGAAAAAATAATGAACTAGGGATGAGGAGGAAGTTTGGCCAACTGTCCTTCAGGGAGCAGGACACACATGTTCATCACCTGTGGTGGAATGTACCTCACATGTGACTGGGAACAGAGATGTAGGAATGGCATGTCCAGTTTTAGCGTTGCCTATATTTGAGAAACTTTCTGAAAGAGCTTATTTTTATTAAACTTTTAAAAAATTTGTCTGTATAAACAGTCAGTGCCTGGAGGCTCTCAGACAGTAGACTGGATTTTTCTCTCCCTCTAAATAACAGCCATAACTAATGCCACAATGAGAGAAAAGACAGATTCTTGCTCCAGGCTGCCAGGGTTTGAAAAAATGTTTCTGCCTGACATTGCCAAAGTTAGAAGGGCTGGGTATGGTGGTGTCACTGGGTTTCATGGGAACATCTTAGTCATTATAGACCTGCTGGAAATGGAAAAGGCAAGTACATATTGTTTTGCTTCAAAATCATTTGGAATTGTTTCCTTGGGTGAGAGACTTTGTCAAAATCCCCATTTGTTGACACAGTCAAGGTCCTTGAGGAGACAGCCACACCGGGCTCACTGCCCCAGTCCTGAACCTGAGGTTCCAAACACCAGTGGACTAGAGCTTGGTTCCAGACTGCTGCCCAGAACTGAGCAAACACATATAGCGGATTAATTGACAGCTCTGTGACCTGACCTCTAACACAAAATCCCGGTCTGACCTCACCCCCAACCCGAACCCCAAATGTTGTGATGGAACACAGTATAGACCTGAGGACTGGCACTCAAAGCCTCATGCTGGACCAGACTTCACATGTTGCTAAACAAGCCAAGAACCCAAGGAGTTTTTTGTTTGTTTCATTGTTGATTGGTTGGTTGGTTTTTGTTGTTGTTATTATTGTTGTTGGGCTGGAGCGATAGCACAGCGGGTAGGGCGTTTGCCTTGCACGCAGCCAACATGGCCGACCCGAGTTCGATTCCTCCACCCCTCTCGGAGAGCCCGGCAAGCTACCGAGAGTATCTCTCCCGCACGGCAGAGCCTGGCAAGCTCCCTGTGAAGTTTTCGATATGCCAAACACAGTAAAAACAAAGTCTCATGATGGAGACATTACTGGGCCCACTCGAGAAAATCGATGAACAACGGGAGGACAGTGACAGTGATTATTGTTGTTGTTGCTGTTGTTCTTTTTGTTTGGGGGCCGCACCTTAAAGTGCTTAGGGTTTGCTCCTGTCTCTGCACTTGGGAATTATTCCTGGTGGTGCTTAAGGGACCATATGAGATGTCAGGGATTGAACCCGGGTTGCCATGTACAGGGCAAATACCCTACTTGCTATACTATCGCTCCAGCTCCAAGAACCCAAGTTTTAATGCAATGTCTGATTTTTAAACATTGGCAACCAACTCAACTAAAATATAAACAAAAATGCATACACATGCTTGCATGTGTACATGTGCAAACACACAACACACACACACACACACACACACACACACACACACACACACCAAGGGCCAAATAAACCCTGTGATGGGGGAGAGGCACCAGAGGTTTCTCATTCTCTTACCTTCAGCTAATGACCACAGCTGGAAGTCTGCTTATGCCGACTTTAAGGTTGGTTCTAAAGGTTGCACTAAAGTGGTCTCCTGAATAATTCTAGATCTTTTCTGGGACTGGGTATCTTTCTCCCTCCCACTTCCCCTCTCCACTCCTTTCCTGTATGATCCCTACCTTGGACCTGAGTCTTTCCCACATTCCCAACACGCTGCAAAGATCCCCCAGATTCTAGATGATGTCGCCTCAGACATAACCTGGACTGACTCTTGGAAACCACCTTCAGGACTGGAGACATAGCACAGCAGAAAGGGCACTTTCCTTGCATGCAGCTGACCTGGGTTCCATCCTCCAAATTCCACTGGGCCCCTGTATAATCTCCGGGAGGCTGGGGGAAGCCCCAGCGGTTCTCTCTCGCCGTCTGGGTTGGTGGACTTGGGCCGGTCCCCCACCCTGGGCGGCCTAGGCCATGGGGTGGGCGAAGGAGGAAAAGAGGGCCAAGCCAGTTGGTGATCAGCTGCCGTTGACTCCATTCTCCCCACGTGCCTGTTCCAGTGTCACTAAGCTCTCCATTCTAGTCTTACACTGCCCCTCATTCCCGTCTCCTCCTGTTTCTCCTGCTTATCTCTCCGCACTCCATCTCACAGCCTGGTCTCTCGTCTCTCCACGCGCCTGCTGCTGCATTCTTCCCCTACATTCTTTTCCCTCTGTCCCCCTTGCTAGTCTCTCCACACTCCATCTTGATGCCCTGGTCTCTCTATCATCCCTCTCTAACTCCCTGTTTTGGGGGTAGCACCACATCCCATCTGGCAACAAAATCAATATATCAGAACCCTTCTGCCACTCAAGGGAAAAATACCACTTAAGGGGTGTTTCTGCTCTCCTTAGTCCAATAACTTAACATCTTAATTCTACTTCTTAGTATTAGTTATTTAGTATGGACATAGTAAGAAATACATTGAGCTTGTAGGGTGGCTCTCTTGGGGACATCTCGCCACAGACTCAGAATACAGTGCACAGGCCGGATTTATCATTTCTAACCCTAGCAGGGTCCAAATCTAGTTGTTGCTTTTTGGATCATGACAGCATTTGTCCATGACCATGCTCTTAACTCACAGTTAAGTATTATGGCACTTTGGCCAGGCCCATTTCAATGCCAGGGTAGCACATAGTTCACAGCTTGCCCTGGGTCCATCCAGTCCCTCGTCAGGACCCTGCTTTTGGGGTGCTAGGAAGTAAGGGAAACTGAGGCTTAGGTCAAGAGAAGAGATGTCCTGGAGGTAATATTATCTGGAGTGAATTAACTCCCAAGTTACAAAACCATAGCATTGTCTTCTTGTGCCCATACAGAAAGAATATCGCTTTGGATTAACTAAGCAAAGGACTTAAGGAGAAGAGAAAAACAATATTTACAAGTCAACAGAGCACAAAGAAAGAGGTTACAAATAAACGAAGAGGAATGGGGGTAGGGTGATGGGAGTAACCCAATAAACCTAAGCTCCCTGTAGCAAGGCAGAAAGGATAAACCAATGTTATCCTACAGGCCCCCAAGCACCGCCAGCTCTAATTCTTAAATGCAGAACCAGTAGTAATCTCTGAGCACTCCAAGATATGACCTCCAAAACAAATACATAAGAAAACGAATACAATGTGTTCTTGAATCACAGAATGCCCTCCACTCCAGAGTTGAGGTCCAGGTCAGTTATATTTTTGTCCTTATATGACTGTTGGATACTGATCCTAAGTGTTTTAGGCTTCATCAGGAATTCCTCTTTTTCTTCCCCTAGAGAAGTTTACAGTGCTCTAGCAAATACTCCTAATCCCATGAGTTTATCTTTAACCTTTCCTTTGTATTTTACCTCTCATTGTCACAGGTCCCCAAGTCAGTCTCGGTTACTTATAAACCAAAACTCTGGTGATTCTGGACTTTGTATTTGAAGAGAACTACTTGCTTTTCTATTTCCCCTATAGCCTTTTCATATTTTACTATAGAACAATGTTCTTTGTTTAAACACAGAAAACCCTTTAATGCTATGCTCCTAATATTTGGGATTTGATTGATCTGAAAGATCCTGGGCATCTGTTGTAATTAGACTCAGGCTATAAGTTGCTGTAGTTCCTAACACCCCAAAAGGGAAGTTCCACCATGGGACTGGGATGGACCCGGGGCGAGTGGCGAAGCTACCCCGGCATTGAAATGGGACAGTCTAGAAAGCATAAATGCATGGTCTTGATGAAAGCTGTCATGAGTTAAGAGACAGGACTCCCAATGGGGAAGCACAAGCTGGACCAGCCTGAGGAGACTTAGTCTGGGATCTACAGTAAAAACCTCGCTTGCTCTCAGACCCCAGAGAAGTTTTAGAATCTATATCTCTTACTTTGTTTGTCCAAATAACTGCAAGTACTAAAAGGAAGTAAACATATTTGTTTAATATACACAACTAAAGGGAAAAAGAAAAGTAACATAGATGTCCCTGGGAGACAGAGTGTCTCCTTGAGTTAATCCCCCAAGAGAATTGCCTCCTCTGAAATGCTTTACCTCTGTAAATGTTCAATCACACCTACATTCAGTCCTATACCTTGAATCCCCTCAGATGTTCTATAAGTATGCTACCAGCTCTGCATTAAAGGGGGCATTTTTACCATCAGTCTGTGGTTCTTCAGTCTGTGGTTGTTCCTTCTTTGTTTCTCTGCTGGGGAGGTCTGGGAGGGGACAGGCAATCTCACACATGCGGGGCACACTGCCCAGTGTTTCAACGCGCATATGACCATATTCTCCAAAGGTGGTCATGCCTGTGGGTGCCACAACAATTGAGAGGCAGTAAGATTCATGTATTACACCACAACTCGAAAAATGAATGACTTAAGGTAGGTATCCTGGAAGACTTCTGTCCCCGATTTCCTGGGCAGTAAGAAAGGGCTTCTGGACAACTGCTTTCTCTGAGGTGGGTTAGATCCAATCTTCATGTGACATCTAGAGAAGATGAAGGAGGCAAGGGACTGACTATTGGGTCACTCTTTTCTTCCTGTTACTCCAGACGAGGGAGGAGATAGCACAGTGGTAGGGCATTTGCCTTGCACGCAGCTGGCCCAGCTGAGCTAGGGCCTCTCGACCCCTTTCAGAGAGCCCAGCAAGCTACTGAGAGTGTCTCACCCACATGGCAAAGCCTGGCAAGCTACCCGTGACATACTCAATATGCCAAACACAGTAACAACAAGTCTCACGATGGATATGTTACTGGGCCCGCTCGAGCAAATCGATGAACAACCTACAGTGTTACTCCAGAGGAGCATGTTCTCATAGCTAAATACCTTGCTGCCTTTGTTTGGAGACACAGGACAGGACCCACCCATTACTTTCCTACTTAGCAGGTTGTATAGGTCTTTCTCCAATTGATTATCAGCAATAGTACTGTAAATAACAGTGCAAAAACATGTATCTTTTAAGAATTGCCCCTCATAGAGGCAGATTTGTGGGTGGCAGGCAAATGGGGGGGAGCAGGGAATTAGTGGAGAGAAGTAGGCAATGGTGAAGGGATTGGTGTTGAAATAGTGTATGAACCCCAATCATGAGTAACTTTGTAATCTAATGATTAGCACTGTAGCACTGTCCTCCCATTGTTCATCGATTTGCTTGAGCAGGCACCAGTAATGTCTCCATTATGAGACTTGTTGTTACTGTTTTTGGCATATTGAATACATCACGGGTAGCTTGCCAGGCTCTGCGGTGCGGGTGGGATACTCTCGGTAGCTTGCCAGGCTCTTCCAGAAGGACGAAGGAATCAAACCCAGGTTGGCTGTGTGCAAGGCAAATGTCCTACCTGCTGTGCTATCGCTCCAGTCCTAATCTAAAGGCTACTAAAAAAAATTTTTTTAATGGAAAAAATGTTCCCAAGAGCCAGAGATATGCTCAAAGTGCTGAACCCATGCTTTGCAAGAAGGAAGCTTTGGTTCAGTCCCCAGCAGAGCATCATCCCCTGAGCAGCCAGGTATGAACCCAAAACAAAACGAAACAAACAAGCAAGCAAATGGTACCCAGGTTTGAAAATGAGACTAAGTGGTAGGGCACACACATGGCACATGCAAGGTCCTGGGCTTGATCCCCAGCACCTCATGCCCACCCTCTGAACATATTGGTGGGTGCAGCCTTAGTGGCCTCAAGGACTCTGGGAATGGTACAAAAATAATTGATGTCAAGGCATTTCACACATTTGTGAGGCAGCTTGCCAGTGAGCACTGTATTTACAGGAAAATGTTTTTATCCCTGAAAGCATTAGTGTTAACAGTCAGGTTCAAGGATTCTTCCTGGCATGAAGCAACATCCAAAGTCAGGAGATGATACAAATTCCACAGAGAGGCATCACTGTCAAGATTCTTACCAACCTTTAGAGCAAGAAGTCTTGTTGCATTTGAACCATTCACGTACTCCTAAGCTTGGAGAGAGATAAAACTGACTTTCAAAGTTCAGCTCAGTGCATAATTCTTTCCACATTCAAGGCAAGAACTCACTGGCCTGGAAAATTTCCCATTAACAAAACCTTATCTGTATGCACACAGGTTATATATGCCTATGTATAGTTACATGTATATATCTGACAACATGCACACACTCAAGAAAATCTGGAATGACAATCTCCTACAACTAGAAATTGTATCCTCTGGGAAGATGAGCTGAGAATTTGAGTACAAGAGAGGGGAATTCTAATTCTACTTTATATTCCTTTACATAATATTTCAATTCCTAATGTGTTTGCTCACTTTTACAACAATAAAATATTAATAAACTAAAAGTCAACCTTGAGAGAATAGTATTGGAGTTTGATCCATGGTACCTCATGACTTCTTAAGCATCCTGGAAGCTTCCCAGCATTGCTGGGGCGGTCCTTTCAATGTGAGACCTGACCCTGGCACTGAACTGCCCGCCCATTCGGTGAAGTATTACCAAGAAAGCCCATGTCCATCCCACCCCACCTCTACACACACACACACACACACACTCAATCAATCATGAGAGTGCAGGAAAGTGGTTCAGTGTGAGGCCTTGCAAAGAAAGTAAAAAGATAAATAAAATCTTTATGACCTCAGTATGAGTCAGAACCCTATGGAAAGAATTTCTGTGAGGGGTTGCACTTCATTCTTCTTGGGTGGACACTCCGTATTCTGTGCACCAGACGGTCAGGCTAGAGTAAGTTCTTAGAAAGCTCTGACCATGATAGACTCTGCACCCAGAGGACTCAGCAAACGAACGCAAATCATTATTAGAAGAAAATTGATTTGCTCAGTCCTGAGAATATGGCTTCTAAGTGGGGACTTTCAAGGCTCCCTGATTCCCACAGTGAGTTTGTGTAACTCTCCCTAATGATTAAATGACATAAAACAGCTGCTTTTGATTTTAAAAAAATTCTCCACACCCAATTGCAACCAAACTGAATGAAGTTATTTTTAAAGTTGAGGCTGTGCTGGCTCTTTTCTAATAACCAAAAACATATTCATGGTAGCGTCAGCTTTTTACACAACCCCTCACTTCCTGTTTCCCTTGGAACAGAATGCTGAATATTCATCTACATGAATCCTCTCTAAGGCACTTGCTGGCCTCATTTGTTAAAAACTAGTACTCCTTAAAAAAATAGAGAGACATGAGAGCTTGTAACTATCTCACAGTGATTCAATAAAACTGAAAAAAATAGAGAGAGAGAGAGAGAGAGAGAGAGAGAGAATACTTAAAATTGGAGAGAAAAATATTTGAGAGTCTGATGAATTCCCAGGAGTTAATAAAACAAGTCCTCCTGGGTCAATATTTGTTATTCCACACTATGGTGGAATTGGGATTTAGAGAAGGAAAGAGAGACATCAAAACAAAGAAAGGGAGAGATCTGAAGAGAAAGGAGCCAGAAATAGATGCAGAAAAAAAGAGATGAAGACACAGAAAAAAAGAAATGGGGGATGGGGAGAGAGAAGTGGGGGCACATAGAAGGCACAGAAGAGGAGTGGCAAGAGAGAGACCTGGGGACCCCAGGTGTTCCAGTCCAGCTCTTACCCCACCCCCAGCTCTCCAAGGAGCAGAGAGCCTGGATGAGATGTCAGCTGAGTATGGCTACAAAGACAAGAGTTTCCTAATTTGACCCAATGAATCCTTAGAACTAGGAAAAGAGAATATTCATAAACAAGAATTACTGTCCAACTACCACATTTGTGATTGACTTTATCAGTCAGCAATGGATAATCAAGACCCCGCCATTCTGATTTTACAGAGGAGGGAACAAACTCCTAATTGTAAGGTTTGCTTGGGACCAAATAGCTGATGAGATAGCGACATTCCGGTATCAAAGATCCAGAAGCTTATTACAAATTTGGGAACACCCCAATACCACCACCACCACCATTCAGGTATACAGAGTTATGACCCAGGATTTCAGAAGCTAGTGGTTAAACCTGGGGGCTCCAGCTTTGACACTGCATGACCAGTAAACACACCATTGCAGGTGGTCATTGCAAATGAGGCCACCTCAGTTTGGAGAACAAAATAAATGACCCTAACCATGCCTCAGATACTTAGGAAACAAGGAAGTTTGGTGATTCAGGGAACCACGTAGTATTGGAATCACATTTGGGCCTCCACACACCAAGTCTGTATTTCAGCTCTAGAAGCTGACACTCCAGTCCCCAGAAGATCCTGGACCTCACCTAAGGACCGTGTCTGGTTGCTACAAGAAGCAACCTCGTGTTAGGCAGTTGGAATAGTCACAGCCCACTGACCTCCTGGGAGATAAATGGGATTGGAGGCCAAATCTATCACCAAATGCTAATGATTTAAATGATCATTTCTTTGTAATGAAGTGTCCATAGAAATCCTAAAGGACAGTTAGTTTAGAGGGTTTGGCATCCTGGAGAAGGCATCGAAGCTTCATACTCTTTCCTTGTGTACCTTCCACCTGAATATTCCTGAGTTGTATCCCTTTATACTAAATGTAATGAAGAAAATGTTTCTTTAAGTTCTGTGGGCTTCTCTAACAAATAAGTAAAGCCCAAGAAAATTGTTGGAATCTTTCCTCTTCAGCTAATCGATTAGAAGTGCAAGTAGCAACTTAGACTTTCAATAAGCATCTGAAATGAATGTGAGGGTGGAATTGTGTGTTTGTGTTAGGGGAGGGGATACATATTGCAGGACAAAGCCTTAACTTTGCATTTGATGCTATCTCCAGTAGGCAATCTCAGAATTAAGCTGAATTATCTTTATCACACACCAACTGGGTATCTGAGAACTATTTAGTGGTGCTAGAAAGCAGAATCCTAGTGGTAATCTGAAAAGAAAGCAGGGTGCAGATCACTAACTGTGGCCTTCTCCCTTCCCCCTGTGTCTTCCATGATTGCCCTCTAGGTGTGTTTTTATCTCCTCTCCTAGTAAGGACCTGGTCATATTTGTTAATATCCCTCCTGATCTCACTTGACCTTAATTAGCTCATTAGTTAGACTGTTTCCAAATACAGTCATATTCTGAGATTCCAGTGGGGTAGGACTTTAATGTATCAAGTATATCAATTTGGAGGGAGCACAGCTAACCCCAACATACTGTTCAAGTTTTCTTATTCTTAATAAAATACCTTTTAAAATAGGGTAAAGTTAGTTAAGTACACAACAAAACAATAGAAGAAACTCTCTTTCTCTCTCTCTCTGTCTCTCTCTCTCCCTCTCTCTCTCATTTGTTTGGTTTTGGGTCCACACCTATTGATTACTCCGGACTCTGCTCTCAATAATCACTTCCAGCGGTGCACAGGGGACAATATGGGGTGCCAGGGACAGAATCTGGTGGACTGCATGCAAGGCCAGTACCCTCCTTGCAGTAGTGGACAGGGACTACTCTTTACTCCATGCCGGGGAGGCTGCTGCTGACAGAAGTTGGTGGGATATACTGTGCCAGGATTGAACTCAGGCATCCTGAATGCAGAGTATGTGCCCTGGTCCTGTGAGCCATTATCCTGACACCAGCAGTAGAATGCTTAAGAGGAATCCTAGTCCCTCTCTCACTTAAACAGACACAACTCACCCACAGACATAGACGATCATCATTGATATCCCTTCAAATGGTTCAGAGTTACCTGTATTTAGCAAGAAGACTAGAGTCCAACAGAAAATGAAGCCAGTCAGTAACTGAGCTGCTTTGGGCCTGTGTTCTGCTGTCTGGGGTCTCTTTGTTACTCCAGAGGCCCATGCACTTTGGTTGCTTTGAAAAGCCATATAGAAATTCCTAGAGTTCCTGAAGGCACCCCAAGCTTCCTCATGCCAAACCCATGTCTCCCAAATTCAGCAAACATGCCATACTGTGCGTTCATGTGGTCTACCTGCTTCTTGGAGCGACGTCACTCTACAGCAGGTTCCTTCCTTGATGTTTTTTAGTTGGGTCAGTGAAAGTTTCAATGTACCACAGTACTAGTGAAAGCTGAAGTTCGTGCTCCCAAGGTTGTGATGAGGTTGTATGAAAGTCAGCCCTTAACTCCTACCCAGGCGCTTGTGGAACTTAAAGCACCATCATAAATAATATTTATTATTCTGTTTCTTTGGGCTGGAGCGATAGCACAGCGGTAGGGCGTTTGCCTTGCACGCAGCCAACATGGCCAACCCGAGTTCGATTCCTCCGCCCCTTTCGGAGAGCCCGGCAAGCTACCGAGAGTATCTCGCCCGCATGGCAGAGCCTGGCAAGCACCCCGTGACGTATTGGATATGCCAAACACAGTAACAACAAAGTCTCCCATGGAGACGTTACTGGGCCCGCTCAAGCAAATCGATGATCAATGGGAGGGCCTTTACTTTACTTTACTTCTAAGAAAATCATGCTCATTTTACCAGTTTGTTACTGGGACAAATGGCACTTCTCAAACTCACAGAGGCCACTCACAAGGGGACCCAGATCTGTGTTCTGTAATTACATAGACAGAGGGACTCGAGTGGACACAGCACTTTGAAGGGCCTGAAGCTGTGCGCTTTAGAGAGTAACATGAATACACTGGAAGAGTCAGTCCAGAGAGGAACATTGGCAAGTAAAACTATTTACTTAGAGCTTCACAACTAGGTTAGTCATTGGCACTTTACATGTGATTTGGAAATTCGGCATCCCAAATATATATATAAGAAGAGCAAGAACTGGACAGAGTCAAGGAAACTGCTTCATACTACTTTTGTTTGGGATAAAATCTGTTTAACTTTAGTTTAAAAAGCTTCCACATTCAATCAAGTCAGGGTTGAAAGATTACAGGGTTAGCAAAATAAAAAATATCCTTTTTTCTTTTCTTTTGGAAGAAGAGAAGCACAGCCAGCAGTACTTGCGGGCTGCTTCTGGTTCAGTGATTGGGGTTGTTTCTGGCACTCCTTGGGGAGCACTCAGTAACAGGATAAGATCCCGGGCTCCTGCATACAAGACATCTGCGCCGGCACATTGAGCCCGGGCTGCAGGAGCATTTTTTTCTCTGTCTTTGGAGTGAGGTCTTTGTTGCTATCTGGTCTGAACTGGAATCCACGGTGCAGGGAGCAGAAAGGGAAGCAGAGAGGGATGCCCTGGCAAAGTCATTTAGAATTATTTGGACAGCAGTCAAGGGGTATAGGTTACAAACCCACTGAGATGCAGAAATGAAAGCTCAGAGAAAACCAGAAGCCCCCACCTCACCTCGGAAGAAGAGAAACTGTAATGAGAGCATGAAAGAAGATGACTCAGAGTTCAAGTTCTTTCAGTTTGCAATACCCTAGCAACAGACTCTGATCTGTGTAGAAAGTACCAAGTGGGAGTAGATTGGGAAGACCCTTTTATATTAACTTTGCAAACCAAATGGGTTACATTACCTGTTTTTGTCCATTTGTAAACTTGGAACACACGCTCACTCATTCCAGGGCTTCCCTCACCTCATCTTGGCTCTTCTTTTTTTCTTATCCCCCACCCCACCAACCCACCCCCCAACACTTAAATAAAGACACTTCACTATTCGTCTTGTTTCTGAAATTCTTTTCTGCAAGAATGAATTTGGGAATGTGAGCTAAGGCAAGAACTGACTTTTCTATGCCTGCAAAGATTAGTTCTTCAGTCCAGCCTGAGTCCAGAGCAGCCCAAGAACTGCTGTGGTGGGAATAAGCTCTGACACAGTGAAGATCTAGTGAAATCAGATACGGCTCCTTGGCCACCCAGTAAGGTTGGTGGGACACCAACATCCACACCATAGTGCTCAGCCCAAGCCCATCACCAGGCCCTTCCCCAGGTAATGGAAGCAGCTGAACAGGACGCGTTCCTCATCATCCTGTCACTCCTGCAGTGAGAGAGGAGACAGCCAAGAGTCAGGTGACCTGAAGTATTCTGTGAGTCCCTTGGGAGACCTAGCTTTTGGGGGATGCACTTCTCCCTGCCTGCAACATCTTTTTATAAATTCATAATGAATTTCACAGGGTTGGATTTTTTTCACATTGTGAAAGTAATACAAGCCCATGCCGGGGGAAGAAACCTTAATGGGAGATTAACAATGCTTGAGTCACGCAACGACGCATGGTCTCCAGAGGCTCAGTTCTGAGCACAGAGTGAGGAATAGTTTTGAACACCACGGAACGTGGCCCCCAAACTCAACACCCCCACAAAAACAATCATTGTAGAGAGCAGAGAGATGGAGCAACAGGTTGGAATGCACGCTTTGCATGCTAGGGGCCTGAGTTCTGAGCGCAGAAGCCAGGAGAAGCCCCAGAGAACCAATGGTTATAGCCCCCGCACCTAAAAAACTGAGAAAGAAACCCTAGCCATTTCTGCTGTGATCATACTTCAATATAAATCAGAAGTCAGATTTTCTCATCCTTAGCATTCTTCAAAAAGTGAGGTGGGGGCCCGAGACATAATGTGAGGGTGAGAGACAGACTGCTGCCTGAGGGCAGAGTTGGAGCCCTGTGGCATCCGGGAGTCACACCTGAGCACAGAGACAGGGATAGATCTTCACATCAATGCATGGTATGATTACAAAACGAAAACAAACAGAAAAGATGGACTGATGCTTGAGAAATTGAGCAAATGTCTGGGAATCTGGCTTTAGTTGCATCTCTGGGCTGGCCTTTAGCAAAACCAGGAGAAAAAGATTTAATAATCCAGCATTTAAAAAATGACCCCACCTGACTCTTTCAGCAACTTAGTTAAGGTCATGTATCGATTTGCTCCAGCAGGCCCAGAACGTCTCCATCATGAGACTTGTTGTTACTGTGTTTGGCATATCGAATACGTCACGGGGAGCTTGCCAGGCTCTGCCATGTGGGCGAGATAATCTCGGTAGCTTGCCGGGCTCTCCGAGAGGGGCGGAGGAATCGAACTCGGGTCGGCCATGTTGGTGCTTGTAAGGCAAATGCCCTACCGCTGTGCTATCGCTCCAGCCAAGGTAATGTATAACATGCTTTATTCCTTTTTTTGGAGGGGACCACACCTGGTGGTGCTCACGGTTTATTCCTGGTTCTGCAACTTATGGATCACTCCTGGAAGAACTCAGGGGACCATATGTGCTGCCAGGGATTGAACCCCGGTTGACTCTGTACAAGGCTGTACTATCACTCCAGCCACTCACTCTTTTCTCCCTCTATCCCCCAATCCCTTCATGCCTCCCATCCTTCCTTCCTTCCTTCCTTCCTTCCTTCCTTCCTTCCTTCCCTTCCTCCCTCTGCCTCCTTCCCTCCCTCCCCCTCCCTCCCTCCCTCCTTCCTTCCTTCCTTCCTTCCTTCCTTCCTTCCTCAATCCCTTGTTCCCTCCCTCCCTCCCTCCCTCCTTCCCTCCCTCCCTCCCTCCCTCCCTCCCTTCCTTCCTTCCTTCCTTCCTTCCTTTCTTTCTCTCTCCCTCTGTCACTCCCTCATTCCCTTTTTCTCTCTTTATCTCTTTCTTTCTCTTCCTTCCTTCCTTCCTCCCTCCCTCCCTCCCTCCCTCCTTCCCTCTTTCTCTCGCTCTTTCTTTCTTTCTTTCTTTCTTTCTTTCTTTCTTTCTTTCTTTTCTTTCTTCCTTCCTCTCTCCCTCCCTCCCTCCTTCCCTCTTTCTTTCTTTCTTTCTTTCTTTCTTTCTTTCCTTCTTTCCTTCTTTGTTTTTGAACTACATCCAGCCTTGTTCAAAGGTTACTCTTGCCTCTGCACTCAGGAATTACTCCTGACAATGTTCGGGTGTGGGGGGTGGGGTGCCAGGGATCAAACCTTGGTCAGCCACATGTGAGACAATTGCCCTACCCACTGTAATCTCTCTCCATGGCCCTTCCTATTTCTGGAGGTGAGCATGTGCATATGGGCACAACAGGAATTTGTATGTGATTGCCCTTCAAAGGAAAAAAATGATCTTTTTCTTTTATTCTTTTTTTTTAAGATTGATCCACAAGGGCTGAAGAGATAGTATAGTGAGTATGGGGCTTTCCTTGCAGGCAGCTGAAGGGGGTTTGGTCCCCAGCACCACTTATAGCCCTGCCATTAGTGATCTCTGAACGCAGAGCACAGTCAGATGTGGCCCTAAAACCGTAAGAAAAAGACTTATCCTAAGGGTGTCATGCTGAATGAAGTAAGCCAGAGGGAGGACAAATATCCAATCTTCTCGATCATATGTAGTATTCAAGGAAGCACAGTAAGAGAACGAACAGTCAATGAAACCCCACTGAGATTCTGCTTATAGAACTGAACTCAGTCAGAGTGGGGGCGAGGGCCAGTGTCAGAGGCCTTTAAAGATGGTTGACACTCTAGAGGGGGTTATGGTGCAGTGACCTTGTGTACCTACACACTGACAATAACTTCAAGAGAGGTTCAACCCATTGCTGTTTGACTTAAGAGGCTGGCAGCAGCTGCCTGGAGATGGGGACCTGGAGCCCTAGCGCCTGCATCACGTGGCCTGGAGCATCTGTGTCCCTTTGTCTCTGCCAACTTTGGTCTCAGACACCTATGGAAGATTGTGCTTCATCTGTTGCAATTGTAAGGGGTATTTGTCAGGTGCCTGCTTTCTGTGACATTATTCATGTATATACAGCTCTAAAAAGTGCTGCTCGAAAAAGCAAGCGTCAGAGGCCTAGAGGACAGCAGGATGATGGAGGAAGATCAGCAAGGAAGCCCAAACACTTACTCTCTTCTAGGAAGTTACTAGACATGGATGCAAATGCATAAGAAACCGTCATCTGAGGTCTGCAGAACAGGAAGGCAGGCAATGACTTATGGGTAGGGACGTGACCCTGCTTTCTCATGAGAGTAAAAGTGCAAATCACAAAATCACCAGTCAACTCTGGGAGCTCCTGTTATTTTTGGAAGGGTAAAACTGGAGGAGAGGGAGAGCCCAAGAGATTCTTCTTTGCTTTTTAGCTTTTATGGAGATGGTGTTACTTATTAGTGCTGGAGAACCATTTGGTGCTGGGGTAAAACTCAGGCCTTTTGCAGACAGTGAGCATTCATCCACTTAGCACATTGAATGATCTCTCTGACCTTCACAGGAAATTATTTTTTGTTGTATGTTTGCTTTTGTTAGGGGGCCACATCTGCTGGTGCTCAGGGCTTACTCCTTGCTCTGTACTCAGGAATCACTGCTGGTGGGACTCAGGGGACCACCAGTGAGCCTGGAGTCAGCCCTAGGTCTGCCGTGTGCAAGGCCAGCATCTAACCTCTGTACAATCTGTACTATACCTCTGGTCCCCTCAAAGGAGATTCTTGAGGTGCAGCCTCCAGGGAGTAGAACTGGATACAGAGGTCTTAGAGTTTCTTTGGAGTATAAGCCTGGAGGCCTGGACTTCTCAGGATACTACTGGAACTTCTAAGCAACCCTCTGGACATTGCCAGTCCCACCGGGAGTCAAGCTCACTATTTATTCACCTCAGGGAATAATATGAGCAACACAAAGTGTGATAATGACTATTATTGTGTGCAGCAGAGACCTCTGGAGGGCTGGGAAGGACATACACTGGACACTGTCCTTTGGGGGAAAAGTGAGTGGTGAGTCGAATTCCTTTAAAACCAGCAAATGTCTTTCAACTCAGGGCCAAGGCAGCCTCTCAGATGGTAAATCTCTTTAGTGGCCAAAGATTTGCTCCAAAAACTCCTTCTGAGTCATTTGATATGGGATCTGGCTTGTTAGTTCCTGGAGCTGGGGCCCCTGGGCTAAAGAATTCAGCAGATTCAAATAAAAATTCTTCCCTTAGATCTGTCCACAATACATCCATCCAAATTCTTGAATTTGTTTAAAATTAGCAGTCTTCCTCCACCCCTGCAATTCCATGGCTGCTTTTCCCAATGGATGACAGTCTTTAAACAGAAAAGTGATATAGGATAATAATGCTTCGGATGACGAAGTACTCCCCTTCACATACAAACATCCTTGTTCAGACAGTAATTAAAAAAAACAGGAGGTGTTCTTTTTTAAAGGACACTTTGCAGATCCAGTCCTGGAATTCAGAGTGCAGGCTCAGGAAGCTGACTGCCCATCCCCCACGGTAATTTTGATGATCAACCAGGCTTGGAATCCACACCTTAGGCAGAATTTCTGGCATCCGGGAGAAAGGGCAGGGTGCCCATGTTTCGATTTGCCTGCTTTCTTTGATGGGAGGAAGGCCTACAGTAACATAATCTTGACTCTCTCAGCCACCCTAACTGAAAGTAGCTCAGAGTCTAGATCTAGGTGGGGTATGGAGAATGGCCCTGGTGGACAATTGAGGGTTAAGGGGCATAGCACTTGACTAAACTGTGCTCACAGCACAAGATCATACTATTATCATCTATATATTTTTTATTAACAAAAGAGAAAGTGAAGCAGAGAGGTTAACTAATTTGTCAAGGTCAAATAACTAACCTAGGATTTTTAAATTTGTCTCTTTGTGGGCCATGCCTCTGGTGCTCACAGGGACCACGTAGTGCTGGAATCAAACTTGGGCCTTGTGTGCACCAAATATTCTCTCCAGCCCATTGAACTGTCTCCTAGCCTCCTCTCCCAGGTGTCTAGCCTGGCTCCAGACTCTAAGGACCTCTCAATTAGGGGGAAAGACCCCCGCCTCACAGCAGGAGAATGTGCCCCTTCAGAGTGCAGGGATAAAGAGCTCTGTGAAGCAAAAGTCAAATCAACTGGCCTCGATCTTTTTCCAGGTCATGTCCTCGCTTCCAGTGCAGGGAGTTTCTCAGACTTCGCAACCCAAATATTGGAGGCACAGTGCCAAGACAGAGAAGCATCTCTGGGAGCTTCACCCTCCTTTAGCGCTTTCATGGTAAGTGGTGCCCTCTGACAAGACTGCAGCCAGGGGTGGAGTTAAGCCTGGCCGCAAACACAGAAGAAATCCAGAGACATTATATTCTTCTATAAACAAAGCATGTTTTATATTTTCAGAGGAATGTTTAGAAGGAATCTTATCAATGTTCTCAATTGTAAATTAGTACCATTTTATAAGTGATTCCTGGAATATGTGTGTTTATAGGAGAGGAAAGAAAGAGACAAAGATTGAGTGCGTGTGTGTGTGTGTGTGTGTGTGTGTGTGTGTGTGTGTGTGCGAGAGAGAGAGAGAGAGAGAGAGAGAGAGAGAGGAAGAGAGAGATAGAGACAGAGACAGAGAGGGTTTATATATCCCAAGGTCAACTATTCTGGTCTCACATTAATTATTAGTTGGTCTCACTTATTACTAGTTGACTCACCCACCTGGTTAGGAGTCACTTGCTGTGGACACAAGAAATCACCACAGAATCCTGAGCTCCAGGGCAGGCTGACTGGCCAGGTCCCAGTACAGGTCAGTCAGATTCAGAGGCCAGTCAGATTCAGGTCAGTCTTTCTCTTCCCAGAAAGCCTAAAGGTGGGTCTTTCTATTTTCCTTTTGTTGCAGGCAGGTAGACAGCCTGTGTGTGTGTGTGTGTGGGGGGGGGGGGGGTTGGGAGGGGGAATGGAGGGTGGTGGCAGCAGCTGGGCACTTGGCTCTGAGTATTTCAGGAAATAAGGAAAATAAATTAAAAATTTAGAAAAATAAAATAAGTTGCCTTCTCGTTACCTCTGAAGTAGCCTTGAAACCAGAAGACCTCACCCTCCTCGAAATGCAAATATTGAGCTCTTCAGAGATGCAGAAAATGAGGAGTCACTCAATAAAGGTGGATCCACTCAGCAAAGGAAAAGTCAGAAGAGAAACAAAAAGGGCTGTGACAAGAATTTGGAAAAGATGATCAAGACTCTTCCCCATGGACAAAGCCCCAGGCTATGAAGAATGCCTCAGACACAGGCAGTTTTGGAAAAGGCTTACCAATAAAAGCAATTTTATACAGAAAGACCTGGGTGCATTCTCCATCTTGGTGGTCTCCATGAGATGTGTTCTTCTTTTTAAAATTTTTATCTATTGAGATTTAGTGATTTACAATTTACAATAGTGGTTTCTCCAGCCTATAATTCCAACACCTCACCCATCACCAGTGTACCCCCTCGCTCTCCCACGGAAACTCAGTTGTGTAGGTCAGTTGGCCCTTTGCTGACCTCACTGTGCATCTTTAAATCCCACGTCTGAGAGAGCTTACTCTGGGTCTACCCCTGTCCTTCTGACTGACTTCACTCAGCATCATGTCCTCTAGATCACCATATCTAAGCCTGGAAACAGCCAGTGTTGGCAGGCTGCGTTCTTTTGATTTACTTCATGGAACGGTCTCTGTCTTGGAGATTTGCCCACCTCTCAGTCTGAGATTTATACTCTCTGCTCTCTCCCCTGTGGAGAATCTCACATCTCTCCTGAAAACGTAAGTCTCTAACTTCCTCTAAGCAAAACTGTTTTACTTCACTTTTGGTATCCTCCTAAAATTTCTTCCTGTGAGGAAGATGAGAATCCTGGAAACCCTGGGCAGAGGTTAAGACTGGTCTTTCTTTTCCTCAAAGACCAGCTCCTCTCTAGTCTGACATCACAGCTCCCCGAGAGTACAGGTGGTCACCCGACCCTGGAGCAAGAGAGGACATCAGACACAGTCTGATGCTGGGGGCGGACGCGATTAGTCCGGACCCTTCCCTCCACGCCTGGGATGGGCTGACAGTGGGTGAGATGTTCAGGAATCTTTCCTGCTCCCAGACTGGGGTTCTTCTCTATCAAGGATGGTGTCAGTCACTTTGACCTATTTTGGAATTTCTGGACTGTTCAGATTTGTTTATTCAGACAGGCAATGCTTAGTCTCTGCTGTGTCCCTTGAAATCAGCTCAGTGCTGGGGAGGCAAGCAGACATAAGAAGTAAGAAGCAGAAGGGCAACAAGGGTAACTGGGGCTCCACTCCAGGGTCCCCTTCTCAGATGGATCAGGGGAGGGCACATGAACCCTGTCCATACTACCTGGGAGGAAATGGTGCCGGCTCACAGTCAGCGCTAACAGGGAGGAGGGACAGCCGGGGCTGTGCACACTCTGGACCTGTTTACTGCCCTTTGCTCTAGGTACCTTGGAATGCAGAGATAGATTCACAGGATTCTGTTCAGATTATATCTGGCTGCAAGAACATAAAACCGGCTAACGGGGGCTCACCAATGAGTCCCAGATGCCCATTTCCCCAGAATCCCAGATTCATCCTGTGAACAGGATTTCTTTCTTTCTTTCAAATCTGTGGTCATCACGTTTGTCCTCAGACTTCTCAGACTCCGCTTCAAAGATGAGGACCGGAAAGGACGGGGCCCTGCTTTCATCAAGGAGAGGCACCTGACACTGTGCCCGGGATGGTAAAGATGGAACACAGTGCCATTTGATTTGCAGGCTGCTCTCAGGGGAACCAACAGGTGGGGAACCTCTGTCCCACTGTGGATACAAGATGGATAGGGAACTAATCATTCATCTGAGGCAGGTCCAGTGCTAGGCACTGCTTTGGGACAAAGTAGGAAATGGTGGGTCCTGGGATTGCATTGAGCTGTCCATGTTTCTCTTAATTATATTTCTTAGGTGGGTCACTGGAAGATCACCCTTGGACATCAGCCCTCTTTGGCGATAGTTTCAGTCACAGAAAATAGCGTTGCCCGAGATTGCCCTCCATCCTGGTAGTGGCCCACATTAAATGACCAGTCCATGTGCTCTAAACTTACTTCTGCAGGCGTGGTGGAGGTGCTTACCAAATGGTGGGCTGCCACTTCACATCTCTGCCAACTTTCATTTTTCCAGGTATGAAGCTCATTATTTCCATATTGAAGGACTGCCTGGTATTAACATGCACTCAGAGACCAGGCTCCCCGTGTCTACTTTGGCTAAACTTGCATGTGCATTTTTGCCACGAATTCATACTCATGAAAGGTTCAGGCATTCAGAGAAGGTGAGGATTGAGCAGTGGCTTGGAACTTGGGGCTCTGGAGACAGAAGGAGAGGGAGAGAATGATGTGTAACGGGAAGGTCTCAAGAGAGCTGGGATCTGAAAACAGAACACAGGCCCAGACTCACTCCTTCCATTCCACAGTCTCTCCCTCCACTGTAGAACTACGAAAGCAGACCTCTGCTCATGTTTCCAACATTCAGCAACTCTGGAAATACAATTTTTCAGTGCAAGGAATAGAAATAAAAATAACCAAGTCATCGCTTGCTACATTTTCTAATCTAGGCATGCAAAATTATCTTGGTTGTCATGGCAAGACCTTGGTGGCAATGACAAACATCCAAGATTTCTTTCCAGGAACAGTGGCAGCACACTCGTACCAGGACAGTCCCTCCCCATCACACTCTGGTAAGGAAACAGTCACTCTGGGCCTCTGAATGTTTTCCTCTCAGCTCAATTGGCTTATGATGATTTTTTAAAATTTGAGATACTTTTGGATGGGTAAGCATGGAAAAATTGTGATTTCCTTCCAGATAATTGCTGCATACTTAGTTTTTATTCAAATTCTTGAAGACTCAAAGTTGTGGTCTGTGAAGTGGGGAGTGTCTGAATGAGCTTCTGGGCCAGACTTGAGCATCTTTACTTCAGATGATCCACCTTGAGGTTAAGAGAACAAGTTGAGAAAACTTATTTCACCAAACAAGGTGAAAGGAAGCCCAGTTTTCTAGCTGTGAGATCTTGGGCACATTTACAAAAGCTTCTGCAGGAGGTTATGAACATGTAATTTATTTGGTCACCAACCTGCACTTCCTGATGCATTCTGGATGCCAGAATGCAGAAATGGGGGAGCTCTTGTTCCTGCTAGTCCCGACTACACATGGTTGGCTCTGCTCTGAAGGCACCTTGTGGTCTAGTGCAGTGTCTTTCCACCACTGGTCGTTGGAGCGGTGCTGACTGAAGAAAGGTTAAAAATCACTGACCTACCTCCTTGGTTACAATGGCTAGTCTACGTGCAGGGTAAGTATCCTTCACGGGAGCCAACGGGCTGAAGAATGCTGGTCTAGTGGAGGATTTCCCACAGTGGGAGAAACAGCCCTTCTCATGCCTCGATTGGGGTCATGCAGGAGTGATCCAGAAAGAAAGAAGTAGCCTCTGATACAGTTGGGGTGGGATGGGCTGGCACTTTCTGTTTGGTCCTTTAAGAAGGTGTATTTTTCTCAAATATAATTCTAGGGCAGTAGGTCACCAAAGTTTGGGAGCCTTTGGTCTGGTGGAAGAGTCAATACTATTACAGAGGAACTGGAAATTGGTAACTCTTCTTCCTGGTTCCTTATTGTGTTCTATCCCGACCAACTTTGGCAAGCCATTAGGAATTTGAGTCAGTTTCTTCATCTGCAAAATGGGAGAGTACTATCCCTGCACTGCTTTCAGGCAGGACCCACTAGTGGTGACTTCTCACATCCGGGAGAGCTGGCTGCTGCCTGTCCCTCCTGCTCAGAGCGTCTTTCTAATTGGGCATGTCCTGCTCCTGGTCAGTCACATTCTGCTCTGTCGCCCTCTGCTTATTTGCACGGTGGGATGGGTAGGTGGGTGGCCAATATCAAGTGGCACCCAGGGGCTGTTTGCAGTGCTGAGTGCTCTGGTTACCATGCTCTGGGACCATGAGGTCTTGGGGACAGAAACTGGGGCTCCTGACTGAAAAACTATCCCTGCAAGTTGATTTTAAGAAATCATGTGGTTTCTAAACTTTCCCCTGCCCCTTCCCTAAACTAGCAGGACCTCCATCACAACCATCAGTCCTCAGGAAACCAGGTGAGTGGATTGTAAGCTACAGGCGGGGGGCCAGATGAGGTGCGTGTGCTGTGCATGTATGGAACTGTACGTGCTTGTGGATCAGGGTGTGTGTGTGTGTGCGCATATGCGTGTGCTGTGTGCCTGCGTGCGTGGGTAGGTGTATGGGTGTGTGCATGCACGTGCACTTGTGTGTGCTTGAGTGTGGGTGTGGATGTGTGCATGCTTGTGCCTGTGTAGACAGGAATGTGTAGGTGTGTGCGTGTGTTTCAGTGGATGTGTGTGTGTGCGGGTCCATGGTCGTGCCAGTGTGTGCGCCTGTGTGCACGTGTGTAGTCCTAGCTTCCGGGAAGCAGTGATCTGTGCGCAGACCTCCGGTGACCCCTGCGAGCCGGCTGCTCAGTGCCCCAGGGTTCGGGTCTCCACCTGGCCGCTGCGGGGGGCCGGGCCCCTGGCCTGGGTCCCCCAGGAAATGTGCCGCTTTGTTCGGGCGCCGCGGCCAGGTGCCCGCGGCCGGGACGCGGCTGGGACGCGGCCGGTGGCGATTGCGAGCGCTGCCTCGAGGGGGCCCTGCGGGGGCGCGGGCGGCCGGCCAGGAGGACGGGCCTGCGCGCCGCCTGCCCGCCCGTCCGCCCGCCCGCCCGGCCCAGCCGCTGCGGCCATCGCCCCGCGGGACGGCGCGGATCGTGCAGGTACCGGGCGGCTCTTTGTTCCGGGGGCGCGGGGCGCGGGCTGGAGGCGGCGGGCGGGCGCGGGGCGCGGGGCGCGGGGCGCGGGCTGGAGGCGGCGGGCGGGCGCGGGGCGCGGGGCGCGGGCTGGAGGCGGCGGCGCGGGGCGCGAGTCGGGGCTCGGGCCCGACTGCGGACCTGGGTCCCGCCGCCGCCTGACACGTCCGAGGAGCGGGGTCCGAGCCCGCCCTGATTCGAAAGTCCGCGGCGGGAAGGGACTCGGCATCTCCACTCCCCTTCTCAGAGCATGGATGTGGGCTGGGACCCCCGCCCAGCACACACGCGCACACACGCGCGCACATCCCCCCAACACACACACACACACACACACGCGCGCGCACCCCGACACCCCCCCAACACACACACCCCCCAGCACGCACGCACACTCCCAGTTCACACGCCCAACACACACTCGCGCGCGCGCGAACACCCCCCAACACACACGGCCTCAACACACACGCACACACTCCCATCACACACACGCGCGCGCGCGCACACCCCCAATAGCCCCCAACACACACACACACCCACACACACACATCCAACACACGCGCGTACACACGCACACACCCAACACGCACGCAGCCCCCCTTACACACACGAACGTGCACGCACACGCACACTTTGATCTTCTGACTTCTTGTGCTTCCCCCACCCCTGGTGACATGTAAACGGTCTCCCAGGAGGTTTGGAAGACGCTGGAAATGTGACTGTGGAAGTTAGGGGCTGGCAGCCCGCCCTTCCGGGGCACCTTTGGGCATTTCTCGGTGAAGTTTCCTGTAGGCTCTTCGTCTCTGCACTGCAGGCTTTTTGGAAGCGCCGCAGTTCTGCTTCTAAAAGATACCTGCTTGTGCTCCAGATTCTTCCCTTTTGGGGACCTGGGAGGTTATATTTGCAAATCAATCAACAAGTATTAAGAAAGGCATTCCTGCGGGCTGGCTGGGAGGGACGGGGCGGTGCTTCCAGCCCGCGGGGCCGAGGAGAGATGCCTCTGTGCGCGCAGCTGCCGCCGGAATCTGGCAGGAGGCCAGGCTCCCGACCTCAGAGGCAGAGGCAGTAATATCACAAAGTAATGCTGACCTTCGAGACGAAGTGATAGCGTGGCAATAGCCCCGCCGCTCTTTGCTCGTGCTGAATGCTTTGCGTGTATTCATTCACTCTTGTTTGTTGGGTGCAGATAACAGCCTTAAAGCGACCTGGGGTAATTGCCTCACCTTACAGATGTGTGGAGGGCAGCAGATTGCAGGATCTTGGACCTCCTTTGCTCCTAGCTGCCGCTGTCTTCCAGCCTCCGGAGTGGTCAGTTTTTCAGCCGAGGCTCTCTGCAGTACAGAACGCCCTTGCATGTAAACGGTATGGTTGTAGTACTAGTGTAGCTGACTCTTAATAGAGGAGCACTGTGTAATCCTTTTGAGTGAAGCTGTTTACAGATACACCCTCGAAGCTCAAGATTGCAGGGTCAAGTATGTTCCTGTGCTGCAGGAGATGTTACTGATGGGATTTTTCAAAAAGGGCTTAGGAAGGAGGATGTAAGGCAGGAGTGAAGGGAAGTCAGGAGAGGAAACCCAAGTCTGTTGATACACCCATTTTACAGATGTGCACATTAGTTCAGAACAGCTATGACTCTGGATCCGAGCCAGTACTCTGGCACTGTATTTCTAATAGCAGCCTGGCATGAAACCACAATGTCCGATTGTCAAAAATTACTTTCCTACTTTGCTATCCAGGGCATCCTTGGCTGAGTCTGTTGTAGGACCCAGTCAGCAGAGGTTGTTGGTGACTTAGAGCGAGTCCCATTACAGTGAGTCTTCCATCTGCTGACCTGGAATAAGGGTTCTGGTTCCTTGGACTTTGTTTCACGTACAACTTCCCTTTTCAGTAAGAGTGCTAAAAAACCAACTCATCCTTGTCAGGTTTTGCAAACTCTTCTAGTTGCTGAAATAGATACGTCTACTCTCAAAACTCAGCCGCGGGGTGGCGTGGGGTAGTGCGTATTGTATGGCTTCACCTTCAGAAGGGTCTCCCAGAGAGAGCTGGTTTTCAGTCTTCACTGCTTCTGTGAGGATGTGTTCTTTCCAGAGATTCTACTTTGAAAACACCAGCACATTTAAAGTTTGCTTTGGACTGGGAGGACAGTATGGTCTGAAGGCAGGAAGACACTTGCCTTGCATGTGGCTACCCTGGATTCAGTCTCTGATATCAGATGTGGATCAGGAGTGATCCCCGAGCAGAGCCAGGGGTAACTTTGAGCGCCTTGGGGCTACCCCACCCCGTCCCAATGCCCAGTGTCGCCTGCTTCAAAATGCTCCTGAATGCTGGGATTTCTCTTAGGCTCGGAAACAGCTTTTAATTTCCTGGGGTGTTGAGTCTTCAGGCAGAAGTCTGCAGTGCATGAGCTCAGGGGAGGAAGGTGTTTCTTTCTCTCTATTACACAAGCAGCAAACCAGAATCACAGGGTTGCTGGAATCCCTTTTGTTTTGCTTGTGAGGCCTGGTGACTGCCCGCTGTCTTAGCTTGGGTAAGTGGGACCCTGCCCTGTTCATCGCGGCTGAATCTCCTTAAGAGAGGTCTTGCTTTCCAGACGTGTGTGTGTGCAGGTTCTCTGGGATCCCAATGGCCCTGGCAGCCTTGCCCAGTGTCTCCTTGCTTGGTGTCTCATTGAGGAGGGAAGAAAGTGGTGAAGCCAACAGTAGCCCATCAGTGTGCCTCACAGTGTCCCAAGGAGAGGATGAGCCCTGGACATTTAAGGGTAGTTATGTTGCTTTCACAGAGAGAAATGATCTGGACTGGAGAGATAGTACAGTGGGTGGGGCACTTGCCTTACGTGTGGCTGGCTGGCCTGGGTTCAGTTAACGGCATCCTATATGGTCTCCTGAGCACTGTCAGGAGTGATTTCTGAATGCAGAGTCAGGAGTAACTCCGGAGCATCCATACCAGATATGGGGGAAAGAGAGAGAGAGAGAGGAGAGAGAGAGAGAGAGAGAGAGAGAGAGAGAGAGAGAGAGAGAGAGAGAGAGAAAAGAAAAGGAGAAATGAGAGAGATTTACTTACTGATTGATTTTTGAACTACACTGGCACAGTTTAGATTCTCCTTCTAACTCAGTTCTCTTGGGTTGCTTCTGGCGGTGCCGGTATGGGGAAGGGCACATGGTGTAGTTAACTGCACCTGGGCCACACATGTGCAGAGCATATGCTCTATTTCTTTGAACCATCACCCAGTTGGAAAATGTGTTCCAAGAGTCAGCCGGTGATGAGGAAAACTCTTTCTGTGGAATACTCCCAATGGCACCAATGATGTGCTCCTTTTAGTCACAGTCACCGTTCCGTGGAAGAGTTACCTGGTCCCATCACTTCCTCTATGTTCACTTGCTGTTGGTTTCGTTCCCTTACCAGAACATTTGTCTCTTGACTAGGTGGTTCGACAGGAACAGGTAGTTGTCATCTGGACCTGATCATTACCTGACTGTGCAAGTTAGGATTTTTGCCTCTATTTTCATAATTGGGCATTGAGACTCAGCAGGCTTGGGCGATTGCCTCTGTCGTGGGGCTGATTAGGACATAGGTGTGGAAGGTGCAGAGCCCGTGTCTATTGTTCGCCCATAGAAAGTGAATGTCCTCTAGGTCACTGGAAGCCTGGGCTGGAAACCTGGGACTTTTTGGCAAGTCCAGGTTCCTCCAGAATCTCTTTGCCAGCCGTGATAACCCCTTTTTATTTATTTATTTAACTTATTTTTGCTTTTTGGGTCACACCCAGCGATGCTCAGGGGTTACTCCTGGCTCTGCACTCAGGAATTACTCCTGGCGGTGCTCAGGGACCAGATGGGTTGCTGGGAATCGAACCCAGGTCGGCCGCGTGCAAGGCAAACACCCTACCTGCTGTACTATCGCTCTAACCCCGATCACCCCTTTTTAGGCTGCCTGAGAGGACTTCGGCTCCAGCTGGTGACACTTCCAGCCCCAGCTGCTTCCTTAGTGGCAGATTTGGGCCTTTCTTTTCTCTTCTTCCTTCCTCCTTCTGCTCTAATTATGGCCTGTGGAAAGCTGCCCTTCCTCTTCCTCTTCTCTGGGGAGAGATAATAGCACTCTTTCTCCCATTGCAGGAGAGACTCCCTTTCTCCCTTTGTTTCAAGCTTTGGAAGGTATCTGTAGGAATCCTCTCTCCAGCTTCCCACCCCACAAACACCCTTACTGCCATAGCACCCCGCACCCCCCTTTCACTGCATCTTTGTGGTCACCTAGTACATCTTTTTAAAAACTAGGCTCGGATCACACCCAGCAGCGCCCAGAAAACTGTGTGTGGTGCTGGACATCGAACTGACTGTGTGCACGGCAAACACCCTGCCTCCTGACCGACCGGGTGCATCTTGAGTATACATTTTCTGGAACTGGTTGTGCACAGTGAAAAGCAATTCTTCAGGTTTTTGAACGCACAAAAATGAAAGCCTTGCAGCAGAGTAAGCAGGCGAAGTCCCTGGAGAGTGACTGAACCACAGACTCTGTGATAGACGCCTGAAGTTGCTTTGCTTTTCCTGTTGAGGCTGCTGTGGGGAGCTGGTTATTTCACACTGGAGGGTTCAGGAATCTGATCTCTCCCCATTAACCCTGGAACACAGCTGCAATGTGTTGCTTCGCACTCATTGTGGAGCTGAATGTACAGGGAGCAGGGGAGCAGGCCTGCATCTGGCCCCGTAAGTCACCCTGGGGCCAGCCTGGCCATTAGCCGGGGTGTCTGTGTTCTGTACACATTCCTCCCTGCTCCAGAACAAAAGGGCTCCTTTGACTTGGTCCCGGCCTTCCTCTCTGCTCGTAATCCATCACCTTTCTCAGAGCTTTCTTGAGTAGCTAACCCCTCACCACTGGTGATTTTGGACGCAGATCAAAGGTGGAGTTCAGCCAGTGTACTGGGAGGAGAAAGAATGCTGGTGGCCACAGACCTGGGGTGAAACTGCCCTTTGTTGCGACTGTCCCCTGGGTTCCCTACCACAGCCTGGAGTCGTCTCTATCTGATGGAGTCTGTCCAGCTCCCCTTGGATTGAATTTGATTCATTTGCTGCTATTCTAGGTGCAGAACTTGCATAACTTCCCAGTCCTGAAAGTTCTGATTCCCCTTTGGGGATGCAGGTGTGATAAACCTGAGGACTTGGTGGATCGGTCTTGAGTTAGTTCCATATGGACGGGTGTGTTTCCAAGGGACAGCATCCATACTTGTGGCCTCTCTCCACTGGAGTGGCAGCGAGGCTGGAGGGGTGGCTGGCCTAGAGGTTTGCGGTGATTAGGAATGTAGCTTTTTCCTCCTGTGCTTGGAGGGGACTGGTATTTGTCATGTCTCAGCCTAGGAAGTAGTAGAAATTTCCCAAGTAATGGACATGTCTTCTTAGATGATTTTTGACTCTTTTTCTATTTTCAAAATATATATATATATATATATATATTTTTGTTCTGTTGCTTAAACTTAAACTTAAACTCTTTGTATATAAGTGCATCCAATTTCTGGCACTTTTTGGTCCCTGGAGCGCAGCTCGGAGCAGCCCCAGAGCACTAAACTGGGAATAGCCCCTGAACATCCCTGTGTCTGGCTCCAAAACAAACCAAAGAATTATTTAATGTAATGTGTGCTCATTGTAAACTTGAAAGGGTAAATTTTTCTGACATTCCCACCTCAGGGAAGTCCTCGGGGTTCTGTTTTTGAGACCATATAGATAATTATGTGTCCTGCATTTCGGCATCAGCATGGCAGGAGAAGCGTCTGCTCATCTGTAATAACGTTGCACACACACAGTGCTGCTGGCAGTGCGTTCCTGAGTGTGTGGACCAGTGGTGATGCACGTGAGAGGCCGTGTCCTCCGAACACGCTCGCCTCTGTGCGTTCTGGCTCAGAGATCACTGGGCAAGATCCAGGCTCGTCATGTCCTGGAAGTTACTTATGAGATGGTTCAAGATCAAAGAACACAAGCTTCTTTATTTTGATTATTGTGGTAACATTTGTGTAACCTCAAATTGATCATTGTAAGCATGTACAGTTAAGCATAAAGGACATCACATGCTGTACGGGCATCACCGCCGTCTCTATACAGAACTCTTTCAAAGATTCTTTTTATTCGAGCACTGTGACTCAGCACTCATCCTCCTCCAGTGGCAGTTTCCCTCCCACCCCAGTCTATTTCCTTTTTTTTTAATTTTTTTTTTCAGTCCGCACTCTGCAGTGCTCAAGGCTTACTCCTGGCTCTGCACTCAGAGGTCCGATGGGAGCCCCTGTGGGGTTTTGAGGATTGAACCCCGGTCAGCAGCGTGCAAGGCCAGCCCTTCCACACTGTGTTGTCTCTCCAGTCCAGCCTGCTTCCTTGGCAGCTGCAGCTTTGTTGTTGCAGCTTATGCCTCATGCTTGCAGTGTTGTTTCGGCCTGGGTGCCCCACATGACGGATGTGCCCTTGAAGTCTGCACCCTCTGACTCCCTTCCTCCCCTCAGTTTCTCTCCTTCTTCCCCTCCCTAGATTCTGGGATGAGTGGTGTTCAAGGTACCCTCCCTTTAATGCCTTGCATTCCCTTCTCCTGTTATTGTAGATATTGCGGATAAGTGAGATCATCCTATGTACAAAGGACTCACTCGCAAAACTGAAGACTGTCTTCCCATTAAATCCTCACTCCCCATTCCTGTTCTCTCACAATCACAATCACGACCATCCTGTTGTTCATCGATTGCCTCGAGCAGGCACCAGTAACATCTCCTTCATCCTAACCCTGAGATTCTAAAAAGTGCCACATTCAAGGCTCTTTCAGGGTTAGGAGAATGAGACCCATCACAGTGATGGGTCCTATTCTCTCAGCCCTGGAAATCATCATCCTACTTTATGCTTTTGACTCATATAGAAACATACTCTTAAGTGGATGATAAGTGTGCGCATGTGTGTGTATGTGTGTATGCATGCATGTGTGTATGCGTGTGTGTGTACTTTTTTCTTCATTGGGGGGCCTCCCAACAGTGTTCAGGGATCCTGGGGCCACTCCTGCATTACTCTGATCCAGATGTGAAGCTGCTTGGGCCCTAGTGCTAGGGACCACCCCAGAGTTACCCAGACAGTGCTTGGGGTTCCCAGGGCTTTAATTTCTCTACTGTCTCTCCAACCCAGGAATGTGATTTTTTTTTTCCTTTTGGTGATTGACTCATTCATTTGTGTTGTAGCACATGTCAGAATTTTCTTTCAAGACTTAACTTTCAACTTCTCAAAATTGAACTTCCAACTTTAACGTCTGAATTCTGTTGTTGGGAAAGATCTCATTTCGTTTGCTCACGTTTGCACTGACGGGGATTTGTGCTGCATTGATCTTTTGGACATAGTGAATAATGTGACTCTGACCAAGGATTTGCAAATGTACCTATTTAAGGCCTTGCTTTCATTTTTGTGCATATTTACCCAGAAGTAAGCAGTGACTTTTTGAAGTCCCTTAATATATGTGGCAAATTGCATTGGAGGGCCAGTTTGTTCATTGGATCTTCTTGATATCCGTCAGTATTGCTGAACACGAGATGGGATGTGCCCAAGGGGTAAAGCATCCTGGCCTGCAGGGAAGGAAGAGGGAGGCTTCTCACCGAGCTATTCTGACAGATTGTGTAAACTTAGTGATTAATGGAATGAGAAAGCAGGAAGAATGTCTTTTATTACCATATATATATATACATACATACATATATATATATCTTGGGGGTTGGTTGGCTTTATTTTCAATTGAAAGGGTCTGATTTTGTTTCTGGAGAATGGTTTTAATTTGGATAAACGGTTCAGTCTGGGAACCACATGCCAGAGCTCATGATCTATGAGTGTAATTACTCAGGATTTCCTCGGCTGCTTTTTTGGAGGAAGCAACAGCGACCAGTCCCTGCTTCGGTTTTGACTATGAAGCTGCAGTGCCCAGAATGGAGGCAGCATTTCTGATTAGTACCTGGAGCCTGTAGGGCCAGTGGAGATCTAGAAAACAAGAGGCACAGCTTCACAGACAAGGATTGATTTTTACTCTTTAAAAATGTGCTCACAATTTCAAGTCAGCAATGCCAACAAGAAGGCCCTCCAACCTGGAACCACTGAATTAGGACTGGCATTGTTCCCAATGTGGGCATTTGCAGAATTGACTTGGTTTGTCCGGTCACAAGGGTCCAGAGTAGGGGGCTGCTCCTTGCAGGAAGGGCCTGTAGGACTTCTTTTGAAGGGAATGTTGGGCAGATGGCATGAAGGAGGACGTTCTGGGCTCCATAAGAAGAGTCAGGTTGGGGGCAATGAGGACACACAGGGCAGGAATTGCGTGGTATGTTCCTGGAACAGTAAAGGGACTCAGGAAGGTGGAGGGCATAAGACACAGGCTAGGAAACTCCATCCTTTATTTATTTATTCATTTATTTTATTTTATTTTTAAAAAAATTTTTATTAGTGAAACCCCATGAGGTACAGTTGTAGACTTACAAATTTTTGTGCTTGGGTTTCAGTTATACAATGATCGAGTACCCATCCCTCCACCAGTGCCCATTCTCCATCATTTACATTTTTTTTGTAATTTTTGTTAGTGCAACACCATGAGGTACAGTTGTAGATTTACACATTTTTGTGCTTGGGTTTCAATTGTACAATGATCAAACACCCATCCTTCCACCAGTGCCCATTTTCCACCACCACGGGTCCCAGTATCCCTCCCCCGCCCCCCCCATCCCACCCTGCCTCTGTGGCAGGGTATTCCCTTTTGTTCTCTCTCTCATTTTGGGTGTTGTGGTTTGCAAAAGAGGCATTGGAAACTCCATCCTTTAGGTCTGTCTTAAAGTCTGAATTTTCAAGCTGTTTGAACACTGGGAGTAGCAAATTTACTTAGTGACTTGATCGGATTGGTTGGGAGCTCTAGGCAGGTGTTTGCTTTTGGGCCACAGTGGCAGTACTCGGAGCTTATTTCTGACTCTATGCTCAGGGATCAGCCTTGGTTGCACTCAGGGGACCAGTAAGCGGGGCTGAGGATTGAACCCAGGTCAGCTGAGTGCTAGGCAAACACTGTATCTGCAGTACTACTGCTCTGGAGTAAAACATTTTTACTTTCATTTCTGTTTGGTTTTGGGGCCACATCCAGCTGTGTTCAGGGATTACTCTTGGTTCTGTGCTCAGGAATCACTCCTGGTGGGCTCGGGAGACCAGAAATGAAACTAGGTTGGCTGCAGATAAGGCACAGGCCTTCCCCTCTGTATCGCTCCAGTCCTGAGCAAGTGTGTTGGGAGCAGGCAAGGGAGTATATACAGTCTGTAAAAGCGTGTCAGGAGCACTCACAGAGGAGTGAGGTTGACAGCAGGTGCAGATGAGTTGTGAACCTGGACTGTACTTCAGTCACTTTGTCATTGTGGTAAAGACCCTGCAGCCCCATGAGAGACGCCGCGCGGGGGCTTGGGCCTGGCCTGGAGATGCAGCGTGGTCACTGTGTGGAGGTGTGAGGGAGAGCTGGCGAAGACCCCAGCCACTGGAGCCCCAGCATATGTGGTGTAGAAAATGCTACTCGCATCTCTGGAGCTACCCTGCTGGCAGCTGCCCGTGGTGCCTCTCACTCTTTGCTTGCTGCTCACACGTGAGACCATAATTTTAACCAGATTCCATGATGGAAAATTCAGGTGAAGTGAACTTGCACCAGCAGAACAGATTTGTTTTGCCTTTTCCCTTGCCCCCTTCTGCTTAGGGAGTCGTCCAGCATTCGGTCATCTTTAAGAAGCTAATGCGATTCTTCTTGGCACTTGGTTTATTGCTAGAGACTTTTTTTTCATTGCTCCCACAGTGTGAGTGTTTGTGAATGATCGCCCATTCTCACACTAACACGCATGGTTATATTCCTCTTTTGGATGGGGTTTTTGTGAAATGCGTTAGAATAGTGTATGTGTGATTCTCATGCTGATTGATTCCTCAGATCTCTACCCTATGGAATGCAGTGTCCATGTGTTTGCATCTTTACTATTATAACTGCAACAACCTTTGTGTGTGCGGAAGGGAGGGTGCCAGAGCATGTGCTCAGAGCCTCACACTTGCAAGACAACTGCTCTATGGCCAAGGACCAGGATGCTAGCACAGTGGAGAGGGCACTTGCCTTGTAGGCCACTGACCTGAATTTGGTCCTTGCCACCCCATATGGTCCCCCAAGCCTTATAGGAGTGATCTCTGAGCACAGTGTCAGGAGTCAGCCCTGAGTACCTCCAGCTGGACCCAAAAGCCAAAACCCCAAACCAGACAGTCAGGAGTGTTGTATGGTCAAGCTACATCCCTGATGGTGATAACCTCTTCTTATTTGAGGGGAATTGCCAGGCCCTCAGTGTGCATTCAGTCACTGGGCAGGCTGTTTTTATTTCTGGGCCACACCTGATATGCTCAGGGGTTACTTCTGGCTCTGTGACCCTCTGGGTATCATTGTATTACTATCACTCTCATCCCGTTGTTTGTCGATTTACTTGAGCAGGCGCCAGTAATGTCTCTATTTGTCCCAACCCTGAGATTTTAGCAGCCTCTCCTTACTTGACTTCCCCAACGATTGGAGGCTCTTTCAGGGTGAGGAGAATGAGACCTGTTATAGTTACTGGTTTTGGCTTATTGAATACGCCAGGGGGAGCTTGCCAGGTTCTGCCCCTGCGGAAGGGATATTCTTGGTAGCTTGCCGGGCTCTCTGAGAGGCATATATGTATATATATTTCTCTCTATGATTCGTTGCCTACTGTCATCAAACATGGTGTGGAAATTATGGAAAATGGGTAGGAAGTGTCTTATGATGTGTCACGCGGTCCGGAAAGGGGCCTGGAGTGTGGAGGATGTTGGGTAAGTGGAGATCGGCTGACGAAGCTGGGTCCCTTGGGGCGGGGAGGGCTCTCGCCTGCCCCCATCTGGGGCGCCCCAAGTGAAAACAGCCTGGTGCAAAGTCCCTCTGGGTACAATTCTGGAATTGCTCCTGGTGGTCTTTGTGGGGGAACATATGGATGCCAGAGATCACTCCTGGATCCGCTGTGTGCAAGGCAAGTGCCCTACCCACTGTACCGTCTCTTCGGTCTGGGACAGGCTATTTGTGATCAAGTGGTCAGAAAATTATTCAGTGACTCCCCTCAGCTCCTTCTCACTGATTCAATCTGGGTTTGTTTGATTTTACATGTGGCACATGGAGAGATTTCTGCAGTAACACGGTTCCTGCAGTGACACAATTCCGCTCTGTCCTGAGGGTCAGACCTGCTTTGTGAGAGCTGGTGGTTTGTGCCATAGTAGGTCTTCACCAACCGCTCTGGCTCTTCTTCGTCAGTCTCCCTGAGTCACCTCAGATAAGAGCCACCTAGCGAGTGGGCGGGCTGATTACTGATGGGCCTGCATATTCCAGACTCAGCTCTGTGGGCATTTGTGATCATAAGTCCTACCAGGATCAAGTTAGGTCTCGTCAGGATGCAGTTCAATTCTGCCAACCAGCACCAGTTCTCATGGAATCTGGATGGTCTGAACTTTTGGCTCTCAGTTCCAAGATGTGCTGACCCATGGACTGGAGCAAATGAGGCATTAGGGGTGGCTGGGTTCTGTCTTATGGTTTTCCTTTACCTCTTGGGTCATCGTCTTCCATCTGTGTGTACAGGTTCTGGCTTTCCGTTTGCTCTGGATTTCATCCTTGCCTGTGCTTGGACACACCGGCGTTGAGGCCATAAGCTCTCTGTATCCAGTTGTGCCAGATGGTGTTGAAATTTCAGGGCCGTGACTGAGTGCTGTTGAGATCATTCGGCTTGGCCAGTTTACCTGTTAACTCAGATTTTGGGTGCCTAATTCCACCTCTGCCACTGAGTGACACTGAGACAGTTCCTATGCGTCTCTGTCTGAAGTGGTGTCAACTCCAGGATTAATGCGGAGGACTTCACTGGGTCACTTGTGTACCCTGTGACACCCAGTACTTCAGGTCTTCTTGGTGTCATGATCTCCTCAGCCTTTTCTATCCAGGCTAGCCCCACACTTGCAGATGTTTCAGGAAGAAAGGGGGTGGGCCTGTCCCTGGACCTCTCAAGAGCATCACTGGAACCAAACAATCATAGGCTCTTTGAGGTCTAGTCAGTCATGTCCTTAACCTTTAGGGACTGGGTCATGTATATTTAGTTCTTTTTATCCAAAGCTTACTAAAATTTGAGCTCTTCCAAGGACAGGAACCAAGGCTGCTGCTTGTATTTGTGTCTGATAAGAGCTTTGGAAGGAGCTTCGTCCATTTAGTTTTGTGGCCTTGGGCAAGGCATTACATCACAGCAGCCCCCATTCTGCTCTTTGGAAAGTGGGAGGGCTGGACCCCTGATCAAAGCCCTGTCTGGAGTGTTTCTCATTGAGGAGACAATTCCACACCACATGGAAACATTATAGAAGTTGATTATTTACTAGAAGGGAGGGAGAGCTTGTACATTTTCCCAGGGTTTCACCAACTGTTTTAGCCTGGGGGCTGGGGGGCAGCGGGTGGGTACTGGAGAGGAAAGCCTCTGTTTCCTTCTTTCTTGGTGTTTGGCTTTGCAAATTCTGTTACTTTCATAGGAAGGCAGTTTACACTTGTCTTACAGAATTGAGAAGCTAACGCGCTGTTATTTTCTTGGAAAATATCCAAGTTTCAAGTTGTCATATTACTGAGAGTAGATGGGAAATGCCTGCTCAGAACCCACGTGGCTCCTGCTAAGAGTTGCACATACAAAGCCTTTACTTTATTATTCCTGTAACTCAAAAGAACATTTTTGGACTTAGCATGTTCTGGGGTTTTCTTAAAATCCCCTGCAGAATGGTAGGAATTATTTACATGAGCTAGCAATGTGTAATCACTTGTCTAATATTTAAATGAAGGTTCAGTTCTTATAAAAATGTTGGACTTCCAGCAGATTCTTGTTGGGACAAGACTCAGCTTTCTCACTTCATTTCTGCTAGGGTTTCCCAGATAATGCTGACCAATTCCTTGTTTGGGGTGACTGAATACATTTAAAGTATGAGCCAAACATTGGAGAGCTGTTTTTATCTGGTCTGTAGTACCTTTAGACCTTGAAGTCTGCAGCTCCTTGATCTCAAGTTGTTCTGCAGCTCATCCATTCTGCCCCAGAGAGGCGCCTGGGGTGGGCCAGTTGGCATCTGGTCTTGGTGCTTGGTGGGGACAGTGCACTGGAGTCTCTCATCACTTGCCTGTTTCCTACCTTCAGGCTCTGTTACCTGCCAAGTGAATGAGCTGTGGGGACCTGTCAGGTCATAAACCAAACCTCGGGCTCATTGCCTGAATGGAAGGTACAGCCCTGAGGGAGGAGGAGGCAGGCGAAGGGGCAGGAACTGACATTAATTATTGACCATGGGAGAGGCCCCAGCAGAGGGAGATTCCTTTGTTCACTTTTTTTCAGTCATTGCTTTCAACAGTTTGAGTGCTGACTGTGTCCCAAATAGTTAGCCTTCGAATCGAAGGGACTGGGATACTACCTGTGAGTCCTTTTCCTTCTAGGACATGCAAGAAAGGGGTTCCAGCAGCCTTTCTCTGTCCTTGGGAACCTGGTGTTGCCATCTTCCTTCTCACGGGACTCCCACTGAAGATGCTAGTTTCTGACTGGCCTGCCTTCTCTTCAAGCAGTAACACCCCCATCCCTCTCTGAGACTTGTTGCAGACAGTAATGGGACATGGAGCCCTAGGAGGAACAAACATGCAGCTGGAAGCAGTACCTGAGGCCCTGCTGATGCCCTGAGCTTCTCACTACTGGGCTGTGAAGAGCTTAACTACTAAGTCACCCTTGGGTGTGATGGAGACTGTCTTGCGATAATTGGGAACCCCAAGAACTGAGCGTTGACTGTGTTTTAGTGTAAAATGAAAATGAAATATCAATGATAGTTATTGTACTTAAGAAAACACTTTACAAATGTTGATTTCAGTTAATTTCTCTTTTGTGTTTTGCTTTTGGGCTTCCATTCATCTGTCATTGTTGATTCTATATCTTAGCTATTGTACTGCGTGAAGCAGTGAATAATGGTGTGCGCATATCCTTTTGAGAGAGTGTTTTATGGTCTGGAGGTAAATTCCCCCAAAGTGGGTCATATGGTAGTTCATTTCCAAGTTTCCTGAGAACTCTCCATACTGTTTTCCACAGGGGTTATAGCAGACAACATGGGAACATCAGCAGTGGATGAGAGGTCCAGAAAAGACATTTTAAAAAACAGTTTTGGGATAATTGGAACATTTCCAGCTATGTTGAAAGACTAGTGTAAAGATTGCTTATGTAACAATTGCTTATATTATTGCAATAGTATAACGATTGCTTAAATCATCTAGATTTGTGGGGGGTTTTAGCCATTTCATCACATTTATTTGATCTTTCTCTGTGTAAGTTGAGAATAAGTTGTACATGCTTGGAGAGTCACTTACAAATGCTTTAGTTAGCATTTTCTAAGAATGAGAACATTTTCCCACATCCCTCAATCTCAAAACCATGAGCACACTAAGAAATTTAATATTGATTGAGTGACATTAGGTAGTAAGTCCAGTCCTTACTGTAATGCTCCAGTTGGCCCCTGCGATATTCTGGTTTATAAGAAATGTGTATTGAGCCATTCAGTTAATTAAAATATATTCTTAAAGATATTTGTTTATTGTCCATAAAGATATTTGATTTTGTCAGTTCCTGGCCAGTGGCTTTCAAAACACTTGCAACCTCCTGACAGCTGTGACCTCTGCCTGAAGGGAGCAGGACGGGACAGCAGAGTGGGTCATTTGGTGAATGGTCTTGCATATGTAATGAGTGCGCAATAAAAACTCAGGGAGATACATTTCAGAGAGTTTATGGATTGGTGACTTTGTGGGATTTGGCCAAAAATGGTGTGCTGAGTTCTATGGAAACTTTGTGCCCTTTCCGCAGAATTCTTTTATGCGGCTCTTCTGTTAACAATGAACCAGTGATGTAGAAAATGTTCTCTAGAATTCGGAGTGATGCTAACATGGTTACATCCGAGGAGAGGCTCCTATCTGTGGCTCGTAGGTCAGAAGTAGGGGGATAGCCTGAAGTTTCCTGAAGGAGAGGGTGGTTTTAGGAGACTGATCCCCTTACCTGTGGAATCTGGTGATAGTATTTTAATTGAGTTGAATTGCTGGTTGGTGTGTGGAATTGTTAAACACTCATGTGGGAATTAGATCCAAGAATCCTTTTCAACTCCCAAAGTGATTTCTTGTGATGCCTGGATAGTCTCCAAAGTCATAATAGTTTACTCGTTGTGTGGATCACCACATCCTTCATATTCTAAATGTTGGGACAAGTGCTCTGTTTTCTTTGTGTTAATCTTTTTTTTTTTTATCATTAGGAAAACATGAAAACATTTGATAAACCTTTTTTGGATGGATTTTCAGATAGCACTGTAGCACTGTTGTCCCATTGTTCATTGATTTGCATGAGCGGGCACCAGTAACATCTCCATTGTGAGACTTGTTACTGTTACTGTTTTTAACATATCGAATATGCCACAGGGAGCTTGCCAGGCTCTGCCGTAGTGGGCGGGATACTCTCAGTAGCTTGCCAGGCTCTCCGAGAGGGACGGAGGAATTGGACCCGGGTCAGCCACGTGAAAGGCAAACACCCTACTTGCTACGCTATCTCTTCAGCTCAGATTTTCAGATAGTTAAAAGAAATAACAGAGATTCTTTGCATCCTTGACCCAGTTTCTTTCTATGGAATTATCTTGAAAAATTATGGAATAAATGACAACCATGGTGTTACCATTGATGGAGTCAAGATCCAGAACATTCCACTCTGCCCTCACCCCTTAACCTTATCTGTTCTAGACCTCTCTGTTCTACATCTCTATAGTTTTGTTATTTACAGAATAAATATGAATTGAAGCATAATTCCTTGGAGATCCATCAGGATTGTTTCTGTACTAGTTGTCCTTTTCCTTACTTGATAACTGCTATTTCAGAGTGTGGATGGAACATATATCCAATTCCACAGAATATTATACACACACACATATGCATATATATACATACGTATGTTTGGTTTTGGGGGCCACACCTGGGCATGCTCAAGGGTCACTCCTGGTTCTGCAGTCAGGAATTACTCCTGGCCTTCCTCGTGGGACCATTTGGGATGCTGGATTGAACCTGGGTCAGTGACATGCAAGGCAAATGTACTATTGCTCTGGCCCCTGGAATATCATTTGTCTCCTTCTTTGAAAGACATCTTTATTGTCTTCGGTTCATGGTATGTCTCTCTAATAGTTTGTATCTTCTTTGATATCTTTCATCAACACTGTGTAGTTTCAGCATATAACTTCTGCATATGTTGAGTTAGATTCAAGTTGTTTGTTTTGTGTTTTTTTTTTCCCCTAGAGCAGGGGCCGTATCTAGTGGTGTGTGACTCTGAAACAGTTGATTCGCCTCCCTGGGGTGTGTTTTCTGTAAGGAGGGAAAGCAGCTTGTCAGGTCTGTGGAGATGGTTTTGGTCTTTGAAGATCTAGAAACAGAGAGGAGAATAAATCTGGAGCTGACTCAGAGAAGTTGATTCTCTCGAGGCACATCCATAGTCTTGTTAGTCTTTTTGCTGTCTGTGCTTTTGTCCTGGGCTGGGAACATGAGCGGCAGCACAGAGGAGCCTTGGCACATCTGGACGGATGCCTTTCGACAGCAGATGTAAATGTGCTTGCTAAGTTCCTCCTTGAAATCTCCAAATCCACGGAATTTTAATTGTTTTCATAGTTTATACCCGGCCAAGTTCCTAAAATTATTGTAAGACCTTGCAGAATTATACATAACAGGAACAAATATTTAAAAGAATGCATGACACAGGGAAAGTCAGCCTGGACATCTCAGTGGCGTGTCAGAAAGTCTGAGGGAGCACATGATTTGACTGTGAGCTTCCTGGCAGCCAATGTGAGAAGGGGAATTTATTTTCAACTGTTTTTATGGTCTTCATGGAATAAAAACAAATTTAAACATAAACAGAAATGAACAAATAATGCCACAGAACATAGATATTAGTCTGGATCCTGAGAGAAGGGGCACTATAGAGACTCTGGGTTTTAACCACATCCCGCAGCTGACATGCTAGCAAAGTGGAATTCAGTTATCTCTTAATACCCTAGGTGCCGACCAAGAAATGCATCCTGCTCTAAGCGCCCTGGATACAGGGAGTTGTACTAGAATGCTGGGGGTCCTGACATGACACAAGAAGGAACTAGGGTTCTCAGGGCCCATTTGGTTCTGTGGGGTTCCCCTCTGTGCTTGCTCATTCTGCTTCCCCAGAGGAATGAACAGTGCTATTTATTTGTTTTTAAATTTTATGTATGCATGAGTGTATTGAGTTTTGGGTTTTGGGGGACAGCACCCAGTGGTTCTCAGTAGCCATTTCTGGCTCTGAACTCAGGAGTGTCCCCTGGTGGTGTTCTGGGGACCATCTGTCCAAACCCGACTAGCAAATCTTTTTGTACTCTTCGCTCTGTGTGTCTTGTCATCTTTCTCTGAATCATGTTAGGGTAATGAATGGCTTCCTAAAGCCTGTGTTTTCAGAGCCAGGAGCTGCAGTCATGTACATAGATGTTCATTGTGTGTGTGAAGTGGAAGAGAATTCCAAATGCCTTTACAATGATAGTTTACTTGGACATAAGAGCAGTAGCAGTGTAAAAATTTGTTCCCCTTGAGAACTTTATTTTGGTAGACCTACATTTCACCTTAACTTGAAAATGTCGTGTCTATGTTGTGTCTAAGTAGAGATAGGCTTTGAGCACCAGGAAGCACTGCTTCCTACTTGGGGTTCACAGTCTCCTTTGGAGGTGCTGTGAGTGTTTCAGTGCTGCAATTTGTGTTAATTAAGCCACTTTCAGGAGTGAGGCACTGACAGTGTATGCACTGGTACTAAGAAGCCAAATATGTAGTAGTGTGAATTATGGCTCTCTAAGATATTTCTGAGTTATTTTCATTAGATAATCGGCCCATTGCTTCCAAACTTGAGGACCAGCGTTTTCAACATGGAATCTCTCATGTTGAAGATGTGGGAGGGCATTGTAGAAGCCCAAACAGGATGAAGATCGGATGGGGGAGGGGGCATCCTTCTGAGACTGCACGATGTGATATGGGGGCAAGTTAGAGGTAATGCCCTTGACATTGACAAAGGCCCTGGGCAATAAAGCAGTAGGGTTGTTCTCTCTCCAGAACATATGGAGATTACTTCTCTGTCGTGAACCTTTCCCCTGCTCCTGGCTGGCAGGACACATCCTGCCTTTTGGTGTCCACTCTGCGAGAGCACCTGGCAGCCTGGGGTCCCAGCTGAGCAGCTGCTTCAGCTTCCTGCTAGAGTGTGCGCGAGGGCCAATTCTGCTGCCTTCCGAGGTTATGAAACATCTGAACGGGTCTCCAGGCCTTTTCCAGTGCTTCTCAGAGTGGGCCGGACTACCTGCCTCCAGGGGTCGAAAGGGGTCAGTAGCAAGTAGCCTTGGGTGCAGTTGGAGGACCTCTTCTGTTTGTACATTGGTGAGTACCTTTTATTTTTCTGAAAAAGTGGGTAGTAGCTGAATGAATTTAGGAACCTCTGGGGTGGGGTGGTTGAGTAATGTGCTCTGTATATATATATATATATTTTTTTTTTTTTTGGAAGGGTTTGCTCATCCTGGGACCTGCCTGAAGCGGGTCCTGGTTTCTGTCCCCCAGCACCTTCCACAGGCCCCTGCTGGGAAGTGTCTGCAGTTTGTCCTGTGCTCTGGTTGATGATAGGCTTTTAGAGGTCCAGCAAAGCCTCTTCCGCTGTTCCTGGACACAAACCTCAGCCCTGTGAGGAGACGTGCTTGGCCAGAGCCTGGTGTTTTTGCTGGGGTGCACGGGGAGCGCCTTGTTGGGGTGCTGAGTGGGCACTGAAGAACACAGGGTGCTGACAGCGGAGCCAGGGCCCTGCCCACCCTGCCTGCTTTGTATCTGGAGGGGGAGTTGCAGCGGGCGGGCCCTTTGATGTCTGGGCTGATGGACAGTTCTGGAGAGGGGGGGTCACCCTGACCTAGGAGTGCCTCAGCCAGGGTGGAGGATCCTCTTTGGAGTATCTGTGGGCCTGAAAGGAGGTGTGCCGAGCAGTAGCTTTGCTTTTTGCCGGAGGCTAAGAAGAGCGGAGAAACTGCGCAGAGGAAGCATTCCTGGGGCGGGGCCTGATTGTGGCCTCATCTTGTGTCAACACCACAACAAATTCCCTTTCTGCTTTTATGTCAGAATCTACATGAGGCTGGGGAAATGGAAGCTCTTCTTCAACCTTGTTGGTTGGGAGTATGTCCCATGAGCTGGGAGGCACTGGAAGGCCAGTTTAGCTCTGCTTGCTATGGTCGCCCCGGGGTGGGGGAGGACGGGACAGATATCCTGAGGCACCTGCTTGCTCCCACCTCCCACAGGGAGTCCCCCCCTCCCCCATACAGCATGCTCCAATCTGTAGAATTTCTCTGGAAGTTTCCTGATAATAACCTTTTTGCAGTGGAAGTGGACCCTTAGCTCACGACTTCTTAGCATTTAAGTAGAATCATTTTTTCACTGGGACATCACGACTTCTTAGCATTTGAGTAGAATCATATTTTCATTGGGGCATTTTCCCAGGGACTTTCGGGCCATCCACAGCCCTGGTAGAAGCTATGGCGACTCACCTCACTCTTGGTGCTGGTTAAGATGGTATGGCTCGAGGTTGAGTGCAGGTATGTGGCTCACTGCTGGTGGGAGCCTGCTGGTGACACGTGTGACATCTGGCACCACAGTACAAGTGTGCCTCTCCCAGTGCATGTGAGCCAGGTGTGTGAACACCACAGCTGAGTGTGTGCTCCTAAATTATGCAATCACAACAAAGAAACTGGAGAAGGTTGTTTCTGTTCCCCACTACCTGCAATAGCTCCAGTTAACGGAACTATTGCTTTAAAAAATGAACTAGGATTAGAATATCAGTGCCCTAAAAGTTGTTAGTACATTTATGTAAAACCCTTTAGTTATTTCTATATGTAAGAGTTTTACTTGGTTGCTTATTGAAATTTTGCTGACTGTAACTGCCTAAAGATTTGAGAAAAGTTGTGGAAAGTGTCCCACGTTTTGGGTCACTGAATGGATATTCTTTTTCTGTATTTGGAAGATTAAATGAGAGAAGACTTGGGAAAGGAAGGTAGAGAATTTGGTTAAAATGGAGAAAAAGTTTTTCTAATGTTTTTCTTTTTCCTTTTTTTTTTTTGTTTTTGTTTTTGGGCCACACCTGAAGGTGCTCAGGGCTTACTCTGTGATCAAGGATCACTCCTAGCGGGGGACCATATGTGGTGCTGGGGATTGAACCTGGCTCAGCTCTGTTAGCAAGAGCCTTCCTTGCTGTACTATTCATCTTGACCCAAACAGTCTCTTTTGTGGACTCAGGAAAGGCAGAAGCCAGAGCGGCGAGCACTGTCTGAGGGCCTTCGGGCTTGTTGAGGGAGATGAGGAAAGAGGAAGGGCTGAGGAGGGCTTTCCTCAGCATCCTGACTGGTACAGTCCCAGCTGGAGATGGTTTGGAAAGAAATTTCCAAATTTATTTGACTCATTGCCTCCCACTTCAGAGAAACAAAACGAACAAACAAAAACCAAAACCAAATACTCATAGCTTCTGCGGAAATCTACCCCCTTTAAAATCAAACACAGAAAGGGCCCATCACCAAAAGCACAATGGAGAAAAGACACTTGCACCCCATGCTCCCAGCAGCACGATCCACATAGCCAAAATCTGGAAACAACCCATGTCCAAGACACAGTGGAATATTAGTCGGCCATAAGATAAAGGCATGCAGTTTGCTGCCTCAAGGAGGGCCCTGGAGAGGAACATGTGAGTGGTTAGTGAGAGGGAGAGACCAACACAGAACGATCTCTCATATCAGGGTACAAGATAACATAGTGGGGGAATAATAATACCCAGAGACAATGGAGAGGAAGGATAGGAGAGCTGGTCTTCAGAAGCCAATAGGCCACCTGGGGGGCTGGGGGATGGGAGGGGGAGGGTGGGCAACAGCTATGGAGGAAGGAAGCCTTCAGCTGGGAGGAGGAGGTGGTGCCAAAAGGTGGGAAAGGTGAAGTGTCAGGTAGGAAACCCAATCAGCACAGTGCAAAACCCTCTTATAGACCCTCTTAAGATCCCCGGAGGATGGGAGAGTTACTAGCGGAGGGAAGTAGGCACTGGGGAAGGTATTGGTGTTGAAACATTGTATGTCTGAAACCCTGTTATAAATAACTTTGTATTTTTAGGACGATTCAATAAAAACACTTTTAAAAAAGGAAGTGCCCCCCTTTCCACCCCAAGCTCCTGCCGACCCTCTGGGTCAGTCCAGCTCTCCCGCAGGGAGCTGAGCCTCTTGGAGAAGGACAGGCCTTCCCAGATTTTGTTTGTTCGTTTGTTTTTGAGTCACACCTGGCCTGACTCCCTGCTCTAGGCTCAGGGATCTCTCAACCAGGCTGGGGGGACCGTAAGTGTTGCCAGTGATCAAACCCAGGCACACCCACGGAACTCTCTCTCCAGCTGGCCTCCGCCCTGTTTGTTTCAGTGAGCATGCTTCCTCTCCTACTCTTAGGAGCTCTTGTGGGGGAGTCCCACAGGGGGGCACTTTCCAAGCCGGGTCTCAGGCACTACTTCCCCCGAGCTAATCTCTGCATCTTGGGGAGGCCCCAGATGTTTGAGGCAGGGGCGGTGACCTTCATTCCAGCTCTGCAGGGAGGTGTGGGGACATCTGCACTGGCCTCCCTTTGGAAGCCTCCCCACATGCCCGCCTGGTGATTCTGTGTTAAGAGCCTTAAGAGATTTTTTTTTTTCTTTTTGGGTCACACCCGGAGATGCACAGGGGTTACTCCTGGCTCTGCACTCAGGAGTTACTCCAGGCGGTGCTCAGGGGACCATATGGGATGCTGGGAATCGAACCCAGGTGGGCAGCGTGCAAGGCAAACGCCCTACGCCCTACCTGTCGTGCTATTGCTCCAGCCCTCTTAAGAGATATTTTGACTGAGAAGGAAAACTTGTTTGTAGCAGGGACCAAATGTTGGGGGTTGGAGGGTGGGAGGGATACTGGGATCATTGGTGGTGGAGAATGGGCACTGGTGGAGGGATGGGTACTCGATCATTGTATAACTGAAAGCCAGGCACAAAAATTTGTAGGTCTACAACTGTACCTCATGGTGTCTCACTAATAAACATTAAAAAAAAATTCAAACTGATGAATTAAAACATAAAAAAAATTTAAAAAAGCCAAACAAAGGACAATGGAAATAATAGTTTTGGTTCTCCCGGCTTACACAGACTAGCCCTGTGGTAACCCCAGTGCTTCAGGAGGGCTAGGACAGAACTTTTATCATTGTTGGGGTGACTGAAGAGCAGGAGGACCTCATCAGAACAGTCAGCTTCTATTTTACTAGAACAGTAAAGAACGTGTTTTGATTAAAGTGTTGAAGTATATTCTTTGGTAGGTGTTTTTTGTTTGTTTCTGGGTTACTTCCTGCTGCTCAGGACTTACTGCTGACTGTCTCAGGGGTCAAACCTGTCAGGCTCCGGGACCATATGGGGTGCCACGGAGTGAATTTGGGTTGGTTGTGTGCAGGCCAGGACAATAGCCTCTGGACTACCTCTCCAGCTCCCACACATGCAGTGCAGTTTGGACAGTGCGTGGACACAGGCACACTGTGAGTGAATCCGTGTGGACGGACGCCTGAGTGTGCACGGGTCACGGCGCTTCCCAGTGGAGACAGAGCAGGTCAGTGTCTGTATTGCTGTAGTTCATTTCCCTCCAGAGTGTTGTTTCTCCAATCACTTGTAAGAACGCAAAACTATTTCCCTGTTGGGCGAGATTCTAGTGGATGAGCTGGCCTGTGAAAACATCTTTAAGCAATCCTTTTATTTGCCAAATCCCTGTTATTTTGCTCGAATCTGTCTTGCAGTCAAAATAGCCTCCAGGGGAAAATAATGCAGAAGTAAATGGATTAGATGTGTCAGAAGAAGCATGAGGGGTTGGCGGTTAGGCAAACAAATAAGCAAGAGTAACAGCCTATTAAATGCTAATAAGGCTTATTTAAATGTTTCCTTTAAAAAAATTATAAAAATGCCCCAGCAACTTGAAATGGCTGTGCAGAGGAAAGAAATTTCTCCACACCACCCATTGTCTGTCTGGACTAAGAAGCAGTGTCAAATTCCTCTGGAAACTCCAGAACATAACCATTCGTGTTTTTCTCCTTTTCACATGCCTTAGTAGAAACCATTCTTTGTTATTAGGGGGTCTCTGCAGGTGTAAGGATTAATGGTGCGATAATGTTGCCATTGTATAGATTTGCTGACTGGCTCATTTTGTTATGTCTGTGGGAAGCATTCCTTGTACCAGGTGCCGGTGACGGGCATCGCTTGGTTCATTCACATCTACTTCCCGATGGCTGGACATACTGCCCCATCGTATTCCACAGTCTCACCATCCTGCATGACCCTCTGTCCTTGCCCATCCAGATTGTAATTCCCAGGTATGGGGTGTCTAATGAGAGCATTAATTTTTTAAAACTTAGTAAACTGTGATTTGCTGAATTACCGATAGTTAAATCTTAGGCATGACATTCAATATTTCAACACCAGTCCCACCATCAGTCTCCACTTATCTCCACAAGTGTTCCCAAACTCCACCCCCCCCCCCCCCCGCCACCCCCCAGCTCCCCTTGGCACATTGGCATGACAGGCATGTTTTGAAGATCTGTGATTGTAGTTTTGACCTCTTGGTTTGGTGTTGTTGAGTCTGTGGGTGTGTAGCAGTACCCCTCTCCCACACCACCCCCAGGAGGCCCGAGGCCCCAACCCTGATCCCCTCTTACTTCTTTTTCTCATCTTCCTTCCTCTACAGTTTCGTTCCTTCTCTGTCCTTTTCTTTTCCACTGATACTCAAGAATCAAGGGTGATCCAGTCCTCCCTTCTCTACATTTCCTCAAGTTACAAAGCTGAGGAATAGTCTATATATAATATTCTAGTTGTAAAACTGTCAGTTCTCTTTCCCAGGTATTTTCCCTAAGTTTCTGAGTGTGATGCTAGTCACCTCCCTTCTGGTGGGTCCCATCTCCACCCTCCATCCTTTGTCTCCAGCCTTCTGCTCCCACTAAACTCTCTGTCGGATGCTGACCCTTCTGTGCTGCTCCTCCCTTAATCCCACTCTGCTTTTGTCCTGGGGCAGTCAGAGGAAATGGTTTCCCTCTGTTTTTGCTATTTTGGACCACACCTGGTGGTGCTCAGAGGCTATTCCTGTAGGTACCTGGGCAACTGTATGGAGTATGGGGGATATGAACTCGGGTCAGCCTGGCAAGGCAAATGCATTTAACTTCTGTGCTGTCTCTTCAGCCCAGGACGCTTGGCTGGGAATGCGACTAAGTGATAGAGTACCTGCCTTGCTTGTGTGAGGCCCTGGGCACAAGGCCCTCCCCAAATATTATAAACCATGGCACTCCTTGCTCAAAACCTTCTTGCCATCAGAAAGAGAAGTGGGACACTGTTATGAGACATCTCCTCACGAGGGACCTTGGCTAGGGGCCTGGAACTTTTGTGAGTCCCTGGGGTTTTCACAGTCTTTGGAAGACCGAGCCCTTGTGTCTCGTTGGCTGAGCATTTGCACTCCTGGACTGGGAATCAGGCTGAAAGTCCATCTCAGTCATACCTTGCCAGCAGCTTTGGGGTGATCTGATGTCTTGTGGGCAAGGAAAGATCAGCTGGAAATGATGGAAGCTTGGGACTGTTGGGCAACTTTCCAAAGTTATTGTATTTTCCATGCCAGCGAATACTGATCTGATTATTATTTTAATAACTGCCTGGTATGTATTATACATTCCTTTGTAAGAAAATTACCTGAGCTGGATATTAAAATACTCCACTTTTTCCTGATGTTTCGTAGTTCTCTGAAGATCTCCTCTGTTGAAATATCCCTTTGCACAAATGTTTCTTGGGTTACATACTTGTTTTTCATATAATATGCTATCTTCTGCCTCTTGTTCATGACTCGTCCCTCTTGTCCCTGTTGTCCCTGAGCTGGGGTCCCTGAGGTCTGGTTGCTGCTGGCACCAGTTAACACCAAGCTTCTGCACATCCTTAGCCTCCTGTGGGCATCACCTGCCAGGGTGCCCTGGATGGCACCCTGGTGCTTATTTGGTTCTTCATTTTCCTTTGAGTTCAGTGAAGGGGTGAATTTTCACTACAGGATACATGATAAGGATTGTCCAGAGAACCAATGGCAGAGGGAGCACTGGGTGCCTCAGAGCTTGGTGTCAGGCGATAGCATGCCTCGTTTCTGTGCTTGTAAGAGGACTCGCGGAGAATTGTACTGGAGTTTTGGGGTGAAACACATCCAAGTAGAGGACTGTACTGTTCAATTGTGAAGAGCCTTGAAGGGTCGAGGAAGCAGTTTCACTCATTCATTCACTCACTCACTCACTCATTCTTTTTTTTAAAAAATTTTTATTAGTGAAACACCATGAGGTACAGTTGTAGACTTAGAAATTTTTATACTTGGGTTTCAGTTATACAATGATCCAGTACCCATCCCTCCACCCGTGCCCATTCTTCATCATTTACGTTTTTTAAAAAAATTTTTTGTTAGTGAAACACCATGAGGTACTGTTGTAGATTGACAAATTTTGTGCTTGGGTTTCAATTGTACAATGATCAAACACCCATCCCTCCACCAGTGCCCATTTTTCACCACCACGGGTCCCAGTATCCCTCCCACCTCCTCCCAGGATGGGAGAAGCATGCTGAAAGAGAGAACCAAAGGGAATACTCATTCATTCTTTCACTCTTCATTCACTGACTCATTCATTCTTTCACTCTTCATTCGACTCACTCATTTTTTTCACTCTGCCCATTCTTAGCACTGGTTTAGTCCTGGGGATCCCTTATGTGTCAGGTACGCTGGGTTCGTGACCTCTTGGAGGTGACTTTCCAGGCTGGGGGCTGAGCAATCGATAAGGAGATCTAGCAGTGGTAAAGTACTGGAGGAGAGCAAGGTACCAAAGTGACCACGTGCTGATGGAGATGGTGGGGATCTTCCAAAGGGCATCCTGCAGAGCCTCCCTTGACATCTTGACAGAAATGTAGAGGAAGAGAGAGAGAGGGCAAGTCTCCCAAGAGTTTCAAATGAGGGAACAGTATGTGCAGATGTCCTGGGGCAGCAGTCAGGCTGGGGGAAGCCAGATAGTTCCAGGTGCAGGGGGGCTGCTCTGACATGCTTGGAGCAAGGAGAGAGTCTGATTCTTTTGTTGTTCTTTCAACACGACACCTGAGTGCTGAGGGACCAGGCAGTGCCAGGGTTCAACCAGGGCTCACCCTCCGGCCGCTGAGCTCTCTCCCTATCTCTGGGCCTCTGTGCTGTCATGTTTTCTGAAGTGCCGTGTCCAGCCTGTGGGTGCAGAGGCGGCTGTAGTGGTCCGGGATCAGGGTGGTTCAGTGGAGAGTAGGGAAGAGTCTGGGTGGGGTTTGCTTAGCAGGGCTTGCAGAGAGAGGGGACTGGAGGAGAGCACATTTGGGAAAGGTCCCTGTGCTCTGACTTGCAGGCCTGAGTGACTGATACTTGGAAGCTCTCTGGTCTAGGTGTGGATCAGGAGAGCCTGGGACTCAGTAAGCGAGAAGGGAACAGAGGGGACAGTGGAAGTAGTGTGCATAGGAGAGAACCTAGTGCCCAGGAGACACAGGCCATGGGGAATGTTGATAGTTGCTAGTTCTGCAATGCGTGCGTTATGGGCAGTTGACATTGTGTCTAGCCACCCCTTGAAGGAGTTTTCCTGTGTGTGTGGCAGGGGGTTCGGGGTGGGGGGTGGGAGAGGGGCAGCAGGAAGTTCCCAGTAGTGGGGAGAGGTGGGTGGACAGAGATGGAATGTCTTGCAGTCCTAATCTGGGGAGAAAAACAGGCGAATCTTAACTGGAGAAGAACAAGAGCTGGTTGGGGCGAGTTTGGGGAACTCAGGGCAGGGCCGGGCTGCTGCAGGGTTGTGCCCTCAGCTGCCCCGCGTGCTTCATGGCACTCTCATGCACAGACACCTCTGTACCCCTGGGTGTCCCTGTGGATGCAGTGGGTGCTTGCGCCCACCTGGGGGAGAGAGACCCTGGCTTGCGCCCTAACCTTGCCTTCCCGACTCAAACATGGTGTGTAGTGGAATCATCTGGTGCCTGTGGCCCAGGCTTGTGTCTCCCACAGCGCCTGCTCACGGGCCTCTCTGAGCATCCGTGTGCACCCACTTCCCAGTACTCGGAGGTTTCAGCTGAAGCAGCAGTGCCAGGCTTCCCTGAGCCCTGGGGGTGAGAGATGGCCTGTTCACCTGGTCCCTTCCCCCTCCACCCAAGTGGTTCTCTTGATTCCAGTCCAGTGTAGGTGTTTGAGCGACCCCACCCTCCACTCTGACCGCTTTCCCACTCTCATCTGTCCTTTTCAGCAAGCCCGTCACAACCAGGGGAAGCCCTCAGCCCTCTCAGGACATCTGCATCCTCTTCGCAGCCCCCTCCCCACTGACAAACCTTTCACTTCCTGCTTTAGATGGAACGGAGAACTGAGTCAGTTAAGGATCGCCCTCTCTCCCTCTCTCTCCCCCCTGCGGGTCTGCCTTCTGGGTCCTGATCTCATCCTTCTGCCCCCTCCCCCACCCTGTCCCTGCCCCTCAGTCACTGGAGGGCAAGACCGGCTCTGTGAATCATCAGTCACCAGTGAGAAATCAAGGTCAGCAGATAGAGGCCTGCTTGGGGCGATTGCAGGGCGAGGCAGGGTCAGCCTCCCGACAGCACTGCTCAGTCTATTGACTCGCTGTTATGCATTCCAGCAGTGCCATGTCAGTGGACACCGGGAAGCTGAGTGCTCCGTCGGCGCTGAGAGTCTGAATAGAGGTCAGAGACACATGGCTAGCACCAGGGGCCCGCAGGACTTCATCTGCCCTTGGTGGGGTGACTGCTTTGGTTTTGGACTCTGCTTGAGAAACCTCAGTCCAGAGTGGATGGGAACTGGGGAAGCTTCAAACAAAACAAAGAAGGGGGCCAAGAGATAGTACAGAGGGTGGGGCACTTGTCTTACACGTAGCAGAACTGGATTCAATCCCAGGCACTCCACATTGCCCTCTAAATCCTGCTAGGAGTGATTCCTTAGTGCTGAGTCAGGAGTTAAGTTCTGAGCACCACAGGGTGTGGCCCCAAAACAAACCAAGCAAAACCAAAATAAAAATTAAAAAAGAAGAGGATTTTCAAAAGTGTTATAGATATGTTTCACATATACTTAAGTTTTAAGTTATGATTAAGCTGATTGAATTGGACATGAACTCCACATTGCTTTTTTTCAGTATGCTAATTTTATTTTATTATTATATGATTCACCGTGAGATACGGTTACAAAGCTTTCACATTTGAGCTTCGGTCATACACTCATCAAATACTCATTCCTTCACCAGTGCACATTTTCCACCACCAAAATTCCTAGTATTTCCTAACCCCAGCCCCCTTCCAACCCTTCCCCTGCCTGTGTGGCAGACAGTTTCCCTCATACTCTCTCTCTACTTTGGATACTTGCTATATTTTAACGCCAGTCACACCAACACTCAAACCTGCCGAAAAGGCAATGCTAGACGATTTGTTCTGTATTGCTTGTTATGGATTGAATATGATGTCCAGGAGATAATGTGTCGTTCTCTTCCAGGAGCTTTAGTTTATAGTCTCTGGGTCTTGGTCGTTGATGAGATTACATGGTTGGGGCCAGTTTGTGGATGTGACTGCCAAGCTACTGGGGGAGGAGGACCAGTCCCGATCCGAGCAGGCCTCGAGATCCGTCACAGGTTCCTGCATATCTGGGTTTTTCTGCTGGTCTGCTCTCTGGTGAGTTTCATCCCATCTTGGGTGAGGATCATCCGAGCGTGCAGAGAGTGGCCTTGGGCATGGCAGCAGTTGGGTTTTGGAGATTTTCGGCTCACAGGGTTCTGTTTGGGGCAGGGAGGGAAACTCAACTCTCCCTCCTCCTAGGTGTCCCCGTGAAGACAGCCTGATGGGGGGTCAGGACGTTCTGTGGCGCTATCTTCTGGGAGCTTTAGTTTGTAGTCCCTGAGTCTTGGTGTTGTCCTGATCCAAGTGGGCCTGGAGCTCTCAGTCACGGGTTCCCGTCTACCTCCGTGCTACTGTCCCTAACTGTGTCTTTTGATCTCTTTCGAGATTTTTGGGTTCCTGAAATAAGGCCAATAAATGAGCTTATATCGCTGAGCCGGAGGTGGTTTGTGGGTGTGTCTCCCACATACCTAACTTTTGGCTGTTTAATTTCTTAAACTTGGTGTCTGGCCAAAGGCATAGCAGCAATTTTGGGGTATCTGGAAATCTGAAGGCACCATCAGGCTGCTGATGCCCTCGCCCCACAGGTACTGGTTGACCTGCTGGCGGCACCATACCCCCTTAATTTTTATTGTAGCACTGTAGCATTGTCCTCCCGTTGTTCATCAATTTGCTCGAGTGGGCACCAGTAACATCTTCATTGTGACTTTTTACTGTTTTTGGCATATCAAATACACCACGGGTAGCTTGCCAGGCCTTGCCATGTAGGTGGGATACTCTCAGTAGCTTGCTGGGCTCTCCAAGAGGGATGGAGGAATTGAACCCGGGTTGGCAGCATGCAAGGCAAACACCCTACCCACTGTGCTACCACTCCAACAAACAAACAAACAAACAAACACTGTCCTCCTATTGTTCATCGACTTAGTCGAGTGGGCCCAGTAACGTCTCTATTTTGATACTTGTTACTGTGTTTGGCATACTGAATACGTCACGGGTAGCTTGCCAGGCTTTACCATGCGAGCAAGATATTCTCGGTATCTTGCTGGGCTCTTTGAGAGGGGTGGAAGAATTGAACCCAGCTCGGCCGGGCTGGCTGAGTACAAGGCAAATGCCTACCACTGTGCTACCATGGTGCTACCACTCCAGCCCCAGCGCACACAAATATATATAAAACAAATTGAAAGAAGGGATACCACAAATATGGTTGTTTGAGTGTGGCCTAAACATCCCCCCCCCCAAATAAAACAAATAGGCCTATTTTGGCAAAGTATTTAGTAAAGCTACTTTGAGGTGTGGTGGAAGTCTCAAAATTTTGCATCTGTCACAAGTTTGGATACTTGGAGCCAGAGAAATAGGACATCGGGTAAGGAACATGGCTGCAGGTGGCTGACTGGGATCCTGAACCACATATGGTCCCTGAAAACCATCAGGGGTGATCCTTGAGCACAGAGCCAACAGCAGGCCCTGAGCACAGTCACGTTTGACGTTGTTTATTTGTTTATTTTGTTGTTTGTTTGCTTAATTTTATTATTATTTAAAAATTTTATTTGGACTCTGGGCTGGTGTGATAGCACAGCGGTAGGGCGTTTGCCTTGCACGAAGCCAGCCCAGCTGAGCTGGGTTTGATTCCTCTGCCCGTCTCGGAGAGCCTGGCAAGCTGGCAAGCTACCAAGTGTATCTCGCCCACACGGCAAAGCCTGGCAAGCTCCCCGTGACGTATTCGATATGCCAAACCCAAACACAGTAACAAGTCTCAAAATGGTGACGTTAGTAGGTCCGCTTGAGCAAATCAATGAGCAACAGGAGGACAGTGCTATAGTGCTATTTTGACTCTACATTCAGTGATGCTCAGGGCTTATTCCTGGCTCAGGGATCACTCCTGACAGGGATTGGGGAACCATTTTGGATGTTGGGGATAGAACCTGGGTCTGCCACGTGTGAGGCAAGTGCCCCACCCACTATACTATCACTCCGGCTCCATTAATCTGAATTAAAAAAAGTCATTTGGGGATACCTCTCATGATGTTGTGGGTCCAGCGATGCCCAGGGGCTATGAGAGCCACATCTGGTGTATGGGAGGGGCACGTGTGGTGCTGGAAGCAAGCGTGGGGTCTTGTACTTACATGGCTCATACTCTAGCACTTGACCCTCATCCTTGGTCCTCAGCCTGAGGTTTGAACATTTTGAAAGTAACAGGACTGACCTGGAAAGTGTGGGGCAGACTTGGTCTGTTGCGATTTCCCTATTCTGACAGCACTGGTTCTGGCAGCTGGAGTGGCCAGTGTCTCCAGTGGGGCGGAGCCGAGAGTCCAGTCTGGTGCTGATGCAGCACACCTGGCGTGCACATCCAGCGTGGGTCGCGGCACCCTCAGGGCCTCTGTGCATGGTAGAAGGTCCAAATTCTCAGAATCTGTGCATGGAAGACCGGGGGACTGTTGTAGAGATGCAGGTGCGGGCTGGCCTCTCAGCTGTCAGAGGCTGATTTTAGAGGGTCCTAGTGATTTTTCTCTTCTTGTTGACAGACTGACCATGGTGGAGTGTTTCCAGTAAAGCTGCACACAGGAAGCAGGGAGCCCTCTGTGCGCAGTGTTGGGGCCTTTGCATCCATTTGCCCATCTGGGCGCCCTGGTTCAGCCTTGGGGGTGGTGCTCCAGGATGGATTGATAACAGTGTGCCTGTTCCCATGTCCTCGCCCTCAAGCCTTCTGGAATGTGCTGCAGATGAGACTTGTGGGGAATCTAGAGGAGGGCTGCGTTCCTTGATGTGTCCGACTGGGGCAAAGGCTGGGGACCCTGCAGGTGGGGACGCGAGTGCTGTGCTGGGTCTGAGGCCCCGTCCAGTTCCAGGTGTGGCTCAGTGTTACATGTTCTGGTCAGAGCGGAAGGCAAGGACTGGGGCTCAGTACGAGACCTGAGAAGGTGCCCTTTGGTGACAGACGGCGGCTGGCAGTGTGGCTGTTTTCCCATCTGTTCTTGCTTTTGGTCCTAAAGTCCACTTGAGGACAGATCGCAGAGGATGTGTCTGGTCCTGTGAATTCCAGGGATGCTGGGTCCTGTGTTCTTGTGCTTGGCGACCAGCCTCGGCCCCTGTCCTAACACCCAGACCAGGGAAAATGCTGCCACTTGCAGGAGACCTGTGGCTTAGAGTCTGGCACTTACTGACCTCTGCAGGGACGTGGAGAAGTGGTGCTCATGGCGCATGGGCCAGCACTGGGCGCTGGTTAGACCAGTTCATGCCACTGACTGAGTCCTAACGGCATTGCCCTGTGTTCTGCATCCTGGGCAGCAGAATCCGTGCTGTATTCTAGGTCTTGTGGCTTTCTGGGTAAAGGAGGTGTCTTGGGACCAGCCTCGGCCAGTCCAAAGCTGGTAAAGCTGGAAAAGCACAAATTGGAGGTCAGTTTTGTAAAAGTTTTCTTATGGACCAGCAGTTCAAAGCTGGTGAAGAAATGGTTGGTGATGAGGCTTGGGGGCTGGGGCCAGGGAGGGGGACAAGGCAGGGTAGAGCATAGCCCCACTCCCTCAGTAAGACAAAGGCTGCGAGCTTCTGTCCGTTTCCCTGTTTTCTCACTGATGAGGATAGGCTTCAGCTGCTGTCTGCTCCTCTGAAGTACAGACTGTGGCTCTGCTCCTGCTCGTACCCTGAGGTGCTCAGGATCAGGGAGAAGTGCTGGCAGAGACGGGGGACAGGGGAGCAGAGAGCCCAGGCTGGTGTCTGAGTGTGTCCTTCCCCTCGGGTCCTCTCACTGTGGAGAAGACGTGGTTTCCATGAACTAGTCTCACTCCTGTACTCTCTGCTGTCTGTCCTACTCCCATCTGGAAGCATGAGATCATACAGGCTTGGGGTCCACACTGATCCCGGTAGAGCTTGCGTGAGTGTCATAGACAAGAGCATCTCATGGCAGTGGCAATAGCATGGCGGGAGGTCTTGTTGCCCTTTGGCCAGAAGCCAGGACAGAGCCCACCCAGCTCAGGGGCTAGGAGCTTTGTTCACAGGATGTTAGTATCTTCTGTCTGAGAAACAGAGGCCGTCTCTCCTGGCCCTCATCTGGCCTTTCACTCTGACCTTTACTGTTGCTCATCTCTGGGTGTTGGGAAAAAATATGTTGGTTTTTTGAGCAGGAAAGTGGGAAAAGCACGAATTGGAGGTCAGGTTTGTAAAAGTATATTTCTGTAAATAAAGCATTTTTTTCTCTTTTTGGGTCATACCCGGAATTATACAGGGGTTACTCCTGGCTCATGCACTCAGGAATTACTCCTGGCGGTGCTCGGGGGACCATATGGGATGCTGGGAATCGAACCCGGGTTGGCCACATGCAAGGCAAACACCCTACCCGCTGTGCTATTGTTCCAGCCCCAAAAATTACTATTTTTTTAAAATTGAATCACTGTGAAAACAGTTACAAAGCTTTCAGGTTTAAGTCTTGGTCATACAATGATCAAACACCCATCCCTTCATCAGTGCACATGTTCTACCACCGAGAACCCCAGTAAACCCCCCAACCCCACCTTTCCCCTGCCTGTGTGGCATATGATTTTAACCTTACTCTCTCTTTATTTGATTACATTCAATTTTTCAACAGAAGACCCACTATTATTATTTGGAATTTTCCCCCAACCTGCCGAAGAGACATCATTAGATAATTTGTTTTCTATTGCTGATTATGAAGAGAATATGATGTTCAGCCACACGGTTTTGGATTTTTGTTATTTTAGTAATTAAGTCCAGAGGAATTGCGGCCAAAAGCCGCTGGGTTCCAAGATTGGTTTGTGTGCTTCTGAGATCATGGCTGTATAGGAGGGGAGGAGCCGAGCCATTTGTGGGTAGCAACTCTGTAAAGAAAGCATTTTTCTCTGTACTTTGTGAAGTCAGGGAGGGCCAAGGAAATAAAGAGGAGACTTGAAGGGGATGTGGGAAAAATAATGATTTTCTCAGCATCGGCAAAAAGGTCTGCTAGGAAGATCAGGGCATGGTCTGTGTGTGCGTGAACAGGTCTGTGTGTGTGCCTGATGTTGGGAGTGAAACCCAGGACCTCTGGCTTCACTGCTGGGTCCTCAGTGTGACAGTCGTGGCATGAGGCCTCGGCTGGTGAGGCCTTCCAGGTCTCTCCACTCTGAAGCGGACTGCCTTGAATCTGGACTTTGAATGCATTGGATTACACTGGCTAGTCAAGACATGCTCTGCTTGAATCTGGGGAGAAGTATGCACTGGTAGGTTCTTGTCGTGAAGCTAGTTCTGCGGAAAGAGTTGGAGTTGTTCTTGTTGCAGTGATCACCTGCTTCCCCAGATTGCCAATCTCTAGCTCTCTCTGCCAGCACTGTCATCCTCTTGTTGCATTGCTGAGAGCAGGCCTTGGCACCTGGACCTTCAGGGCTTCCTCTGGGGATGGAGTGAGGAAGTGCCAAAATGTGGCAAGTGTGGGCCTCCCCTTGGGCTGAGTCAGCAGGGGAAGGGAGGAGGTCTAGAGGGAGGATTTGCCCAAGGTCTGTGCTTGAGCATGGGCCAAGTTGAAGTCCAGCCCCAGCTTAAGAACCAGTATCTGGGCCCCAGAGTCCAGAGTGACTGGATAAAGGGGTAAGTCAGGTTTAGAGATTTCCCAAGATGCTGATGCCAGGAACATTTTTAACAATAAAATATTTTTCATTATCTGAGACAAAATGCTTTTGAAAGTGCTTTTAGGTGACAAAAAGCTCTCTGACTTTTGTTCTTTTGTTTCCAGAACCATTGACAAATGTGACCATCCTGCCATGGTCCTTTTGCATTTTTAGTGGGGGGTGGAGGTGAAGAGACAGGAGTCATCTGGTTGAGCCCACCACAGAAGTGGGGCTGAGGGGCAGAGGTAGCACTGAGGAGCCTTGGAGACATGCTGGGCGCATGGGTTTGGATTCCGAGGCATTCACTGTGGTCAGGCATCCCCTGGGGATGACTAAGTGGTGAATCTTTGTAGAAACAAGGAGAAGAGCTGTGCCTTTGCTGAGAAGGTCCCTGTGAGGTCGCTGTCGTGGAGACCCCCTGGCTGGTGTGGCAGGGCTGTTGAAACGCTAGAGAGTTCACAGTAGGATTTCCCCCTTTCCTGGGGTGTGAGAGACTGCTGAGAAGTGTTCAGGGGGCCTGTGGGTCAGTCTTGGCCAGCAGTTTGGATGTCTCAATAGTAATCTGAAAATGCTCCTGAGTCCTGCAGTCTGAGGGACCACTTGGGACATCCTGGTGGTGCTTGGAGGTCATGATGGCTATGACCATGCTTGTGCTTGGGGGGTGTCATGCAGTGTCAGGGATCAACCTGGTGTTCTGTGTGTACAGAGCATACACCCCGGAGTTTTGCTTTCCCCTGGTCCCTCTTTCTTCTTTTGTCATAAATAGGAGGAAGTGCTTTGAGTCTCCAGAAAGGTGGGTTAGTGCCGTCCCCAGCAAGTTCCCATATGGACGCCATAGCTGCTATGTCCCTCAGAGTCCCTATTCCCCAGGGCTGGAAGCAGATGTTGTGCAGCCAACTCATTGTGTTCACTTGTTTATTGGTGGCAGTAAGATTCATGGGATCATCGACTGACCATTCATTCAATGGGCTAAGCTAATATTTTCATGATTTTCCTATGTTCAAGTTTTCCTAGGATTTTCCAAGGGCATCCTCTTTGGGTCGCCTCCAGCATCATAAGACAAGGTCATTGTGTGGGCATCCCCTTATTTTCTAACTCCCCTCAAGAAAAAGATACTGCAGCAGGCTCCTTTCACTCTCTCCTGAAGTTGGCCTGTCTCTGAGGGATCCTGTACTGAGCCAGCTTTCAGGACTGAGAGGTGGGTGCTGGATGAGACCACAGCTGTGGACCCTCCCTTGCAGAACTGGGAGAGTGCTTGTGATGAGAATGTGTAGACACATATGTACATCTATTTCCAGTTGCTCCTAAGTCCCATTTGTTGGGAACCATGAATGATACCAACATCTTGGATTTATTCTCTCATTATGGCATTTACTATCATTTCTATCCTTCCTTCTCTGATCTGGAGAAGGTGGCTCCTGTAATGTTTTTCTAGGTGCTCCCTGGGTCCTTCCCACTGCAGCGACTAGTCTCCTTCACATTTAACACGAGGCCATCAACCAGCATTTTTGTTCTGATTCCAGGTCCACACCACAGACTATCTTACAGGGCTTCCAGAGGGACTCAGGGGCCCATGTTTTCAAGATGCAGATTTTTCTCACCTCTGGAGGTGCCCACTCCTGTGGGGGTCAAGCCCTGTTTTGCTATGAGAATATCCTTCCACTCGACTTCCCAGGATCATTCCCCCTGTATTTCAGGCCATGGCCCTCAACTAACGGCCTCTCATGTAACAATGACACACTTTGTCCTACACTGAAGCACCTTGCACCTTGCTTCGGGCTTGTAGCTATATTCCTGTCTTAGAAGCATCTACCTCTGTTCCAGGTTACGGCCCATCACCTTCATTCTCTGGCATTCCCTTGCAGTGCCCTGTGTGGATATTTCCACCGTCAGGAGTAAAGGGTGATTGTTTCTCACTTGACTCCTTGTAGAGCCGGTCCATAGACGTTTATCACTATTTCTGCAGAGATGACTGAGCATCAGAGCCATGAACATTGGGGGAGCAGCTTCCTGTGGAAGAGCTGTAAGGCCCCCCAATCCCTCCCGAGCCCTTGGATCTTGCTGTTAAAGCATGCAGCACTGTGCTGCACTTGACCGTAGTTCAGTGTTAGGGTCTGCCCCAGCCTAGGGACACAGCCTCCAAGAGTGGTCCTAGAACTTTCCCTACCAGTCCGAACTCTGGTGCCCGTCAAATCCATCCTCCACAGGAGGAGCCTGGACTTAGTCTTGGACACCCCAGGCAGCCAGAGGTCAGCGAGGAGCAGGAGGTTTGCTGCCTGATGAGGTACAGGTCAGGCTGACAGTGTAGTTCCAGGGCAAGTCCAGCAAAGGGGACTTTCTGCACTGAAGCACTTCCTCGACTCCTTTCTGCCCTCAGTTCTGGATTCTTCAGGGTCCTGCACTCGCATTCATGCTGTAGCTTGGTTCTGAGAGGGTAAGAGTGACTGTAAATTGACAGCATGGCTTTAGAGGAGAGTGCTTTCGTGTCCATCTTAGCATGTGTCGATGCTTCGGGGGGTTGAGGCCTTGCATGTATTGGTGAGCACACTACAGAGTCCATTCCACGCTCATGAGGTCGCTCCTGGTGTGGAGTGAGTAACAGACTGGAAGAGTCTTCAGCAGAGCCCAGAAAGGCTACAGTGTGTGAGGCATCTCCCAGTCCTGTGGAGAAACCCTTGGTGAAGTCCTGTGCAATGGCCAGAGGACACACATGGTGTGTGAACTGTAAGCAGGGCACTCTGGAAAAGTGAGTTTTCTTTTTTTGTTTTTCGTGTGTGTGTGTGTGTGTGTGTGTGTGTGTGTGTGTTTGTGTGGAGCACCCTGTGATGCTCAGGGGCTATTCCTGGTTTTGAGATCAGGAAGTACTCATGGTTGCACTCAGGGGACTATTTGGGGTGCCAGGGATCAAATCCAGATTGGCTGCGTTCAAGGCAAGCACCTTACCCACTATCTCTTGAGTGCCTGGAAAGCTTGGTTTTCATGGTTTAGCCCACAGTCTGGTATTCTGGACTTTGGTTTCAGTCACTTTGAGACTGTGGCCACTAATGGTGATCTGGCTTGTTATTATCTGAGAAGTATATAGTGACATGTGACCTATTATTAGACATATAGTGTGGGAATTTTCCATGTGATATGACTTCTAAGAAGAAGAGATAAAACTGTCTTCCTGTCTGGGAGCCATTGGGATTTAGCCTGTACTCATAACTGTTGTTTTGGGCAATCCCCATCAGAATGCAGAACCTGGTTCTAAAGTTCAGGGAGTGAACTTTGGGGCTTCCGTGTTCTCCCTTGGGTTTCGGATCCCTTCACTCTGGTCCCTTGGGCTAACCTGGTAGCAGATTCAGATGATTTGTGACAAAAATGTTTGTAGTGTGTGCCTTTGAGGGGGCTCACATGTCTTCATGAAGACACTGCTAGCGCTGAGTCATGTTACATGCCAGGGAACCAGAAATGAATGTGATAGATATTTTTCCTCAGTGATCAATCACACCATAACATGGGGTAGTTAAGTAGTGTGCGCTTGCATATGAGTACGTAGAAATAAGCACAGATATTTTGGGAAAAAAAAAAGAAAATTAAAATTTGAATAGACTACAGAAAAAGTGAGTAATGATGAGAATGAATAATGATCTAATTTTGGGAGCAGAGGAAACAAGATCTGCCCACATGGCGTTTTCCTGGCTTCTTTGTGGCTGAAAGTTGAAGAACAGCTTTCTTGTTTCACTGTAGAAACGGCAAGTTGTCTGTTGAGTGCCAGTGAGAGGTTAATGCTGATGTGGAGTCAGTGACTGGAATCTGCACATGTGTTAGCCATAAAGGCTCTGCCCCAGCCCACCCAGACTGCTCCCCGGAGCTTCCTGGCCTAAGACATTTTAGTTGCATGTGGAGTTGCAGATCTGAAGTCAGTGTTGAATAGCTCTGGGTGTGGGGTGGGTTACAGGGCTTTTAGATCACCCTTGGACTGGGCACCCAGGAGGTCAGGCCGCTAAGAGTGCTCAATGAGCCAGCCCAACGGTGGAGGCTCCTGATACTCTCAGTTCCCTTCAGGGGTTCCCTTTGTAGCACCCCACAGAAGGAAGAGGTGCCTAGCCCAACATGATCAAGGCTGCCTTTCCTTCCTGTCTCTAGTTAGAGCGGCAAGTATGCCTCCTGGTGGAGAAGGTCAGGCTGCTGCCCCGAGAGGGTAGCTGCGGCCACTCAGGTTTGTGCCTTTGGCAGCAGGGGCAAAGGGTTCTTCAGACTTCCCTCTCTGCAAGCCCCAGCTATCAGCATCCTGTGACCCTTCGCCTCTCCTGCCTGGAGCTTTTTCTTCTTGTTTGGCTTCCCCAAGTTGGTCAGTTTCACCTCCTACACGCAGGCTTCCCCTAGGTTGGTCAGTTTCACCTCCTACACGCAGGCTTCCCCTAGGTTGGTCAGTTTCACCTCCTACACGCAGGCTTCCCCTAGGTTGGTCAGTTTCACCTCCTAGCAGGCTTCCCCTAGGTTGGTCAGTTTCACCTCCTACAGGCAGGCTTCCCCTAGGTTGGTCAGTTTCACCTCCTACACGGAGGCTTCCCGGTTCCTCCTAGAATTGCAGACTCTTGGAGGGAACCGGGACTCCAAAACAGTATGTGATGTCCTGTGCAGGGAACAGGACGCCCCTGAGGGAAATGGGTATGCAGGTCCTCACTGGCAGGTGTGAAAGGTTCTCAGCTACAATTTGTCTTGGAACCTCTTCATCCCCATCTCCCTCTGTTTTAGAGGCAAATGGAAGGAGAGCTTTCACTGTTCTTTCCTGTGGAACCCATCTGCGCCAGGCCAGGTAGATACCTGGGGTATTGGCCAGTCTGGCTGCTTTTGATTTCCAGCCTCTGTCTGTATTTTGCAGCAGTCTCAGCCACAGGTCTGGGTAAGCCAGTTGGCTGAAGGCGGCAGGAGGTCTGCCCCCACCCCCCTGCACCCCTCCCCCTGCCCAAGGAGGCGGTTCTCCGCTTCCCTGTGGTATGGGGCGGGGAGGAAGGGCTAATGCATGTCAGATGGGGGGACCAGGGGTGCCCTGGGCTGCTGCTTGGCTTTTGTTCTAGCATGGACTTCTGAGGGCAGAGTGCACGTCCTTTGGTCCTCCCGGGTGGACGCAAGGGCCTGGGCATCCTTGCCCAGGGTCACGGCAGAGGAGGCTGCGCCCACGTCTCTGCCCTTGCTGCCGGTGGCCATGCGGCCGCCTGGAGGGTGCACGCTCGGGGCTTCCGCACTCCGCCACCGCCCACAGGTAAGTGGGTGCTGGATTCCGAGCCCAGGGTGGGTGCTAGGGCAGCACAGGGTGTCTGTGTGCAGGGGCGCCCGGGTCTGAGCTCGCTAGTGCTCCCTACACATGTGTGCTCCCTGCTCCCGACACGTGTGTGCCCTGTGCTTGTGCTCCCTACACATGTGTGGGCTCCTTGCTCCCTACATGTGTGTGCCCCATGCTCGTGCTCCCTACACGTGTGTGTGCTCCCTGCTCGTGCCCCAGGGTCCCTGCGCTCGCTCTTGTTCACACAGGCCCTTGCGTCTGGATGTGCGCTTTCTTTGTTTCGGGCAGTTTATTTTTGTTTTGTGCCAGACCCAGAGGTGCTTGGGGGACCCAGTGGGATGCCCGGCTTGGCCCATGCCAGGCTAGTGCCCCGCCCACCGCTCTATCTCGGGCACTATTTGTACACTGTTTGCGTGAGGATCCTAGTGCCTGCTCTTTGCACCATGTGTGCTCGCTGTGGAGGGTAGGGGCAAGTGGGGGGGGGGGCAAGGGGAGGCCATGGCTCAGGCTTGGCTTCTAGTGGAGCTATCTCCTGCATGAGCTGGGCATGTTCCCCGCATGGAAGGAGCACATTGTCCTTCCACAGGCTTGCTGAGAAATTCACTTCATTCAGAGGAACAGAGTTAGCGGGTGCTGTGAGAGGGCATGTTGGGCGAAGGCATGCTGCGCGAGGGTGTGCTGTGTTGTGAGAGGGTGTTCTGGGTGAAGGTGTGCTGTGAGAGGGCGTGTTGTGCTGTGAGAGGGCATGTTGTGAGAGGGTTGCTGTGTGAGGGTGTGCTGTGAGAGGGCGTGCTGGGTGAAGGTTGCTGTGAGAGGGTTGCTGTGAGAGGTTCGTGAGAGGGCTACTGTGAGAGGGTGTGTTGTGAGAGGGTTGCTGTGAGAGGGGTGCTGTGAGAGGGGTGCTGTGAGAGGGATGCTGGGTGAGGGTGTGTTGTGAGAGGGTGTGCTGTGTGAGGGTGTGCTGTGAGGAGAGGGTGTGCTATGAGAGGGTGTGCTGTGTGAGGGTGTGCTGTGAGGAGAGGGTGTGCTGTGAGAGGGTGTGCTGTGAGAGGGTTGCTCTGAGAGGGTGTGTTGTGAGAGTGTTGCTGTGAAAGGGTTGCTGTTGAGAGGGCTACTGTGAGAGGGTGAGCTGTGCGGGTATGCTGTGAGAGAGTTTCTGTGAGAAGGTGTGTTGTGAGAGGGTGTGTTGTGAGAGAGTTGCTGTGAGAGGACTACTATGAGAGGGTATGCTGTGAGAGGGTTTCTGTGAGGTGTGTTGTGAGAGGGTGTGTTGTGAGAGGGTGTGTTGTGAGAGGGTTGCTGTGAGAGGACTACTATGAGAGGGTATGCTGTGAGAGCGTTGCTGTGAGAGGGTGTGCTATGTGAGGGTTTGCTGTGGGAGGGTGTGCTGTGAGAAGGTGTGCAGGGTGAGGATGTGCTGACATCCTCACCCAGGATGTGAACAGCACAAGTTCACAGGTCACAGTACAGACTGTGCCCCTGGGAGTGCCTTTCCGAGTTTGAATGAAACTCAGCAGAATCTAGAGGTAGGTTGTTTCCCTTTATTTGAGTCTAATCATCAGGCACTTATCCCGTTCCTTTCTGGGGATATTTTTCAGGTCTGAGGAGAGAGAAATATTAGCTGCTTTACTCATTTTGAGTTGCAGTGTGTTCTGCTATTTAGTCTCACAGCCTAACGTGGTTTCTGGAAAGCTCTGAACTGTTGTGTCAGGGATGGCCTCACGACTGGGCTTGTTTTGGGCAGGAGAATCTTGTGGTATCACAGGGGAATGGGGCTATTTAACTCCAAAGGCTCGTTTGTTTGCTCAGACTGCCTCTTCGAAGGCTGCTGAAGGTTCCCTCTGGTGGGTAGTATACACTTGCCTGGATTTTCTCCCCCAGAGGAGCACAGAGCCTGGATTGTGCTGATGTAGCTGCTGCCTTTGTGTGGGCAAGTGTTTTTGCTACTGCAGCAAACAGCCTAGAGAACTAACAGAGAGGTCTGTGCAGTTGCATTTCCACAGAGCTGAGCCCAAGGCAGCCCTTCCTTGCTCATAGATTTTTTCTTTCTCTCTGAAAGAACCCTCACAGTCAAGACCGGTGCTAATGACCGTGCACCCCTCAGGGAGTCCTTGTGGAACCAGCAGCTCTGTTCTCTGCTGCTAACAATTAAATGCAATTTAGATTCCTGGCTGAGCCCGAGGAACACTGCAGCCGCTCGGCTCCCCTCCCCCACGCCTAGGCCACCTCTCAGGGAGAACTGAAAGCGCAGACCCAGGTGGAAAGGAAGGCGGGCTAATCCTGCCTCAGTTCACAGTGGAGACGTTATGTACAGATGCAGTGCGAGCAGATGTTATTACACTATCTGAAATGAATTCCTCTGGACTGCAGCAACCTCTCCACCACCCCTCTGCTCTTTCCTCCCGCCAGTCTAGCTGTGGCTACGGGCAAGACAAAACACAGAACACAGCGCCTCTTTCTCCTGGCTGGAATCGAGATATTTGTAAGAGATACCAGGCCCCAGTACCCTGGATTCACAGATCGCAGCCGTTTGTTCAGATATTGAGAGTTCACCGTTTGCTCTACTCCAGGCGCTTTGCAGGGATGCCGAGGGCCCCAGGGAAAGACGCTTATGTCTTTCCCTGTGGAAAATTGCAGTCGAACATGGGAGAGAAAGCTTATAGACAAATAACTACAAAAGAGGGTGAGCGAGGTCTCTGTCAGCTGGGGGTTAGAGAGGATTGTGTGTCAGGCACACACACAATCCTCTGTCTGAAAGTCTGAAAGTCTGAGGTGGGCAGAGACTGGATCTGAACGCTTACTCCGGATCTGCTCACTGTGTGACCCTGTTTGGAGCAGTGGTGGTCCTGATTTTTTTTTTAAATTTTATTGAATCACTGTGAGATAGTTACAAGCTTTCATGTTTGGGTTACAATCTCACAATGATCAAACACCCATTCCTCCACCAGTGCACATTCCCCACCACCAATATCCCCCGTATACCCCCCCCACCCTTTCAAACCCTCCCCCTGCCTCCATGGCAGACAATATTCCCCATACTCTCTACTTTTGGGTATTATGGTTTGCAATACAGACACTGAGAGGTTTGGTCCTTTATCTACTTTCTGCACACATCTCCCATCCCGACCGGTTCCTCAAGCCATCATTTTCTTCGTGATCTCTTCTCTGTTCCAGCTGCCTTCTACCCTTTGCTCATGAGGCAGGCTTCCAGCTATGGAGCAATCTTCCTGTCCCATGTATCTACTATCCTTAGATGTCAGCCTCATGTTTTGTTGTTTTATACTCCACAAATGAATGCAGTCCTTCTATGTCTGTCCCTCTCTGACTCATTTCACTTAGCATGATACTCTCCATGTCTATCCATTTATGCGCAAAGTTTATAACTTCATCTCTCCTGACAGCTGCATAGTATTCCATTGTGTAGATGTACCAAAGTTTCTTTAACCAGTCATCTGTTGTAGGGCACTTGGGTGGTTTCCAGATTTTAGCTATTGTGAAGAGTGCTGCAATGAACATATAGGTACAGATGTCATTTCCACTGTGCTTTTTTGCATCCTCGGGGTATATTCCTAGAAGTGGTATTGTGGGGGGTCTATGGAAGTTCAATTTCTAGCTGTTGAAGAAATGTCCATATTGTTTTCCAGAAAGGCTGGACTAGTGGTCATTCCCATCAACAGTGAAAGAGTGTCCCTTTTTCCCCACATCCACACCAGCACTGCTTGCTTTTGTTCTTTTGAATGTGTGCCAGTCTCTGGTGTGAGATATCTCATTTTTTTTTAAAGTTTTATTAGTGAAACACCATGAGGTACAGTTGTAGACTTACAAATTTTTGTGCTTGGGTTTCAGTTATACAATGATCGAGTACCCATCCCTCCACCAGTGCCCATTCTCCACCACCAGTAATCCCAGTATCCCTCCCATCCCCCATTCCCCCATCCCATCAAAAATGGAGTGACAAAATGAACAGAAACTTTCTCAAAGAAGATATCTCATTGTTGTTTTGATTTGCATCTTCCTGATGGCTAGCGACGTGGAGCATTTTTTCATGTGCCTATTGGCCATTTGTATTTCTTTTTTTGAGGAAACGTCTATTCATTTTTTCTCCCCCCCCATTTTTTTTCTTTTTGAGTCACACCCGGCGATGCTCAGGGGTTACTCCTGGTTTTGCACTCAGGAATCACTCCTGGAGGTGCTTGGGGGACCATATGGGATGCTGGGAATCGAACTCAGGTCGGCCGTGTGCAAGGCAAATGCCCTACCTGCTGTGCTATTGCTCCAGCCCCCTCCTCATTTTTTGATGGAGTGGTCCTGCTTGTGGTGTGGAGGACCCTGCTAATATTGTGAGCTTCACTGTAGTCGCACACTCCTCTTTTTGCAGGCATTGAATATAGAATCCCCACTATCAAAATACGTGCAGTTGCTCTGCAAAATACCAAACACGAATGAATGAATAAAGCATATAACAACAGTGCCTTTCATGCATATAAAATCATTTATTATGTAGTGGTGGCCCAGCTGCATATTCAAGTCATTGGGGGTACTTTGAGAAAAAAATGTCTGGCTCCACCTCCAGATAATCTGATTCAATACGTTTTGGATAGAACTGTTTTAAAAATTCTGCTCAAATGATTCTCATAGATTACCAGTGTTTGCAGCTGGTATGTGGTAGAACATTGGTTGATTTATAATAGCTCCTTTTTTGGTTTGCTTTGTTTTGGGGCGACAGCTGGCACTACTCAGGGCTTGCCCCTGCACTCAGGAATCATTCCAGGCAATGCTTGAGGGACCCTACTCCCATATGCTGGGGATTGAACCCAGGTTGGCTGCAAGAAAGGCAACCTTACCCTCTGGACCCACCTTACCCACTGTGGGTTCTCTCCTGTTCCATGTAATAGCTCCTTTAATAGGCTGGAGGGGTAAAGTTTTTGTTTTATTGTTTTAAATTTCTTTGGAGAGTGACTGATTTTCTCAATAGCACATACAGAGCTCCTTCAGGTTGGTGGGCTTTGATCCACTGCAGAATGCTTTCTTCATCTGATTGACAGGAGACATGTGACTAAGAGACAAGACAATTGTAGGTCTGCTGAGGCACTTGAAATGGGCAGGAAGGACATGATCATTTTAATAGAAAACTACAAGTTGCTAGCATCCCAGAACGATTAGTTTGTGTAAAGCTTTCAAAGTGGGAATGTCATAACAGGTTCTTTTTCAGAATCAGGTCTGCTAATTCCTGCCTATCAGTAGTTCCTTCTGGAGAGACTTGTAAAGGCTGCCTGGGGATGAAAGCCATGACTGATTCTTTATAGCTATTGTAGGTGAGGGAATAAGGAGCATACATATATGCTGTCTTTGATAGATCTCAGGGAAAAATTTGCTTTGTTGAAAATTAGAGCTTAATGTGTATTTTCAAAACCCTGTGCATGTTAAAAGGATCTGGTTGCAACTAGTTTGGTGTCTTTACACTAAAGGCGTATATAATGAACAAGTATTAAATTTCACAGTTAAGCATATGCAGACATTGCCAGTTGTTTTGGTAATCCTAAATATCTAAATTTTGCAAATTAAAAAAAAGCCCGCAAATTAAAAAAAGATATTGTTGAGATTGTATAGGGAAGAATTGCATCTTAATTATATTAAATCTACCAATACATGGACATGATCTATCTCTCTATTAGATCTTAATCTCTTCACACAATGTTTTTAGGTCTTGCTAGATTTTTTTTTTAACATAGCATTTTGTGTGCTATTGTAAATGGCAATCCTATAGGATTTTAACTTGTAAATGCTTATGTAAAAATGAAGTTTTCATATTGATCTTGTGCCCACTTCGCAAAGCTTATTTATTCTAGGTGCATTCAAAATAGTCTTTTGAAATTTATTGGGTCAGTGTGAATTACAAAGTTATTCATTATGTTGGGTTGATAGTACAGCAGAGAGGGCATTTGCCTTGCAGTTGGCCCACCCAGGTTCTATCCTTGTCATCCCTTATGGTCCCCAAAGCACCCCTAGGAGTAATTCCTGAGTGCAGAGCCAGGAGTTACCCCTGAGTTATCACTGGGTGTGGCCCCAAAACCAAACTAAACAAAATTAAAGTTATTTATGATTGAATTTCAGGCATACAGTGTTCAAGCATGATTTCCTTCCCCGTGTCTACTTCCATGTCTCCAGTTTGCTTCCGCCTTCAGAGTCTGCCTCTATGGCAGGCACTTTTTCCTTTTAGGTTTTGTGTTTTGCTGAAAGGGAATCATGCATGCCTTCGTTTGGTACCCGTTCTTGACAAGAGTGACCACTTTCCCCATCATTGTCACAGTGGTCCTATCCTAAGCCCCTTACCCCGCTATGGCATGTTTCTTACTAACGACCAATTCTCTAGCCCTTCATTTCTATTGTCTTTGAACATTAATCTCCTATTGTGTTTCTTTATTTCTTGCAAATAAGTTAGATCATTCTGTGCCCTTCCTCTGACTCATTTCACTTAGCATGATACTCTTCAGGCCCATCCACATAGGAGCAGATTTCACGATTTCATCTTTTCTAGTAACTGTAGGATTCCATTGTGCATATGTATTACAGCTTCTTAACCCAGTCATCTGTTCTGGGGCGCTTGGGTTATTTCCAGAATATGGCTATTGTGAATAGTGCTGCATGATCATAGTAGCGCAGATGTCTTTCCTGCATTGTGTTTTTGTGCCCTCGAGATATATTCCAAGGAGCGAAATTGCTGGGTCATATGGAATCTCAATTGCTATTTTTTTGAGGATGGTCCATATTGTTTCCCAAAGAGGCTGGACCATTCGACCTCCCCACGAGCAGTTTCACCTCTTTAGTTAAGAAGATTCCTAGGTACTTGATGTTCGGAGGCCAAGTTGTGGATGGGATTGTATTTTTGATATCGTTCTTCTATTTTATCTTTTGCATATAAAATAGATGTATGTAAACTATTTATATTACACTTCTCCACATAGAAAATCATGTCATTACTAACAAGTCAGTTTTACTTCCTCCTTTCCCAATTGGATGCTTTTTATGCTATTTTCTTATTAAAATGACAATGTTAAGCAGAAATGTTGTTTTAGATATATCCTTGTCCTGTTGCTGAAGTTAACAAGAAAGTAGTTAGTTTTATTAAGCATGTAAGATTTTGCTGTAAAATTTACATGGATGTTTATCTAGCTGAAGAAGTCTTATTCTCTTTCTCTTTGAGGTTTTTAGAAAAAATAAGGAATATGGAAAAAATTAGAAGTAAGGAATCATAGAGGTATTCTTATCCCCCTCCCCCCGCTGCTTTGATATCATTATTCTTCATTTTTAATATATAATGTTTTAAAAAATGTTTCATACATTTTATGTGTTTTTTAGATTTCAGATATGAAGATAATTCTCTTCCCTCCATCTTGTTCAGAAGTGGAAGTTCCTAAAGATAAAAGTCTATTCCATAGTTTAACATTGTTTTATTTATTTTAAGTGCTATATTACCAATATCTTTCCATGGTTATTTCATTATTACTAGATATGTCTTGTCTTTAATATAGGCCTTCGGACAGAAAAATGTAAAATATGAAGCACACAGATTAATGATTTTAAATAGGTATACCTCCTGGGTAACTCCATTCAGCAAATTGCCTTCATCCCAGAAAGTTTTCTCATGCCCTTTCAGCCAGCCAGTTAGTCTCGAGAGGTAACTCTTATTTACCCTGAAACACAGAGCTGTCAGCTCACTCAGCCCTGTGCTGTGAAGGAAATCATTCACTGTGTGCTCTGGAGTCTGACTTCTTCGCTCAGCGTGACGATGCGTTTGATGTTCACCCTTATCATTACCAGTAGCTCGCTCTCTGTACCCCTTAACAGTATTCCATTGTATGAATGCCATGGGTCGGTCACTCGGTCTTCTGATGGAGGGTTCTTTCCTGTTTGGAATGCTCTGCATGAGGTGGTTGTGACTATCGTTATACAAGTCCTTCGTGGACTTTATCTTTAGGGATGTAAATGCTGATTTTATGTGCATGTGTATGCATGTATTTCATATATATGTTTGGTCATAGACAAAATATAAGAAATTGTCAAACCATTTTTCATTGTAGTTTTACCATTTCCTGGTAGAGCCTGGCAAGCTCCCCATGGCATATTTGATATGCCAAAAACAGTGACAATAAAGGGTCTCATTTCTATAACTCTGAAAGAGCGTTCAATACAACACCGTTGGGAAGGAAGAGTAAGGAGAGGCTGCTAAAATCTCAGGGCTGGGATGAATGGAGACATTACTGGTGCCCGCTCAATCCATGATGGGATGACAATGATACAGTGACAGTTTTACCATTTGTTTCACATTCTTGGTAACATTTCACCTTCTGAATTTAACTCTTTTGTTGGTATGTTATGGGCTCACTGAATCTATATGGGTATGTTATAGAAATCTGTTATTCACTGTCACATATTTGCAAATAGGTATATTGATGGGATATTTATTTCCTTTCTAAGGCAATCTGAAATTTTACAAGATTGTCACATATGATTGAGTCTTAACTCTACAAACATTAGTCGGGTAGATGAATGGCTCATTTCCGAGTTATAATGTGTATAGGAACGTAAAGTAAAGGCCCTCCCGTTGTTCATCGATTTGCTCGAGCGGGCCCAGTAACGTCTCCATTGGAGACTTTGTTGTTACTGTGTCTGGCATATCGAATACGTCACGGGGAGCTTGCCAGGCTCTGCCGTGCGGGCAAGATACTCTCGGTAGCTTGCCGGGGTCTCCGAGAGGGGCGGAGGAATCGAACTCGGGTTGGCCATGTTGGCTGCGTGCAAGGCAAACGCCCTACCGCTGTGCTATCGCTCTGGCCTAATGTGTATAATTTGATGCTATTCCAGACTTAAGGACCATACATCTTATCCTGGGGTCTACAGTGAACTACCCCTCTGTTCAGAGTACTCATGGCTCAGGGGACTGAGGAGCCAGGAGCATCAGAATTACAGTAATTCTGTTCACTTAGTCATTTCGTTCAGAGGAAAAGCACTAGACTCCTGGGAGTGGTGGGGGTGCTTTGGTCATGGACAGAAGTGGTGCCTATTGGTTTCCAATCTGGAATGAATCCATCATCCTGTGAGGCTTCTGCTGCTGCCACCCTGGCCATGTGACCCTGGGCCAGTCTCAGCTCCTGTGTAGGCTGTGGCATGGAGAACACCAAAAGGGTGCCCTGGACTCTTCTGCAGTCCCAGTGCTCCTGGCTTCTCCTAGGTTTGTGTGACCTACTTCCTATTGTAGGTCTTCACAACTCTGCTTGGTTTCTTATCTCTTGAAAGAGAAAAGGAAGAAACAACTACTGAATTAAAGTGCTAATGATTTTTTTTATTTTATGTTTTTCAGTCAGAAGAATTTACTTCAAGTGTGCACAGCTTTAAGAATAAGACTTCTAAAAAATCCAAAGTTTGTGGGATTTGCAAGCAAATTATTGATGGTCAAGGGATTTCATGTCCAGGTGAGTCCATTTTGATCATTTCTTACCTCATTGAAGTAGAAGCAAGCAAGCTAACAAACAGAAACCAAAATTAAAAAAATCACGGAATTCCCCTCCTCAGGCTGTGTTTATCCCTTACTGGGCTCACTGGGCAGACACGACTGTATTTACACAGAATGTGACCCTGAGGAATTTGTTCCAGAAAGAGCAGTTACTCAATTACACGGGAGAGCAAGTGCCAGTTTATGACTTACCTCGTTGTCGGCACTGTGGTGAACACAGGTGGTTCACTCTTTCGTTCTGACCTCTTTCCAGTTTGCAGGAGAGAATTCTTTACCTCTTTCACAATTAGTGCTCGAAGTGTTCATGCCCCTACGTCTCTAGTTGGGCACCACCTCTGCTAGTAACCAGTCAAAAGCTTCACTGTTTGATTCCTGAACTCCTGGTAATTTATGCATCGTCACCTGTTAGAACTCTCCCTTGTCAGGCTGCTGTGGTTACTCTTTCTGATGCATGGGCCATTCTCATGGGGTTAGATCCGTGCCCTGAACTGGCTGCTCCACACATAAGCAGGTCATGGGTATTGGCCACGATGGCTTAGCTGTCATCCAGTGGAAGGACTGCTTGGACGACAGCTTTGTCCCCAAGGCTGACAAAGGGTTGCGATGCATAATAATTTTGTTGGAAGAGTCATCTTTGCTTGTCTTTTCTATAAGTGAAGCTTGACTTGACTGCTTCTTTCAGTTTCTTCCGATCACTCACTAGTCTAGTTTCCATCGAAAATCCTTTCACAGATCCTACCCAGTTCATGCAGTAGATGAGCTAATGGATGGCCTGGACAGGAGCGTGTGGCACTCAGTTGGTGTTGAGAATTGTGAGGTACGGGGGGATTTGGCCCCAAGGTCAAAGATTCAGAGTCAGATCAGGTGTCAGAAGAAATGGGAGATGTGTCAGAAGAAATGACTGGAAAGGAAATGATCGAAACAGCGTCATAGAATGTGCAAAGGTGAAACTGTAAGAGAGAAGACAAGGGAAATCAGAGCTGAGAAAAGGAACATAAAGGTGGCAAGATAGAAAATGGAATGGAGGATTTTTTTTCGGTAAGAAATATTTGACAATGGTTTTATTGATTCAGTTACCCAAATGCAAGGTAAGCGCTAGTTGGAAGAAAAAGATGTGCGAGATGAATCCTGTTTCTGCAGCATTACAGGCTTTCCTGTGAGAACTCTGAGTTGTGGGTACTGACTGGCCACTCCTGTGCTGGAGGGAAGCACTCTGTCTTTATGACCATCACACTCCACAAGTTGAAGATTTAGAGTAGATGGGCCTGTCAGATCTTATGTTTTCTAGTGCTTCATGCCTCGTGCTCTGTGTGAACCTCAGGAAGTACGGGACACAAAGCAGTGAGTATGGCTTTGGGAAGACCTCTGCTTGACCTCTGGCTCCTGTATTGGGTCGCTGGTTAATAGGGATATGTAGGGGCGGGTGCTCTGAGGAAAGAGTAGGGAGAAGCGGACGAGATCCTTGGAGCCCATCTCTGACTTGGTAGTGAGTGTAGAACATCAAAGAAAAGGTTCCATCTGACAAGCAAGAAAATGGTGACCTGAATTCTGGGACTCCCGGAGACTTTTGGAAGAATAGCAGTTCTCTGACTACTCTAATAATGTCCGGGTTTCAGAGCCAGACACTAGGTAATTTCTTCTGTGGCAGGAAAGTTCTTAGCATTGATTTTGGAAATCCCCTAGTGACAAGAAGAGCTGATGTAAGGAATGCAGATGCTCACGTGGAGACACTGCACAGGCAGGAGGGTCTGTGGTGCTGAATCTGGAGAAATGCAGAAGCGCAGTAACTGGGTGCTGGGTCAGGTCTGGGCCGGGGACAGACAGGCTCCTGGCAGGAGTCTCCAGCGGAGTCAGCTCAGAGCAATGCACTGTTGACTTTTCTATTTGACACTTTGCCAGTGTTCATTTTTGTAAGTTGGTGGATCAAAGTGGCATCTATGCCTTTATTACCGTTTTCATTCATTGGTTAGCATGGACGTGGTGCATCTAAGAAATCCCAAAAGTGATATCTTTGGCATTTATTTCTGTAATCTGAAAATTACAGAATTCTTGATTTCTAGAAATTTTATATATATATCTCGGAGAGCCTGGCAAGCTACCAAGAGTATCTCGCCCGTACGGAAGAGCCTGGCAAGCTACCTGTGATGTATTCAATATGCCAAACACAATGGAGACGTTACTGAGCCCACTCGAGCAAATTGATGAACATGGGAGGACAGTGCTACAGTGCTATCTATATATACATGTATGTATATATACACATATACGGATATATACATATACACATATATACACATACATATGCACACACATATACATACGCACATATATGTGTATAATACGCGCATATATGTATATATACACATATATACATATATACATATATACACACACACACATATATATCACTGTCCTCCCATTGTTCATCAATTTGTTCGAGCGGGCCCAGTAACGTCTCCATCTTGAGACTTGTTGTTACTGTGTTTGGCATATTGAATACGTCACGGGTAGCTTGCCAGGCTTTGCCGTGTCGGCGAGATACTCTCGGTAGCTTGCCGGGCTCTCCGAGAGGGGCGGAGGAATCGAACTCGGGTCGGCCATGTTGGCTGCGTGCAAGGCAAACGCCCTACCCGCTGTGCTATCGCTCCAGCCCATATATATATATATATATACATACATATATATATATATAGTTTTCTTACTCCTGGCTCAGTGCTCACGGATCACTCCTGCAGGCGTGGGGGACCATATGGAGTGCTGGGAATCAAACTTGGGTTGGCTGTGTTCAAGACATGTGCACTACCCATTATATTATGGCCCCACTCCTCTAAATATATACCTTTTTTTGTAGGGATGGGTGAGGTTTGAGCTTTGCCTGTCACACTGGGACTTACTCCTGGCTCTGAACTCTGGAGACTCAGGACCCTATGTGATACTGAGGATTGGAACTGAGTTTGCCACATACAAAGCAAGTGCTTTACCTGCTGTACTATCTGTCGGGCCCTGTAAATATGTCATTAATTTGTTAGGATTAAGTTTCATCAATTTTTTTTAATGTAGGAGTACTGCTATTTATTCAGCCACTGATTAGCTGATTAAATTGGGCATGGACTCCATAATTTTCATCAATTTTGATGAGTTTTGGCATACAGAAAATGTCAGTCTTTCCTACCAGATGTTATGCTCTCGACCATTGCTTATCTAATTTTTTTGTGTCATGTTTTCATACAGAAGTTTTAAAGGTTAGGCTTGTTCAATCTACCCAGCGTTCCATTTAGCTTTTGATTTTGCTCCTTATTTAAGATTGTCTTTCCAGGGGGCTGAAAAGATACTATGATGGGTGCCATACTATCCCATACTATGGTGGGTGCCATACTATAGGTGTGCTCGTCTTGCAGGTGCCCAACTCAGGTTCTATCCCTGACACCTCCTATGATTCCCTGAACACCTCCAGGAGCAATCCTCAAGTACAGAGTCAGTAGTAAGCCCAGAGCACTGCCAGTTTTGACCCAAAAATAAGAGCCACCCCCCAAAAAAGTGGGATTGCCATTCTAAAACTGGCTAAGTACCAGTAAAGTGGACCTGTAACTCACACCGTGCACAAAATTAACTCAGAGTAGGATCAAACTGAAAAATTCTGCACGATGGGAGAAATTATTACTAAAATAAAATGATACTGTATTGAAAGGGAGAAAATATTTGCATGTCATACATCTGATAAAGCACTAATAGTCAAGCTATAGAAAGAATGTACAGAACTCAGCTACAGTAAATAGCTTTATCAAATAGAAGGGAAATACGGAGGAGCTGCCTCTCGGAAGGAAAGATCCCCAGAGGGCCATAGGCACACGTGAAAACACTCTCTATCACTGCTACTGGAGACATGCAGATGCAAACGATAATCAGGTCACTTCACACCAGAGAGAATGACATCTATTGAAAAATGCCAGAAAACAAGTGTTCATGGGGATGTGGGGAAAAAGAACAGTGCCTGCTTTTGCTGGAAATGTAAAGCCGGTTCAGCCTCTATGTAAAACAGTGTGGAGACTTCTCAAAAAATAAAGAATAAAACTCCTGTATGATCCAGCATCTGTCTCAAGAACACAGAATCACTGATGCAAAGAGCTAAATGCAAGTTATGTTGCACGACTTAATAACAGATAGTATCTGTCTGTTTTCACTCGGGGCGCCCAAGAGTGGGGTGGGTGAGAGCCCTCCCCGTCCCAAGGGACCCAGCTCCAGCAGCTGACCTCCACTACCCAACCACCGCCACGCTCCTTTTCGGACTGCATCTCATAAGATACTTCCTACCCATTTTTCATAATTACCACACCATATTTGATGGGGTTCAGACAGTAGGCAATAAATCATAGAGAGAAATATATAAATATATGCCGCTTGGAGAGCCCAGCAAGCTGCCGAGAGTCTCTCCCCCTCACGGCAAAGCCTGGCAAGCTCCCCGTGATGTATTCGATATGCTAAATACAGTAACAACAAGTCTCACAATGGAGATGTTACTGGGCCTGCTCGAGCAGATCAATGAACAATGGGAGGACAGTGCTACAGTGCTTTTTTTTTTTTTTTGGTCGTATTCAGCAGCATTTAGGGCTTACTCCTGCTGGTGCTCCGGGGACCAAATGGAATGCCAGGGTTAGCCTGGATTAGGTACGTGCAAGGCAGTTACCTTAACTACAGTACTATCTCTCCAGCCCCTCTACCAATATTTTTTTTATACTCATACAACCTGCTTGGTTCTTAATCATGCTTAGAGGAATAAATCAGAAAGGCAAAGACAAACACTGGATAGTCTTACTTCTATGTAGTATATAGAGAAAAACGTAACGGGACAGTGGCCAGTGAAACAAATTCTGACACCCCCACCACAGAGCTGAGGTTACCTTGGGCTGGGCATGCAGTTCATCAGAGGAGTGCTTGCCTTGTATGTGTGAAGTCCTGGATTTGACCCTCGAATTGAAAACAAGTTCCCCAAAGCCAACCTTCCCCCAAAATGAGGTTATCAAAGAGGAGAGGAAGTAGAAGGTAGTGTTTCGTAGACAGTGATGGAGGGATCATCTTGGCACTTTGGTGGTGTTATGATGTAATAACATTTTACCCCCATAACATATAAAAATTTACACTCCTGTAAATCAAATTTACTTAAATAAATAATATAACCACGGAATATGTAATTTTTTTCTCCATGCTCATAAAAATTGGTGATATTTCATTCAATTATTAGTTTCTGCTTTTTTATTCAGATCTCATTTGTAGCTAATTCATATGGAATTCATGTTGTTTTATAAATGAGCTAGTTTTCTCTCCTTTCCTCCCTCCTTCCCTCTCTTCCCTTTGGTATGCAGGGGTTATTTCTGCAGTGCTCAGGGCACCATGTGGTACTGGCAATTGAATCTGGACCTTCCGCATGCGAAGTTCTCCAGCTCTTGGAGATTTCTCTCATCCCCTAGCCTTTCCTCTATTGACTGAGTACTGACAAAGTCTGTTTCCTATGCCAAGTATGCAGTAGTGGGTGAGCTATTATATATCCGTCTTAGATTTTGTGCAGTATAGGTCTTCTTTTTATCTTTTATTTATTTATTTATTTTTTGATGCACTTCCTAACATCTGGTAGTGCTCAGGGATCACTCCTGGTGGACTGGAATTGGATGCCTGGGATCGAATCCAGGTCTGCTGCATGCCAGGCCAGTGCCCTGTCACCGTTACCCTAATACATGGTTTTATATCCTTTCTCTGTACCTTGTCATTACATGCTAGCAGTTAGGTATAAGAATATTAGAAATACTGATTTCTTTCAGTAGCTATCCGATATTTTATTTGTGAATATATACTTTCTTTTTTAATGCTTCAGTAACTTCCTCATGGCAAAAGGGAATCTTTGATGTCACTGTATTTTACTCCTCATTACCTGCGTAAGGAAAGTGACTCTGAGATGTCTGTAGGGCTGCTGTCCTAAGCTCAGCGGCTCTGTTGATGATTTCAGCGAGAGCAAATGGAACTCTGACTCTGAAGGGCAAAGGGGAATAGGTCATGAGGCAAGTTTTTTTTTTTTGCTTTTAAGAAAAGGTACATATTTGCCTTTATGAGTCATGAGATTCTTTTCACATAAAAAAGTGAAAATGACCAGACGTTAGGGACATTACTATGAATGTAACTATGTGGCACACAATTTTATACCATTTAAATTTAAAACCACCAACAGTGATTTTAGGAAGCAGAACCTCCTTTATTATTATTATTATTATTAGGAAGCAGAACCTCCTTTATTATTATTATCATCATCATCATCATCAAATAAATAATACAATAAAACCAAGCTCCCAGAAGACCTCTTACTGTCTAGTTCTCGCTCTCAGAGAACCCGGCAGGCTATGTAGAGTATCCTGTCCGCATATGTGCCTGACTGGGAACACCTGTAAAGGTGATTAGAGGCTGTCCCAAAAGCCTCCATCCCTCTCGGAGAGCCCGGCAAGCTACTGAGTGTATCCTGCCCGCATGGCAGAGCCTGGCAAGCTACCCGTGGCGTACTTGATATGCCAAAAACAGTAATAATGATGGTCCTCATTCCCCTGGCCCCGAAAGATCCTCCAATATGCCATCGGGCTACACTAGCACGTGGCAGGGACAAATGGAGACGTTACTGGTGCCCACTCGAGCAAATGGATGATAGTAATAGTGATTATTCATGAGTATTTTTTGGGAGGGGGGCTTTTTTGGATCACACCCAGCAGTGCACAGGGGTCACTCCTGCCTATGCACTCAGGAATCACTCTTGGCAGTGCTTGGGGGACCTTATGGGATGCTGGGGATTGAACCTGGGTTGGCCGCGTGCAAGGCAAACACCGTACCCACTGTACTATCACTCCAGTCCCAGAGCCTCCTTATTATTTTTTAATTTTTTTTGGCTTTTTGGGTCACACCCGCCAATGCTCAGGGGTTCCTCCTGGCTCTGCACTCAGGAACCACTCCTGGCAGTGCTTGGGGGACCATATGGGATGCTGGGAATCGAACTCGGGTCAGCTGAGTGCAAGGCAAACGCCCTACCCACTGTGCTATTGCTCCAGCCCCAGACCCTCCTTTTTAAAGGGCTGTCATGATGGGCCCAGAAAGAGTGCGCTGAGCATTTTTGATTTCACCTGTTTGTAGTCTCATATTTTAGGTCCTGCTCCAGCATCAGAGGTATTTTTTTAAATGACTTTTTGTTAACTCTGAGTAATTCAGAGAATGAAAGTTTTGCATTTAAATCAAAAGATAATAGAAAACCCTAAAGACTATGCAAAAAAAACCCTTTTGGGAGTAACGCATGAATGCAGTAAAGTTACAGGATTAAAAACTCAGTATCAGAAGCTGGAGAGATAGTAGAGCTGGTATGGCTCTTGCCTTGCATGCGGCTAACCTGGGTCTGATCCTCCGCACCACCGAGGATGTTCTGAGCCCCACCAGGAGTAAGTCCTGAGAACCACCACAACCAAAATTAAATAAGATCAATAATAGCAAAAGTCAGTTGTTTTTCTGTACACTTAATAATGAACTATTTTAAAGAGGAAACAAGCAGTCTAATTTCCAATTAAATACTGTCCTCCCATTGTTCATTGATTTGCTCGAGTGGGCCCAAGTAATGTCTCCATTGTGAGACTTCTTGTTACTGTGTTTGGCATATTGAATACTCTCGGTAGCTTGCCAGGCTCTCTGAGAGGGGCGGAGGAATCGAACCTAGATCGGCCGGGCTGGCTGCAAGCAAGGCAAATGCCCTGCTGCTGTGCTATCGCTCCAGCCTAATTTCCAATAGCATAAAAAAAGTAAAGTATTTAGGAATAAATACCAAGATGAAAGATCTGTTCGCCACAAATTATATGACATTGATAAAAGAAACTGAAGATGCAATTACTTGAAGGCTAACTTTTATTCCTGGATTAAAATATTTAATATTATGAAAATGATTATCCTACCAAAGTTACTTATAAGTTCAATGCAATCTATCAGAATTTTAACAGTGTTTCTCCTTTTAGAAAAAGAGCCTTAAAATTTGTGTGGACCCACAAAAGACATAATAATCAAAGATTTCAATATCTTTAAATCTTGAAAGATAATAAAATGAGGCATTACAACTCCCAATTTTCTAAGCTATTGTATATAAGTAGACATATAAGTCAGTGAAACAAATAATGAATCCTTAAAACAAAGCCATGGATAATATAATAATTCATGACTGAATTAAAAAAAATGTTTTATTAGTCACTATGAGATACAGTTACAGATTTACAAACTTTCATGCTTACGTTTCAGTCATACAATGATCGAGTACCCATCCCTCCACCAGTTCCCATTCTCCATCACCAATGATCCCAGTATCTCTCCCACCATCCCCACCCCACTTCCCCCACTCCCCCCTGTCTCTGTGGCAGGGCATTCCCTTTTGTTCTCTTTCTCCTTTTGGGTGTTGTGATTTGTGATAGAGGTATTGAGTGGCGCAATTGTGTTCGGTCTATAGTCTACTTTCGGCACACATCTCCCATCCCAAGCGGGTTCTCTAAACACCCTTTACTCGGTGTTCCCTTCTCTGTCTGAGCTGCCTTTCCCCCCAGCATCTGAGAACGGCTTCCAAGCTGTGGTGCAAACCTCCTGGTAATTATCTCTACTATTCTTGGGTGTTAGTCTCTTATTCTGTTACTTTATATACCACAGATGAGTGCAGTCTTTCTATTCCTTTGTTCCTCTCTTTCTGACTCATTTCACATAGCATGATACTTTCCATGTTGATCCATTTATATGCAAATTTCATGACTTCATCTTTTCTAACAGCTGCGTAGTATTCCATTGTGTAGATGTACCAGTTTCTTTAACCAGTTATCTGTTCTCAGGTACTCGGGTTTTTTCCAGATTCTGGATATTGTAAACAGTGCTGCAATAAGTATGCACGTGCAGATGTCATTTTGACTATACTTTGGCATCTCCAGGATATATTCCCAGAATGGTATTGTCGTGTCAAATGGTAATGTCGTGTCAATTTCTAATTTTTTGAGAATTGTCCATACTGTTTTCCAAAAGGGCTGAACCAGTTAGCTTTCCCACCAGCAGTGAAAGAGGGTCCCTGTCTCCCCATATCCATGCCAACACCGGCTGCTTTTGTTCTTTTGGATGTGTGCCAGTCTCTGGTGTGAGGTGATATTTCATAGTTGTTTTGATCTGCATCTCCCTGATGATTAGTGATGAACAGCATTTTTTCATGTGCCTTTTGGGCATTTTCATTTTGTCTTTGAGAAAGTTTCTGTTCATTTCATCGCCCTATTTTCTGATGGGGTTGGATGTTTTCTTCTTGTGTAGTTCAACCAGTGCATTATATATCCTTAATATCAATCCCTTATCAGATGGCTATTGGGTGAATATCCTTTCTCATTCTGTAGATTGTCTTTGTATTCTTGTCACGGTATCTTTTGAGGTGCAGAAGCTTCTTAGTTTAATATAGTCCCACTTGTTAATCTGTTTCCATTTGGTTGGTCAGTGGAGTGTCATCTTTGAAGATACCTTTAGCTTCAATTTCATGGAGGGTTTTGTCAACCTTGTCTTCAGTGTACCTTATGGATTCTGGTCTGGTGTTGAGGTCTTTAATCCATTTGATCTGACTTTTGTGCATGGTGTTAAGTTGAGGTCTCAGTCGATTCTTTTGCATGTGGTTGTCCAATTATGCCAGCACCATTTGTTAAAGAAGCTTTCTTTGCTCCACTCCATATTTCTTGCTCCCCTATCAAAGATTAGATGTTCATGTATTTGGAGTTGTGTGTAAGGATATTCCACCCTGTTCCATTGGTCTGCAGCTCTTCCTTTGTTTCAGTACCATGCTGTTTTAATTATTACTGCTTTGTAGTAGAGTTTGAGGTTGGGGAGGGTGATGCCTCCCTTCTTCTTTTTTCCAAGAATTGCTTTAGCTATTCTTGGGGGCTTGTTGTTCCATATGAACTTCAGGAGTGTTTGATCATTTCTTTGAAGAACTTTATGGGTATCCTTATAGGAATCACATTGAATATGTATAGTGCTTGGGGGAGTATTGCCATTTTGACAATGTTAGTTCTCCCAATCCATGAGCAGGGGATATGTTTCCATTTCCTCTTGTCCTCTTTTATTTCATGAAGTAGCATTTTGTAGTTTTCTTTGTAGAAGTCCTTTACCTCCTTAGTTAAGCTGATTCTGAGGTACTTGATTTTCTGGGGCACCATTGTAAACAGGATTGCTTTTTTCATTTCATATTCCTCTGTCTCGTCATTTGTGTATAGAAAGGTCAAGGACTTTTGGGTATTGATTTTATAGCCTGTGACTTTACTGTACAAGTCTATTGTTTTTAGAAGTTTCTTGGTAGAAGCTTTAGGGTTCTCTAAATAAAGTATCATATCATCTGCGAATAGAGAGAGCTTGAGTTCTTCCTTTCCTATCTGGATGTCCTTAATATCTTTTTCTTGCCTAACCACTATTGCAAGTACTTCCAGTACTATATTGAACAGAAGTTGTGAGGGTGGTCATCCTTGTCTTGTCTCTGATCTTAGAGGAAAGGCCCTTAGTTTTTCCCCATTGAGGATAATGCTTGCCATAGTTTTGTGGTGGATGGCTTTGACTATGTTGGGGAAAGTTCCTTCTATACTCATTTTGGTGAGAGTTTTTATCATAAGCAGGTGCTGGATCTTGTCATCTGCTTTCTCTGCATCTATTGATATGATCATATGGTTTTTATCTGTTCTTTTGTTGATATGATAGATTATGTTGATTGATTTCTGAATGTTGAACCATCCTTGCATCCCCAGGATGAATCCCACTTGGTCGTGGTGTATATCTTTTTGATGAGTTATTGGATTCTATTTGCTAATATTTTGTTGAGGATCTTCTCATCCATGTTCATCAGGGACATTGACCTGTAGTTTTCTTTGTCAGTGGTGTCTTTGTTTGCTTTTGGCATTAGGGAGATATGTGCCTCATAGAAACTGTTTGAGAGAGTTCCTGTTTCTTCAGTTTCCTGGAAAAGCTTGAGAAGAAATGGCAACAGGTCCTTGTTAAGTGTTTGGATGAATTTGCTAGTGAATCCATCTGGACCTGGACTTTTGTATTTGGGGAGACTTTTGATTACAGTTTCAATTACCTTGATACTAGTGGGTCTATTGAGGTATTACATGTCTTCCTGGTTCACTCTTGGAGATTATAGGAATTCAGGAATTTATCCATTTCTTCTAGGTTCTCTTATTTCGTGGCATACAGACTTTCAAAGTCTCTGATAATCTTTTGAATTTTGTTTGGTTTCTGTTGGATGTCCCCCTTTTTATTTCTGATTCGGTTTATTGCATGACAGAATTTTATTTTATTTTATGTTTTTTTGTTTTTGGACCACACCTGGCAATATCAGGGGTTACTCCTTACTCAAGAATCACTCCTGGCAGTGTGCTCAGCGGATCATATAGGATGCTGGGAATCGAACCCTGGGTACAAGGAAAGTTCACTACCCTCTGTACTATTATTGATCTGTCCACAGAAATTTACATTTTATTGGAAAATTATTATGATAGATAAAAACATACATAATATTACATAAAGCTATAATGTAGCAGCATTGCATTATAATAAATATAATTATATCATCATAGCATATATTTGTGTCATGATTATATGTTGTATAACATATGTTAAAGTATAGAACAATTTCATAATTATAATGATCTATGTTATGATCATTATATGTTATATTAATATAATATAGTATGTCATATGTTATATATTATGTTATATTAATATAAGTTAGATTATTATATGAAAATTTAAAATTACATCTTTTCTATTATGAAATTATTATCATTATTATAAAATCATAACTAATGCTAAAGATCTAGAGACACTGATGTGGAAAAACCCATGCTTCAAAAATCATGTTGGACAAACTGGATGGTCACATGTAGAGGAAACTAGATATTCATACAGAGGATGAAGCTGGACTCAGATATTATATTACACTAAAAATAACTGGAACTTGAGTAAAGACCTGAAACCCTGAGACTCTTATGTGAAAAAGTAAGGAGAGACAGGGGTTTTATAAAACATGATGCACAAGATGGCACAGGAAGAAAGGAAAGGAATAGAAGGAGAGTGAATGTATAAATAAGGGAAAGATCCATGGCACTAATCTTGGTGATGAATTTTTTTGCACAGTCAGCTGATGAAAAACTCAGAAAAGATCTCTAGTTCACACCATACACAAAGATTGATTCAAAATGGATTAAAAACCTCATTAGATCCCAGTCCAGAGAAGGCACTGAAGAGAGTTGGGTCAGAACACTCCATGATCTGACTTTGGAGTTGTTTTTAATGATTCAGCTCCACTGACAAAGAAAAGCAAGACAAGTGCACCATAAGGACAGTGGTGGAGGGTCTTCATCTCTTTGCTGTTTAAATTTGTAAATGCTAATGATATTACAACTATGTTCCCTAAACTATCACCATTAAAAAGTAAAGATATTCATTATAACTGAATGAATGAAAAAAGGACTGTAAAAACACAAAAGGTTTTGGACTAAAAAAAACCCACCCAAACCAACAAACAAACAAAAAATCCCCAAAATAACAGAAACGACAAAAAAACAGCTAAAAAAAAAAAAGGCTCCCAGTTGTGAATGGGAAAAAAAATTTGCACATCATGATTTAAGAGAGCTTAAATCAAGATATAGAGAAACTCACAGATAAATCTCAGAAGAGATCAACAAGCTTAAAAGATGCCTCCAATCATGTTAGGCCGAGTCTCATCCAGGGCATCCCAGAGGGAGGTGGGTGAGCCCACCACCCACCCAAACAGAGCTCCAGCAGCTGAAAACATCCAGAACCCAATCACCACCATGCTCGTGGCCTATCTCCACAGGCTCAGGGTAAGCCTCATCCATGAGCAGGTTTTGTGACTGCAGTCTCCAGGCTCTCACAGAGTTGTGGATGGGTGGCCTTCCCCCATCTCCCTGTTCTTCTGGGAGCTTGGCTATCACACCTATGAACGCCTCTGGTGCCATATAACTCATTAACGGCCATGATCCAGAGATGCACAAGTAAATCTCGAAAGAGATCAACAAGCCGCAGAGATCCCTCTGGACTTCAAAGATTCCATCCAGTTAAAGATGTAATTACGACTGTATCACCCTATTTAAAATTTTGGAAATACTTTAGTGCAAGGCTGCAAATGCAGCTGCTTGACATTTCATACTCTGCTGATGTACCAGGAGTAGCACATCACATTGGATGAGATGTAACGTAGAAGGCAGCCAATCTCAATTAAAACAAAACAAAACAAAATAAAACAAAACAAAACAACTATATATTAGCACACAAGGCTTAACCTGTAACATGTTAGTAATCTCTTATGCAAAGGACTTAATGGATCCAGGGTAAGATATACCAGTCTTCACACACTTTTTTTTAAATTTTTTTTTATTTTTTTTTATTAGTGAAACACCATGAGGTACAGTTGTAGATTTACAATTTTTTGTGCTTGGGTTGATTATACAATGATCAGATACCCATCCCTCCACCAGTGCCCATTTTCTACCACCATGGATAATGTCCCCCCCACCCCCATCCCCCCATCCCCCCCTGCCTCTGTGGCAGGGCAATCCCCTGTGTTCTCTCTCTCCTTTTGGGTGTTGTGGTCTGCAAAAGAGGCATTGAGTGGCAAACATGTTCAGTCCATAGTCCATTTTCGACATGCATCTCCCCTCCTGGGAGGGTCCTCCAAACACCCTTTATTTGGTGTTCCCTTCTCTGTCTGAGCTGCCCTTTCCTCTAGAATGCCCGACTGGCCACTAAGCTATGGAGTAATCCTCCTGGTGCTGATCTCAGCTATTCTTGGGTATTAATCTCATATTTTGTTGCTTTATATCCCCCAGATGAATGCAATCTTTCTATGTCTATCCCTCTCTTTCTGACTCATTTCGCTTAGCATGATACTTTCCATGTTGTACCACTTGTATGTAAATTTCATGACTTCATCTTTTCTAAGAGCTACATAGTACTCCATTGCTTCACACACTTTCTTTTAAGGAAACTTTTTCTTTTATGATTTTTAGCAAATATTTCATAACAAGAAAATAAATTATTTAGGGCTCTGCTATTGAGGGCCGGCTTGGGTGGTGGTTGTGGAAATTGGAAATAATGGTGGTGGGGAGGTGTAATGGTGGTGGGATGGTATTAGAATATTGAATGTTATCAATTATTGTGAACAACTTTATAAAAATAACATTTATAAAACAATCCAAGCTATGTAAAGCACAGAACCTCAGCAGCAACAAAATGGGAAGGGGAGATGAATAGACATTCCCTCAAAAATGAGTACAAACGTAAACATGTTCGTTGTCCTTGATTATCATGGCAGTGCAAATCTAGGCAATAGGGCACTATTGCACATGGGGAGAATGCCCTATTTCAAAAATGCTAATTAAGAACAAGTGCTGGTAGGAATGTGGTGAAAAAGGAACATGTGGTGAGAATTTTAAAGTAGAACTTTCATATGATACGCTTATTGGCATTTATCCCAAGTACACAAAAGCATTAATCTGTGAAGACACAGCATGCCTAGTTCATTGAAGCTCTATCTATAACAGCCAAGGTCTGCAAACAACTCAGATGCCCTATGACAGATAAGTGGATAAAGTCATTGCATATATTTACACTTTGGAACACTATTCAACTTTAAGAAAAAATGAGACCATTCATTTTGCCGCAACTTGATTAAAGTAGAGGGTGTCATGCTCAGTGAATGGAGTTAGCAGGAGAGCAAGGAATAACAGATGATGTCACTTCTATATGGAGTATGTAGAAGAAGTGAGAGAGTTGCAGTGACCAGTGAGATCAGACTCTGAAACTGTCTCTGGACCAGAAGTGACAAAGGCAGGGACAGGCACGAAAAGGGATATTAACTAGTGATGGGTGTGGTGCATTATCTTTGTAAATCTAGAACATGGCTGTGAATTGTTGTAAATCATGATTGTCTCGTTAAAAATAATAAAAATATCTAGAAAACAAAGAGCATAATATACTTCAGAAAAATGAAATTAGAAACTTAATAGAAATCAAAATCGAAAAAAAAAGCTATAGAGAAAGTTAACGAACTCAAACCATTGTTTGAAATACCAGCACGGTTGCTGAAGCTCTTAACAAGAATAAAAAAAGGATTAAAAGATATGAGACAAGTTATCAGTCTACAGAATTGAAATGGAAGATCTCACTATTAACCTCTCTCCTGAAGAAGGTCATAAGAAACTTCTATAAATTTAAAAATCTGAGTGAAATGAACCTTATCCTTGAAAATGAAAAACTATTAAAACATAGCCCAAATAAAAGAGGTAACTGAAGAGTCCTAAACTTTTTAACAGAAAATAAAATCTTATTTACTGTGGCCACACCCATCAGTACTCAGGGCTTACTCCTGGCTATGTTCAGGAATCACTCCTGTGGGCTCAGGGGACCATTTGTGGTGGTGTAAATTGAACTGAGTCATCTACGTGTAAGACAAGTACATTACCTGCTGTACCATCTCTCCAGTCCCAGAAAAATAAGATTTATTTTAGGTGAACTAAATACAGAAGGAAATGAAAAACTAGACTAGAAGTAACAAAAGGACATTGGTGACGTGTCTTTAGTACTATATCAAATCCATTAACATGAACACTACTGTAAACATATGACTGTAACAAATACATTTTTACAGAAAAACTAAATATAAATTTTGGAATGAAAATATGTACTATTTGAAATTTAAGCTTTTAAAAATTTAACATAATGCAGATAACAAGGAACTGAAGTGATAACTGCCTTGCATGCGGTCGACAGAACCTTCCCGGGTTCGATTCTTCCATTCCTCTCGGAGAGCCCAGCAAGATATCAAGAGTATCTTGCCTGCACGGCAAAGCCTGGCAAGCTACCCATGATGTATTTGATATGCAAAACACACTAACAACTAGTCTCACAATGGAGACATTACTGGGCCCGCTCGAGCAAATCGATGAACAACAGGAGGACAGTGACAGTGACAGTGACAGCAGATAACAAGGAAAGAATCAGCATGAAGGAATCCTCATTATTCTCCCTTTTCCCCACTCTTGAAAAAATTAAAAAATAGGGGAGCAATGGCAGGTGGGCCAATGGTGGAGCATTTGCCTTGTATGCATAAGGCCCTGGGTTCCATTCCAGGATCCCACCTCCCCCCAACACACACACACACACACACACTCATATGCCCACGTGCACAAAGGGAAACAGACTGATGCATCACTCAATAGGTTAAGTGTGTGCTTTGCATGCAGGAGGCTTTTGATTGGGTCTCTGGTACCACGTGATCCCCTGAGTCCAGAGCCAAGAGTGACCCCCAGGCAGCCCTGGCTGCGCCCTGCGTACCACCATCACCCTACAAATGAAAAAAAGATAGAAAATTATTGATGAACACAGCACAAGAGTGGTTGCAAAGGAGAATTGTTGGGTAAATGGGGTAAATGGGCAGATTGATTGGTCAGAGATACATAGTTTATATGATGCATATGCCCTGAAGGTAGAATGGACAGAACTGGAACTGTCATTAATATGGTAGTTTTAGGAAGCAGATCTTAGATGCTGAATATCTTAATTTATTTGCTTGTAGTCACACAGTCAAATCATTGCATTGTATGTTTTAAATCATACAGATTTGTCAGTTATATCCCAGTGAAGCTGGAAGAATGCAAAGTCAGTGTTTTGGCTTCCAAGAAGAGCAGTGGGTTAGAGAGGCTGATGGTTAAATCAGCATGCAGATTTGTCCTTTTGGGACCTTGGAACTTGGAGCTGTGTTGTGTTGGGCAAGTTCTGGAACCTTCTGTGGCCTCCCTTTTTCTTGGCAGCTTCACCACCCAGAGTGGTGATGAGATACGGAAGGTCCTCTGTATCTATCTCACTGGACCCACGCTCTGAAGGGAACTGTCAGTGCACAGTGACCCGGGAGGGAACCGTCAGATGGCTCCTCTGAGGGAGAAGATCTGGAGCCCTTTATGGGCGCAGTAGCGGCTGAGAGTGGGGACCATGAAAACGTGGATCCTCCAGCAGGTGTCTGCATGTGGGTGCTTTGGTCTTTAGCTGTTTTCTTTTCTGTTAGTGTCATGTTATAGTAGCTGGGATACCATCTGTCGATGAGCCTGGCTTATTTAAGAGAGTGAACGCACATATTACTTTGAGATGAGTAGTCAGGCTGTTTCCAGAATGTGTTTGACTACACTGACCTGTGTGGAAGAGCAGGCTAGGGAGCTTCCTGGTGGAGGAGGTGACTCCTGTCTTAAATCTTAAAGGAAAAAGGCAGCCTGACACAGAAGTGTGGGTAGAACTTTCAAGGGTCAGACAGAGCATGACTGAAGTGGGTTCAGATTCAGGGATTTGGAGCTGCTGGCCCAGGCCATGAAGGATGTCAGGTCCATGACAAAGAGTCCAGACTTCCTGCTGCATGTGTTAGGATTGGGATCCGTGTCTGGACACTGTTTGCCAACTGTAGCGTTGATGTTGTGTCAGAAGCATGCAGCAGAGTGAAATCAGGGCCTGAGTTGTAGGCAGTGAAAGCCCAGCACAGGGACTATGACTTGACCCACTCACCTTCACAGTTTCTTCTTCTTGAGGTTTTTACAAGGATCAAATGCAGAACACACATTTGACCAGGATCTTGCCACAGTGGCCGGATGGCTTATGTGAATTCGTAGTTAATCATAATATGTCTAATGAACCAGCTTACCCAGACTGTCTGTCAGTTCCAGACCACGGCTGGCCTACTGTGCATTACTCACAGAGTACTTTCATGGACCGGAGTACTTTTTAGGATGAGTTGGCTATGATAGTAATTATCTGTGTTGTATAATAAATGATTCCTCAAATTAGAGGCTCAACAAGAACAATAGCTTCTATTATTTCTCATGGTTGTTGTGTTGGGAATTGAGGTGTTAAGGGACACTGGGCACTTCTGTCTCAGAACTGAAGGCTTGTCTGTGAAGTGGCAGCTTTATGTGGCTGCAAGTTGGTGCTGCTGGTGGCAGTCTCTTCCCCTAGCTCCTCAGAGGGGATCCGAGACATCAGGGCAGAAATCCACACCTTGCCCTCGCCACTCTGTGTTGTCAAACTGAGCCGCTCTGAGCAGCTCTGTGGGCAAAAGTGCCAGGAGGATTAATGATGACGTACTTCACTTTGCAGTCTGGCTTGCCCAATTAAGAGGGTTCAGTGTAATGCTCCTTTACCCGAAGGGCGTTTCTCCCCTGCCCTCTCCTGTCGCAGTCTTTCTGGCTGGCCTCTGGCCGAGACTGTTTTTCTGTGTGTTCTTAAATTGGCATACAAAACCTTTATATTTTTTTCTTTTTCAGTTTTTGGGCCACATCTGGCAGTCCACAGGACTTACTCCTGGCTCTGTGATCCAGGGGCTCTACTGATAGTGCTTAGAGGGATCATATGGGTGCTGGAGATAGAACCTGGGTGGGCTGTTTGCCAGGCAAGTGCTCCTTGCTGTCTTGCTGTCTTGTCGCTGACTCAAGAAGCCTTTGTTTTGCCTTCTATTTTTATTCCAAAGGCAGGCCCCTCTTGCTCACCAACCCACAGGCTGTCTTTAGAGTACATATTTGTCTTTGCGAGGAACCTCACAAACCTCAGAGGCATAGAGAGAAAACTCAGAAAATAAATCTTGAAAAAGATAGCAGTACTAGCTGTTCTCTTTTTGAGTTGCAGTGACTCTGCCTGCTACTTGCCAGTCTGTAGCCACAGATGAGCCACAGGCTGGTTGTCCATCCAAGGGCGTCCTCTTGGCACTGCACTAACCCCCAGGAGAGACAGGAGACTGGGAGCCGTTTTGGCGTCTGTACCAGGGAAGCCCAGCTGGGGACAGACCCAGGCCGCCTTCATGTCACTTGTCCCCAAGCCCAAGCTTTTCCCCTCATGACACAGCTGACCCCTAGGTTCATCTTGGGAAAGCATATCGGATGCCCTGTTGAAGACTCAGGGGAGCCCACCATGGGGGTTTGGTGCCTTTGCTTCATTTTCCAACATCTTCCTGCATTGCCTCCTGTCACCATTGTGGGAAGAAGCACAGCTGCAGCCTCGGGTGTGACAGTCCTGTGAAATCGCATTGGTTCTGGCACTCAGTAGGCATTGTCAGGGCAGGGGACCTGCACATGCTTCTTGCAGTTACACAGTGCGCCCAGTTGGAAGATCCCCCATAGGAATTTAGACGTAGATTTATCTTGACAGCCATTCAGATTGTCCGGAAACGGAAGAAGGACAACACACAATTTAGAGACATCGATTCTGATTCTCATGGGGACATTGTCTAGCTTCTTTTCTTTCAGGAAAAACTATAATTTCAGGCACATGCTGATGCTTTTTGCTGTTGAAGACCATCACATTTATGGTTTAGTCAGTTGGCTGTATGTACCCTGGAGAAATTGATCTTTGTGAGTCTGCTTTCTGGAACAACCCCCTGCCCCATCAGTGGGATAGGTGTGGAATGGGGGTAGCTGGATTCCTGTCACCGTGTCCATGCTACAGTCTGTCATAACTTAGCTTTGTGTTACAAATAAATAACCCCCGACCCCTGCCCAAGTCTGGACTTATGCAGGGATTGAGAGAGTTTGATGACGCAGAAACTCTTGTTGTGGAGACAGGCCAACTTTCACATTCTCTCTTGTTTTCTCCTCTTTTCCAGCCTGCAAGTATTCCTGCCACAAGAAATGTGAAGCTAAGGTAAGGGTCAAGTTACTTTCCCATGGGGCTTTTTATAGTTGAATTGGTCTTTGATGAGTGATACACACAGAAGAGGGACAGTCTTTAGCCACAACCCCAGAAATGAAACTTCTTGAGAAATGGCTACTAAATTCTTTCCCTTAGGACGTATATGTTTCATCTAGGGAATGAGTGGAGGGGCTTAAACATCCATGTTTTTCATTACAGAAAATAACTCTTAAGAATTTGGTTTCAGATGAGAAAGAACAATTTCGTTTGGCCGCGTCTCTGTGTTCTCTCTGTGAGAGATGACCCTTTGTTTCCAATTACTCGACAGGCTGCTTCTTGGGTGCCTTCGGGAGTGAGGGGTCGAAATAGAGGTTCAGGCCATGAATCTGGCCCTGAGACTCTAGTTTCTTTCAGAAGGTGTTTGTGGGTTGGTTGGATTTCAGCCTGTGGTAAGCATCTGGGGACCCAGACTCAGGGTTTGGTTCTTCTGCTTGCAAATTCTCCTGCGAAGTTCTCTTCCCTTTGGAAGCAGTGGGGCCTGCTGGGCGTGGCTGCACATAGGTTTCTGCTGAGGAGGCCTGCAAACACCCTGCACGTGTTAAGTGGGGAGGAAGTGCAGGCTTACCGGGGTTGAGCCCTGGGTCTGCGTCTCTCACACTTTCTAACTTTTTTTTTCTTTTTGAGTCACACCTGACGATGCACAGGGGTTGCTCATGCAGTCAGGAATTACTTCTGGAAGTGCTCGGGGAACTATATGGGATGCTGGGAATTGAACCTGGGTCAGCCATGTGCAAGGCAAATGCCCTACCCACTGTACTATCGCTCCAGCCCCATCTCCCACACTTTCTATGCATGAAGTCTCCTTCAATGCCCAGTGGAGCCAGAGTGCACCATCCTGAGTGCTAGCTGGGAGCCTGTCAGTGGTCCTGAGTGATTTCTTCATGACTGGAGCTTCAGGAAGATGGAGTTTTAGAGCAGTGGTTCTTAAATCACTGGCCTGGGCACTGAGTGTGAACTTGTCATCCTTAGAATTGTGTGGAGGTGAGTCTCCTGGGTTTGATGTGTGGAAAGTTCCCAGCAGGTTCTCTGGGTATCAGATAAAAGGAGCTGGGCAGACAGACCCCTGTGGCTGTGAGCTGGCTTCATGTGGTACATTCTGGACCTGGGAGCTGGGGTCTGCTTTCTCCACCATCCCACCACCCCGGGAGACACATGCAGACATGCATGCAGACGTACGCACATTCATGCAGATGCATGCACTTCACATACATTCATACTTGTGCATGTGCATAAGTCACAGTTGGAGACATACATACTCACGTGTGCATACAGCCATTCACACATGCATTCACGGGAAAACTGCAGGCTCTCCAGGCCTGATTCTGTTTTCTTTTTATAGTAAAGATAGAATGAATTCAGAATTTTATTATGAAGAACATGGAACATGTAGACGTCATGTCTGGCATGGAGTTACTAGTGTTACCCTGCAGCCAGCCTCCAGGCCTTCTCCCAACCCTTTCTGTCGCATTTGTGTTTGGTCCTTGCTTATTGATGTTGCATGGGAGATGGTGTGGTTCTGTAGTCGTTGGTTGGCTGATGGATTTCTCTAGTTAACCAGAGTGTGTGAGTGGATGATCTTGCCTGGACGGGAATTGACCCAAGCCTCCCACATGCAGTGTGAGTGCTCACACCTTTGAGGTATCTCCTGGCTCCCATTTCCTTAGTGACATCACAGTCTTCTTGCTCTCCTGCACTCTCGGATATGGCTTATTTCTAGACCATTCTTTAGTTCTGTCTTGTCCTCAGACACACTCTGCTCTCAGGTATGCTGTGTACTTTTAGTCTAAGTGATTTTGTTGGGGGCTGGAGCGATAGCACAGCGGTAGGGCGTTTGCCTTATAAGCGGCCAACATGGCCGACCCGAGTTCGATTCCTCCGTCCCTCTTGGAGAGCTTGGCAAGCTACCGAGAGTATCTCGCCCGCACGGCAGAGCCTGGCAAGCTACCTGTGACGTATTCAATATGCCAAACACAGTAACAACAAGTCTCACGTTGGAGACGTTACTGGGCCCGCTCGAGCAATCGATGAACAACGGGAGGAGCGTGATCACCGTGATTTTGTTAGAGTAAGAGCCCTTTGTAGTTCCCACATCTGAGGGAATGTTTCAGGTTACAGTAGTTTTTCATACTCTCTGAGCTTTTAGAAATGTCCCTCCAGTCCTGAGCATGGCCTTCCCATGCACACAAGGTGCTTAGACACATGAACAATGTGGCATTTTCTGCATAGCTGGTGTCTCATCCCCACAGTGGGCAGAAAAAGGAGAAGCATCTCAGTATCTGGATGTCATGTGCCATTTCTGCACATATGTGTGTGTATGCACACACACCTATATGCAGAGTGTGTGCATGTAGATAAAATGTGTACATGTGAGTGTATGTGAGTATGCATGTATATATGCACCTTGTACACATCAGTTGTGCATTTGTGCAAGCACCTTGAGTGCGTGAATGTGTGTAAGCACTTTGTGTGTGAGTGTGCCTGTGTCTAAGCCTGTGTTTACATGAGTGTGCATGTGTGCATCTTGTGTATGTGGGTGTGCATTGTATGCACCTTGTGTATAAGAGTGTACATGTATGTGCACCTTGTATATATGAGTGTGTGCACCTTGTGTACATGTGTATGCATTTGTGTGCACTTTGTGTACACGAGTGTGCATGTATGTACCTTGTGTGCGTAAATGTGCTTGTGTGTGCACCCTGTGTACATGAGTGTGTGCACCTGTGTACTTGAGTGTACATGTGTGCACCTTACGTACATTGGTGTGTGTGCACCTTGTGTACATGAGTGTGCGTGTGTGAACCTTGTTTCTCTGAGTGTGTGTGTGTCTGCATGAGTGTCTGTGTGTAAGCACCTCGTGTGTACATGTGTGCCTGTGTGTGCACCTGCGTCTATGAATGTGTGTGTGTATTTGCACCTTGTGTATGTGACAGAGCCTCTTGCTGTGACTGTATGGCTGGCTCAGTTATTTCTGACCTCATGCTTTTAAAAAGTTACTAGTTTGTCAAGGGGTCCCAGCCCCAGTTACTCATGGCGTTGAATTTCTTGGTTTAGAGGTTATTCCCAGAGACTTTACTGTTACTGACTCTGACATTTGTCTTTAATAACTGGTGATTTGCTGGTAGCTAGAAGAAGTTTTATTTTCATTAGACACTGGCAGGAGGGCACTGGTTGCAGCCCTATGGCTCAGTGGCAGGAAGGCCAGGAGCAAGGATGACCATGCCCCTTTTTACTCTGAAGCAACAGTGGCAGTCCCCTTGCCCCCCAAGATGAGCTGAGATGTGGCTCTCAGGTGGTAGGGTCTTTGGTTACCACAGCGTGGGGGTCCTAAATGCAGGTTTGACTGGTTTTCCTGGAACTAGGAAGTGTGAGTATTGCAGACAAATCTAATGTTCTTGCTGGATAGGTGGCCTGACCTGCTGATGGGGTGAACCATGTTCAGCAGGTGCCCTCTGAGTGGGACCCACAGACCTCGTGGACAGACAGTTGAGGAGTGTTTGCAAGGCCTTAGGACTCTGCGAGAAATGTTGCAGCTAGTGGTGGACTCACGATCATCACAGTGGCTCTGTCAGAGGCTCCTCGCCGGGCCTCAGGTACCTCTTGGATAGACCAGAAGCTGTGGCGAAACTGTCTGCAGAATGGGGGCTGAACCTTCGTGGAGAAGGTGGACAGTGAAAGGGAGACGTCAGCCTGGCCCTGATGCCCCAGGGTCATGCTCCCTGGGTTTGGAGCAGCATGAGGCTCTGCAGGTGAGGTCAGGTAGAGCACAGACGTGCCTGGGATCCCAGTGCAGTCTGCTGAAGCGAGGTCAGTCCCCAGAGCCTCCGTTTCTTTATGTGGACAGTGGGTGAATATTCCCATGACCGTGACACTCCTTTGCTGTTAATTTGATAATATTATCTAGGTCTTAGGAAAGCCAAATAATGTATAATTACTGAACGTTTGGGATTCCAGATTGTGGGACTGTGTATGCTCAGGGAGACGCAATGTCTGGGTGCTGTGATTTGGATTATTCCCGACTTGACTCATTGGCAAGGGGAAAAAGGAAGTTTCAGAAATAAAGCTGATTCAGAAGCAGACAATGGTGAGCTGCGCACAGTGGGGGAGGGAGATAGGCCCCCCTCTGTTCCCAGAAGCATGCACTCCCTGTCACTCCTGGTGACAGAAACTCCAGCTTTGCTACTGACGCCCCAGTCATGGCCCTTCCATACCTGCCCTCCCTGGGTAACAGCTCAGGCGTCCTGACCACTGTGTGCCCACCCCACCGCAGGACCCAGGGCTGTCTGGGTGAGCATTCTGGGGAGCCAAGCGGACCAGGCTGTGGGGCTGCTCTGGCCTCAGTTCGTTGGACCCTGCTCTCAGAACTCAAGTGAGGCTTGTGATTTGTCCAGAGCCGCAGTAGCTTCACGGGCCAGTCTCCCTGCCGTGTCTTGTGTGGACACAGCTCTAGATCTTAACTCTGCCATGAAGTTCAGAGTCCAGAGCTGAACTTCTTGGTTCTGGGGGCAGATGCAGCTGCCCGGCTTCTGCAGGTCGCCCTGTTGACTTAATCATTAACTGAAGTCTGGCCATGGGCGTTCATCTCCAGACTGTTTCTTTCTCCAACTCCAAGCCATAACTTGCTGTTGGAGGCTGCTGTGCCCTGGCTGTTTTCAGTGGGTGAGAAATGAATGTCTCTTGTCACAGAGCTCCCACGTGCCACCGGTCGAGGGTTGCTCCGTGCCGCGGTCAAGTTTTTGCTGTTCTCAGTGTTCTTTGTGTGGGTTCTTATTTCCTGGGGTCCCTGGTTGTGCCACCTTGGTGCCACTGTCCGTGGACCCTCCGGTGACCTCTAGCCCTGATAGTGCATCTGGTACAAGGACATGAAGAGGGTGCCCTCACAAAAACGTCTGCTTCTAGGGCCCCCACCCTGCTCCATGTCTCCCCACAAGTTCACTGTCCACCAGTCCCCCCAAGCTTTGTTCAGGTCCTATTCACACCCAGAGTGCACTCTTTGTTGCTCATGTCTCTGATATTTTTGGGGGCGGGAACACTCAGCAATGCTCAGAGCTGACTCCTGGTTCTGCACTTGGAGATCAGTTGTGGCGTTGCTTCGGGACCATGTCAGGTATGGGGATGAAACTCCTATAGGCTGTGTGTGAAGCAGGCACATCTCCTCTGAGACCCCAGCCCTTCTCGTGGGCAGGGACACTTCTCCCCTGAGTCCTTTCCCCTTATGAGCATGAGCTGTCTCCTGTGCAGGTTTAGTCATGAGTACTGGCTTCACCCCCAGACTCTAGCTACAGTGTTGTGAAATGGAGGTGGCTGGGTGCCCCCCAGCCTGAACAATATGAGAATTCTGTGCTGGCTTTTCTTCGTGTCTTTCTTTTACTATTCCCCAAGGTCCCCAGATATACACTCCTAGGAGCATTGTGGCTGGTGTCCCTCTGTGGGGTGCAGCACCCTGTTGTTCCAGCCCCCTGGGGAACGGCTCTGGTGAAAGAACAGATGCAGTTTCCAACCTTGTGTTCCTGATGCTGCAGACGCCCTTTGCTGGCTTCTATTCTGAGGGGCGGTGCCTGCAGGGGGCCTGTGGGTGGAAGGGGTGAGATCTTCTCCACCCCAGACAGTGGCAGGGGAGGCACCTTATGCCTCCTTGCACTGAGGAACCAATTACATTTTAGGTTGAAACATATCTTAGTTTATCTAGCGTAGCACTGAATCGTGGGGCCCAGGTATATAACTCCCTGAGTGTAATTCCCTTCTGTCTAGAGTGCGGCTTCTCAGGGACCAGCAGAGAGTTAAGTCTTCCTGGGGATCTGTTTGCTCTCCTGCCAGATGCTTGCTTGTGCCATAGTGTTGACTGCTGCTTGTTTGTTTTTAAAACCCAGTAGAGCAGTCTTAGGTCATAGCAAAATTGAGAAAATTCGCAGGTACAGATACAGAGAACCCCTTTTAACATCAACTCTCTGCATCTGCAAAGATGCTGCATTTGCTACAGTTGAACCAGTACTGATAGATACTGGCTAAAGTCCATAGGATACATGATGGCTCACTTTCACGTACATCCTGTGGATTTGAATTGTGGCTACTGTTACACTATCATACAGAGTGTGTTTCTGCCCTGAAAATTCTCAATTCCACCTCTCTGTCCCATTGTGGACACCATCCCACTCCAGCCCCACCTGGCAATCTCTGTCTCCATAGATTTGATTTTCTAGAATGAGAGAGAATTAGAATCCTATGCTGGATAGACCTTTCAGATTCATTTGTTTTACTTAGTAATAGGAATCTCTGTCTTTTCATGACCCAAAAGCCTTTTTGTGATGATAGAATTCAATTGTCTTGACAGAGAAGCTTGGTTGTCTGCTAACTAAAGGGCAGCTGGGGAGTTTCCATGCTTTTCATGAATTGAAAAAACTAGTAGGCATTTTGCAGTTCAGTTTTTTGGGGGCATTCTTCCAATCCCTGTTTCCCTAAAGTTCCTTTCCTGGTAGACCGTCCTTACCAATATCTTTCAGACTCATTGCAATCAGAAGAAAAGCCACTTTCCACCCTTCTTACTTTAAGGTCTGTTTTAGGGTTGGAGAGAGAAAACAGAGGGTAAAGAACTTACCTTGCATGTGGCTGACTCAGGTCCAGAAGTGACTCCTAAGTGCAGAGCCAGGAGTAACCCCAGGCACTGCCGGATGTGGCCCTCCCACCCCGTCATGGTTTTTACTTACTAGGAGCTACTGAGGCCAGAATTTGGGGATAAGCCTCATATAGGGAAGCCCTGTCTGGCTCTGGGGGTGCTCTTGTCAGCAAGCATTGTTCTGGAGTGCTATTAAAGGTATTACTATTGGATGTGACTGGGTTTCGGAGGTCTTCAGCTGCTGGGGCTCTGCTTGGGGCGAGGAGGGAAACTCAACCCGCCCCCCCCCACTCCAAGGAGCCCCGGGAGGGGGGACAGCCAGGCACGGGGGTAGGAGACTTTGCGTTGTTCTCTTTTGGGTGCTTGGTTTTATAGTCTCTGGGTCTTGGCTGTTGATGGGATAACATGGGCATCTAGCAGCTGAAGACCTCCGAAACCCAACCACAGCCATGCTTAAGACCACTCTCCACATGCTCGGATGCGCCTCACGCATGAAGGAACCGGCAGAGGAACCCAGGTGTGTGGGACCTGGGGCTGAGATCTCCAAGCCTGCTTGGATCAGGACTGGGCTTCCTCCACCCAGATCCCCCATGTTCCAGTAGCTAGGCAGTTACACCCACCACCTGCCACCCCCCACCCCCGGCGCCATGTAATCCCATCAACGGCCAAGACCCAAAGACTATAAAATCAAGCTCCTGACCTTATTGTCTAGTTTTCGCTCTCGGAGAACCCGGCAGGCTACTGAGAGTATACTGTCTGCATGGCAGAGTTTGGCAAGCTCCCTGTGGTGTATTAGATGTGCCAAAACCCATTAACAATGATGGGTCTCATTCCCATGACCCTGAAAGAGCCTCCAGTGTGGCACTTGCCAAAATATCAGGGCTAAGACGAATGGAGACGTTATTGGTGACTGCTCAAGGAAATTGATGAACAATGGGATGACAGTGGCAGTGACTGTTTGATGTAAGCCTGGTTCTTTCCTTGAACAGGAAATGCCCCAATGGTCTTGACTGTGAATGAGGGCATTGGTTGTGGTTCTTGGAGATTTCTCGGGTTTGTGAGTGGCAAGGATCATCTCAGGGCCATGCATGCAGTGCCTGGTTTACAGCATGGTCTCTTTGCCAGGCTGAATCAGAACCGACAACAGCTCAAAATGATTGTTTTTATTAGTGGCAAAAAATAATTGGCATTGGGGGGATGGGGGTGGGAGGGATATTATCCATGGTGGTGGAATATGGGCACTGGTGGAGGGATGGGTATCTGATCATTGTATGATTGAAACCAAAGCACAAAAAATTGTAAATCTACAACTTTAAAAAAAATAAAATAAAATAAAGGGGAAAAAAATAATTGGCATGTGTGCTTCTTAGTACTATAAAATGATGTTTTGGGGAGTTCACATCTGTCTGTGCTCAGGGCTTACTCCTGACTCTTTGCTCAGGAATCATCCTTGTGGGGCTGAAGGGAACCTATGTAGTGTGGGGGCTTGAATTTAGTCAGCTGCTTGGGAGGCAAGTCCCTTACCCATTGTGCTATCTCTTTGACACTATAAAGTAACACTTTTGAAGTGTTTCAGTTACTTAAATGTGTGCATTATTCTTTAAGAATAGCAGGTGTTGCTTGACCATATTCTGAGAGGCTGACATGACAGATGCTCCGTGTTCTCACATTCATAGAACATGGGACTGGAGGAATGGTTATACTCCACTCCTCCGAGGGACACATGCCCTGGAAGGAAGGCAGATCTGCAGTTCCCAGAGAGATGCTGTGACAGACCTTTGCCAGAACATCCTGGAAGTTGCAGGGCAGACAAACACCACATGCGGGAGGGGCCTCTGGTGTAGGCCAGAGCAACACACAACCAGATGGCAGGCACAGAGGTGGCTGCCACACTGACCCCAGCCTCAGGTGCAGTGTGAGAAGGAAGCTGTCTAAGGCTCTAGGAAGTGTGCAGCTTGTTGGCAGACCGGTGGGGGCAGAACTGCCAGCTGCCAGCCACTTGGTGTCTTGGGATCTTGGCACATGACCTTGGGAGCTCCTTCATTTTCACTGGTGGTATATTCCATTGTTTCTTTGAGCTCCTTATGCATCCTTATCGGTTCCTTTCTAAATTCGTTGTCTGAGACGGTCAATATTACTGCTCTGGTCAACAGGGCAAGCTCTTCACTAACTAAACCTTATGGGTTTCTGTGACCTTTATGACCTTTGTAGTTTGTTGTTGTTTCTTGCATGTTTTTGTGTGATTATGTTCTAATGTTTATGTTTGTTTATGTATGTATGTTTATGCTAAGTTATGGGGCGATGAAGAAATGTGCAACTGTGGAGCAAAGCTGTGCTTCTCGTGTATCAAGGAGGCGAGTTAATGTGACCTCTAAGAAGTGAACAGACATGTCTCAGAGGAAGACAGGCAGGTGGCCACTTGGGTCGTGAGAAAGTACTCACTGTCACTGTATCCTTTGGGAAATCTAGATTGAGATGACAATAAGATCCCATCTCACACACTGAGAATAGCATGTGTCAGAATTAGTGGGGACAGTCTGTGTTGGTGGGGATGTGGTGAAAAAGGAGCTCTCATCCACTGCTGGTGGAAATGCTGTCTGACTTAGCTTCTGTGGAAAACAGGATGGAGTAGAATTGAGTTGCCATATGACCCATCAATTACACTTTTTTTTAAAACTTAGGAGTATTGCTTTTTATTCAGCCATTGGTTAGGCTGATTGAATTGGACATGAACTCCACCTTACTTTTATAAATTTATTTATTGAATCACCATGAGAGCAGTTACAAAGCTTTCGGGTTTAAGTCTCAGTCATACAATGATGAAACACCTGTCCCTTCACCAGTGCCCATTTTCCACCACCATAAACCCCAGTATACCCCCCATCCCGCACCCTCCCCCTACCTGTGGGGCAGATGATTTCCACATTACGCTCTCTCTACTTTGATTACATTCAATATTTCAACACCAGACCCACTATTGTTATTTGAGATTTTACCCCAAACTCAGATCTGCCGAAAAGGCAACAGTAGACAATTTGTTTTCAATTGCTGATCATGAATAACATATGATGTCACACAGCTGCAGTAGTGGCCACATCATTTTGGAATTCCGAAATTTTAACAATTAAATCTGGAGGGATTTCTGCTAAAACCTGCTGGGTTCCGAGATTTGTTCCTGAGTCTCTGAGATCATGGCCATTAAGCAGCTTGATCAGGAGCCAGAGGGGCCGTTTGTGGGTGGTAACTCGGGGTCTCATTGGGGCAGGGAGGAAAGGGCTGGTTCCACCCCTATCCCATGAGGCCCTGCATGTCTCGTCACTGTGGGCCCAAACCTGACTGTCCAATGGCCTCTGGAGAATGGCGGCCACTGAGCTGCCAGGGGGAACAGGATGAGGCACGAAACCTATTCCCACATGGGGTGGCCCGGAGCCGGTAACCTACTGCGAGGACCAGACACATTTCTTCCAAAAGCTGCTGGGTTCCGAGATTTGTTTCTGAGTCTCTTGGATCATGACTGTTAAGCAGCTTGATCAGGAGCCAGAGAGGCCGTTTGTGGGCAGCATCTCAGGGTCTCATTAGGGCGGGGAGGAAAGGGCTGGCTCCACCCCCATCCCGTGAGTCTCAGTGTGTCTCATCACTGCGGGCCCAAACTTGACTGTTTGATGGCCTCTGGAGGATGGTTGACACCGAGCCGCCAGGGGCAATAGCCCAGGGCACGAAATCTATTCCCACCTGGGATGGCCTGGCACCATTAACCTACTGCGGGGACCAGACACATTTCTGCCAAAAGCCGCTGGGTTCTGAGTCTCTAGGATCATTGCCATTAAGCAGTTTGATCAGGAACCAGAAAGGCTTTCCAATTATATAGCTGAGCCGGAGGTGGTTTGTGGGTGTGTCTCCCATATACCTAACTTTTGGCCATTTACTTTCTTGGTACACTTGGCACCAAATTGTTGGGGTCTGGCCAAAGGCACAGTGTCAATTTTAGGGTATCTAGAAGTCTGAAGGCACCATCAGGCTGCTGATGCACTCGCCTCAGAGGTACAGATTGGCCTGCTGGCAGCACCATACCCCTGGCAGCAATTCCACTTTTGGGCATTTCCCCCAAGAAAAAAACAGTCATTCCAAGGGACATATGCCTGTCATTATTCACTGAAGTACCTAGTACAGTAGCTAAGATCAACCTAGGGGTCCAGTGACGATGATTTTGTAGCTTGTTACTTTGCTGTACTAGTTTATTTTCTATGAGATTTTCAGTGGAGTTCTGAGGCCTACTGTATGTAAAATTATGGCATCTACAAATTTTTTTCTTGCCCAATTGTTATGGCATCTACAATTTTTTTTTCTTGCCCAATTATTATGGCAATAATTTCCAAAACTATCTTAAGTTTGAAGTGGACATTCTTGTTTGGTATGTGATCTAAGAGGAAAGATCTCTCTCTCTCTCTCTCTCTCTCTCTCTCTCTCTCTCTCTCTCTCTCTGCCATTGAGAGTTTGTTGTAAATGGTCATTGCTACTTTGAGGCATGATCCTTTTATTACTATTTTCTGAGAATTTTTATCATTAATAATGTCTTTATTGATGGCTATTTGTTATTACTGGTTGGGTCAACTGGGCAAGCTTCTTCTCTAACTGAGCCTCATGAGTTTCTCCATTGCTTTACCATAGTGACCTTTGCAGCATGGAGTTGGTGCTTGTGTGTTTAGGAGCCTATGGTAGAATGTCTTTGTTTATGATGAGTTTTGGAGTGGTGAAGAAATGTACAGCCGTGGAACAAAGCAAAATGTTCTGTATCAGTTGGCATGATTATATAATATTTCTCCCTGGTTTGTGGTATTCTAGCTGTGTCTAGGGCTTCCTCCTGGTTTTGTTCTCAGGGATCGTTCTGGTCTGTGTTCAGAGGACATTATGCAGTGCTGGAAATTGATTGAAGGTAGACCATATGCAAGCAAAGGCCTATAACACGTGTAGTGTTTCTGGCTCATGAGCATAGTGTCTCTGTCTGTCTGAATCATCCCTGTGAGTTTTGTCTTTCCTTTTGTTGATGTGGTGTATTACATTTACTGATTTTCATATATTGAACCATCTTTGCATGTCAGGAATGATTCTCTCTACCTTGCTATGTCATCATTTTTTATATTCTTGGATTTGTTTTGCTAAGATCTTACTAAGAATGGTTGTATTGATGTTTATCAGAGATACCTTTCTGTAATTTTCATTTTAAGTTGTTAATCCTTTCTGCTTTTAGGAAGGGTTTTCATTATAAAACGTTTGGGAAAGCTCGAATATAGACAGTAAAATCTTTCTTGGGAGAAGAAGGATTAGTAGAACTCGCTAATGAACTGTGTGGATCTAGGCCTTTGTTCTTGGGGAGATTTTAAATTACTTTTCCAGTTTCCTTACTTGTGATTGGTTTCTTTAGGTTTTCTAACCCATCCTGATTTCAATCTTTGGAGATCATATGATTGTAAAAATTCATCCATTTCTTCGAGGTTCCTGAGTTATTCTGAATAGAGTTATTCATAATAACCTATGATGCTTTATATTTTTGATGTATTTCCTGTAATTCCTGCTTTTTCATCTTCAATCTGATTTATTTGAATTTTATCATTTTTCTTATGAGTCTAGCTAAGGGCCTGTCAGTCTTCAAAAAATATCAGATCCTGGTTTGACTTTTGCATTTTCTTCTTTGTCATTGATTAATGTTAACCTTGTACTATTTCTTCCTTCTACTTGGTTTGTATTCAGTCTTTCTTATTCTTCTAGTTTCTCAAAGAGTGAGGTTTTGAGCATTTGAACATCTTCCTATTTCCTGGTGAAGGCTGTACACTTTTCCCTTCACAGTGCTTGCTGTGTCTCATAGGTTCTGATACTTTGTATCTTCCTTCTTCAGAGGAATCTTTTTTATTTCTTCCTCACTTTTTGGCCAAATGTTTAACAGTACGTTGTTACAGTTTGCAAGTGTTTGAACTTTCCCTAGTTTTGCTTTATATGGTTAATGCCTATCTTCATCCTGTTATGAAAAGATAACTGCTATGATATTTAGTTTCCTGACTTTGATAACTGCTATGATATTTGATAACTGCTTTGATAACTGCTATGATATTTAGTTTCCTGATTTTAGTTCTCTTCCATGTGGTCGATCTTGAGAATATTCCATGTGCATGGAGAGGAATGAGGGTTCAGCTGGTGAGTGTGGAGGGCCCTATACCTGTCTATCAATTCCAGTTCATCTAGTTCCTCATGTAGGGCTCTTGTTTCTTTACCAATGTTGTGTCTGGTTAATTTACCCAGTGACCCCATGTGACGTTAATGTCCTCCTCTATTGAGTTGCCCTGTATGCTTTGATACACTTTCTTCCCTGCATTTTGTACCTATATGTTAATCAAAGTTGAATCCTGTTGATCTGTTGGCCCCTTAACCAATGCCCACCCCTATCTCTTATTACTCTCTTTAGGTTGAATATTATCGGTCTGATACAAATTATGGGTGGCCCTGTCTTTTTTCAATTTACTACTGGCTTGTGTATTTTCCATCCTTTCATTCTGAGCCTGTGTTATTTTGTGGCTTGTTTAAGGTTATCTGTTGGAAACAGCAGAAAGGTGGATTTTGTTTTCTGATCTATCCAGTTACTCTGTGCCTCTTGATAGAGGAATTTAGCTCACTGACACTTAGATTATTGATATGAAGGAATTTGCTGTCATTTTTCTAGGAGGATTTAGCATTTTGCTGTTTGCATTGAATGTTTTGTTTCTTGAATAGGAAGCCACTCAGTATTCTCTTTGCAGAGCTGGCTTGGATCTAACAAATGCCATCATCTGTTAATTACCAGGTAACGTTTTATATGGCCCTTTAATCTGAGTGACAGCTTTGCAGAGTAGAGGAACTTTTGGTTGAAAAGTTTCTCTACTTTGAATCTGTTATTCCATTTCCTTCTTGCTTATAAACTTTCATTTGATAGACCTAATGTGAATTTTATGTTAAAGGCTTTACCTCTATTGTCACTTTGAGTAATCTGTATTTCTCTTTGGTTCTTGTCATTTTGATTACAGTGTGTCTTGGTGGTATTCTGTTAGAGTTGATTTTGTTGGCATTCTGGTTCTCCTAGATCATTGTAAGAATATTCCTCAGACTGGAGCAGTTCTTAGCTATTACTCTCTCAGACAGACATTATTCTGTTTTCTCTTTACTCTCTTGGAATTTTTATGATTTGGAGATTGTTCCTCTTGCTGTTGGCTATTACGTCTCTCTCTGTGTTTCTGTCTCTGTCTCTCTCCCTCTTTCTCTCTCCCCTTCCTTACATTAATCACGGCAGGCTGGAGCCAGAAAGTGTGATTTTTTTGTAGCACTGTAGCACTGTCATCCAGTTGTTCATCAAGTTGCTTGAGTGGGACTAGTAACGTCTCACAACAAATTGTGAGACTTGTTGTTACTGTATTTGGCATATCGAATACGTCATGGGTAGCTTGCCAGGCTTTGCAGAGTACTGTATTTTCTCCGGGTAATCAGAGAGACTTAATTGTTTTCAGAGTTCAGTGGGAGAATGGAATTTCCTGGAGAATGTGAACCTAATTTGGGATTCCAGGGTCAAGCCTGATATAGAGCACTCAGAAGAAATATTAAAGTAAAACTCTGGCAGGAAGAAAATTATTTAAATAAGTCTTCAATTAATTAAATTTTGTTGACAACATTGACGAGAAATATGACCGACTGGTTCACCACCTCCATGATTATGCGAGGAACACCAAGAGAGAGATAGCCACAAAAAAAAACCCTGTCTTCGAAAATTCTTGAGTTTATTTGCCAACGTGGCTTGGCGCAAGTCTTAGGCAACCGCAAGCGAACGTCTGAGCTCACAAAGCAGTGCTGAGATGCGATAAAGGAAGACCTCAAAGAGAGAAGAGCAGCAGTGCTGGCAGATGTGGCAGAAGCTGGGAAAAGCATTCGCAACCCCTGCCTGTCCTTCGCCAACTACAAGACCAAGATGACTGCCCTCCAATGTCCTGATGGATCTATCACATCTTCCAGAAGGGCAATGAAGAAGATTATCCACGACTTCTACTCAGATCTCTTTGATAGCCACGTCCACCTGCCCACATACCAAATTCCGCATGATGGATATGTCATTCTCAATGTTCTCCCTTCCAAAATCCGACATGCCATTTCATCGGTAAAGAATTGAACAGCACCCGACCCAGACAAGGTCAGACCCGAACACCTGAAGAACCTGCCATCAGTACTCATCAATACACTGGCTTGGCTCTTCACATGTTACCTGTCTGAATGTAAGGTTCCGTCCCAATGGAAAACCAGCTGGACTGTTCTACTGTACAAGAAGGGAGACATCCACGACTTTGGCAACTATTGAGCTGCCTTTGTCTGTCATTTACAAGCTGTTCATTCGAGTCATCCTGAATAGGATTGGCAGAACACTAGATGAAGGACAACCATGCAAGCAAGATGGGTTCCGAAAAGGATTCAGCACGATTGACCATATCCACCACGATAACCAAGCTCATTGAGGTTTTTCGGGAGTTCAAGATGCTGCTCTGCCTAATGTTCATTGATTTAAAGAAGGCCTTTGTTTCTGTTGAGACGGTAGTGGTCATCGAAGCGCTAGCCGAACAGAGCATTCAAATTCAATATATCAAGATCCTTTGTGAGCTGTATTATGGATTCACTACCAGGATCTCACCATTCTACAAAGAAGTGATCATCCATGTCAAGAGAGGGGTTCGACAGGGTGATACCATTTCACTGAAACTCTTCAGTGCCACCCTCGAGAACATCCTGCGACAACTGGAATGGGAAGAATGGTAGTGAAGATAGACGGTTGGCAACTGCACCACCTCTGCTTTGCTGATGATATCATTCTAATAACACCAAACATTAGCCAAGCAGCACAAATACTGGTCAGCTTCGACCGTGAGTGTGGAAAGGTCGGACTACAGCTGAATCTCATGAAGACAGTGTTTATGAGAAACGGTCTCGCTCCTGATGCTCCATTCACTCTCAATGGAATGACCATCTCCGAATGCAACAGTTATGTGTAATGTGTACCTAGGTCAAGAAGTCAACATGACGAATGACCTGGCATCTGAGTTGCCCAGGAGGAAGAGAGCTGTTTGGATCGCCTTCAAGAGTGTCGAAGAAATAGCTAAGAGGACGAAGAACTTCCTGCTCCGGGCACATTTCTTTGATTCCACTGTTCTTCCTGCATTAACATAGAATGTTGATGACCTGGGCCTCAAAGACCTGGGCCCTACGAAAACAGGATGAGAATGCTATTTGGGTCTCCCAAAGTGGAATCGAAAGAACTATGCTTGGAGTATCACGCTTCATTCAAATGAGAGAAAGAATCTGGAGTTCCAACCTCCGTCCATGGTCAAGACTCAGGGATGCTGTCTTATTTGCCAAGTCGTTGAAAATCAGATGGGCTGGATACGTAATGAGATTTGGAGACGACTACTGGACTAGAGCCATTACCGACTGGATTCCACGGGATGTCAAAAGATCACGTGGCCGCCCACCTACAAGATGATCAGACTTCTTTGTCAAGACCCTAAACGATTGGTTTGAGGATCTTCGTGTTCCTAGAACGAGCAGATGCCATTGGAGTACACTAGCACGCAACAGGGATGAATGGAGATGTTATTGGTGCCCGCTTGAGCAAATCAGTGAGTAACGGAATGTCAAGTGATCAAGTGATCAAGTGAAGTCTTCAATGTCTGCATTTTGTATAGTGGTATTGCTGGGTCAGTGACTTTAGGGTCTGGAGGGATCTCTGCAGCTTGCTGATCTCTTTTGAGATTTATTTTTGAGTCTCTGTATCATGGTTAGTTTATTGAGTTTATTTAGCACCAGAGGCAGTTCATGGGCTTGATGCCAGGCACCCGGAAGAATAGGGAGACGGGGGATCTTTTTGTGAGATCCTGGAGATTCAGTTACAAAATCTGCATGCCTGCAGCTAATGTTCTTTATCTGGGACTTGATATCTCTAAAGGTAAGGTAAAGGTAAAGGCCCTCCCATTGATCGTCGATTTGCTCGAGCAGGCCCAGTAACGTCTCCATTGGAGACTTTGTTGTTACTGTGTCTGGCATATCGAATACTCTTGGTAGCTTGCCGGGCTCTCCGAGAGGGGCGGAGGAATCGAACTCAGGTCGGCCATGTTGGCCGCTTGTAAGGCGAACGCCCTACCCGCTGTGCTATATCTGTAACACTGAGAAAGTATATTCTTGTAGAGTTTGGCAAGGTCTGTGGTATTTTGTTTTTGGGCTGAACCTGGAAGTGTTCAGGGTAGACTTTTCACTCTGCACTCAGGGATATTTTTCTCATAATTATAATAAATTATAATAATGGCAATATAGATAGTTGGACAGGTTATCTTTCTCAATAAAGGGCAGATGCAGACATCTTCCGGGCTGGGGTGATAGTACTGAGGGTAGGGCACTTGCCTGGCATGCAGCCAACTTGGGTTCAATCCCAGCATCCGGTATTGTGTGAGCACCACCAGGAATGTATTCTAAGTGCAGAGCCAGGAGTACGCCCTCCCTGAGCATCACTGGGTATGTCACAACCAACCAGCCAAACAAAAATGATCCCCCCCCAAAAAAATCCCAGATATCTTCCCATTTTATTGTTCAGTAATGTAAAAGAAGTGAAAGCTCTGAAATGACGGAAGTGCGCCTTAAGCACTCCGAGATAATGGGGCGGGGAAGCCCACACTCTTCAGAGGACTGGTATCAGAATGTGGTATACTTGAAACCCTGTCATTAATGTTGACAGTGCTGTAAGTTCGGTGTGCATCAGAAGAGTGCCCTGGAGAAATTCCCTGCAGTGAATTGCTGCTCCTAGCAGACAATGGCCCAGTTACCCACACCCTCCCTCCTTATACAGCCCAAAGCCTGGGTGCTTTACAGTTTATCTGCTTCTTCAGTACCCTGATCTAAGCATGAGAGGGAGAGCATCATAGTTGTGATTGTGGTTATTATTTGGGAAAATGAGTGCTAGAATCTTGACTCTGTTATCAGTTTCCTTAGTGCGTATAAAGCGATCTGTTTATTGGACTTAACTCAGCAAATTCTCTTTTGACCTCACTGTGTAGTTGTGTGACTCACCTTTCTTCTCTCCCATGTTTGTGCTTATTTTGCATCTGTGTGATGGTGGGTGGGCTTATTTCTGGCTTGTGTATACTCTTTTAATGTGTTTTAATCACTGGTGATTGGCACTGATGAGGTAAACCACCCTTCCAAGATTCTGCTGTGAACAAGAGTCTTTTTTTTTTAAATGTAGGAGTATTGCTAATTATTCAGCCACTGATTAGGCTGGTTGAATTGGGCATGAGCTCCATCTTATTTTTTTTTTATTGTATGACCGAGACTTAACCCCAAAAGCTTTGTAACTGCTCTCACGGTGATTCAATGAACAAGAGTCTTGATGCCAAAATGGGAGGATTCACTTGTGTACACCTGGGAAATAATAAGAAAAAAAGAAAGGGCAGGTACAGGGATGGAGCTCCCAGTTGTCATTGTGTCTGAACATGCCATGTCTGCCAGGGGTGATTTCTGTGGGATTCCTTGGAGTTCATTCATGGTGAGGATTTGTGGCTACTAAGAAATGTCCAAACCAGAACTTAATTTTCACTGTAAGATGGCAGTCATGTTCAGACCGTTTTACACTATTTTTACGAGATGATTGTGGGAACTGTGGGAAAATGTGCTTTGTTCAAAGTAAAACTTTGTAAGAAACGAGTTTATTGTTGGGGGAACAGTGTGAAACAGGCTATGTAGTACTACTGGAGAACTAAGTTAGAGTTGTGCTTTCATTTGTAGTCACTTTTAATCAAGCTTCCATCTCCAGTAAAAGAGGACCCTCAGCTTTAGAAGTGATTTCTTCCTGGAGAAAAAGCCCTATTCAGTACTGGGGTGTTGCTGTCTAGGGTCTTGACACTTGGTGCAAATACCTTTCCAGATGGAAGTGAAACACCCTAGTTTACATTAGGGCATAAAGCTTTAGGGTGGGCTTATTGTGTGTGTGTGTGTGTGTGTGTGTGTGTGTTTGTACTTGCATGTACGTACACGTACTCACTCCTGCTCCCACTAACTCAGACACACTTGTGCATTAAGTTGCAGCCACCTGTTCAGATCCACCTCCCCTCACTCATTCTCTCTCTCGCGCGCACACACACAGACACACAACTCATGTTTGTACACATGCTTGTGTATTTACTCATATTTTTTCTCACAACCACTTACACATGAATTCACAGTCCTGTGCCTACCTGCACAGACTCTTGGATATTCACAGTTCAGTTACACAGCCAGACACAGACATGCTCGGCAGTCACATAACGTAAAACACGGACACACTCTTAGACTCATGCCACACACTTCTATTTGTACAACCCACTCATGCATACCTGCTCTTATCCACATGCACGCTACACTCACATACGCACACTTGTGCACTCACTCATGCACATATGCTCTCACCACTCACACAGTTGTCACATGTCACATTTGCCTGTTTTTACACATTCATATGTACTCATGCCCACCCCAACACAATCACTCTCGCACCCTCACACTCCCCAGTGTCAGTGTCACATACTCATGTTCTCATCCGCTTACCCCAGGACAACATTCGTAGTCACACTCACTCTTCTGGGGTGTGATCACCTCAGGTGGAGTTGACCTCTGCCCCACTTCCGTTCTCCCTCTGTCTATTCATCTGTCCACCTGTTGGCTCAAACAAGTTGTTAGAACCAGCCCGCTGCAGTGCCACGTAGCCAGGTATGACTGGGTGCAGCACTGTTTGTTTGTGGTTGTCCTGGTAACAGTGATTTGGCTGTGAGCCATGACAAAGCCAGAAAGTATTTCTGGATTGTGCTTCTTTGGGCCTCTTGGAGCTTTTGTTGGCCACGAGTGGGCACTAACTCCTTTCCCTGTTCTTTGTGCTTCAACCTTCCCAGTGCTCCCAACTGAGAAAGAGAGCTTCTTTTGGAGAAAGTGTGCCTTTCTCTGTAGGAATCTCCACATTTCTGGGATTCCGAAACACAGAGCTTCATGTAGCCATGGGCTGCCCACTAGTTTTCCGGGGCCAGATTTAGGGAAACAGTGCTTGACTCTGCTGTGACTTGGATGGCTATGGGCTGGGCATCATTTCTGAACATTCTTGGGCCACTTCCTGGAGCGAAGAAGATTTTTGTTGAGAGTGGTGGCTGCCCAGACCACAGGACACTGCTTCTCTCTCATACCTGGTCGGGTTCTTGAAGGTTCTGAGTCAGGGCTGTGTTGGGCAGGAGAAGCACGCGACCCGCCCACAGCCCACACTGTAGTTCGTGTGCCTGTGATTTTCAGTTTCATCGGAGGGCAGGACTGGGGCCTAGAGAACTGGGAAACGAAGGCTGTGTCAGCTTCTTCCTGGTTAGGAAAGCCGGGCGCCCCAGGGAATGACCAGGAGCCTCGCATTTCCTCCTGTCAAATGAAAGTAGTGGGAGAAGCAGATGGCCATGAGTGTCCACGTGGCCCTGGAGATGGGACAAAGCAGGTGAGCATGCCCTATTGTTACTGACTGACTGAATCCCTGGATAGCCACCTGCAGAGCGGGGATGCGCCACAGATGCGCTGGCCGAGAGCAGGGGTGTGTGATGGATGGGGTGTGAAGCCAGGTGGAAGTGGAACTGCTGCGTGGGCCCCAATGTCCGAGGAAGCTGTCCTGTCCTTTGATCTGACAGGCGTCTCTTGGAAGCCTCTTGGAAAAGTCACTTGCCACTTGATGACGGTGTTTTTTTTTTTTTTATAGTCAGGGTTAATGGAAATATGAATTTTTTCTTACCCATGGGAGACTTTTCTCTCGATTTTCTAAGTTGGTGTTTGTGCGTTTTCCATTGCAGATTCTACTAGGGTTTATTAGAGGTCATCTTTTGTCAGATATTTACTGCATTCAGTAACACTCTGACTGTGGGAATCCAGTAGACTCTCTGAGGGCAGGCTAGAGCAGAGATGAATTTGCAGACTGAGGTGTCTTGCTCAGATGACCGTACCCCGGCTCACTTTTTCAGGAGAAGGACCATTCTGTGGACATATCTGTTGTGTTTACTAAGTGTATCACTTTGGAGAATAGACCCAGTGCCGACGGGATAGAGTGCCAACTGTTAGGCAAGATCCTGAGTGCAAGTTGTAAGCTTTGTATTGCTGTCTCTGAAGGGGGCTTGCTGCCGGGAGTCCAGTCTGTGGCATGTCCTCTGCTTTCCTGGAGGTACCTACCCCTGGGCCAGGTGGGGTAGGGTGGTCTCTCTGTATTCTGGGCTGCAGGAGGTGTGAGCGTCTTTAGCTTCTGACTAGAGCCCTCTATGGCTGGTGTTTCTTTGTCATGGGGGCCTCTCCTTAGTCCTCTCGTGGAGTGTGCATGCTTCTAGACAATGCTTGTTTAAGAAACCATGAACATATTTTATGTTTTAGGACATTACTGCGTTTACAAAGAATTTAAACAGACGGCACAGAGGATTCCCTGTATCCACTGTCTTTTCTTTTGGGGTTTAGGACCATCTTGGTTTGGTACTGTACTTTTGCTACAGTTATAAGGGAATATCGATGCATTCTTGATACATCACATCAGCTATGTAATATTATATCTCAATTTGATAAGATTGAAGTGAGGCTCATAGTGTACATCAGCATTCATTCCCAGTGTTACTCTGGGGATATATATGGCAATATATAATGGCATGTATCTGCCATTACAGTATCACATCAAAATTTTCACTGCCTTGGGGCTGGAGAGATAGCACAGTGGGTAGGGTGTTTGCCTTACATGCAACCAACCCCGGGGGTTTGATTTCCAGCATTCCATATGGTCCCCTGAGCACTAACTCCAGAGTAACTCCTGAGTGCAGAGCCAAGAGTAACCCCTGTGCATGGCCGGGTGTGACCCAAAAAGCAAAAAAAAAAATTTTTCCCTGCCTTAAACATCTGTGTTCCACCAACTCATCATTCCTTACCCCCTCAACACACACACACACACACACACACACACACACACACACACACCACCAACAATAACGACAATAACGACAAAGCAAGCTCTGGCATCCAGTGATCTTTCCCACTTAGGGACGTGCTTTTTATCTGTAAGATGTAGGTTCTTCCATGTCTTTTCATGGCCTGATGGCTCATTTCCCTTTATGAGCTTGGTAATGCTTCATAGTTTTCAAGGACAGGAGCTTGGATTTCTGGCACTTTTTCTATTAGTGTGTCAAACTTAATGCTGCCCCAGGAGTCATGTGTGTGCCCAGTGGTCTGGAAGAATGTCACAGATTTCTTTGGTTGCCGCCATTGTAATTTCTAACTCATTCAAAATTGGTGCATGTTGGTTTTACATGTGTTTGTTCACTTATTCCTTCGTCATTCATCAAATATGACCACATAGATATAAATATAAATACATATCTATTTATGTTCAAGAGGAGGTAAAAGATTGTGTTTCTACTTTCCAGGATTCTTCGGGGTAGAGGCAGTCAACCATCAAACCGGTGGTTCTGGGCTAAGAGGGCTATTATATGTGTTGGATGGGGTTGCTCAGTGGGAGAGATGGGGTGTCAGGAGAGAGGGCCCCTGTCCAGACGGGGTCATGAGTCAGACCCGATGATTTACATGTCCTAGACAAGTGAAAGGCTGTGTATCATGGAACTTTTTACTAAGAGAAGTGAGAGACATATAATTGGTCACCAGGACAGAGACCAAGGTCACCAGCTATCCATGCCAGATTACAGGGAATTAGTCAGATGTCCCGAGATTTCTCCTTTCTCTGCATTTCCAGACAGGAACAACACAAGGCAAGTGAAGGGAACTAAGCATTGGCAGACACAAGGTACTGGCCTGCTCATGACGCAGGTCTGATCCTCCCTTGCACTGAGAGCTTGATATAAAAATGTGGGCACACCTGGCCATGCTCAGGGCTGACTCTTGGCTTAGGGATCACTTTTGACAGGTTCAGGGGACCATAGGGGATGTCAGGGTTCTAGTGCCCTCTCTGCTGTGCTCCCCACTCTGGCACCATTGCAGGTCTTGTGAGGTGGTGACTCACCTCTGTGTCCATGGCTGTGAAGAACAGAACTCCTTGGCATTTCGTTGGAGCCACTCTCCTGTCCTGTCGTACTCAGTTTCTTTCCTTTGGCTGCGACCTCTTTGGGATACTTTCAGCTCCCTTGAGGGTTTGCTCCCTCTGTCAGAGCAGTAGCTTCGACTCACAGAGCTCTTTGGGGGAGCCATGGCTTCTTTGTGCCAGTCCTTTACCTGCTTTCCTTATCAGGAGTGACTTGCACTAGGTTGTAAGAACTTCCTTTTGATTAGCTACCAGCAGGGATTCATTTCCTGGACTCCAGGTTTGCTTTGCTTTAAAGTCCATGTATTCTAGTGATAAACATGTGGGAAAGTGGTCGTGGCATGGTCTCTATTTGGAACACACAATGCAGTGGCTCTAGGTACCAAAAACTCAGATAAATGCTTTGTTTCACTTTAAAGGTAAACATAATGAGAGCGTGTTTTCTTTTTTTTTTCTTGTTTCTGTGAACCACCATTTATTTTTTTCTTTCTCTTTTTTTTTAAAAAACTTTTTATTAGTGAAACACCACGAGGTACAGTTGTAGACTTGCAAATTTTTGTGCTTGGATTTCAGTTATACAATAATCGAATACCCATCCCTCCACCAGTGCCCATTCTCCACCACCACTGATCCCAGTATCTCTCCCTCCCCCCCATCCCCCCCATCCCACCCTGACTCTGTGGCAGGGCATACCCTTTTGTTCTCTGAGAGCCTGTTTTCTTTACCTTGATTTGCAAATATAAGTTTCTATCTGCTTTGTGAATGAAATTTCCTAGTGACCCAGCAGCCACTCACCATTGCAGGCTGCAGGTGAGTTGTTCAGCTTTGATTCTGATGACTTTCTGATTGCTACGTGTCTGCCTTCTCAGTGCACTTCCAAGATAAGAGGGTCCTGAGTACCTTCTTCTACTTATTTTTTTTTTCTTGCAGGTGTGGGGAACACCCGATAGTGCTGGAGGGCTCTGCCCAGTTCTGTGCTTTGGGCTCACTTTTGGTGGTGCTTGGGAGACCGTGTAGCTCCAGGGATCAAGCCAGACTCCCAAGGGCAGAGCATTGCCTAGAGGACCTCTGGCCCAGAGGACCTTCTTATCACAAATCAAAAGTGACTCATTGTGGGATTCATTGCTGCACTTGGTACAGTAGCTAAGATATGAAATCAAACTAGGTGTCCAATGACAGATGAATGGATTTTGAAGATGTAGTATATATACACAGTTTAATACTATGCACCTGCAAGGACCAATGAAATCATGCAGTTGACTGTGATGTGGTTGGAATGTGAAGATACCATGTTGAGTGTACTAAGCCAGAAGAAGAAAAACAACACAGGACGGTCTACCTCACTTATCAGTGGTATATAGAATACTGCGACCACGGTTGACTCCAATGTTTAAAGAGGAGAAGGGCAGAGAAGAAAAAAAAAATCAACGGGGTCAAGAAGAGAATGGGAAGTAATGGGTGAACAGGCTTCAGGGCTTCAGTTATCCCAGTGATATGAGTAAGGGATATACCATATACCCCAAACACAAACTCAACAGAACTCAAAACATGAGCTCTTAAACGACTGGAACTTTGTAAAGTGACTGTCAAATTGACAAGCCGGGATGGGGTGACGGTTGGGGTGGGAGGGAATAAGAGAACCCTGGTGGAGGGAAGCTGACGCTGATGATGGGATTAGTATGCCTAAGGTGGGATATATGCCTAAGATTCATCTACCAATAACTTTGTAAATCACAGTTCTTTAGTAGAACTAAATTTTTAAAAAAGTGACTCCTGGAGATCTAGCAGACACCTCTCCAGCCTCACCTGTGAGAGGAGGCAGGTGTGCATCCCCTCCACACACAGTGCACACTGTGCCCGTGGCGGTGCTGTGCAAAGGTTCCAGAGTTCTGCTAGGAAGTTTCGTGCCTTCTTTCTCCCAGTGTGTCTGATGGTAGAGCAACGGTGGCCTCTAAGCCCAGCACTAAGCCCTTCCCCGTTGCAGCAGGGGATGAGGGGCTTGCTCTGATGGCTGTCCTACCTGTGACTTTCTTCCTGAAATGGGACGTGGGCTAGTACGGGCAGCCCAGCTTGCCTCCTTTGAGCTTCCATGGGCAGGGTGGCATGATGTCAAGGGTCCTGTCTCAATTAGGGAGATGTGATGAAGAGCTTTTACCATTGTTACTCCTCAGAGCAGGAAGCACAGACTTTCTCTGCAGGCTCTGCATTGGCTGTTAACTTTCTAGCAGCATACAGTTCCAACATTTTGGCTTGGCCTGGACCTGCCTCTAGGTAACATAGCTCAGACATCCCCTTGCGAATTACTTGGGCCGTTGTAGGTCTTGTCTTGGCCATTTGAGCCTGTTTCTAGTTCTTTCTTGGTTACCTAAATTGAGTACCTAAATCTCTGTCTGATGCTCAATTGGACATTTACGCGAAGATCACCTTTTAAAATTAAAAAGAAATTACTGTTTTATTTATTTTGAGAGATTAAATAATTCATTTTTATTGAAATGTGAGGCTTATTTAGTCTGGCAAACTCCCCGTGGCGTACCCAATATGCCAAATACCAGTAACAATGATGGGTCTCATTCTCCTAGCCCTGAAAGAGCCTTGAATATGGCACTTTAAAATCTCAGGGCTAAGGCGAAGGAGATGTTACTGGTGCCTGCTCGAGGCAATCGATGAACAACAGGATGATCGTGATCGTGATCGTGAATGTGAGGCTTAGCATAATAATAAAATAAGCAAAATTTACAATTGAACATTGTCAGTGTTGTATTCTAAACCTCTGTGTGTTAGACTTGGCAGATATTATTGTTACCTAGAGAATCAAAGAGCTAATTGCTTAGCTATTGCTGGGGGCAGACTATATTCTTTTGTTTAAAGATTTTTAAAAATTTCATTAATGACCATACACAATTGAGTTTTAGACATAACAGTATTGCAGCACTGATCCCACCACCAGTGTCAACTTCCTCCCACCAAAGTCCCCAGGTTTCTTCCCATCCTCTCTTCTCTTCCAGTCTGCCCTCTTGATGGGCACCTTTCAGTTACTGATAGCTGAGTGTTAGGTTGACTATTTCAACACTAACTAGTCTCATTGCCTTGGCGAGCATATTTGGTGGTTATACTTCGGATCTCATGTTTTCAGTGTCGTTGAGTCTGTGCTTTGGATGTACTGCTCTACAGCTCTCCTCATCACCTGTACATCACCTGGGTCTCCCCCATGCCTTGGCCCCTGTTCTTCCATTACTTCCCTCTCTTAGGTATTTCCTCTCCCCCTTGATTTCTTTCCTTCTCTGCCTTAGGTACCCCTTCCCCTTTCCTATATTGCATTTTACATCCATTTATTCTGCACACCACAGGCAAGTGAGATCATCCTGTGTTTGTTCTTCTTCTGACTTCATTCAGTATATTTTCCAGTTCCAACAAGGTTGCAGCACAGTGCATGGTTTCATCCTTCCTTGCAGCAGCGTAGTATTCCATTGTGGATATACATCACATCTTCATAATCTGTTCATCTGCCATTGAACACTTAGGTTGATTCTATGTCTTATCTACTGAGTGCAGCAATGAATAATGGTGTGTATATGCCCTTTTGAATGAAGGTTTTGTTTTGTTTTTTGTTGGGGAAAATGGGGAAATGTCCCAAAGTGGAATTGCTCAATTCTCTGTTTACTGAAAACTCTCCATACTGCTTTCTACAGGGGATGAACCAGACAACAATCCCACCAGCAGTGGATGAGAGTTTCTTTTTCACCACATCCCCACCCACTCAGATTTTTCCTACTCTTTCTGATATATGTTGTCACTGGTGTGAGATGGTATCCTGTTGTTGTTTTGATTTGGATTTCTCTGATGATAAGTGACGCTGAGCATTTTTTCTTATGCTTACTGGCCATCCCCATCTTCCTCTGGGAAGTGTCTATTCGTTTCCCCTCCCCATTTGTTGATAGGGTTCTTGAATTTCTTTTTATTGATCTTTGTGAGTATTTAATATATCCTGGATAACAAACCTTTATCTGATGTGTTAACTGCAAATATTTTTTTCCCATTCAGTTACCCATCTTTTAGCTTTAGCCCTTGGGTTTTATTTATTTATTTATTTATTTATTTATTTATTTATTTTTGCCATGCAGAAGCTCTTTAACTTTTTTTTTTCCCCTTTATTGTATTTTATTTTTTTTTAAAGTTGTAGATTTACAATTTTTTGTGCTTTGGTTTCAATTATACAATGATCAGATACCCATCCCTCCACCAGTGCCCATTTTCCACCATCATGGATAATATCCCTCCCACCCCCATTCCCCCATCCCCCCTGTCTCTGTGGCAGGGCAATCCCCTGTGTTCTCTCTCTCCTTTTGGGTGTTGTGGTCTGCAAAAGAGGCATTGAGTGGCAAACATGTTCAGTCCATAGTCTACTTTCGACATGCATCTCCCCTCCTGGGAGGATCCTCCAAACATCCTTTATTTGGTGCTCCCTTCTCTATCTGAACTGCCCTTTCCTCTAGGATACCCGGCTGGCCTCTAAGTTATGGAGTAATTCTCCTGGTGCTGATCTCAGCTATTCTTGGGTATTAATCTCATACTTTGTTACTTTATATCCCCCAGATGAATGCAATCTTTCTATGTCTATCCCTCTCTTTCTGACTCATTTCGCTTAGCATGATACTTTCCATATTGTACCACTTGTATGTAAATTTCATGACTTCATCTTTTCTAAGAGCTACATAGTACTCCATTGTGTAGATGTACCAAAGTTTCTTTAACCAGTCATCTGTTCTTGGGCATTCAGGTTTCTTCCAGTTTCTGGCTATTGTAAAGAGGGCTGCAATGAACAAACAAGTGCAGATGTCACTTCGACTATACATTTTTGCCTCTCTGGGATATATTCCCAGGAGTGGTATTGCTGGGTCAAATGGGAGCTCAATTTCTAATTTTTTGAGAATCGTCCATACTGTTTTCCAGAAGGGCTGAACCAGTGGACATTCCCACCAACAGTGAAGGAGTGTCCCTTTCTCGCCACATCCACGCCAGCATCGGTTGCTTTTGTTCTTTTGAATTTGGGCCAGTCTCTGAGGTGTGAGATGGTATCTCATTGTGGTTTTGATCTGCATCTCCCTGATGATTAATGATGTAGAGCATTTTCTCATGTGCTTTTTTGCCATTCGGATTTCTTCTTTGAGAAAGTTTCTGTTCATTTCATTGCCCCATTTTTGGATGGGGTTGGATGTTTTTTTCTTGTGGAGTTTAACCAGTATTTTGTATATCCTGGATATCAACCCCTTGTCAGATGTGTATTCGGTGAATATCCTTTCCCATTCTGTAGACTGTCTTTGTATTTTGGTCACTGTTTCTTTGGAGGTGCAGAAGCTTCTTAGTTTAAGATAGTCCCATTTATCTATCTCTGTTTTCACTTGCTCGGCCAGTGGCGTGGCATCTTTGAAGATACCATTAGCTTCAATGTCATGGAGGGTTTTGCCAGCTTTATCTCTCTATGCCAAGAGCTCTTTAACTTTATGTAGTTCCAATTATTTATTTTTTATTTTGTTGTCTTTGCCATTGGTATCAGATCATTGAAGGCAACTTTGAGATCCAAAACTTGAAATGTCTGTCTTCCTATTCCTCAGTGTACTTTATACTTTCTGATCGGATCCAGAGGGCTCTTGGAGGAACCTTGTAGGTCCAGGTGACCTAACCTGGCGTGGCAGAAATGATGGACTGGAATGCAGGTTGGCACCCTGGATATACTTGGATGACAAAAAAGACATGCGTCAGCTTTCTGGGAGGCTGCATAGGGTCCCAGAGGGCCTGGGAGAGGCGTATTGGGTCCAGGAGATCCAGCTCAGGGTGGTGTGGCAGATAGTGCAGAAATGGCTCTCTCATCGTCACTGTGATCTGGATTTCCCTAAGGTTAAAGTGACACTGAGCACTTTTTCATGGCCCACTGGCCATCTGTCTGTCTTCCTCTGAGATGTGTCTGTTCAATCCTTGGAGGTCACTGTAACTCGCCTCCTTGAGACTTGAGAAACTTGGGGCTGAGAAAGTGAAGGAGCTTTCAAGGTTATGTGCCAAGATCCCAAGACACCAAGAGGCTGGCAGCTGGCAGTTCTGCCCCCACCGGCCTGCCCACAACTGCATACTTCCTGGAGCCTTAGACAGCTTTGTTGACGCTGCTTCAAGTTTAAAGTGCCCCATTTTAGAGTCAAGGAAAACGTCGTTCTCCCAGCTCTAGAGGAAACCTGTTGCAATGTAGTGTGTGGGCTTTTAGACCCCGCGTTGGTATTTCTGAGTGTCTGTCCCTCAGGTGTTCTCAGAAGGGGATGTGATACAGACATCGGAGCATGAGTAGGTAAGTGGCTTCTCCAAGGAGATACCCAGGGGTTGGGGTGGGGTGGGGTGGGGGCACTGAGCAGGCTGTGAAGTCGGTGGGCACGCACAGGGATCCATAAAGCAGCTCTGTTCCCGTCCCTCCCATCCCTGCCTGTGTGTACTCTGTGTCCAGGGCAGCTCACCCGCTTTCCAGGCTCGGGAAGAGATCCCTGTTTCCTTCTCATGCTACACCTGAGACTGTGGTCAGTGTGGCAGCCACCTCTGTGCCTGCCTTCTGGTTGTGTGTTGCTCTGGCCAACACCAGAGGCCCCTCCTGCACGTGGTGTTCGTCTGCCCTAGGACTTCCAGGATGTTCTGGCAAAGGTCTGTCACAGCACCTTTCTGGGAACTGCAGATCTGCCTTCCAGGGCATGTGTTTCTCGCAGGAGTGGAGTATAATTTCCAGGTCCCAGTCATGACTTCCGTAGGATTTGATCAGTTCCCAGAGCATCTGGTGGTGCTCTGCTCTGCACAGGCCTTTGCCAGGCAGGATGACTTCCGAACCGTCCAGGGTATTTGGGACCCATGAGAGTCCTGCAGTTGTTTTTATCTTCGGGTGGATTTCTGGGAGCTGCTCTTGCATGACTTTCCTGGTGACGTGTGCGTCTTGTTCATTGCAATGGCATTCACAAGTGTGGCATGAAGTTCGATTGAATGCCCAATTATACAGAAATGGCAGGTAGTGGGGATGGGGAGACAGACTGCCTTTGTGAAGATTAATAACTTAGCTCAGGGAACATGCAAGAAAACTCTGCCATTCCCGAGTGCCTGTATGATGGGAAACCACAGCTTTTGGCTGGAACTTATTAGCAAGGAGAGAAAAATAATTGGTGGAGCGTGTGCCCTGTGGGATGCTATGCCGGCGTATGCCTGGGAAGTGTCCTGAACCACACAACCCAGCAGGTGTTCCTGTGATGGGTGGGCCCCCACGAAACTTCGGTGTGTGAGCTGCACCAGTGGGTGCTGCCGTGTATGTGAGGCATCTGGAGATTTGGGTGGCAGTGACCTGGACAAGTTGCAGCTGCACCTCACCTGCACTTCCTCTTAGAACAGGGTTTGTTATTTCATAGGTTGGATGCATCACTATTGTTTTAGAAATTATGGTCCTTGAGATCAGTGAGGTGGTCAGGCTCTTTACCACTGAGTTGTGCGTATGTTCCAACTTTTTTTTTAATGTTTATTTATTTATTTATTTATTTTGCTTTTTGGGTCACACCCGGCGATGCACAGGGGTTACTCTTGGCTCATGCACTCAGGAATTACTCCTGGCGGTGCTCGGGGAACCATATGGGATGCTGGGAATTGAACCCGGGTTGGCTGCGTGCAAGGCAAACACCCTACCCGCTGTGCTATCGCTCCAGCCCCTCCAACTATTTTTGTAGCCCTGCATGTGGACATCAGCCACCAGTGCTCCTGCATCCATGCAGGTAGAGTTCAAGGTCGCATTCAGGCTACCAGACAGCTATGTGACCTTGAACCAGAGCCTCTTTCTCTGGGCTGCACTTGGCTCTTCCTGTAAAGTGCGAGTGCTCCCTTTTTCTTTCCAGGTAGAGATGAAAAGAAATACATGAAAGTTCTTAGCACTGGCCACGGCACATAGTTCAGAATGGGGAAGGCATTGTTCATTGAATCCAAGAGGGCAGACAATACTGGCCTTTCAGTTCCTGCACCTTGCTGGCTCTTTTTGTTCTTGATCTTTGTTCTTTTGACATGTGGTGGGAGAGAACCAGTTTGGTTGGTAACAGATTGTGCCATCTGCTGCATGCCCATGGGGCTGTGCAGCAGCTCCTTACCAGATCGTCATTCTGGTAACCATGCCAGACCTCAGAGGACGCCCAGCGCCTTATAGAGGAGGTCGGGGCTGAGGAGTGGAGCTTGAGCGTCTCTGGTTGGTAGCCGGTGCGTTGCAGGGTCTTTGTTATGACTTTGGTCTTCTATTGCTATTTGAGGCAGAGTATTTGTTTCCTCTGCCTTGTAGGGCCTTTCAGACGCCATCCAAGGGAGTTTGCAGGTGCAGGTGTGCCTTTTGCTGGGTCACTGTTGATCGCACATTATTAAGACTGCCAGGTTTGTGGCAGCGCAGTGGTTTCTGCTCCTGGCGGGCCTGGAGCAGCTGTTCTGGAAGAGACCCCCTGTTCTTCTCATTGTGGTCACTGTCCTTGATAAGGGCTGTTTCTTGGGAGGTCTTCAGGGTGCCAGGGTAAGCCCTCACCTGGCTTCCAGTCCTCACTCAGACATGGGTGCCTTGTGCTCAGCCAAGCCAGTGCAGGAGAAGTTGCAGAAGAATATTTTCCTGAAATCTGAGTCACTGAACTGGTCCTTTCTCCTGGTTTAATAAAAGTGTAGGCAGTGGCTGGTTTGAAACCTGCCAGAGGTTTGGAGTCAGATTATACAGGCTGATGCTGGGATTTTCACCCTGGGTTCACTGACCTACACCTTTGTATCTGTGTGTGTCATAAGTATTTGTGGTGTATGTTTATGTGTGCACATTTGCACTTTGAACAGGTGTGTATAATGTGGTCAGGTGTGTGTTTGACTGCTTTCCTTAGTGTATTTCCATATATGTAGGTTGCACACCTGTCCAAGTCTCCATGGTATATGTGCATATCTATATGTGCATTAACAGTGCACATATGTATATGTGTGTCTTGGAATGCAACTTTAATATCCTTTTCTTAAATTCACAAAGGTGGAAGAATTGATTGATTTGTGAGGTTAACCCAAGGGCCGTTGTGACTTTGTTTTGGTTTTGGACCACACGTAGCAGTGTCAGGGTTACTCCTGGCTCTGCACTCAGGAATCACTCCTGATGGTGCTTAGGTGACTATATGGGATGCCGGGATTGAACCCAGGTTGCCTGTGTGAGCCATGCACTCACTTTGCTATATTATTTCTCCAGTCCCAAGCTATGATTCTTTAGGGCACAGCACATGAGCTAATGTTGTTCACGGTGCATTTCTCACTCATGTTTTATGACAGATTGTCTCAAAGGTATTAAATCATTTCAGAAAAAAATGCTTATTAAGTTAAATAATTGGAAGTTTGAGATGAATGAAAAGGAATCTCCTTTAATGCAATTCCTTTTAATTCTGTTGTATAATTAGATAGCAATAACATATTTCAAGCCTTCTACCTGTCAAGCATATATTTCAAGCCTTCTTTCTATCTGGCAATCATTGGGTGAGAGCCTTGTAAGGAAGATGCATTCACCAGTATGGTTTTTTTATATCCTGCATATGAGAGAGATAATTCTCTTTAAGTCTCTCTGACTAACTTCACTCAGCCTGAGAGACTCTCTAAGTTCCACTTTGTATCGGCAGATTTCATGCATTTATCTTTTTTTTTTACAGCCGAGTAATATTCCACTGTGTATATGTGTCATAGTTTCTTTATGCAGTCATATATTCTTGGAAATTTGGGCTATTTCCAGAATTTGGCTATTGTGCTTTCTTTAAGTTTAAGAGGGAAATCTCTTCACAAATTAAGGAAAATAAAACCACTCAGCTTCATAGTAAACCTTTTGTGGAAGACTTTCTGCAGGTAGAGGAACAGTGAAGACAGCTCAGCAATGAACATACATTGTCTTCTCACCTGATGATGAGCACAGAACCTGGCCAAGGAGCCAAACCCACCCAGCTCTTAGCAGCAACATATGCCTGTCCTTGCATTGTTTGCCGGTTACTGGCATTCCTACCATCTCCATGACCATGAGTGTGGTTTCCATGAGTGTAGGAATCAGAGCTGAGTTCCTAAGGATCTGCTTACTAACTATTGTGGGCTTCGGGTGCTTCTCATTGTGGCCTAACCCTGTCTTGGAGTCCCACTTATGCCTGGGTGCTTTGGTGTGATGGCACCAGTTCTAGAGATAACCGTTGATTCCACATGGAACACACTGGTACACAGTAGCTCCATCCAAGGTCCTTAGAAAGATGGTTTCAGTGAATGTCTGACCCCAGGGCCAAAGGGTAGAAACCTGGGTCAGGTTTCTCTCTTTGCTTCTTTAGCAGTCACACGTGTTAAAGACACTTAACACATGGCAGTGATCATGTGTGTTGATAGTAACAATTAGTAAAAAGGAAAAATGAAATGCTGAATTTTTCTTTAATGTCTTGAATTGGGGCAGACTATATGAAAACGTGGCAGTTCAGATCTCCAATCAGCAGATGCAGTGTATTGGCACAACATTTAATCACGTGAATATATTTTACTTTCAAGAGGATGCCCACAAAAGAATGCATGCATTAGAAACTCCTTCTCGCAGGAACGGCCAAATTTCTGATTGGGAACAAAGATGTGGGGTGGGAGTGGCACTTGCTTTCTGTTTTGGAGTCCAAGTTTCTAGATTTAGGTTCGTGCTAGTGTCTAGGTGACCTCGGTTTTCAGTGTTTTCTTTTCCCTCCCTAAATGTAGGGATGTATGTACAGTGTCATCCTATACCTCAAAAAGTCATTCAGGGAACCAGTGGCCTAGGGCAGTTTCTTTCCTCAGCTTCTGGGCGTACCATGAGCTTCTAGGAATGTCCCCATTTGTCTCTCAGGGTCTGAGCCTGTGGGCCACAGGGCTGCTCATTCTGAAAACCAGAAGTACCAGTAGTTCATGACCTTATCACGATCTCATCCCCTAATTCTCCTCATTCAAACGAAATAACAGGTTTGTTGACAGTATGTACTTGCCCTAGAGAATCAGAAGATAATGTCTGTAAAAATAATGAATAGTAATTTTGCCCTTACTGAAAACTATTTTTCATTTGAAGACTCCAAAAATAGAAAATTATACATAGTTGTTTGGGCTTCTTTTGCATTAGTGAAAAGACTCTCACTTAGCTGGTACTTTTGTTTTCCAGCAGTGTTGAATATGTCCCACCTGGTCCAGTGGTAGGAGCATGTGGTGTTCTGTTTCTGCAAAGAGCTGGGGAGCTTTTAAAAGTTACCTTGGATCTAGTTTAAGCAACATGTAATCATATGACATCGAACTGAGATGTCTTTCCTTATACATATCATAGACTTTAAAAACTCCTTTCAGAAAATGAAAGTAAAGCTTAGCTTTCTTAGGGGAATGCCCGGAGCCAACTCATACAGAAAATTCACAAAGAAAAGCAATCAAGCATTTAACCTCTTCTTTCATGACCTGTATCTCAGGATTTCCAAATACACAGCTTAAAGGGGGGCACAGTTCATGTAGCAAAGAATTCTGGTTGACAGATATTTAGAAAGTGATAGAATAGTGCCAGGTTATGGACAGCTAATCACTGTAGGCAACAACAATGACCCTCAGTAACCTTCATGGTCTTAAAGAGGAAGCTGGTCCGGTCATGTGCCACCAATGAAAGGACAGACTGCACCTGTGCTGAGTCCCTGCCAGAAATCCAACCAGAACCATGGAAAGCTCAGACCTGCCCTTGATGGAAACACAGGGCTAGAAAGTCTGCAATGTGATTCCAGCAGGGTCAGTGAAGCCCAGAATGGAAATTCTAATAAGCGCAGAGAACCTCTACTATAGTTTTAAAATTAATTGCAGTAGAACTAAGAACTTATATTGCAAAGAAATTGTAGACACACATTAAAGGAGAAACATATATCTTTTGTGTTTTTGAGGTACATACCAAAGAGTAAAATTGCTGGATCATCTGAAATTTCTGTTTTTTAAAATTTTTTGACAAGTATTTATACTGTTTACCATAGAGGCAGAACTAGATACAGTATCATTAACACGTTAAAACAAGTTTTAACAAACTTGTAATGTGTGGATTCTGATCCAAAACACCAGACAAAAATAAAAGATCCATATCAAAACAAAGAAAGAAAACCTTCAAGAGATACATCTGAACATGTATAGATCAGTGTTTTCCGGTTGGGGATCATGATCCAGAGGGACACAGATGAAAATCAAGTAAGTGAGGGTTCCCTGGCATGGGACTGTAGAGACACTGACAGCCCAGGGTGCAGGTGCACAGGCTGGGAAGGCACAGCACTGGGTGAGGGGGATTGCTGGCTTCCCTGGATGATGACAAGGGATCAGTATCAACAGTATTGGTCTTTTGTTCTATTAAAAATATATTCTCTCGGCCTAATCAATGGCTGAATAAATAGCAAATACTCCTACACTAAAATTAAAAAAAAATTAAAAAAATAAAAAATAAAAGTGCATTCTCTCAAAGTGCATACTTAAGTATTTATGGACCAGGTGAGGTGGTGTCTGGGGTTGACTTTAAATGACTTTCTTGGACTAATTCACCCACGTCTAAGGTTTCAGCTCTTTGGACTACAGATTCATTTCTGTGCTATAATTGCATTATAAATCTATAGCAGGTTGGAGTATTTAGAGCCATTTCCCATAATGGGAATTTGGGATAGCTATTTAGTAATATTTGCTTGGTTATATTTCATTGTGTTATAGACTCTTGATGGTATGAATCTTAGCTTTGCAACTTACTGTAATGTGAACTTGGGCAAGTTGCTTCATAAATTATGTTTGTGGAACACATACACACACACACTCACACACGCAGTGACGTTCTTGTGGGTGGTGAGGGTGCTATTTAAAACTGTGGGTGCCATTCTCTTGGGAATGATGGCTAAAGAGCCTGCAAGATTCTGATAACCAGGACTCCCAGGCCCCATAGCATGGCACTGTTGTGTCAGGGGCAGTTGATGTTACCAGGCATGACTGTGACAATAGTGACTGTAGTTGTTTTTATTATTAGGCAGATTGCCTACTAATTTATCATTATTATTATTATTATTATTATTAAGCAGATTGCATCTTTCCTATCTGGTGGCTTAAGACGCATGAGACTGTCTGACCTTCCTTACTGGAGACTGATGATATCTAGAGAGATATTGTGCCTGCCTGAAGGAGAGTTTCATAGAAAAATCTGCTTTTAAACAATCATTCCATGCCATGGTTTGTTTCAAAGTAGCCAAAGTGCATCTCACTCTTTTTTCTGGGAAAACTCCCTAAAGGGCTTACCTTTTAATGTGATTTGCTAATGGAGAGAAATCAGGCAAAGCTTGGGTAAGACCTTGGGTGTGTAATGAAGAACTGTGGATGCTTAAGAATTAAAATTGAACTTAGATTTGTATGAGATACTGAGCTTCCTGGCACTTTTGCTGTTGTGGTTGTTCCCAGGGTGATTGGTGAGACACTAAGTGATGGTGAAAACCAGGAATTCTTGAATAAAGGCAGCCCCCTATGGGGAGGAAAAGTTTTTAATATCAACTAAGCAATACACTAATAGCCCAGACCAGTATTTCCCAAAGAATGATCCTGGAGCAGAATCAGCAATAAAAACTTGAGAAGCTGAAGAATGTTCTCTGGCCACAGCCTGCCCCTGTGATTCTGAATTCTTGTTGGGGGCGGTAAACCTCTTACACTGTTTCTTTTACTTGGTCATTTCCTATTCCCTTACTTTGTTTCTATATACTCCACATTTCAGTGAGATTATCCAGCATTTCCCCTCTAACTTATTAACATCATACCCACTAGCTTCATCAAAGTTATGATGAAATATGGCTTTTCTTTTTGTAGCCAAGTAACACTCCACTGTGCATGTATGCCATGATTCCTTTACTCACTCATGGATTGTTGGGCACTTAGGTTTCCAGTCTTGGTTATTGTATGTAGTACTGAAATTAACACAAGGGCTGCATATATCTTTTTGAAAATGCATCTGTGTTCTTGAATTACATGCCAAAGAGTAAAATTGCTGGGTCATCTGAAATTTATGATTTTAATTTTTGACAAATGTTCAGACCGTTTTTCAATGAGACAGAACTAAACACAGTCACAGCAGTACCTTATTCATCACAGTCCCCAGCCCTGGGTGTTTCTGGACTATTTTTGAGTGTTGCAGAATTTATTTTTCCTTAGACTTGAAGGGAGAAAGTTCTTTAAGGATTTGTATTTTATAAAATGCACTTGTGCACATGTGTTTATTGCAGCATTGCTCACATTAGCTAAAATCTGGAAACAAACCTAACATCCAAGGCTGGATAAAGAAATTACACACACACACACACACACACACACACACACACAAAATGGAATACTACTTGGCTATAAGAAAAGACAAGATAATGCAATTTGCCAGATGTGGATGGAACTGGAGGGTATCATGTTGAGAAAAGTCAGCCAGAAGAGAGACAGATACAGAATGACAGGTCTTATATATGGAATATAAACACCCATAGGAAGAGAACAACAAATGACCCAAAGCAACAGAATTTGAGAACTGGTCTACAGAATGGAGCTTACCAGGGACATGATGCATGGAGAATGTGGTAGAAGTCTGGTGTTGGAATGTTATATGCATGAAACCCTGCCATTGTCAGTATTGTAAAATTGTGAACCACAGTGGCTAAAATAAAAGAGAAAAAAAGACATTCTCTGGACTTGGGGTGAGCTTTGGTTAAAGATCGTATCTTTGGTACGTGTGTTTTGACTCCTGGCACACAAACATGAGTGCATGCTCACAACCCCTCTCCCCCATTCTATATAAAGAAACGGAGTCACATACGAATACTATGGCTAGATTTGACTACAGTCATTATGCTTTTAATAATGTTACTATGACAGATTTATTATTTGAATTAGAAAAAAGTCTTGAAGATGATTGAAAATTTTCTTATTCAGTCACTGTGAATGTTATTTCTAATAGCGTTTCAGAGATACAATGTTCTGAGGTGTCCATGTGTCTGACAGGGTCCCAGTGAGCCAGTCTTTCCTCCTTTTTCTGATGTGCGTATCAGAAAGACACTCGGGCGCTTTTTGTCTTTTTAGAGCCTATTCTGAGCGATTCTTGTATTAGTTCAAGAGATCACAATGGGAAAAATCCATGGGGTGACTTTTTGGGTGCTAGAGAAATCATGAAGTTGCTGATGAGGCGAGAACTCAGTGTAGAGCCTAGCTCTGCCATTCTAGTTGTGATGAGCTTCAATTTTGAGCTTCTGTTTTCCAGGTGTTCCCTTGGCTCTTTTTCCCATTGGCAGTGCAGAGGGCTGAGAGTTCCCAACTGAGGAAGCTGCTGTAAGAGCTAGCCGAGAGAACGCACAGAAGCAGCTTGATGAGCTAGAAGCATCATTTAGACGTTCATCAGTCTGGGCGATGTTGTTCTACTGTTAGTATTTCTTCATATGTCAATATGATGACAATCACTTGCAAGTCACGTGCTATTTACTTCCATATGTCATTTAAGGTGAGCAGTATTTGTAGGTGGTTATTGAATGAAACAGCAGCAGATCGTGGAATCCTGTTTATTTTTCTTTGGATTTAATCATGTCTGAAAATAGACAGAAGTGGCTGTCTGTATTTTATGTTCTGATCTGCCCTTTCTTTTAAGTTGAGTGAAGGGACTGTGGTTTCCCCACCTTGTTTGCATGATGTTAACTTAAAATGAATTCCCTAAAACTACCTATTGGGGTTTCCATGAAGTGCAATGAAGCTTAAAGCTTCTCCTGAGGTACTGTTGCCCTGGGTCTTGAAACTGTCTTCCATACCGCAGTTAAATCAGGCCTCTGGTGATTTTGCCATTCCCTGTCTAGGGAATGCCATGGAAGCAACACGAGACCGCTATGTTCAGGCTCACATTTTATGATTTGTACGATGATTAGTTAAGCTCCGCAGGGACAGCTGCCAGTGTGTCTGGCACGAGTGGGTTAGGGAGCCACCACCATGGCTGTTGGTAACCTCCAGGCTGAGCGGAAGCTTTGAAAGGATGCCTCTATGTGTGCAATGTTTCCAGGTCTGCCCTTTGATAGACACCAGGTGGACTTCGGATCTTTTCACCCATGTGTGGGGGCAGTCGGACCTTGCGCCAGAGCACCTGGACTCTGACCTTGTACACTGTGACTTGGGTTCTAGTGGTGAGACTGCTACCTTGGAGAGGTCAGTTCAGTGCCATAAAGTTGGTTTCCTTCACCTGTGAAGAGGAAACTCTTTGAGTGAGGATTTGAGAAATCTCATACAAGTGATTTTTGTCCATTGTATCCTGTGTAATTAAAAAATGAATATGGAACTGCGGTACTGTCTTGCTGCCTGTGGTTGGTGGTCTCGGGCTGCTTCCCACACCCTGGATAGCCAATGGCAATGGGCAGACGGAGGAAACGAGGGACAGGCTGGTTTGTGATCAGTTGCAGTTTGTTCAAATCTGGTCTCCCTCTGCCTCCTTCCAGTCTCACCCACTCCTGTGTTCCTCCTCTGTCCCCCTTGATTCTCCTCCTCCTCCTCCTCTTCCTCCTCCTCCTCCTCCTCTCTTACAGCCTTAAGTTATATTTCCAAATCATGAGGGGTGGGGGTAGCAATTACACATAGGTATGATCAACAGATGGAAAATCCTTCCTTCAGAAGAAACTTCTTCTAGGACAAATTCTCATCCAGCAAGATGACCTGCCTAAGGGCAAAATACCACCTAGGGATGTGTTTCTCCTTTCCTTAGTTCAACAACCATTTAAACATTCATTCTAATTCTACTTCTTAATAATACTATCGCTGGAGCGATAGCACAGCGGGTAGGGCGTTTGCCTTGCACGCAGCCAACATGGCCGACCCGAGTTCGATTCCTCCGCCCCTCTCGGAGAGCCCGGCAAGCTACTGAGAGTATTCGATATGCCAGACACAGTAACAACAAAGTCTCCAATGGAGACGTTACTGGGCCCGCTTGAGCAATAATACTTATCATTTTGTATAGACACAGTAGGAGATACATTAAGCTTGTAGGGCGGCTCTCCTGGGGACATTTGACTATAGATCCCAGAATACAGTGCTGCTCATGCCAGATTAGTCTTTCCTAACCCTAGCAGGGTCCTAATCCAATTGTTACTCTTTGGATCATGACAGAATTTGTTCCTGACCATGCTCTTATATTTAAGTATTATGGCGCTTTGGCCAAGCCCATTTCGATGCCAGGGTAGCTCACAGCTTACCCTGGGTCCATCCAGTCCCTTGTTCGGACCCTGCTTTTGTCATGCTAAGAACTGAGGGCAACTGAGGCTTAAGTCAAGTAGCAGATGTCCAGGAGTAAATATTATTCTGAGTCAATTAACTCCCAAGTTACAAAAACACAGCATTAGCTGTCTTCCTGTGTCTATACATAAAGGACACTGCTCTAAAGTAAACTATGCAAAAGGACATAAGGGAAAGAGAAAAGCAATATTTCACTTACAAATAAAAACCGAGAATCCTTAGAAGCGTTACAAGTCAACAGAGTCTGATTTGGGGATAAAGGTGATTGACCGGTTGGGGAAGCAGAGCACAGAGAAGAAGTTACAGATAAACATAGAGGAATAGGAGTTCCTCGGGAGCACTGTGATGGGTATAACCCAGAAAATTTAAACTCCCTGCAGCCAAGGAGAAAGGATAAACCTTTGTTATCCTACAGTATCCTATTACATATGTGGAAGATTGTCGTTATTTTGGGGTGAGAATCAGTGTGTAGATGGCTGCTTGCATAGTTGATCCAAGAAGACTGTCTCCTTGGTTCATCAGGGTCCTTTGGATATTTGACAAAGGTGTTCTAAAAAAAAACAAAAGAAAGAAACCTTTCTTGTAGTCTCTTTTTTCTTTTTTCCTTTTGGCTTTTTGGGTCATACCTAGTGATGGTCAGGGGTTATTCCTGGGTCTGCTCTCAGGAGGTGCTCTGGGGACCATATGGGACGCTGGAGATTGAACCTGTGTCGTCCGTGTATAAGACAAAACGCCCTGCCTGCTGTGTTATCGCTCCGGCCCCCTTCTTTGTAGTCTTAGATAGGTTTATGTTATGTAAACTACCTTCCTTCCTTCCTTCCTTCCTTCCTTCCTTCCTTCCTTCCTTCCTTCCTTCCTTCCTTCCCCCCTCCTTCCCTCCTTTCCTACCTCCCTCCCTCCCTCCTTCTTTCCTTCCTAGGGAAGCAGGCCTGATGCTGCTCAGGGCTTCCTCTTACCTTTGTGCTCAGGGATCACTTCCGTTGGTGCTCAGAAGACCATATAAGATCCTGGGGATCAAACTGGGATGGGCCACATGGTTAAGTGGACTTAACCCCTGGACTCTCTCCACTTCCTTCGGTGCTCATCCTTAACCCTGTACTATCTCTCAGGCACTGGTCATGTTTCTGGATGTTCTTCTCATCCTACCCACATGACTTTGGAGGCTGGCAGTGGGAGGGGTGTGTACTCCCTGCAGCAAGACTCAGACTTACCCACAGACATATTCCAGGGTATGTAGCTGGTCCACTGAGTGGCCCCACTAAGTTGTCTGCTGTGTTGTGATCCTCCGAGAAATTTTGCTGCCACTACTATGAAACATCCTCCACTCCCCTTAGTGCAGCTTTTTCACCCTCAGGGTGTGATCTGACCACCTTCCTGGGTTTTATTCTCCTTGAGGTCAGGCTGAACATCTCCTTCTCTCTTTTTGCTGCCCTGTGCGTGTTCTGGAAGCATCTTCCTTGCACCCTGGACTTTGCTTACACTGGGCATCTCCACATGACCTTCTCCACTCTACCCAGGTCCCTTTGGGAGCTGCTGTTCTGTGCCTTTTCTTCCCCGCGGCCCCTTTTCTGGCAGATGCTTCCCACCTCGTGTACCCTGCAGACTGTCCCAGATTTTGCAGCAGGAGGTGAACTGTTTCCTTTCTGCCAGTCCATTATAGATACACACAGTGATTTTGCTTTTTTAAAAAATAAATTGGATCTTAACTCCTTGTGTATGCAGCATCTCTAGGACTGGTTCATGTTTAATTCAATTTGAGTTGTCATCGTACCTGCATTCAATGTATTGTGCTGGGGTAACTGATTCCGTTCTGAAAAACACCTTTTTGCTGTTTGGCTTGTGAAATGAATTAAAACTGAGAAAAACTGTGATGGGTTTGAGACTATAGGACAAGGGACTGGAGACTCCGCCCAGCAGACCTGCCTGTCCCTTGTCCCCCACTTCCCTGAGGTGGAGAGATGCGGTTGCACGTGTATTTCCAGGAAGAGACCCTGCCTTTCCCTCTGGCCTGGTTGTACCTTCCTGAGCAGTGCCTACTGTGGCCTTCTTCCCTCCTCGGGACAGGCCCCGGGGCAGGGCTTGGAGTGGAGTCTCGCTGCTTGCTTCAGTGTATACCCCACATCGTTGGCTCCGACCTCCCCTTGTCAGAGATGCTGGGTACTGCTTGCGAGGCACAGTTGGATGCTTGCAATGCAGCATCACAGTCTAGCATGCCTGGTTTTGATTTGAACACCCTCTGGTGCAGGGCACAACAGCTGTTGACAGACATTGGTGAGTTGGCTGAGACAGTCCTGCGGTCAAGGGCACTCGGCTGGCAGGGACCTCTTCAGGCCATCTCTGGGCCATAATGGTTCCAAGCCAAGCTCCTTCGTGATTTACCTTGAAGCCTCGGCTCTGCCCTACCCTTCTTGGTATCGTCGGGAAGGTGTAGGTAGTCCCAGCGGCACAGCGCTATCTTCCCTGGGATGTGACCCGCACTCAGGGAGCTCGCCGCAAGCCTTTCAGAGTCCCCAGTGCCAGTGCTGTCTCGGAGGCCCTGTCTGTACACTTGACTCTCCTGGAGCTGTCATTGGGAGGACTCGGCGCCAGGGCAGGGCAGTGAGCACCCCTGGAGTAGAATCGCCTTCCTGCTGCCGAAGCCCTCTTTGCCGAGAACCTTCAGTGGTCAGCCTTCTGCGGGCAACATCCAGAAGCTTCTTCCTCAGAAGAGCTTGCCCTGCTGTGGGGCTACTGGTGTCCTCTGGGATGGCACCTCCTTCGTTCCTGCTGGCAGTGGCCCTGCTGGCCATTCAGTGCCATTTCCCAGTGCTCTGGGTCTCCAGGCTCGGTATGCTGTGTACCAGTGGGGAGTGAGAACTTCTAGGTAGCACAGGAGTCTGGTCTGTCCCTCAGCCTGTGTGTGGTTGTCTTCCTGCTGTCATCTTGTGGGGTGTATGAGGTGAACTAGAACCTTCTCCTTGCAGACTCGACTTCCCAGGATCATTCCCCCTGTATTTCAGGCCATGGCCCTCAACTAACGGCCTCTCATGTAACAATGACACACTTTGTCCTACACTGAAGCACCTTGCACCTTGCTTCGGGCTTGTAGCTATATTCCTGTCTTAGAAGCATCTACCTCTGTTCCAGGTTACGGCCCATCACCTTCATTCTCTGGCATTCCCTTGCAGTGCCCTGTGTGGATATTTCCACCGTCAGGAGTAAAGGGTGATTGTTTCTCACTTGACTCCTTGTAGAGCCGGTCCATAGACGTTTATCACTATTTCTGCAGAGATGAGTGAGCATCAGAGCCATGAACATTGGGGGAGCAGCTTCCTGTGGAAGAGCTGTAAGGCCCCCCAATCCCTCCCGAGCCCTTGGATCTTGCTGTTAAAGCATGCAGCACTGTGCTGCACTTGACCGTAGTTCAGTGTTAGGGTCTGCCCCAGCCTAGGGACACAGCCTCCAAGAGTGGTCCTAGAACTTTCCCTACCAGTCCGAACTCTGGTGCCCGTCAAATCCATCCTCCACAGGAGGAGCCTGGACTTAGTCTTGGACACCCCAGGCAGCCAGAGGTCAGTGAGGAGCAGGAGGTTTGCTGCCTGATGAGGTACAGGTCAGGCTGACAGTGTAGTTCCAGGGCAAGTCCAGCAAAGGGGACTTTCTGCACTGAAGCACTTCCTCGACTCCTTTCTGCCCTCAGTTCTGGATTCTTCAGGGTCCTGCACTCGCATTCATGCTGTAGCTTGGTTCTGAGAGGGTAAGAGTGACTGTAAATTGACAGCATGGCTTTAGAGGAGAGTGCTTTCATGTCCATCTTAGCATGTGTCGATGCTTCGGGGGTTGAGGCCTTGCAAGTATTGGTGAGCACACTACAGAGTCAATTCCACGCTCACGAGGTCCCTCCTGGTGTGGAGTGAGTAACAGACTGGAAGAGTCTTCAGCAGAGCCCAGAAAGGCTACAGTGTGTGAGGCATCTCCCAGTCCTGTGGAGAAACCCTTGGTGAAGTCCTGTGCAATGGCCAGAGGACATACATGGTGTGTGAACTGTAAGCAGGGCACTCTGGAAAAGTGAGTTTTCTTTTTTTGTTTTTCGTGTGTGTGTGTGTGTGTGTGTGTGTGTGTGTGTGTGTGTTTGTGCGGAGCACCCTGTGATGCTCAGGGGCTATTCCTGGTTTTGAGATCAGGAAGTACTCATGGTTGCACTCGGGACTATTTGGGGTGCCAGGGATCAAATCCAGATTGGCTGCGTTCAAGGCAAGCACCTTACCCACTATCTCTCGAGTGCCTGGAAAGCTTGGTTTTCATGGTTTAGCCCACAGTCTGGTATTCTGGACTTTGGTTTCAGTCACTTTGAGACTGTGACCACTAATGGTGATCTGGCTTGTTATTATCTGAGAAGTATATAGTGCCATGTGACCAGTTATTAGACATATAGTGTGGGAATTTTCCATGTGATATGACTTCTAAGAAGAAGAGATAAAACTGTCTTCCTGTCTGGGAGCCATTGGGATTTAGCCTGTACTCATAACTGTTGTTTTGGGCAATCCCCATCAGAATGCAGAACCTGGTTCTAAAGTTCAGGGAGTGAACTTTGGGGCTTCCGTATTCTCCCTTGGGTTTCGGGTGCCTTTGAGGGGGCTCACATGTCTTCATGAAGACACTGCTAGTGCTGAGTCATGTTACATGCCAGGGAACCAGAAATGAATGTGATAGATATTTTTCCTCAGTGATCAATCACACCATAACATGGGGTAGTTAAGTAGTGTGCACTTGCATATGAGTATGTAGAAATAAGCACATATATTTTGGGAAAAAAACAATTAAAATTTGAATAGACTACAGAAAAAGTGAGTAATGATGAGAATGAATAATGATCTAATTTTGGGAGCAGAGGAAACAAGATCTGCCCACATGGCGTTTTCCTGGCTTCTTTGTGGCTGAAAGTTGAAGAACAGCTTTCTTGTTTCACTGTAGAAACGGCAAGTTGTCTGTTGAGTGCCAGTGAGAGGTTAATGCTGATGTGGAGTCAGTGACTGGAATCTGCACATGTGTTAGCCATAAAGGCTCTGCCCCAGCCCACCCAGACTGCTCCCCGGAGCTTCCTGGCCTAAGACATTTTAGTTGCATGTGGAGTTGCAGATCTGAAGTCAGTGTTGAATAGCTCTGGGTGTGGGGTGGGTTACAGGGCTTTTAGATCACCCTTGGACTGGGCACCCAGGAGGTCAGGCCGCTAAGAGTGCTCAATGAGCCAGCCCAACGGTGGAGGCTCCTGATACTCTCAGTTCCCTTCAGGGGTTCCCTTTGTAGCACCCCACAGAAGGAAGAGGTGCCTAGCCCAACATGATCAAGGCTGCCTTTCCTTCCTGTCTCTAGTTAGAGCGGCAAGTATGCCTCCTGGTGGAGAAGGTCAGGCTGCTGCCCCGAGAGGGTAGCTGCGGCCACTCAGGTTTGTGCCGTTGGCAGCAGGGGCAAAGGGTTCTTCAGACTTCCCTCTCTGCAAGCCCCAGCTATCAGCATCCTATGACCCTTCGCCTCTCCTGCCTGGAGCTTTTTCTTCTTGTTGGGCTTCCCCTAGGTTGGTCAGTTTCACCTCCTACACGCAGGCTTCCCCTAGGTTGGTCAGTTTCACCTCCTACACGCAGGCTTCCCCTAGGTTGGTCAGTTTCACCTCCTACACGCAGGCTTCCCCTAGGTTGGTCAGTTTCACCTCCTATTCGCAGGCTTCCCCTAGGTTGGTCAGTTTCACCTACACGCAGGCTTCCCCTAGGTTGGTCAGTTTCACCTCCTACACGCAGGCTTCCCCTAGGTTGGTCAGTTTCACCTCCTACACGCAGGCTTCCCCTAGGTTGGTCAGTTTCGCCTCCTACACGCAGGCTTCCCCTAGGTTGGTCAGTTTCACCTCCTACCCGCAGGCTTCCCCTAGGTTGGTCAGTTTCACCTCCTACCCCAGGCTTCCCCTAGGTTGGTCAGTTTCACCTCCTACACGGAGGCTTCCCCTAGGTTGGTCAGTTTCACCTCCTACACGGCAGGCTTCCCCTAGGTTGGTCAGTTTCACCTCCTACACGGAGGCTTCCCGGTTCCTCCTAGAATTGCAGACTCTTGGAGGGAACCGGGACTCCAAAACAGTATGTGATGTCCTGTGCAGGGAACAGGACGCCCCTGAGGGAAATGGGTATGCAGGTCCTCACTGGCAGGTGTGAAAGGTTCTCAGCTACAATTTGTCTTGGAACCTCTTCATCCCCATCTCCCTCTGTTTTAGAGGCAAATGGAAGGAGAGCTTTCACTGTTCTTTCCTGTGGAACCCATCTGCGCCAGGCCAGGTAGATACCTGGGGTATTGGCCAGTCTGGCTGCTTTTGATTTCCAGCCTCTGTCTGTATTTTGCAGCAGTCTCAGCCACAGGTCTGGGTAAGCCAGTTGGCTGAAGGCGGCAGGAGGTCTGCCCCCACCCCCCTGCACCCCTCCCCCTGCCCAAGGAGGCGTTTCTCTGCTTCCCTGTGGTATGGGGCGGGGAGGAAGGGCTAAGCATGTCAGATGGGGGGACCAGGGGTGCCCTGGGCTGCTGCTTGGCTTTTGTTCTTGCATGGACTTCTGAGGGCAGAGTGCACGTCCTTTGGTCCTCCCGGGTGGACGCAAGGGCCTGGGCATCCTTGCCCAGGGTCACGGTAGAGGAGGCTGCGCCCACGTCTCTGCCCTTGCTGCGGGTGGCCATGCGGCCGCCTGGAGGGTGCACGCTCGGGGCTTCCGCACACCGCCACCGCCCACAGGTAAGTGGGTGCTGGATTCCGAGCCCAGGGTGGGTGCTAGGGCAGCACAGGATGTCTGTGTGCAGGGGCGCCCGGGTCTGAGCTCGCTAGTGCTCCCTACACATGTGTGCTCCCTGCTCCCGACACGTGTGTGCCCTGTGCTTGTGCTCCCTACACATGTGTGGGCTCCTTGCTCCCTACATGTGTGTGCCCCATGCTCGTGCTCCCTACACGTGTGTGTGCTCCCTGCTCCCTGCTCGTGCCCCAGGGTCCCTGCGCTCGCTCTTGTTCACACAGGCCCTTGCGTCTGGATGTGCGCTTTCTTTGTTTCGGGCAGTTTATTTTTGTTTTGTGCCAGACCCAGAGGTGCTTGGGGGACCCAGTGGGATGCCCGGCTTGGCCCATGCCAGGCTAGTGCCCCGCCCACCGCTCTATCTCGGGCACTATTTGTACACTGTTTGCCTGAGGATCCTAGTGCCTGCTCTTTGCACCATGTGTGCTCGCTGTGGAGGGTAGGGGCAAGTGTGTGTGTGTGGGGGGGGGGGGGGTGGGCCAAGGGGAGGCCATGGCTCAGGCTTGGCTTCTAGTGGAGCTATCTCCTGCATGAGCTGGGCATGTTCCCCGCATGGAAGGAGCACATTGTCCTTCCACAGGCTTGCTGAGAAATTCACTTCATTCAGAGGAACAGAGTTAGCGGGTGCTGTGAGAGGGCATGTTGGGCGAAGCCATGCTGCGCGAGGGTGTGCTGTGTTGTGAGAGGGTGTTCTGGGTGAAGGTGTGCTGTGAGAGGGCGTGCTGTGCTGTGAGAGGGCGTGCTGTGTGAGGGTGTGCTGTGAGAGGGTGTGCTGTGAGAGTGCGTGCTGGGTGAAGGTTGCTGTGAGAGGATTGCTGTGAGAGGTTTGTGAGAGGGCTACTGTGAGAGGGTATGTTGTGAGAGGGGTGCTGTGAGAGGGGTGCTGTGAGAGGGTTGCTGTGAGAGGGGTGCTGTGAGAGGGATGCGGGGTGAGGGTGTGCTGTGTGAGGGTGTGCTGTGAGGAGAGGGTGTGCTGTGAGAGGGTGTGCTGTGAGAGGGTTGCTCTGAGAGGATGTTGTTGTGAGAGTGTTGCTGTGAAAGGGTTGCTGTTGAGAGGGCTACTGTGAGAGGGTGAGCTGTGCGGGTATGCTGTGAGAGAGTTTCTGTGAGAAGGTGTGTTGTGAGGGTGTGTGTTGTGAGAGGGTTGCTGTGAGAGGACTACTATGAGAGGGTATGCTGTGAGAGGGTTTCTGTGAGAAGGTGTGTTGTGAGAGGGTGTGTTGTGAGAGGGTTGCTGTGAGAGGACTACTATGAGAGGGTATGCTGTGAGAGGGTTGCTGTGAGAGGGTGTGCTGTGTGAGGGTGTGCTATGTGAGGGTTTGCTGTGGGAGGGTGTGCTGTGAGAAGGTGTGCAGGGTGAGGATGTGCTGACATCCTCACCCAGGATGTGAACAGCACAAGTTCACAGGTCACAGTACAGACTGTGCCCCTGGGAGTGCCTTTCCGAGTTTGAATGAAACTCAGCAGAATCTAGAGGTCGGTTGTTTCCCTTTATTTGAGTCTAATCATCAGGCATTTATCCCGTTCCTTTCTGGGGATATTTTTCAGGTCTGAGGAGAGAGAAATATTAGCTGCTTTACTCATTTTGAGTTGCAGTGTGTTCTGCTATTTAGTCTCACAGCCTAACGTGGTTTCTGGAAAGCTCTGAACTGTTGTGTCAGGGATGGCCTCACGACTGGGCTTGTTTTGGGCAGGAGAATCTTGTGGTATCACAGGTGAATGGGGCTATTTAACTCCAAAGGCTCGTTTGTTTGCTCAGACTGCCTCTTCGAAGGCTGCTGAAGGTTCCCTCTGGTGGGTAGTATACACTTGCCTGGATTTTCTCCCCCAGAGGAGCACAGAGCCTGGATTGTGCTGATGTAGCTGCTGCCTTTGTGTGGGCAAGTGTTTTTGCTACTGCAGCAAACAGCCTAGAGAACTAACAGAGAGGTCTGTGCAGTTGCATTTCCACAGAGCTGAGCCCAAGGCTGCCCTTTGGCTCTCTTGGGGAGCCCTTCCTTGCTCATAGATTTTTTCTTTCTCTCTGAAAGAACCCTCACAGTCAAGACCGGTGCTAATGACCGTGCACCCCTCAGGGAGTCCTTGTGGAACCAGCAGCTCTGTTCTCTGCTGCTAACAATTAAATGCAATTTAGATTCCTGGCTGAGCCCGAGGAACACTGCAGCCGCTCGGCTCCCCTCCCCCACGCCTGGGCCACCTCTCAGGGAGAACTGAAAGCGCAGACCCAGGTGGAAAGGAAGGCGGGCTAATCCTGCCTCAGTTCACAGTGGAGACGTTATGTACAGATGCAGTGCGAGCAGATGTTATTACACTATCTGAAATGAATTCCTCTGGACTGCAGCAACCTCTCCACCACCCCTCTGCTCTTTCCTCCCGCCAGTCTAGCTGTGGCTACGGGCAAGACAAAACACAGAACACAGCGCCTCTTTCTCCTGGCTGGAATCGAGATATTTGTAAGAGATACCAGGCCCCAGTACCCTGGATTCACAGATCGCAGCCGTTTGTTCAGATATTGAGAGTTCACTGTTTGCTCTACTCCAGGCGCTTTGCAGGGATGCCGAGGGCCCCAGGGAAAGACGCTTACGTCTTTCCCTGTGGAAAATTGCAGTCGAACATGGGAGAGAAAGCTTATAGACAAATAACTACAAAAGAGGGTGAGCGAGGTCTCTGTCAGCTGGGGGTTAGAGAGGATTGTGTGTCAGGCACACACACAATCCTCTGTCTGAAAGTCTGAAAGTCTGAGGTGGGCAGAGACTGGATCTGAACGCTTACTCCGGATCTGCTCACTGTGTGACCCTGTTTGGAGCAGTGGTGGTCCTGATTTTTTTTTTAAATTTTATTGAATCACTGTGAGATAGTTACAAGCTTTCATGTTTGGGTTACAATCTCACAATGATCAAACACCCATTCCTCCACCAGTGCACATTCCCCACCACCAGTATCCCCCGTATACTCCCCCACCCTTACAAACCCTCCCCCTGCCTCCATGGCAGACAATATTCCCCATACTCTCTACTTTTGGGTATTATGGTTTGCAATACAGACACTGAGAGGTTTGGTCCTTTATCTACTTTCTGCACACATCTCCCATCCCGACCGGTTCCTCAAGCCATCATTTTCTTCGTGATCTCTTCTCTGTTCCAGCTGCCTTCTACCCTTTGCTCATGAGGCAGGCTTCCAGCTATGGAGCAATCTTCCTGTCCCATGTATCTACTATCCTTAGATGTCAGCCTCATGTTTTGTTGTTTTATACTCCACAAATGAATGCAGTCCTTCTATGTCTGTCCCTCTCTGACTCATTTCACTTAGCATGATACTCTCCATGTCTATCCATTTATGCGCAAAGTTTATAACTTCATCTCTCCTGACAGCTGCATAGTATTCCATTGTGTAGATGTACCAAAGTTTCTTTAACCAGTCATCTGTTGTAGGGCACTTGGGTTGTTTCCAGATTTTAGCTATTGTGAAGAGTGCTGCAATGAACATATAGGTACTGATGTCATTTCCACTGTGCTTTTTTGCATCCTCGGGGTATATTCCTAGAAGTGGTATTGTGGAGGGTCTATGGAAGTTCAATTTCTAGCTGTTGAAGAAATGTCCATATTGTTTTCCAGAAAGGCTGGACTAGTGGTCATTCCCATCAACAGTGAAAGAGTGTCCCTTTTTCCCCACATCCACACCAGCACTGCTTGCTTTTGTTCTTTTGAATGTGTGCCAGTCTCTGGTGTGAGATATCTCATTTTTTTTTTAAAGTTTTATTAGTGAAACACCATGAGGTACAGTTGTAGACTTACAAATTGTTGTGCTTGGGTTTCAGTTATACAATGATCGAGTACCCATCCCTCCACCAGTGCCCATTCTCCACCACCACTAATCCCAGTATCCCTCCCATCCCCCATTCCCCCATCCCATCAAAAATGGAGTGACAAAATGAACAGAAACTTTCTCAAGTTTTGATTTGCATCTTCCTGATGGCTAGCGACATGGAGCATTTTTTCATGTGCCTATTGGCCATTTGTATTTCTTTTTTTGAGGAAACTTCTATTCATTTTTTCTCCTCCCCCCCATTTTTTTTCTTTTTGAGTCACACCCGGCGATGCTCAGGGGTTACTCCTGGTTTTGCACTCAGGAATCTCGCCTGGAGGTGCTTGGGGGACCATATGGGATGCTGGGAATCGAACTCAGGTCGGCCGTGTGCAAGGCAAATGCCCTACCTGCTGTGCTATTGCTCCAGCCCCCTCCTCATTTTTTGATGGAGTGGTCCTGCTTGTGGTGTGGAGGACCCTGCTAATATTGTGAGCTTCACTGTAGTCGCACACTCCTCTTTTTGCAGGCATTGAATATAGAATCCCCACTATCAAAATACGTGCAGTTGCTCTGCAAGATACCAAACACGAATGAATGAATAAAGCATATAACAACAGTGCCTTTCATGCATATAAAATCATTTATTATGTAGTGGTGGCCCAGCTGCATATTCAAGTCATTGGGGGTACTTTGAGAAAAAAATGTCTGGCTCCACCTCCAGATAATCTGATTCAATACGTTTTGGATAGAACTGTTTTAAAAATTCTGCTCAAATGATTCTCATAGATTACCAGTGTTTGCAGCTGGTATGTGGTAGAACATTGGTTGATTTATAATAGCTCCTTTTTTGGTTTGCTTTGTTTTGGGGCGACAGCTGGCACTACTCAGGGCTTGCCCCTGCACTCAGGAATCATTCCAGGCAATGCTTGAGGGACCCTACTCCCATATGCTGGGTATTGAACCCAGGTTGGCTGCAAGAAAGGCAACCTTACCCACTGGACCCACCTTACCCACTGTGGGTTCTCTCCTGTTCCATGTAATAGCTCCTTTAATAGGCTGGAGGGGTAAAGTTTTTGTTTTATTGTTTTAAATTTCTTTGGAGAGTGACTGATTTTCTCAATAGCACATACAGAGCTCCTTCAGGTTGGTGGGCTTTGATCCACTGCAGAATGCTTTCTTCATCTGATTGACAGGAGACATGTGACTAAGAGACAAGACAATTGTAGGTCTGCTGAGGCACTTGAAATGGGCAGGAAGGACATGATCATTTTAATAGAAAACTACAAGTTGCTAGCATCCCAGAACGATTAGTTTGTGTAAAGCTTTCAAAGTGGGAATGTCATAACAGGTTCTTTTTCAGAATCAGGTCTGCTAATTCCTGCCTATCAGTAGTTCCTTCTGGAGAGACTTGTAAAGGCTGCCTGGGGATGAAAGCCATGACTGATTCTTTATAGCTATTGTAGGTGAGGGAATAAGGAGCATACATATATGCTGTCTTTGATAGATCTCAGGGAAAAATTGGCTTTGTTGAAAATTAGAGCTTAATGTGTATTTTCAAAACCCTGTGCTTGTTAAAAGGATCTGGTTGCAACTAGTTTGGTGTCTTTACACTAAAGGCGTATATAATGAACAAGTATTAAATTTCACAGTTAAGCATATGCAGACATTGCCAGTTGTTTTGGTAATCCTAAATATCTAAATTTTGCAAATTAAAAAAAAGCCCGCAAATTAAAAAAAGATATTGTTGAGATTGTATAGGGAAGAATTGCATCTTAATTATATTAAATCTACCAATACATGGACATGATCTATCTCTCTATTAGATCTTAATCTCTTCACACAATGTTTTTAGGTCTTGCTAGATTTTTTTTTTAACATAGCATTTTGTGTGCTATTGTAAATGGCAATCCTATAGGATTTTAACTTGTAAATGCTTATGTAAAAATGAAGTTTTCATATTGATCTTGTGCCCACTTCGCAAAGCTTATTTATTCTAGGTGCATTCAAAATAGTCTTTTGAAATTTATTGGGTCAGTGTGAATTACAAAGTTATTCATTATGTTGGGTTGATAGTACAGCAGAGAGGGCATTTGCCTTGCAGTTGGCCCACCCAGGTTCTATCCTTGTCATCCCTTATGGTCCCCAAAGCACCCCTAGGAGTAATTCCTGAGTGCAGAGCCAGGAGTTACCCCTGAGTTATCACTGGGTGTGGCCCCAAAACCAAACTAAACAAAATTAAAGTTATTTATGATTGAATTTCAGGCATACAGTGTTCAAGCATGATTTCCTTCCCCGTGTCTACTTCCATGTCTCCAGTTTGCTTCCGCCTTCAGAGTGTGCCTCTATGGCAGGCACTTTTTCCTTTTAGGTTTTGTGTTTTGCTGAAAGGGAATCATGCATGCCTTCGTTTGGTACCCGTTCTTGACAAGAGTGACCACTTTCCCCATCATTGTCACAGTGGTCCTATCCTAAGCCCCTTACCCCGCTATGGCATGTTTCTTACTAACGACCAATTCTCTAGCCCTTCATTTCTATTGTCTTTGAACATTAATCTCCTATTGTGTTTCTTTATTTCTTGCAAATAAGTTAGATCATTCTGTGCCCTTCCTCTGACTCATTTCACTTAGCATGATACTCTTCAGGCCCATCCACATAGGAGCAGATTTCACGATTTCATCTTTTCTAGTAACTGTAGGATTCCATTGTGCATATGTATTACAGCTTCTTAACCCAGTCATCTGTTCTGGGGCGCTTGGGTTATTTCCAGAATATGGCTATTGTGAATAGTGCTGCATGATCATAGTAGCGCAGATGTCTTTCCTGCATTGTGTTTTTGTGCCCTCGAGATATATTCCAAGGAGCGAAATTGCTGGGTCATATGGAATCTCAATTGCTATTTTTTTGAGGATGGTCCATATTGTTTCCCAAAGAGGCTGGACCATTCGACCTCCCCACGAGCAGTTTCACCTCTTTAGTTAAGAAGATTCCTAGGTACTTGATGTTCGGAGGCCAAGTTGTGGATGGGATTGTATTTTTGATATCGTTCTTCTATTTTATCTTTTGCATATAAAATAGATGTATGTAAACTATTTATATTACACTTCTCCACATAGAAAATCATGTCATTACTAACAAGTCAGTTTTACTTCCTCCTTTCCCAATTGGATGCTTTTTATGCTATTTTCTTATTAAAATGACAATGTTAAGCAGAAATGTTGTTTTAGATATATCCTTGTCCTGTTGCTGAAGTTAACAAGAAAGTAGTTAGTTTTATTAAGCATGTAAGATTTTGCTGTAAAATTTACATGGATGTTTATCTAGCTGAAGAAGTCTTATTCTCTTTCTCTTTGAGGTTTTTAGAAAAAATAAGGAATATGGAAAAAATTAGAAGTAAGGAATCATAGAGGTATTCTTATCCCCCTCCCCCCGCTGCTTTGATATCATTATTCTTCATTTTTAATATATAATGTTTTAAAAAATGTTTCATACATTTTATGTGTTTTTTAGATTTCAGATATGAAGATAATTCTCTTCCCTCCATCTTGTTCAGAAGTGGAAGTTCCTAAAGATAAAAGTCTATTCCATAGTTTAACATTGTTTTATTTATTTTAAGTGCTATATTACCAATATCTTTCCATGGTTATTTCATTATTACTAGATATGTCTTGTCTTTAATATAGGCCTTCGGACAGAAAAATGTAAAATATGAAGCACACAGATTAATGATTTTAAATAGGTATACCTCCTGGGTAACTCCATTCAGCAAATTGCCTTCATCCCAGAAAGTTTTCTCATGCCCTTTCAGCCAGCCAGTTAGTCTCGAGAGGTAACTCTTATTTACCCTGAAACACAGAGCTGTCAGCTCACTCAGCCCTGTGCTGTGAAGGAAATCATTCACTGTGTGCTCTGGAGTCTGACTTCTTCGCTCAGCGTGACGATGCGTTTGATGTTCACCCTTATCATTACCAGTAGCTCGCTCTCTGTACCCCTTAACAGTATTCCATTGTATGAATGCCATGGGTCGGTCACTCGGTCTTCTGATGGAGGGTTCTTTCCTGTTTGGAATGCTCTGCATGAGGTGGTTGTGACTATCGTTATACAAGTCCTTCGTGGACTTTATCTTTAGGGATGTAAATGCTGATTTTATGTGCATGTGTATGCATGTATTTCATATATATGTTTGGTCATAGACAAAATATAAGAAATTGTCAAACCATTTTTCATTGTAGTTTTACCATTTCCTGGTAGAGCCTGGCAAGCTCCCCATGGCATATTTGATATGCCAAAAACAGTGACAATAAAGGGTCTCATTTCTATAACTCTGAAAGAGCGTTCAATACAACACCGTTGGGAAGGAAGAGTAAGGAGAGGCTGCTAAAATCTCAGGGCTGGGATGAATGGAGACATTACTGGTGCCCGCTCAATCCATGATGGGATGACAATGATACAGTGACAGTTTTACCATTTGTTTCACATTCTTGGTAACATTTCACCTTCTGAATTTAACTCTTTTGTTGGTATGTTATGGGCTCACTGAATCTATATGGGTATGTTATAGAAATCTGTTATTCACTGTCACATATTTGCAAATAGGTATATTGATGGGATATTTATTTCCTTTCTAAGGCAATCTGAAATTTTACAAGATTGTCACATATGATTGAGTCTTAACTCTACAAACATTAGTCGGGTAGATGAATGGCTCATTTCCAAGTTATAATGTGTATAGGAACGTAAAGTAAAGGCCCTCCCGTTGATCATCGATTTGCTTGAGCGGGCCCAGTAACGTCTCCATTGGAGACTTTGTTGTTACTGTGTTTGGCATATCGAATACGTCACGGGGAGCTTGCCAGGCTCTGCCGTGCGGGCGAGATACTCTCGGTAGCTTGCCGGGGTCTCCGAGAGGGGCGGAGGAATCGAACTCGGGTTGGCCATGTTGGCTGCGTGCAAGGCAAACGCCCTACCGCTGTGCTATCGCTCTGGCCTAATGTATAATTTGATGCTATTCCAGACTTAAGGACCATACATCTTATCCTGGGGTCTACAGTGAACTACCCCTCTGTTCAGAGTACTCATGGCTCAGGGGACTGAGGAGCCAGGAGCATCAGAATTACAGTAATTCTGTTCACTTAGTCATTTCGTTCAGAGGAAAAGCACTAGACTCCTGGGAGTGGTGGGGGTACTTTGGTCATGGACAGAAGTGGTGCCTATTGGTTTCCAATCTGGAATGAATCCATCATCCTGTGAGGCTCCTGCTGCTGCCACCCTGGCCATGTGACCCTGGGCCAGTCTCAGCTCCTGTGTAGGCTGTGGCATGGAGAACACCAAAAGGGTGCCCTGGACTCTTCTGCAGTCCCAGTGCTCCTGGCTTCTCCTAGGTGTGTGACCTACTTCCTATTGTAGGTCTTCACAACTCTGCTAGGTTTCTTATCTCTTGAAAGAGAAAAGGAAGAAACAACTACTGAATTAAAGTGCTAATGATTTTTTTTATTTTATGTTTTTCAGTCAGAAGAATTTACTTCAAGTGTGCACAGCTTTAAGAATAAGACTTCTAAAAAATCCAAAGTTTGTGGGATTTGCAAGCAAATTATTGATGGTCAAGGGATTTCATGTCCAGGTGAGTCCATTTTGATCATTTCTTACCTCATTGAAGTAGAAGCAAGCAAGCTAACAAACAGAAACCAAAATTAAAAAAATCACGGAATTCCCCTCCTCAGGCTGTGTTTATCCCTTACTGGGCTCACTGGGCAGACACGACTGTATTTACACAGAATGTGACCCTGAGGAATTTGTTCCAGAAAGAGCAGTTACTCAATTACACGGGAGAGCAAGTGCCAGTTTATGACTTACCTCGTTGTCGGCACTGTGGTGAACACAGGTGGTTCACTCTTTCGTTCTGACCTCTTTCCAGTTTGCAGGAGAGAATTCTTTACCTCTTTCACAATTAGTGCTCGAAGTGTTCATGCCCCTACGTCTCTAGTTGGGCACCACCTCTGCTAGTAACCAGTCAAAAGCTTCACTGTTTGATTCTTGAACTCCTGGTAATTTATGCATCGTCACCTGTTAGAACTCTCCCTTGTCAGGCTGCTGTGATGGTTACTCTTTCTGATGCATGGGCCATTCTCATGGGGTTAGATCCATGCCCTGAACTGGCTGCTCCACACATAAGCAGGTCATGGGTATTGGCCACGATGGCTTAGCTGTCATCCAGTGGAAGGACTGCTTGGACGACAGCTTTGTCCCCAAGGCTGACAAAGGGTTGCGATGCATAATAATTTTGTTGGAAGAGTCATCTTTCCTTGTCTTTTCTATAAGTGAAGCTTGACTTGACTGCTTCTTTCAGTTTCTTCCGATCACTCACTAGTCTAGTTTCCATCGAAAATCCTTTCACAGATCCTACCCAGTTCATGCGTAGATGAGCTAATGGATGGCCTGGACAGGAGCGTGTGGCACTCAGTTGGTGTTGAGAATTGTGAGGTACGGGGGGATTTGGCCCCAAGGTCAAAGATTCAGAGTCAGATCAGGTGTCAGAAGAAATGGGAGATGTGTCAGAAGAAATGACTGGAAAGGAAATGATCGAAACAGCGTCATAGAATGTGCAAAGGTGAAACTGTAAGAGAGAAGACAAGGGAAATCAGAGCTGAAAAAAGGAACATAAAGGAGGCAAGATAGAAAATGGAATGGAGGATTTTTTTTCGGTAAGAAATATTTGACAATGGTTTTATTGATTCAGTTACCCAAATGCAAGGTAAGCGCTAGTTGGAAGAAAAAGATGTGCGAGATGAATCCTGTTTCTGCAGCATTACAGGCTTTCCTGTGAGAACTCTGAGTTGTGGGTACTGACTGGCCACTCCTGTGCTGGAGGGAAGCACTCTGTCTTTATGACCATCACACTCCACAAGTTGAAGATTTAGAGTAGATGGGCCTGTCAGATCTTATGTTTTCTAGTGCTTCATGCCTCGTGCTCTGTGTGAACCTCAGGAAGTACGGGACACAAAGCAGTGAGTATGGCTTTGGGAAGACCTCTGCTTGACCTCTGGCTCCTGTATTGGGTCGCTGGTTAATAGGGATATGTAGGGGCGGGCGCTCTGAGGAAAGAGTAGGGAGAAGCGGACGAGATCCTTGGAGCCCATCTCTGACTTGGTAGTGAGTGTAGAACGTTAAAGAAAAGGTTCCATCTGACAAGCAAGAAAATGGTGACCTGAATTCTGAGACTCCCGGAGACTTTTGGAAGAATAGCAGTTCTCTGACTACTCTAATAATGTCAGGGTTTCAGAGCCAGACACTAGGTAATTTCTTCTGTGGCAGGAAAGTTCTTAGCATTGATTTTGGAAATCCCCTAGTGACAAGAAGAGCTGATGTAAGGAATGCAGATGCTCACGTGGAGACACTGCACAGGCAGGAGGGTCTGTGGTGCTGAATCTGGAGAAATGCAGAAGCGCAGTAACTGGGTGCTGGGTCAGGTCTGGGCCGGGGACAGACAGGCTCCTGGCAGGAGTCTCCAGCGGAGTCAGCTCAGAGCAATGCACTGTTGACTTTTCTATTTGACACTTTGCCAGTGTTCATTTTTGTAAGTTGGTGGATCAAAGTGGCATCTATGCCTTTATTACCGTTTTCATTCATTGGTTAGCATGGACGTGGTGCATCTAAGAAATCCCAAAAGTGATATCTTTGGCATTTATTTCTGTAATCTGAAAATTACAGAATTCTTGATTTCTAGAAATTTTATATATATATCTCGGAGAGCCTGGCAAGCTATTCTTGATCTCAGCTATTCTTGGGTATTAATCTCATATTTTGTTGCTTTATATCCCCCAGATGAATGCAATCTTTCTATGTCTATCCCTCTCTTTCTGACTCATTTCGCTTAGCATGATACTTTCCATGTTGTACCACTTGTATGTAAATTTCATGACTTCATCTTTTCTAAGAGCTACATAGTACTCCATTGCTTCACACACTTTCTTTTAAGGAAACTTTTTCTTTTATGATTTTTAGCAAATATTTCATAACAAGAAAATAAATTATTTAGGGCTCTGCTATTGAGGGCCGGCTTGGGTGGTGGTTGTGGAAATTGGAAATAATGGTGGTGGGGAGGTGTAATGGTGGTGGGATGGTATTAGAATATTGAATGTTATGAATTATTGTGAACAACTTTATAAAAATAACATTTATAAAACAATCCAAGCTATGTAAAGCACAGAACCTCAGCAGCAACAAAATGGGAAGGGGAGATGAATAGACATTCCCTCAAAAATGAGTACAAACGTAAACATGTTCATTGTCCTTGATTATCATGGCAGTGCAAATCTAGGCAATAGGGCACTATTGCACATGGGGAGAATGCCCTATTTCAAAAATGCTAATTAAGAACAAGTGCTGGTAGGAATGTGGTGAAAAAGGAACATGTGGTGAGAATTTTAAAGTAGAACTTTCATATGATACGCTTATTGGCATTTATCCCAAGTACACAAAAGCATTAATCTGTGAAGACACAGCATACCTAGTTCATTGAAGCTCTATCTATAACAGCCAAGGTCTGCAAACAACTCAGATGCCCTATGACAGATAAGTGGATAAAGACATTGCATATATTTACACTTTGGAACACTATTCAACTTTAAGAAAAAATGAGACCATTCATTTTGCCGCAACTTGATTAAAGTAGAGGGTGTCATGCTCAGTGAATGGAGTTAGCAGGAGAGCAAGGAATAACAGATGATGTCACTTCTATATGGAGTATGTAGAAGAAGTGAGAGAGTTGCAGTGACCAGTGAGATCAGACTCTGAAACTGTCTCTGGACCAGAAGTGACAAAGGCAGGGACAGGCACGAAAAGGGATATTAACTAGTGATGGGTGTGGTGCATTATCTTTGTAAATCTAGAACATGGCTGTGAATTGTTGTAAATCATGATTGTCTCGTTAAAAATAGTAAAAATATCTAGAAAACAAAGAGCATAATATACTTCAGAAAAATGAAATTAGAAACTTAATAGAAATCAAAATCGAAAAAAAAAGCTATAGAGAAAGTTAATGAACTCAAACCATTGTTTGAAATACCAGCACGGTTGCTGAAGCTCTTAACAAGAATAAAAAAAGGATTAAAAGATATGAGACAAGTTATCAGTCTACAGAATTGAAATGGAAGATCTCACTATTAACCTCTCTCCTGAAGAAGGTCATAAGAAACTTCTATAAATTTAAAAATCTGAGTGAAATGAACCTTATCCTTGAAAATGAAAAGCTATTAAAACATAGCCCAAATAAAAGAGGTAACTGAAGAGTCCTAAACTTTTTAACAGAAAATAAAATCTTATTTACTGTGGCCACACCCATCAGTACTCAGGGCTTACTCCTGGCTATGTTCAGGAATCACTCCTGTGGGCTCAGGGGACCATTTGTGGTGGTGTAAATTGAACTGAGTCATCTACGTGTAAGACAAGTACATTACCTGCTGTACCATCTCTCCAGTCCCAGAAAAATAAGATTTATTTTAGGTGAACTAAATACAGAAGGAAATGAAAAACTAGACTAGAAGTAACAAAAGGACATTGGTGACGTGTCTTTAGTACTATATCAAATCCATTAACATGAACACTACTGTAAACATATGACTGTAACAAATACATTTTTACAGAAAAACTAAATATAAATTTTGGAGTGGAAATATGTACTATTTGAAATTTAAGCTTTTTAAAATTTAACATAATGCAGATAACAAGGAGCTGAAGTGATAACTGCCTTGCACGCGGTCGACAGAACCTACCCGGGTTCGATTCTTCCATTCCTCTCGGAGAGCCCAGCAAGTTATCAAGAGTATCTTGCCTGCATGGCAAAGCCTGGCAAGCTACCCATGATGTATTTGATATGCCAAACACAGTAACAACAAGTCTCACAATGGAGACATTACTGGGCCCGCTCGAGCAAATCGATGAACAACAGGAGGACAGTGACAGTGACAGTGACAGCAGATAACAAGGAAAGAATCAGCGTGAAGGAATCCTCATTATTCTCCCTTTTCCCCACTCTTGAAAAAATTAAAAAATAGGGGAGCAATGGCAGGTGGGCCAATGGTGGAGCATTTGCCTTGCATGCATAAGGCCCTGGGTTCCATTCCAGGATCCCACCTCCCCCCAACACACACACACACACACACACACACACACTCACTCATATGCCCACGTGCACAAAGGGAAACAGACTGAGGCATCACTCAATAGGGTAAGTGTGTGCTTTGCATGCAGGAGGCTTTTCATTGGGTCTCTGGTACCACGTGATTCCCTGAGTCCAGAGCCAAGAGTGACCCCCAGGCAGCCCTGGCTGCGCCCTGCGTACCACCACCACCCTACAAATGAAAAAAAGATAGAAAATTATTGATGAACACAGCACAAGAGTGGTTGCAAAGGAGAATTGTTGGGTAAATGGGGTAAATGGGCAGATTGATTGGTCAGAGATACATAGTTTATATGATGCATATGCCCTTAAGGTAGAATGGACAGAACTGGAACTGTCATTAATATGGTAGTTTTAGGAAGCAGATCTTAGATGCTGAATATCTTAATTTATTTGCTTGTAGTCACACAGTCAAATCATTGCATTGTATGTTTTAAATCATACAGATTTGTCAGTTATATCCCAATGAAGCTGGAAGAATGCAAAGTCAGTGTTTTGGCTTCCAAGAAGAGCAGTGGGTTAGAGAGGCTGATGGTTAAATCAGCATGCAGATTTGTCCTTTTGGGACCTTGTAATTTGGAGCTGTGTTGTGTTGGGCAAGTTCTGGAACCTTCTGTGGCCTCCCTTTTTCTTGGCAGCTTCACCACCCAGAGTGGTGATGAGATACGGAAGGTCCTCTGTATCTATCTCACTGGACCCACGCTCTGAAGGGAACTGTCAGTGCACAGTGACCCGTCAGATGGCTCCTCTGAGGGAGAAGATCTGGAGCCCTTTATGGGCGCAGTAGCGGCTGAGAGTGGGGACCATGAAAACTTGGATCCTCCAGCAGGTGTCTGCATGTGGGTGCTTTGGTCTTTAGCTGTTTTCTTTTCTGTTAGTGTCATGTTATAGTAGCTGGGATACCATCTGTCGATGAGCCTGGCTTATTTAAGAGAGTGAACACACATATTACTTTGAGATGAGTAGTCAGGCTGTTTCCAGAATGTGTTTGACTACACTGACCTGTGTGGAAGAGCAGGCTAGGGAGCTTCCTGGTGGAGGAGGTGACTCCTGTCTTAAATCTTAAAGGAAAAAGGCAGCCTGACACAGAAGTGTGGGTAGAACTTTCAAGGGTCAGACAGAGCATGACTGAAGTGGGTTCAGATTCAGGGATTTGGAGCTGCTGGCCCAGGCCATGAAGGATGTCAGGTCCATGACAAAGAGTCCAGACTTCCTGCTGCATGTGTTAGGATTGGGATCCGTGTCTGGACACTGTTTGCCAACTGTAGCGTTGATGTTGTGTCAGAAGCATGCAGCAGAGTGAAATCAGGGCCTGAGTTGTAGGCAGTGAAAGCCCAGCCACAGGGACTATGACTTGACCCACTCACCTTCACAGTTTCTTCTTCTTGGGGTTTTTACAAGGATCAAATGCAGAACACACATTTGACCAGGATCTTGCCACAGTGGCCAGGTGGCTTATGTGAATTCGTAGTTAATCATAATATGTCTAATGAACCAGCTTACCCAGACTGTCTGTCAGTTCCAGACCACGGCTGGCCTTCTACTGTGCATTACTCACAGAGTACTTTCATGGACCGGAGTACTTTTTAGGATGAGTTGACTATGATAGTAATTATCTGTGTTGTATAATAAATGATTCCTCAAATTAGAGGCTCAACAAGAACAATAGCTTCTATTATTTCTCATGGTTGTTGTGTTGGGAATTGAGGTGTTAAGGGACACTGGGCACTTCTGTCTCAGAACTGAAGGCTTGTCTGTGAAGTGGCAGCTTTATGTGGCTGCAAGTTGGTGCTGGCTGGTGGCAGTCTCTTCCCCTAGCTCCTCAGAGGGGATCCGAGACATCAGGGCAGAAATCCACACCTTGCCCTCGCCACTCTGTGTTGTCAAACTGAGCCGCTCTGAGCAGCTCTGTGGGCAAAAGTGCCAGGAGGATTAATGATGACGTACTTCACTTTGCAGTCTGGCTTGCCCAATTAAGAGGGTTCAGTGTAATGCTCCTTCACCCGAAGGGCGTTTCTCCCCTGCCTTCTCCTATCGCAGTCCTTCTGGCTGGCCTCTGGCCCAGACTGTTTTTCTGTGTGTTCTTAAATTGGCATACAAAACCTTTATATTTTTTCCTTTTTCAGTTTTTGGGCCACATCTGGCAGTCCACAGGACTTACTCCTGGCTCTGTGATCCAGGGGCTCTACTGATAGTGCTTAGAGGGATCATATGGGTGCTGGAGATAGAACCTGGGTGGGCTGTTTGCCAGGCAAGTGCTCCTTGCTGTCTTGCTGTCTTGTCGCTGACTCAAGAAGCCTTTGTTTTGCCTTCTATTTTTATTCCAAAGGCAGGCCCCTCTTGCTCACCAACCCACAGGCTGTCTTTAGAGTACATATTTGTCTTTGCGAGGAACCTCACAAACCTCAGAGGCATAGAGAGAAAACTCAGAAAACAAATCTTGAAAAAGATAGCAGTACTAGCTGTTCTCTTTTTGAGTTGCAGTGACTCTGCCTGCTACTTGCCAGTCTGTAGCCACAGATGAGCCACAGGCTGGTTGTCCATCCAAGGGCGTCCTCTTGGCACTGCACTAACCCCCAGGAGAGACAGGAGACTGGGAACCGTTTTGGCATGTGTACCAGGGAAGCCCAGCTGGGGACAGACCCAGGCCGCCTTCATGCCACTTGTCCCCAAGCCCAAGCTTTTCCCCTCATGACACAGCTGACCCCTAGGTTCATCTTGGGAAAGCATATCGGATGCCCTGTTGAAGACTCAGGGGAGCCCACCATGGGGGTTTGGTGCCTTTGCTTCATTTTCCAACATCTTCCTGCATTGCCTCCTGTCACCATTGTGGGAAGAAGCACAGCTGCAGCCTCGGGTGTGACAGTCCTGTGAAATCGCATTGGTTCTGGCACTCAGTAGGCATTGTCAGGGCAGGGGACCTGCACATGCTTCTTGCAGTTACACAGTGCGCCCAGTTGGAAGATCCCCCATAGGAATTTAGACGTAGATTTATCTTGACAGCCATTCAGATTGTCCGGAAACGGAAGAAGGACAACACACAATTTAGAGACATCGATTCTGATTCTCATGGGGACATTGTCTAGCTTCTTTTCTTTCAGGAAAAACTATAATTTCAGGCACATGCTGATGCTTTTTGCTGTTGAAGACCATCACATTTATGGTTTAGTCAGTTGGCTGTATGTACCCTGGAGAAATTGATCTTTGTGAGTCTGCTTTCTGGAACAACCCCCTGCCCCATCAGTGGGATAGGTGTGGAATGGGGGTAGCTGGATTCCTGTCACCGTGTCCATGCTACAGTCTGTCATAACTTAGCATTGTGTTATAAATAAATAACCCCCGACCCCTGCCCAAGTCCGGACTTATGCAGGGATTGAGAGAGTTTGATGACGCAGAAACTATTGTTGTGGAGACAGGCCAACTTTCACATTCTCTCTTGTTTTCTCCTCTTTTCCAGCCTGCAAGTATTCCTGCCACAAGAAATGTGAAGCTAAGGTAAGGGTCAAGTTACTTTCCCATGGGGCTTTTTATAGTTGAATTGGTCTTTGATGAGTGATACACACAGAAGAGGGACAGTCTTTAGCCACAACCCCAGAAATGAAACTTCTTGAGAAATGGCTACTAAATTCTTTCCCTTAGGACGTATATGTTTCATCTAGGGAATGAGTGGAGGGGCTTAAAAATCCATGTTTTTCATTACAGAAAATAACTCTTAAGAATTTGGTTTCAGATGAGAAAGAACAATTTCGTTTGGCCGCGTCTCTGTGTTCTCTCTGTGAGAGATGACCCTTTGTTTCCAATTACTCGACAGGCTGCTTCTTGGGTGCCTTCGGGAGTGAGGGGTCGAAATAGAGGTTCAGGCCATGAATCTGGCCCTGAGACTCTAGTTTCTTTCAGAAGGTGTTTGTGGATTGGTTGGATTTCAGCCTCTGGTAAGCATCTGGGGACCCAGACTCAGGGTTTGGTTTTTCTGCTTGCAAATTCTCCTGCGAAGTTCTCTTCCCTTTGGAAGCAGTGGGGCCTGCTGGGCGTGGCTGCACATAGGTTTCTGCTGAGGAGGCCTGCAAACACCCTGCACGTGTTAAGTGGGGAGGAAGTGCAGGCTTACCGGGGTTGAGCCCTGGGTCTGCGTCTCTCACACTTTCTAACTTGTTTTTTCTTTTTGGGTCACACCTGACGATGCACAGGGGTTGCTCATGCAGTCAGGAATTACTTCTGGAAGTGCTCGGGAACTATATGGGATGCTGGGAATTGAACCTGGGTCAGCCATGTGCAAGGCAAATGCCCTACCCACTGTACTATCGCTCCAGCCCCATCTCCCACACTTTCTATGCATGAAGTCTCCTTCAATGCCCAGTGGAGCCAGAGTGCACCATCCTGAGTGCTAGCTGGGAGCCTGTCAGTGGTCCTGAGTGATTTCTTCATGACTGGAGCTTCAGGAAGATGGAGTTTTAGAGCAGTGGTTCTTAAATCACTGGCCTGGGCACTGAGTGTGAACTTGTCATCCTTAGAATTGTGTGGAGGTGAGTCTCCTGGGTTTGATGTGTGGAAAGTTCCCAGCAGGTTCTCTGGGTATCAGATAAAGGGAGCTGGGCAGACAGACCCCTGTGGCTGTGAGCTGGCTTCATGTGGCACATTCTGGACCTGGGAGCTGGGGTCTGCTTTCTCCACCATCCCACCACCCCCGGAGACACATGCAGACATGCATGCAGACGTACGCACATTCATGCAGATGCATGCACTTCACATACATTCATACTTGTGCATGTGCATAAGTCACAGTTGGAGACATACATACTCACGTGTGCATACAGCCATTCACACATGCATTCACAGGAAAACTGCAGGCTCTCCAGGCCTGATTCTGTTTTCTTTTTATAGTAAAGATAGAATGAATTCAGAATTTTATTATGAAGAACATGGAACATGCAGACGTCATGTCTGGCATGGAGTTACTAGTGTTACCCTGCAGCCAGCCTCCAGGCCTTCTCCCAACCCTTTCTGTCGCATTTGTGTTTGGTCCTTGCTTATTGATGTTGCATGGGAGATGGTGTGGTTCTGTAGTCGTTGGTTGGCTGATGGATTTCTCTAGTTAACCAGAGTGTGTGAGTGGATGATCTTGCCTGGACGGGAATTGACCCAAGCCTCCCACATGCAGTGTGAGTGCTCACACCTTTGAGGTATCTCCTGGCTCCCATTTCCTTAGTGACATCACAGTCTTCTTGCTCTCCTGCACTCTCGGATATGGCTTATTTCTAGACCATTCTTTAGTTCTGTCTTGTCCTCAGACACACTCTGCTCTCAGGTATGCTGTGTACTTTTAGTCTAAGTGATTTTGTTGGGGGCTGGAGCGATAGCACAGCGGTAGGGCGTTTGCCTTATAAGCGGCCAACATGGCCGACCCGAGTTCGATTCCTCCGTCCCTCTTGGAGAGCTTGGCAAGCTACCGAGAGTATCTCGCCCGCACGGCAGAGCCTGGCAAGCTACCTGTGACGTATTCAATATGCCAAACACAGTAACAACAAGTCTCACGTTGGAGACGTTACTGGGCCCGCTCGAGCAATCGATGAACAACGGGAGGAGCGTGATCACCGTGATTTTGTTGGAGTAAGAGCCCTTTGTAGTTCCCACATCTGAGGGAATGTTTCAGGTTACAGTAGTTTTTCATACTCTCTGAGCTTTTAGAAATGTCCCTCCAGTCCTGAGCATGGCCTTCCCATGCACACAAGGTGCTTAGACACATGAACAATGTGGCATTTTCTGCATAGCTGGTGTCTCATCCCCACAGTGGGCAGAAAAAGGAGAAGCATCTCAGTATCTGGATGTCATGTGCCATTTCTGCACATATGCGTGTGTATGCACACACACCTATATGCAGAGTGTGTGCATGTAGATAAAATGTGTACATGTGAGTGTATGTGAGTATGCATGTATATATGCACCTTGTACACATCAGTTGTGCATTTGTGCAAGCACCTTGAGTGCGTGAATGTGTGTAAGCACTTTGTGTGTGAGTGTGCCTGCGTCTAAGCCTGTGTTTACATGAGTGTGCATGTGTGCATCTTGTGTATGTGGGTGTGCATTGTATGCTCCTTGTGTATAAGAGTGTACATGTATGTGCACCTTGTATATATGAGTGTGTGCACCTTGTGTACATGTGTATGCATGTGTGTGCACTTTGTGTACACGAGTGTGCATGTATGTACCTTGTGTGCGTAAATGTGCTTGTGTGTGCACCCTGTGTACATGAGTGTGTGCACCTGTGTACTTGAGTGTACATGTGTGCACCTTATGTACATTGGTGTGTGTGCACCTTGTGTACATGAGTGTGCGTGTGTGAACCTTGTTTCTCTGAGTGTGTGTGTGTCTGCATGAGTGTCTGTGTGTAAGCACCTCGTGTGTACATGTGTGCCTGTGTGTGCACCTGCGTCTATGAATGTGTGTGTGTATTTGCACCTTGTGTATGTGACAGAGCCTCTTGCTGTGACTGTATGGCTGGCTCAGTTATTTCTGACCTCATGCTTTTAAAAAGTTACTAATTTGTCAAGGGGTCCCAGCCCCAGTTACTCATGGCGTTGAATTTCTTGGTTTAAAGGTTATTCCCAGAGACTTTACTTTTACTGACTCTGACATTTGTCTTTAATAACTGGTGATTTGCTGGTAGCTAGAAGAAGTTTTATTTTCATTAGACACTGGCAGGAGGGCACTGGTTGCAGCCCTATGCCTCAGTGGCAGGAAGGCCAGGAGCAAGGATGACCATGCCCCTTTTTACTCTGAAGCAACAGTGGCAGTCCCCTTGCCCCCCAAGATGAGCTGAGATGTGGCTCTCAGGTGGTAGGGTCTTTGGTTACCACAGCGTGGGGGTCCTAAATGCAGGTTTGACTGGTTTTCCTGGAACTAGGAAGTGTGAGTATTGCAGACAAATCTAATGTTCTTGCTGGATGGGTGGCCTGACCTGCTGATGGGGTGAACCATGTTCAGCAGGTGCCCTCTGAGTGGGACCCACAGACCTCGTGGACAGACAGTTGAGGAGTGTTTGCAAGGCTTTAGGACTCTGCGAGAAATGTTGCAGCTAGTGGTGGACTCACGATCATCACAGTGGCTCTGTCAGAGGCTCCTCACCGGGCCTCAGGTACCTCTTGGATAGACCAGAAGCTGTGGCGAAACTGTCTGCAGAATGGGGGCTGAACCTTCGTGGAGAAGGTGGACAGTGAAAGGGAGACGTCAGCCTGGCCCTGATGCTCCAGGGTCGTGCTCTCTGGGTGTTGGGCAGCATGAGGCTCTGCAGGTGAGGTCAGGTAGAGCACAGACCTGCCTCGGATCCCAGTGTAGTCTGCTGAAGCGAGGTCAGTCCCCAGAGCCTCCGTTTCTTTATGTGGACAGTGGGTGAATATTCCCATGACCGTGACACTTCTTTGCTGTTAATTTGATAATATTATCTAGGTCTTAGGAAAGCCAAATAATGTATAATTACTGAACGTTTGGGATTCCAGATTGTGGGACTGTGTATGCTCAGGGAGACGCAATGTCTGGGTGCTGTGATTTGGATTATTCCCGACTGCTGGTTGACTCACTGGCAGGGGGAAAAAGGAAGTTTCAGAAATAAAGCTGATTCAGAAGCAGACAATGGTGAGCTGCGCACGGTGGGGGAGGGAGATAGGCCCCCCTCTGTTCCCAGAAGCATGCAGTCCCTGTCACTCCTGGTGACAGAAATTCCAGCTTTGCTACTGACGCCCTAGTCATGGCCCTTCCATACCTGCCCTCCCTGGGTAACAGCTCAGGTGTCTTGACCACTGTGTGCCCACCCCACCGCAGGACCCAGGGCTGTCTGGGTGAGCATTCTGGGGAGCCAAGCGGACCAGGCTGTGGGGCTGCTCTGGCCTCAGTTCGCTGGACCCTGCTCTCAGAACTCAAGTGAGGCTTGTGATTTGTCCAGAGCCGCAGTGGCTTCACGGGCCAGTCTCCCTGCCGTGTCTTGTGTGGGCACAGCTCTAGATCTTAACTCTGCCATGAAGTTCAGAGTCCAGAGCTGAACTTCCTTGGTGCTGGGGGCAGATGCAGCTGCCCGGCTTCTGCAGGTCGCCCTGTTGACTTAATCATTAACTGAAGTCTGGCCATGGGCGTTCATCTCCAGACTGTTTCTTTCTCCAACTCCAAGCCATAACTTGCTGTTGGAGGCTGCTGTGCCCCGGCTGTTTTCAGGGGGTGAGAAATGAATGTCTCTTGTCACAGAGCTCCCACGTGCCACCGGTCGAGGGTTGCTCCGTGCCGCGGTCAAATTTTTGCTGTTCTCAGTGTTCTTTGTGTGGGTTCTTATTTCTGGGGCCCCTGGTTGTGCCGCCTTGGTGCCACTGTCCGTGGACCCTCCGGTGACCTCTAGCCCTGATAGTGCATCTGGTACAAGGACATGAAGAGGGTGCCCTCACAAAAACGTCTGCTTCTAGGGCCCCCACCCTGCTCCATGTCTCCCTACAAGTTCACTGTCCACTAGTCCCCCCAAGCTTTGTTCAGGTCCTATTCACACCCAGAGTGCACTCTTTGTTTGTTGCTCATGTCTCTGATATTTTTGGGGGCGGGAACACTCAGCAATGCTCAGAGCTGACTCCTGGTTCTGCACTTGGAGATCAGTTGTGGCGTTGCTTCGGGACCATGTCAGGTATGGGGATGAAACTCCTATAGGCTGTGTGTGAAGCAGGCACATCTCCTCTGAGACCCCAGCCCTTCTCGTGGGCAGGGACACTTCTCCCCTGAGTCCTTTCCCCTTATGAGCATGAGCTGTCTCCTGTGCAGGTTTAGTCATGAGTACTGGCTTCACCCCCAGACTCTAGCTACAGTGTTGTGAAATGGAGGTGGCTGGGTGCCCCCCAGCCTGAACAATATGAGAATTCTGTGCTGGCTTTTCTTCGTGTCTTTCTTTTACTATTCCCCAAGGTCCCCAGATTTACACTCCTAGGAGCATTGTGGCTGGTGTTCCTCTGTGGGGTGCAGCACCCTGTTGTTCCAGCCCCCTGGGGAACGGCTCTGGTGAAAGAACAGATGCAGTTTCCAACCTTGTGTTCCTGATGCTGCAGACGCCCTTTGCTGGCTTCTATTCTGAGGGGCGGTGCCTGCGCCTGTGGGTGGAAGGGGTGAGATCTTCTCCACCCCAGACAGTGGCAGGGGAGGCACCTTATGCCTCCTTGCACTGAGGAACCAATTACATTTTAGGTTGAAACATATCTTAGTTTATCTAGCGTAGCACTGAATCGTGGGGCCCAGGTATATAACTCCCTGAGTATAATTCCCTTCTGTCTAGAGTGCGGCTTCTCAGGGACCAGCAGAGAGTTAAGTCTTCCTGGGGATCTGTTTGCTCTCCTGCCAGATGCTTGCTTGTGCCATAGTGTTGACTGCTGCTTGTTTGTTTTTAAAACCCAGTAGAGCAGTCTTAGGTCATAGCAAAATTGAGAAAATTCGCAGGTACAGATATAGAGAACCCCTTTTAACATCAACTCTCTGCATCTGCAAAGATGCTGCATTTGCTACAGTTGAACCAGTACTGATAGATACTGGCTAAAGTCCATAGAATACATGATGGCTCACTTTCACGTACATCCTGTGGATTTGAATTGTGGCTACTGTTACACTATCATACAGAGTGTGTTTCTGCCCTGAAAATTCTCAATTCCACCTCTCTGTCCCATTGTGGACACCATCCCACTCCAGCCCCACCTGGCAATCTCTGTCTCCATAGATTTGATTTTCTAGAATGAGAGAGAATTAGAATCCTATGCTGGATAGACCTTTCAGATTCATTTGTTTTACTTAGTAATAGGAATCTCTGTCTTTTCATGACCCAAAAGCCTTTTTGTGATGATATAATTCAACTGTCTTGACAGAGAAGCTTGGTTGTCTGCTAACTAAAGGGCAGCTGGGGGGTTTCCATGCTTTTCATGAATTGAAAAAACTAGTAGGCATTTTGCAGTTCAGTTTTTTGGGGGCATTCTTCCAATCCCTGTTTCCCTAAAGTTCCTTTCCTGGTAGACCGTCCTTACCAATATCTTTCAGACTCATTGCAATCAGAAGAAAAGCCACTTTCCACCCTTCTTACTTTAAGGTCTGTTTTAGGGTTGGAGAGAGAAAACAGAGGGTAAAGAACTTACCTTGCATGTGGCTGACTCAGGTCCAGAAGTGACTCCTAAGTGCAGAGCCAGGAGTAACCCCAGGCACTGCCGGATGTGGCCCTCCCACCCCGTCATGGTTTTTACTTACTAGGAGCTACTGAGGCCAGAATTTGGGGATAAGCCTCATATAGGGAAGCCCTGTCTGGCTCTGGGGGTGCTCTTGTCAGCAAGCATTGTTCTGGAGTGCTATTAAAGGTATTACTATTGGATGTGACTGGGTTTCGGAGGTCTTCAGCTGCTGGGGCTCTGCTTGGGGCGAGGAGGGAAACTCAACCCGCCCCCCCCCTCCAAGGAGCCCCGGGAGGGGGGACAGCCAGGCACGGGGGTAGGAGACTTTGCGTTGTTCTCTTTTGGGTGCTTGGTTTTATAGTCTCTGGGTCTTGGCTGTTGGGATTACATGGGCATCTGGCAGCTGAAGACCTTCGAAACCCAACCACAGCCATGCTTAAGACCACTCTCCACACACTTGGATGCGCCTCACGCATGAAGGAACCGGCAGAGGAACCCAGGTGTGTGGGACCTGGGGCTGAGATCTCCAAGCCTGCTTGGATCAGGACTGGGCTTCCTCCACCCAGATCCCCCATGTTCCAGTAGCTAGGCAGTTACACCCACCACCTGCCCCCCCCCCCACCCCCGCGCGCCATGTAATCCCATCAACGGCCAAGACCCAAAGACTATAAAATCAAGCTCCTGACCTTATTGTCTAGTTTTTGCTCTCGGAGAACCCGGCAGGCTACTGAGAGTATACTGTCTGCATGGCAGAGTTTGGCAAGCTCCCTGTGGTGTATTAGATGTGCCAAAACCCATTAACAATGATGGGTCTCATTCCCATGACCCTGAAAGAGCCTCCAGTGTGGCACTTGCCAAAATATCAGGGCTAAGACGAATGGAGACGTTATTGGTGACTGCTCAAGGAAATTGATGAACAATGGGATGACAGTGGCAGTGACTGTTTGATGTAAGCCTGGTTCTTTCCTTGAACAGGAAATGCCCCAATGGTCTTGACTGTGAATGAGGGCATTGGTTGTGGTTCTTGGAGATTTCTCGGGTTTGTGAGTGGCAAGGATCATCTCAGGGCCATGCATGCAGTGCCTGGTTTACAGCATGGTCTCTTCGCCAGGCTGAATCAGAACCGACAACAGCTCAAAATGATTTTGTTTTTATTAGTGGCAAAAAATAATTGGCATTGGGGGGATGGGGGTGGGAGGGATATTATCCATGGTGGTGGAATATGGGCACTGGTGGAGGGATGGGTATCTGATCATTGTATGATTGAAACCAAAGCACAAAAAATTGTAAATCTACAACTTTAAAAAAAATAAAATAAAATAAAGGGGAAAAAATAATTGGCATGTGTGCTTCTTAGTATTATAAAATGATGTTTTGGGGAGTTCACATCTGTCTGTGCTCAGGGCTTACTCCTGATTCTTTGCTCAGGAATCATCCTTGTGGGGCTGAAGGGAACCTATGTAGTGTGGGGGCTTGAATTTAGTCAGCTGCTTGGGAGGCAAGTCCCTTACCCATTGTGCTGTCTCTTTGACACTATAAAGTAACACTTTTGAAGTGTTTCAGTTACTTAAATGTGTGCATTATACTTTAAGAATAGCTGGTGTTGCTTGACCATATTCTGAGAGGCTGACATGACAGATGCTCCGTGTTCTCACATTCATAGAACATGGGACTGGAGGAATGGTTATACTCCACTCCTCCGAGAGACACATGCCCTGGAAGGAAGGCAGATCTGCAGTTCCCAGAGAGATGCTGTGACAGACCTTTGCCAGAACATCCTGGAAGTTGCAGGACAGACGAACACCACATGCGGGAGGGGCCTCTGGTGTAGGCCAGAGCAACACACAACCAGATGGCAGACACAGAGGTGGCTGCCACACTGACCCCAGCCTCAGGTGCAGTGTGAGAAGGAAGCTGTCTAAGGCTCTAGGAAGTGTGCAGCTTGTTGGCAGACCGGTGGGGGCAGAACTGCCAGCTGCCAGCCACTTGGTGTCTTGGGATCTTGGCACATGACCTTGGGAGCTCCTTCACTTTCACTGGTGGTATATTCCATTGTTTCTTTGAGCTCCTTATGCATCCTTATCGGTTCCTTTCTAAATTCGTTGTCTGAGACGGTCAATATTACTGCTCTGGTCAACAGGGCAAGCTCTTCACTAACTAAACCTTATGGGTTTCTGTGACCTTTATGACCTTTGTAGTTTGTTGTTGTTTCTTGCATGTTTTTGTGTGATTATGTTCTAATGTTTATGTTTGTTTATGTATGTATGTTTATGCTAAGTTATGGGGCGATGAAGAAATGTGCAACTGTGGAGCAAAGCTGTGCTTCTCGTGTATCAAGGAGGCGAGTTAATGTGACCTCTAAGAAGTGAACAGACATGTCTCAGAGGAAGACAGGCAGGTGGCCACTTGGGTCGTGAGAAAGTACTCACTGTCACTGTATCCTTTGGGAAATCTAGATTGAGATGACAATAAGATCCCATCTCACACACTGAGAATAGCATGTGTCAGAATTAGTGGGGACAGTCTGTGTTGGTGGGGATGTGGTGAAAAAGGAGCTCTCATCCACTGCTGGTGGAAATGCTGTCTGACTTAGCTTCTGTGGAAAACAGGATGGAGTAGAATTGAGTTGCCATATGACCCATCAATTACACTTTTTTTTAAAACTTAGGAGTATTGCTTTTTATTCAGCCATTGGTTAGGCTGATTGAATTGGACATGAACTCCACCTTACTTTTATAAATTTATTTATTGAATCACCATGAGAGCAGTTACAAAGCTTTCGGGTTTAAGTCTCAGTCATACAATGATGAAACACCTGTCCCTTCACCAGTGCCCATTTTCCACCACCATAAACCCCAGTATACCCCCCATCCCGCACCCTCCCCCTACCTGTGGGGCAGATGATTTCCACATTACGCTCTCTCTACTTTGATTACATTCAATATTTCAACACCAGACCCACTATTGTTATTTGAGATTTTACCCCAAACTCAGATCTGCCGAAAAGGCAACAGTAGACAATTTGTTTTCAATTGCTGATCATGAATAACATATGATGTCACACAGCTGCAGTAGTGGCCACATCATTTTGGAATTCCGAAATTTTAACAATTAAATCTGGAGGGATTTCTGCTAAAACCTGCTGGGTTCCGAGATTTGTTCCTGAGTCTCTGAGATCATGGCCATTAAGCAGCTTGATCAGGAGCCAGAGGGGCCGTTTGTGGGTGGTAACTCGGGGTCTCATTGGGGCAGGGAGGAAAGGGCTGGTTCCACCCCTATCCCATGAGGCCCTGCATGTCTCGGTCACTGTGGGCCCAAACCTGACTGTCCAATGGCCTCTGGAGAATGGCGGCCACTGAGCTGCCAGGGGGAACAGGATGAGGCACGAAACCTATTCCCACATGGGGTGGCCCGGAGCCGGTAACCTACTGCGAGGACCAGACACATTTCTTCCAAAAGCTGCTGGGTTCCGAGATTTGTTTCTGAGTCTCTTGGATCATGACTGTTAAGCAGCTTGATCAGGAGCCAGAGAGGCCGTTTGTGGGCAGCATCTCAGGGTCTCATTAGGGCGGGGAGGAAAGGGCTGGCTCCACCCCCATCCCGTGAGTCTCAGTGTGTCTCATCACTGCGGGCCCAAACTTGACTGTTTGATGGCCTCTGGAGGATGGTTGACACCGAGCCGCCAGGGGCAATAGCCCAGGGCACGAAATCTATTCCCACCTGGGATGGCCTGGCACCATTAACCTACTGCGGGGACCAGACACATTTCTGCCAAAAGCCGCTGGGTTCTGAGTCTCTAGGATCATTGCCATTAAGCAGTTTGATCAGGAACCAGAAAGGCTTTCCAATTATATAGCTGAGCCGGAGGTGGTTTGTGGGTGTGTCTCCCATATACCTAACTTTTGGCCATTTACTTTCTTGGTACACTTGGCACCAAATTGTTGGGGTCTGGCCAAAGGCACAGTGTCAATTTTAGGGTATCTAGAAGTCTGAAGGCACCATCAGGCTGCTGATGCACTCGCCTCAGAGGTACAGATTGGCCTGCTGGCAGCACCATACCCCTGGCAGCAATTCCACTTTTGGGCATTTCCCCCAAGAAAAAAACAGTCATTCCAAGGGACATATGCCTGTCATTATTCACTGAAGTACCTAGTACAGTAGCTAAGATCAACCTAGGGGTCCAGTGACGATGATTTTGTAGCTTGCTGCTTTGCTGTACTAGTTTATTTTCTATGAGATTTTCAGTGGAGTTCTGAGGCCTACTGTATGTAAAATTATGGCATCTACAAATTTTTTTCTTGCCCAATTGTTATGGCATCTACAATTTTTTTTTCTTGCCCAATTATTATGGCAATAATTTCCAAAACTATCTTAAGTTTGAAGTGGACATTCTTGCTTGGTATGTGATCTAAGAGGAAAGATCTCTCTCTCTCTCTCTCTCTCTCTCTCTCTGCCATTGAGAGTTTGTTGTAAATGGTCATTGCTACTTTGAGGCATGATCCTTTTATTACTATTTTCTGAGAATTTTTATCATTAATAATGTCTTTATTGATGGCTATTTGTTATTACTGGTTGGGTCAACTGGGCAAGCTTCTTCTCTAACTGAGCCTCATGAGTTTCTCCATTGCTTTACCATAGTGACCTTTGCAGCATGGAGTTGGTGCTTGTGTGTTTAGGAGCCTATGGTAGAATGTCTTTGTTTATGATGAGTTTTGGAGTGGTGAAGAAATGTACAGCCGTGGAACAAAGCAAAAGTGTTCTGTATCAGTTGGCATGCTTATATAATATTTCTCCCTGGTTTGTGGTATTCTAGCTGTGTCTAGGGCTTCCTCCTGGTTTTGTTCTCAGGGATCGTTCTGGTCTGTGTTCAGAGGACATTATGCAGTGCTGGAAATTGATTGAAGGTAGACCATATGCAAGCAAAGGCCTATAACACGTGTAGTGTTTCTGGCTCATGAGCATAGTGTCTCTGTCTGTCTGAATCATCCCTGTGAGTTTTGTCTTTCCTTTTGTTGATGTGGTGTATTACATTTACTGATTTTCATATATTGAACCATCTTTGCATGTCAGGAATGATTCTCTCTACCTTGCTATGTCATCATTTTTTATATTCTTGGATTTGTTTTGCTAAGATCTTACTAAGAATGGTTGTATTGATGTTTATCAGAGATACCTTTCTGTAATTTTCATCTTAAGTTGTTAATCCTTTCTGCTTTTAGGAAGGGTTTTCATTATAAAACGTTTGGGAAAGCTCGAATATAGACAGTAAAATCTTTCTTGGGAGAAGAAGGATTAGTAGAACTCGCTAATGAACTGTGTGGATCTAGGCCTTTGTTCTTGGGGAGATTTTAAATTACTTTTCCAGTTTCCTTACTTGTGATTGGTTTCTTTAGGTTTTCTAACCCATCCTGATTTCAATCTTTGGAGATCATATGATTGTAAAAATTCATCCATTTCTTCGAGGTTCCTGAGTTATTCTGAATAGAGTTATTCATAATAACCTATGATGCTTTATATTTTTGATGTATTTCCTGTAATTCCTGCTTTTTCATCTTCAATCTGATTTATTTGAATTTTATCATTTTTCTTATGAGTCTAGCTAAGGGCCTGTCAGTCTTCAAAAAATATCAGATCCTGGTTTGACTTTTGCATTTTCTTCTTTGTCATTGATTAATGTTAACCTTGTACTATTTCTTCCTTCTACTTGGTTTGTATTCAGTCTTTCTTATTCTTCTAGTTTCTCAAAGAGTGAGGTTTTGAGCATTTGAACATCTTCCTATTTCCTGGTGAAGGCTGTACACTTTTCCCTTCACAGTGCTTGCTGTGTCTCATAGGTTCTGATACTTTGTATCTTCCTTCTTCAGAGGAATCTTTTTTATTTCTTCCTCACTTTTTGGCCAAATGTTTAACAGTACGTTGTTACAGTTTGCAAGTGTTTGAACTTTCCCTAGTTTTGCTTTATATGGTTAATGCCTATCTTCATCCTGTTATGAAAAGATAACTGCTATGATATTTAGTTTCCTGACTTTGATAACTGCTATGATATTTGATAACTGCTTTGATAACTGCTATGATATTTAGTTTCCTGATTTTAGTACCCTTCCATGTGGTCGTTCTTGAGAATATTCCATGTGCATGGAGAGGAATGAGGATTCAGCTGGTGAGTGTGGAGGCCCTATACCTATCAATTCCAGTTCATCTAGTTCCTCATGTAGAGCTCTTGTTTCTTTACCAATGTTGTGTCTGGTTAATTTACCCAGTGACCCCATGTGACGTTAATGTCCTCCTCTATTGAGTTGCCCTGTATGCTTTGATACACTTTCTTCCCTGCATTTTGTACATATATGTTAATCAAAGTTGAATCCTGTTGATCTGTTGGCCCCTTAACCAATGCCCACCCCTATCTCTTATTACTCTCTTTAGGTTGAATATTATCGGTCTGATACAAATTATGGGTGGCCCTGTCTTTTTTCAATTTACTACTGGCTTGTGTATTTTCCATCCTTTCATTCTGAGCCTGTGTTATTTTGTGGCTTGTTTAAGGTTATCTGTTGGAAACAGCAGAAAGGTGGATTTTGTTTTCTGATCTATCCAGTTACTCTGTGCCTCTTGATAGAGGAATTTAGCTCACTGACACTTAGATTATTGATATGAAGGAATTTGCTGTCATTTTTCTAGGAGGATTTAGCATTTTGCTGTTTGCATTGAATGTTTTGTTTCTTGAATAGGAAGCCACTCAGTATTCTCTTTGCAGAGCTGGCTTGGATCTAACAAATGCCATCATCTGTTAATTACCAGGTAACGTTTTATATGGCCCTTTAATCTGAGTGACAGCTTTGCAGAGTAGAGGAACTTTTGGTTGAAAAGTTTCTCTACTTTGAATCTGTTATTCCATTTCCTTCTTGCTTATAAACTTTCATTTGATAGACCTAATGTGAATTTTATGTTAAAGGCTTTACCTCTATTGTCACTTTGAGTAATCTGTATTTCTCTTTGGTTCTTGTCATTTTGATTACAGTGTGTCTTGGTGGTATTCTGTTAGAGTTGATTTTGTTGGCATTCTGGTTCTCCTAGATCATTGTAAGAATATTCCTCAGACTGTAGCAGTTCTTAGCTATTACTCTCTCAGACAGACATTATTCTGTTTTCTCTTTACTCTCTTGGAATTTTTATGATTTGGAGATTGTTCCTCTTGCTGTTGGCTATTACGTCGCTCTCTGTGTTTCTGTCTCTGTCTCTCTCCCTCTTTCTCTCTCCCCTTCCTTACATTAATCACGGCAGGCTGGAGCCAGAAAGTGTGATTTTTTTGTAGCACTGTAGCACTGTCATCCAGTTGTTCATCAAGTTGCTTGAGTGGGACTAGTAACGTCTCACAACAAATTGTGAGACTTGTTGTTACTGTATTTGGCATATCGAATACGTCATGGGTAGCTTGCCAGGCTTTGCAGAGTACTGTATTTTCTCCGGGTAATCAGAGAGACTTAATTGTTTTCAGAGTTCAGTGGGAGAATGGAATTTCCTGGAGAATGTGAACCTAATTTGGGATTCCAGGGTCAAGCCTGATATAGAGCACTCAGAAGAAATATTAAAGTAAAACTCTGGCAGGAAGAAAATTATTTAAATAAGTCTTCAATTAATTAAATTTTGTTGACAACATTGACGAGAAATATGACCGACTGGTTCACCACCTCCATGATTATGCGAGGAACACCAAGAGAGAGATAGCCACAAAAAAAACCCTGTCTTCGAAAATTCTTGAGTTTATTTGCCAACGTGGCTTGGCGCAAGTCTTAGGCAACCGCAAGCGAACGTCTGAGCTCACAAAGCAGTGCTGAGATGCGATAAAGGAAGACCTCAAAGAGAGAAGAGCAGCAGTGCTGGCAGATGTGGCAGAAGCTGGGAAAAGCATTCGCAACCCCTGCCTGTCCTTCGCCAACTACAAGACCAAGATGACTGCCCTCCAATGTCCTGATGGATCTATCACATCTTCCAGAAGGGCAACGAAGAAGATTATCCACGACTTCTACTCAGATCTCTTTGATAGCCACGTCCACCTGCCCACATACCAAATTCCGCATGATGGATATGTCATTCTCAATGTTCTCCCTTCCAAAATCCGACATGCCATTTCATCGGTAAAGAATTGAACAGCACCCGACCCAGACAAGGTCAGACCCGAACACCTGAAGAACCTGCCATCAGTACTCATCAATACACTGGCTTGGCTCTTCACATGTTACCTGTCTGAATGTAAGGTTCCGTCCCAATGGAAAACCAGCTGGACTGTTCTACTGTACAAGAAGGGAGACATCCACGACTTTGGCAACTATTGAGCTGCCTTTGTCTGTCATTTACAAGCTGTTCATTCGAGTCATCCTGAATAGGATTGGCAGAACACTAGATGAAGGACAACCATGCAAGCAAGATGGGTTCCGAAAAGGATTCAGCACGATTGACCATATCCACCACGATAACCAAGCTCATTGAGGTTTTTCGGGAGTTCAAGATGCTGCTCTGCCTAATGTTCATTGATTTAAAGAAGGCCTTTGTTTCTGTTGAGACGGTAGTGGTCATCGAAGCTCTAGCCGAACAGAGCATTCAAATTCAATATATCAAGATCCTTTGTGAGCTGTATTATGGATTCACTACCAGGATCTCACCATTCTACAAAGAAGTGATCATCCATGTCAAGAGAGGGGTTCGACAGGGTGATACCATTTCACTGAAACTCTTCAGTGCCACCCTCGAGAACATCCTGCGACAACTGGAATGGGAAGAATGGTAGTGAAGATAGACGGTTGGCAACTGCACCACCTCTGCTTTGCTGATGATATCATTCTAATAACACCAAACATTAGCCAAGCAGCACAAATACTGGTCAGCTTCGACCGTGAGTGTGGAAAGGTCGGACTACAGCTGAATCTCATGAAGACAGTGTTTATGAGAAACGGTCTCGCTCCTGATGCTCCATTCACTCTCAATGGAATGACCATCTCCGAATGCAACAGTTATGTGTAATGTGTACCTAGGTCAAGAAGTCAACATGACGAATGACCTGGCATCTGAGTTGCCCAGGAGGAAGAGAGCTGTTTGGATCGCCTTCAAGAGTGTCGAAGAAATAGCTAAGAGGACGAAGAACTTCCTGCTCCGGGCACATTTCTTTGATTCCACTGTTCTTCCTGCATTAACATAGAATGTTGATGACCTGGGCCTCAAAGACCTGGGCCCTACGAAAACAGGATGAGAATGCTATTTGGGTCTCCCAAAGTGGAATCGAAAGAACTATGCTTGGAGTATCACGCTTCATTCAAATGAGAGAAAGAATCTGGAGTTCCAACCTCCGTCCATGGTCAAGACTCAGGGATGCTGTCTTATTTGCCAAGTCGTTGAAAATCAGATGGGCTGGATACGTAATGAGATTTGGAGACGACTACTGGACTAGAGCCATTACCGACTGGATTCCACGGGATGTCAAAAGATCACGTGGCCGCCCACCTACAAGATGATCAGACTTCTTTGTCAAGACCCTAAACGATTGGTTTGAGGATCTTCGTGTTCCTAGAACGAGCAGATGCCATTGGAGTACACTAGCACGCAACAGGGATGAATGGAGATGTTATTGGTGCCCGCTTGAGCAAATCAGTGAGTAACGGAATGTCAAGTGATCAAGTGATCAAGTGAAGTCTTCAATGTCTGCATTTTGTATAGTGGTATTGCTGGGTCAGTGACTTTAGGGTCTGGAGGGATCTCTGCAGCTTGCTGATCTCTTTTGAGATTTATTTTTGAGTCTCTGTATCATGGTTAGTTTATTGAGTTTATTTAGCACCAGAGGCAGTTCATGGGCTTGATGCCAGGCACCCGGAAGAATAGGGAGACGGGGGATCTTTTTGTGAGATCCTGGAGATTCAGTTACAAAATCTGCATGCCTGCAGCTAATGTTCTTTATCTGGGACTTGATATCTGTAAAGGTAAGGTAAAGGTAAAGGCCCTCCCATTGATCGTCGATTTGCTCGAGCAGGCCCAGTAACGTCTCCATTGGAGACTTTGTTGTTACTGTGTCTGGATATCGAATACTCTTGGTAGCTTGCCAGGCTCTCCGAGAGGGGCGGAGGAATCGAACTCAGGTCGGCCATGTTGGCCGCTTGTAAGGCGAACGCCCTACCCGCTGTGCTATATCTGTAACACTGAGAAAGTATATTCTTGTAGAGTTTGGCAAGGTCTGTGGTATTTTGTTTTTGGGCTGAACCTGGAAGTGTTCAGGGTAGACTTTTCACTCTGCACTCAGGGATATTTTTCTCATAATTATAATAAATTATAATAATGGCAATATAGATATTTGGACAGGTTATCTTTCTCAATAAAGGGCAGATGCAGACATCTTCCGGGCTGGGGTGATAGTACTGAGGGTAGGGCACTTGCCTGGCATGCAGCCAACTTGGGTTCAATCCCAGCATCCCGTATTGTGTGAGCACCACCAGGAATGTATTCTAAGTGCAGAGCCAGGAGTACGCCCTCCCTGAGCATCACTGGGTATGTCACAAAAACCAACCAGCCAAACAAAAATGATCCCCCCCCAAAAAAATCCCAGATATCTTCCCATTTTATTGTTCAGTAATGTAAAAGAAGTGAAAGCTCTGAAATGACGGAAGTGCGCCTTAAGCACTCCGAGATAATGGGGCGGGGAAGCCCACACTCTTCAGAGGACTGGTATCAGAATGTGGTATACTTGAAACCCTGTCATTAATGTTGACAGTGCTGTAAGTTCGGTGTGCATCAGAAGAGTGCCCTGGAGAAATTCCCTGCAGTGAATTGCTGCTCCTAGCAGACAATGGCCCAGTTACCCACACCCTCCCTCCTTATACAGCCCAAAGCCTGGGTGCTTTACAGTTTATCTGCTTCTTCAGTACCCTGATCTAAGCATGAGAGGGAGAGCATCATAGTTGTGATTGTGGTTATTATTTGGGAAAATGAGTGCTAGAATCTTGACTCTGTTATCAGTTTCCTTAGTGCGTATAAAGCGATCTGTTTATTGGACTTAACTCAGCAAATTCTCTTTTGACCTCACTGTGTAGTTGTGTGACTCACCTTTCTTCTCTCCCATGTTTGTGCTTATTTTGCATCTGTGTGATGGTGGGTGGGCTTATTTCTGGCTTGTGTATACTCTTTTAATGTGTTTTAATCACTGGTGATTGGCACTGATGAGGTAAACCACCCTTCCAAGATTCTGCTGTGAACAAGAGTCTTTTTTTTTTAAATGTAGGAGTATTGCTAATTATTCAGCCACTGATTAGGCTGGTTGAATTGGGCATGAGCTCCATCTTATTTTTTTTTTATTGTATGACCGAGACTTAACCCCAAAAGCTTTGTAACTGCTCTCACGGTGATTCAATGAACAAGAGTCTTGATGCCAAAATGGGAGGATTCACTTGTGTACACCTGGGAAATAATAAGAAAAAAAGAAAGGGCAGGTACAGGGATGGAGCTCCCAGTTGTCATTGTGTCTGAACATGCCATGTCTGCCAGGGGTGATTTCTGTGGGATTCCTTGGAGTTCATTCATGGTGAGGATTTGTGGCTACTAAGAAATGTCCAAACCAGAACTTAATTTTCACTGTAAGATGGCAGTCATGTTCAGACCGTTTTACACTATTTTTACGAGATGATTGTGGGAACTGTGGGAAAATGTGCTTTGTTCAAAGTAAAACTTTGTAAGAAACGAGTTTATTGTTGGGGGAACAGTGTGAAACAGGCTATGTAGTACTACTGGAGAACTAAGTTAGAGTTGTGCTTTCATTTGTAGTCACTTTTAATCAAGCTTCCATCTCCAGTAAAAGAGGACCCTCAGCTTTAGAAGTGATTTCTTCCTGGAGAAAAAGCCCTATTCAGTACTGGGGTGTTGCTGTCTAGGGTCTTGACACTTGGTGCAAATACCTTTCCAGATGGAAGTGAAACACCCTAGTTTACATTAGGGCATAAAGCTTTAGGGTGGGCTTATTGTGTGTGTGTGTGTGTGTGTGTGTGTGTGTGTGTTTGTACTTGCATGTACGTACACGTACTCACTCCTGCTCCCACTAACTCAGACACACTTGTGCATTAAGTTGCAGCCACCTGTTCAGATCCACCTCCCCTCACTCATTCTCGCGCGCGCACACACACACAGACACACAACTCATGTTTGTACACATGCTTGTGTATTTACTCATATTTTTTCTCACAACCACTTACACATGAATTCACAGTCCTGTGCCTACCTGCACAGACTCTTGGATATTCACAGTTCAGTTACACAGCCAGACACAGACATGCTTGGCAGTCACATAACGTAAAACACGGACACACTCTTAGACTCATGCCACACACTTCTATTTGTACAACCCACTCATGCATACCTGCTCTTATCCACATGCACGCTACACTCACATACGCACACTTGTGCACTCACTCATGCACATATGCTCTCACCACTCACACAGTTGTCACATGTCACATTTGCCTGTTTTTACACATTCATATGTACTCATGCCCACCCCAACACAATCACTCTCGCACCCTCACACTCCCCAGTGTCAGTGTCACATACTCATGTTCTCATCCGCTTACCCCAGGACAACATTCGTAGTCACACTCACTCTTCTGGGGTGTGATCACCTCAGGTGGAGTTGACCTCTGCCCCACTTTCGTTCTCCCTCTGTCTATTCATCTGTCCACCTGTTGGCTCAAACAAGTTGTTAGAACCAGCCCGCTGCAGTGCCACGTAGCCAGGTATGACTGGGTGCAGCACTGTTTGTTTGTGGTTGTCCTGGTAACAGTGATTTGGCTGTGAGCCATGACAAAGCCAGAAAGTATTTCTGGATTGTGCTTCTTTGGGCCTCTTGGAGCTTTTGTTGGCCACGAGTGGGCACTAACTCCTTTCCCTGTTCTTTGTGCTTCAACCTTCCCAGTGCTCCCAACTGAGAAAGAGAGCTTCTTTTGGAGAAAGTGTGCCTTTCTCTGTAGGAATCTCCACATTTCTGGGATTCCGAAACACAGAGCTTCATGTAGCCATGGGCTTCCCAATAGTTTTCCGGGGCCAGATTTAGGGAAACAGTGCTTGACTCTGCTGTGACTTGGATGGCTATGAGCTGGGCATCATTTCTGAACATTCTTGGGCCACTTCCTGGAGCAAAGAAGATTTTTGTTGAGAGTGGTGGCTGCCCAGACCACAGGATACTGCTTCTCTCTCATACCTGGTCGTGTTCTTGAAGGTTCTGAGTCAGGGCTGTGTTGGGCAGGAGAAGCACGGGACCCGCCCACAGCCCACACTGTAGTTCGTGTGCCTGTGATTTTCAGTTTCATCGGAGGGCAGGACTGGGGCCTAGAGAACTGGGAAACGAAGGCTGTGTCAGCTTCTTCCTGGTTAGGAAAGCCGGGCGCCCCAGGGAATGACCAGGAGCCTCGCATTTCCTCCTGTCAAATGAAAGTAGTGGGAGAAGCAGATGGCCATGAGTGTCCACGTGGCCCTGGAGATGGGACAAAGCAGGTGAGCATGCCCTATTGTTACTGACTGACTGAATCCCTGGATAGCCACCTGCAGAGCGGGGATGCGCCACAGATGCGCTGGCCGAGAGCAGGGGTGTGTGATGGATGGGGTGTGAAGCCAGGTGGAAGTGGAACTGCTGCGTGGGCCCCAATGTCCGAGGAAGCTGTCCTGTCCTTTGATCTGACAGGCGTCTCTTGGAAGCCTCTTGGAAAAGTCACTTGCCACTTGATGACGGTGTTTTTTTTTTTTTTTTATAGTCAGGGTTAATGGAAATATGAATTTTTTCTTACCCATGGGAGACTTTTCTCTCGATTTTCTAAGTTGGTGTTTGTGCGTTTTCCATTGCAGATTCTACTAAGGTTTATTAGAGGTCATCTTTTGTCAGATATTTACTGCATTCAGTAACACTCTGACTGTGGGAATACAGTAGACTCTCTGAGGGCAGGCTAGAGCAGAGATGAATTTGCAGACTGAGGTGTCTTGCTCAGATGACCGTACCCCGGCTCACTTTTTCAGGAGAAGGACCATTCTGTGGACATATCTGTTGTGTTTACTAAGTGTATCACTTTGGAGAATAGACCCAGTGCCGACGGGATAGAGTGCCAACTGTTAGGCAAGATCCTGAGTGCAAGTTGTAAGCTTTGTATTGCTGTCTCTGAAGGGGGCTTGCTGCCGGGAGTCCAGTCTGTGGCATGTCCTCTGCTTTCCTGGAGGTACCTACCCCTGGGCCAGGTGGGGTAGGGTGGTCTCTCTGTATTCTGGGCTGCAGGAGGTGTGAGCGTCTTTAGCTTCTGACTAGAGCCCTCTATGGCTGGTGTTTCTTTGTCATGGGGGCCTCTCCTTAGTCCTCTCGTGGAGTGTGCATGCTTCTAGACAATGCTTGTTTAAGAAACCATGAACATATTTTATGTTTTAGGACATTACTGCGTTTACAAAGAATTTAAACAGACGGCACAGAGGATTCCCTGTATCCACTGTCTTTTCTTTTGGGGTTTAGGACCATCTTGGTTTGGTACTGTACTTTTGCTACAGTTATAAGGGAATATCGATGCATTCTTGATACATCACATCAGCTATGTAATATTATATCTCAATTTGATAAGATTGAAGTGAGGCTCATAGTGTACATCAGCATTCATTCCCAGTGTTACTCTGGGGATATATATGGCAATATATAATGGCATGTATCTGCCATTACAGTATCACATCAAAATTTTCACTGCCTTGGGGCTGGAGAGATAGCACAGTGGGTAGGGTGTTTGCCTTACATGCAACCAACCCCGGGGGTTTGATTTCCAGCATTCCATATGGTCCCCTGAGCACTAACTCCAGAGTAACTCCTGAGTGCAGAGCCAAGAGTAACCCCTGTGCATGGCCGGGTGTGACCCAAAAAGCAAAAAAAAAAATTTTTCCCTGCCTTAAACATCTGTGTTCCACCAACTCATCATTCCTTACCCCCTCAACACACACACACACACACACACACACACACACACCACCAACAATAACGACAATAACGACAAAGCAAGCTCTGGCATCCAGTGATCTTTCCCACTTAGGGACGTGCTTTTTATCTGTAAGATGTAGGTTCTTCCATGTCTTTTCATGGCCTGATGGCTCATTTCCCTTTATGAGCTTGGTAATGCTTCATAGTTTTCAAGGACAGGAGCTTGGATTTCTGGCACTTTTTCTATTAGTGTGTCAAACTTAATGCTGCCCCAGGAGTCATGTGTGTGCCCAGTGGTCTGGAAGAATGTCACAGATTTCTTTGGTTGCCGCCATTGTAATTTCTAACTCATTCAAAATTGGTGCATGTTGGTTTTACATGTGTTTGTTCACTTATTCCTTCGTCATTCATCAAATATGACCACATAGATATAAATATAAATACATATCTATTTATGTTCAAGAGGAGGTAAAAGATTGTGTTTCTACTTTCCAGGATTCTTCGGGGTAGAGGCAGTCAACCATCAAACCGGTGGTTCTGGGCTAAGAGGGCTATTATATGTGTTGGATGGGGTTGCTCAGTGGGAGAGATGGGGTGTCAGGAGAGAGGGCCCCTGTCCAGACGGGGTCATGAGTCAGACCCGATGATTTACATGTCCTAGACAAGTGAAAGGCTGTGTATCATGGAACTTTTTACTAAGAGAAGTGAGAGACATATAATTGGTCACCAGGACAGAGACCAAGGTCACCAGCTATCCATGCCAGATTACAGGGAATTAGTCAGATGTCCCGAGATTTCTCCTTTCTCTGCATTTCCAGACAGGAACAACACAAGGCAAGTGAAGGGAACTAAGCATTGGCAGACACAAGGTACTGGCCTGCTCATGACGCAGGTCTGATCCTCCCTTGCACTGAGAGCTTGATATAAAAATGTGGGCACACCTGGCCATGCTCAGGGCTGACTCTTGGCTTAGGGATCACTTTTGACAGGTTCAGGGGACCATAGGGGATGTCAGGGTTCTAGTGCCCTCTCTGCTGTGCTCCCCACTCTGGCACCATTGCAGGTCTTGTGAGGTGGTGACTCACCTCTGTGTCCATGGCTGTGAAGAACAGAACTCCTTGGCATTTCGTTGGAGCCACTCTCCTGTCCTGTCGTACTCAGTTTCTTTCCTTTGGCTGCGACCTCTTTGGGATACTTTCAGCTCCCTTGAGGGTTTGCTCCCTCTGTCAGAGCAGTAGCTTCGACTCACAGAGCTCTTTGGGGGAGCCATGGCTTCTTTGTGCCAGTCCTTTACCTGCTTTCCTTATCAGGAGTGACTTGCACTAGGTTGTAAGAACTTCCTTTTGATTAGCTACCAGCAGGGATTCATTTCCTGGACTCCAGGTTTGCTTTGCTTTAAAGTCCATGTATTCTAGTGATAAACATGTGGGAAAGTGGTCGTGGCATGGTCTCTATTTGGAACACACAATGCAGTGGCTCTAGGTACCAAAAACTCAGATAAATGCTTTGTTTCACTTTAAAGGTAAACATAATGAGAGCGTGTTTTCTTTTTTTTTTCTTGTTTCTGTGAACCACCATTTATTTTTTTCTTTCTCTTTTTTTTTAAAAAACTTTTTATTAGTGAAACACCATGAGGTACAGTTGTAGACTTGCAAATTTTTGTGCTTGGATTTCAGTTATACAATAATCGAATACCCATCCCTCCACCAGTGCCCATTCTCCACCACCACTGATCCCAGTATCTCTCCCTCCCCCCCATCCCCCCCATCCCACCCTGACTCTGTGGCAGGGCATACCCTTTTGTTCTCTGAGAGCCTGTTTTCTTTACCTTGATTTGCAAATATAAGTTTCTATCTGCTTTGTGAATGAAATTTCCTAGTGACCCAGCAGCCACTCACCATTGCAGGCTGCAGGTGAGTTGTTCAGCTTTGATTCTGATGACTTTCTGATTGCTACGTGTCTGCCTTCTCAGTGCACTTCCAAGATAAGAGGGTCCTGAGTACCTTCTTCTACTTATTTTTTTTTTCTTGCAGGTGTGGGGAACACCCGATAGTGCTGGAGGGCTCTGCCCAGTTCTGTGCTTTGGGCTCACTTTTGGTGGTGCTTGGGAGACCGTGTAGCTCCAGGGATCAAGCCAGACTCCCAAGGGCAGAGCATTGCCTAGAGGACCTCTGGCCCAGAGGACCTTCTTATCACAAATCAAAAGTGACTCATTGTGGGATTCATTGCTGCACTTGGTACAGTAGCTAAGATATGAAATCAAACTAGGTGTCCAATGACAGATGAATGGATTTTGAAGATGTAGTATATATACACAGTTTAATACTATGCACCTGCAAGGACCAATGAAATCATGCAGTTGACTGTGATGTGGTTGGAATGTGAAGATACCATGTTGAGTGTACTAAGCCAGAAGAAGAAAAACAACACAGGACGGTCTACCTCACTTATCAGTGGTATATAGAATACTGCGACCACGGTTGACTCCAATGTTTAAAGAGGAGAAGGGCAGAGAAGAAAAAAAAAATCAACGGGGTCAAGAAGAGAATGGGAAGTAATGGGTGAACAGGCTTCAGGGCTTCAGTTATCCCAGTGATATGAGTAAGGGATATACCATATACCCCAAACACAAACTCAACAGAACTCAAAACATGAGCTCTTAAACGACTGGAACTTTGTAAAGTGACTGTCAAATTGACAAGCCGGGATGGGGTGACGGTTGGGGTGGGAGGGAATAAGAGAACCCTGGTGGAGGGAAGCTGACGCTGATGATGGGATTAGTATGCCTAAGGTGGGATATATGCCTAAGATTCATCTACCAATAACTTTGTAAATCACAGTTCTTTAGTAGAACTAAATTTTTAAAAAAGTGACTCCTGGAGATCTAGCAGACACCTCTCCAGCCTCACCTGTGAGAGGAGGCAGGTGTGCATCCCCTCCACACACAGTGCACACTGTGCCCGTGGCGGTGCTGTGCAAAGGTTCCAGAGTTCTGCTAGGAAGTTTCGTGCCTTCTTTCTCCCAGTGTGTCTGATGGTAGAGCAACGGTGGCCTCTAAGCCCAGCACTAAGCCCTTCCCCGTTGCAGCAGGGGATGAGGGGCTTGCTCTGATGGCTGTCCTACCTGTGACTTTCTTCCTGAAATGGGACGTGGGCTAGTACGGGCAGCCCAGCTTGCCTCCTTTGAGCTTCCATGGGCAGGGTGGCATGATGTCAAGGGTCCTGTCTCAATTAGGGAGATGTGATGAAGAGCTTTTACCATTGTTACTCCCCAGAGCAGGAAGCACAGACTTTCTCTGCAGGCTCTGCATTGGCTGTTAACTTTCTAGCAGCATACAGTTCCAACATTTTGGCTTGGCCTGGACCTGCCTCTAGGTAACATAGCTCAGACATCCCCTTGGGAATTACTTGGGCCGTTGTAGGTCTTGTCTTGGCCATTTGAGCCTGTTTCTATTCTTTCTTGGTTACCTAAATTGAGTACCTAAATCTCTGTCTGATGCTCAATTGGACATTTACGCGAAGATCACCTTTTAAAATTAAAAAGAAATTACTGTTTTATTTATTTTGAGAGATTAAATAATTCATTTTTATTGAAATGTGAGGCTTATTTAGTCTGGCAAACTCCCCGTGGCGTACCCAATATGCCAAATACCAGTAACAATGATGGGTCTCATTCTCCTAGCCCTGAAAGAGCCTTGAATATGGCACTTTAAAATCTCAGGGCTAAGGCGAAGGAGATGTTACTGGTGCCTGCTCGAGGCAATCGATGAACAACAGGATGATCGTGATCGTGATCGTGAATGTGAGGCTTAGCATAATAATAAAATAAGCAAAATTTACAATTGAACATTGTCAGTGTTGTATTCTAAACCTCTGTGTGTTAGACTTGGCAGATATTATTGTTACCTAGAGAATCAAAGAGCTAATTGCTTAGCTATTGCTGGGGGCAGACTATATTCTTTTGTTTAAAGATTTTTAAAAATTTCATTAATGACCATACACAATTGAGTTTTAGACATGACAATATTGCAGCACTGATCCCACCACCAGTGTCAACTTCCTCCCACCAAAGTCCCCAGGTTTCTTCCCATCCTCTCTTCTCTTTCAGTCTGCCCTCTTGATGGGCACCTTTCAGTTACTGATAGCTGAGTGTTAGGTTGACTATTTCAACACTAACTAGTCTTATTGCCTTGGCGAGCATATTTGGTGGTTATACTTCGGATCTCATGTTTTCAGTGTCGTTGAGTCTGTGCTTTGGATGTACTGCTCTACAGCTCTCCTCATCACCTGTACATCACCTGGGTCTCCCCCATGCCTCGGCCCCTGTTCTTCCATTACTTCCATCTCTTAGGTATTTCCTCTCCCCCTTGATTTCTTTCCTTCTCTGCCTTAGGTACCCCTTCCCCTTTCCTATATTGCATTTTACATCCATTTATTCTGCACACCACAGGCAAGTGAGATCATCCTGTGTTTGTTCTTCTTCTGACTTCATTCAGTATATTTTCCAGTTCCAACAAGGTTGCAGCACACTGCATGGTTTCATCCTTCCTTGCAGCAGCGTAGTATTCCATTGTGGATATATATCACATCTTCATAATCTGTTCATCTGCCATTGAACACTTAGGTTGATTCCATGTCTTATCTACTGAGTGCAGCAATGAATAATGGTGTGCATATGCCCTTTTGAATGAAGGTTTTGTTTTGTTTTTTTTGTTGGGGGAAATGGGGAAATGTCCCAAAGTGGAATTGCTTGGTCATATGGCAACTCAGTTCTTTGTTTACTGAAAACTCTCCCTACTGTTTTCTACAGGGGATGAACCAGACAACAATCCCACCAGCAGTGGATGAGAGTTTCTTTTTCACCACATCCCCACCCACTCAGATTTTTCCTACTCTTTTTCATATATGTTGTCACTGGTGTGAGATGGTGTCCTGTTGTTGTTTTGATTTGGATTTCTCTGATGATAAGTGACGTTGAGCACTTTTTCTTATGCTTACTGGCCATCCCCATCTTCCTCTGGGAAGTGTCTATTCGTTTCCTCTCCCCATTTGTTGATAGGGTTCTTGAATTTCTTTTTATTGATCTTTGTGAGTATTTAATATATCCTGGATAACAAACCTTTATCTGATGTGTTAACTGCAGATTTTTTTTTCTATTCAGTTACCTATCTTTTAGTTTTAGCCCTTGGGTTTTATTTATTTATTTATTTATTTATGTTTGCCATGCAGAAGCTCTTTAACTTTATGTAGTTCCAATTATTTATTTTTTATTTTGTTGTCTTTGCCATTGGTATCAGATCATTGAAGGCAACTTTGAGATCCAAAACTTGAAATGTCTGTCTTCATATTCCTCAGTGTACTTTATACTTTCTGATCGGATCCAGAGGGCTCTTGGAGGAACCTTGTAGGTCCAGGTGACCTAACCTGGCGTGGCAGAAATGATGGACTGGAATGCAGGTTGGCGCCCTGGATATACTTGGATGACAAAAAAGACATGCGTCAGCTTTCTGGGAGACTGCATAGGGTCCCAGAGGGCCTGGGAGAGGCGTCTTGGGTCCAGGAGATCCAGCTCAGGGTGACAGATAGTGCAGAAATGGCTCTCTCATCATCACTGTGATCTGGATTTCCCTAAGGTTAAAGTGACACTGAGCACTTTTTCATGGCCCACTGGCCATCTGTCTGTCTTCCTCTGAGATGTGTCTGTTCAATCCTTGGAGGTCACTGTAACTCGCCTCCTTGAGACTTGAGAAACTTGGGGCTGAGAAAGTGAAGGAGCTTTCAAGGTTATGTGCCAAGATCCCAAGACACCAAGAGGCTGGCAGCTGGCAGTTCAGCCCCCACCGACCTGCCCACAACTGCATACTTCCTGGAGCCTTAGACAGCTTTGTTGACGCTGCTTCAAGTTTAAAGTGCCCCATTTTAGAGTCAAGGAAAACGTCGTTCTCCCAGCTCTAGAGGAAACCTGTTGCAATGTAGTGTGTGGGCTTTTAGACCCCGCGTTGGTATTTCTGAGTGTCTGTCCCTCAGGTGTTCTCAGAAGGGGATGTGATACAGACATCGGAGCATGAGTAGGTAAGTGGCTTCTCCAAGGAGATACCCAGGGGTTGGGGTGGGGTGGGGTGGGGGCACTGAGCAGGCTGTGAAGTCGGTGGGCACGCACAGGGATCCATAAAGCAGCTCTGTTCCCGTCCCTCCCATCCCTGCCTGTGTGTACTCTGTGTCCAGGGCAGCTCACCCGCTTTCCAGGCTCGGGAAGAGATCCCTGTTTCCTTCTCATGCTACACCTGAGACTGTGGTCAGTGTGGCGGCCACCTCTGTGCCTGCCTTCTGGTTGTGTGTTGCTCTGGCCTACACCAGAGGCCCCTCCCGCACGTGGTGTTCGTCTGCCCTAGGACTTCCAGGATGTTCTGGCAAAGGTCTGTCACAGCACCTTTCTGGGAACTGCAGATCTGCCTTCCAGGGCATGTGTTTCTCGGAGGAGTGGAGTATAATTTCCAGGTCCCAGTCATGACTTCCGTAGGATTTGATCAGTTCCCAGAGCATCTGGTGGTGCTCTGCTCTGCACAGGCCTTTGCCAGGCAGGATGACTTCCGAACCGTCCAGGGTATTTGGGACCCATGAGAGTCCTGCAGTTGTTTTTATCTTCGGGTGGATTTCTGGGAGCTGCTCTTGCATGACTTTCCTGGTGACGTGTGCGTCTTGTTCATTGCAATGGCATTCACAAGTGTGGCATGAAGTTCGTTTGAATGCCCAATTATACAGAAATGGCAGGTAGTGGGGATGGGGAGACAGACTGCCTTTGTGAAGATTAATAACTTAGCTCAGGGAACATGCAAGAAAATTCTGCCATTCCCGAGTGCCTGTATGATGGGAAACCACAGCTTTTGGCTGGAACTTATTAGCAAGGAGAGAAAAATAATTGGTGGAGAGTGTGCCCTGTGGGATGCTATGCCGGCGTATGCCTGGGAAGTGTCCTGAACCACACAACCCAGCAGGTGTTCCTGTGATGGGTGGGCCCCCACGAAACTTCGGTGTGTGAGCTGCACCAGTGGGTGCTGCCGTGTATGTGAGGCATCTGGAGATTTGGGTGGCAGTGACCTGGACAAGTTGCAGCCGCACCTCACCTGCACTTCTTCTTAGAACAGGGTTTGTTATTTCATAGGTTGGATGCATCACTATTGTTTTAGAAATTATGGTCCTTGAGATCAGTGAGGTGGTCAGGCTCTTTACCACTGAGTTGTGCTTATGTTCCAACTGCTTTTTTTTTTAATGTTTATTTATTTATTTATTTATTTATTTTGCTTTTTGGGTCACACCCGGCGATGCACAGGGGTTACTCTTGGCTCATGCACTCAGGAATTACTCCTGGCGGTGCTCGGGGAACCATATGGGATGCTGGGAATTGAACCCGGGTTGGCTGCGTGCAAGGCAAACACCCTACCCGCTGTGCTATCGCTCCAGCCCCTCCAACTATTTTTGTAGCCCTGCATGTGGACATCAGCCACCAGTGCTCCTGCATCCATGCAGGTAGAGTTCAAGGTCACATTCAGGCTACCAGACAGCTGTGTGACCTTGAACCAAAGCCTCTTTCTCTGGGCTGCACTTGGCTCTTCCTGTAAAGTGCGAGTGCTCCCTTTTTCTTTCCAGGTAGAGATGAAAAGAAATACATGAAAGTTCTTAGCACTGGCCACGGCACATAGTTCAGAATGGGGAAGGCATTGTTCATTGAATCCAAGAGGGCAGACAATACTGGCCTTTCAGTTCCTGCACCTTGCTGGCTCTTTTTGTTCTTGATCTTTGTTCTTTTGACAAGTGGTGGGAGAGAACCAGTTTGGTTGGTTACAGATTGTGCCATCTGCTGCATGCCCATGGGGCTGTGCAGCAGCTCCTTACCAGATCGTCATTCTGGTAACCATGCCAGACCTCAGAGGACGCCCAGCGCCTTATAGAGGAGGTCGGGGCTGAGGAGTGGAGCTTGAGCGTCTCTGGTTGGTAGCCGGTGCGTTGCAGGGTCTTTGTTATGACTTTGGTCTTCTATTGCTATTTGAGGCAGAGTATTTGTTTTCTCTGCCTTGTAGGGCCTTTCAGACGCCATCCAAGGGAGTTTGCAGGTGCATGTGTGCCTTTTGCTGGGTCACTGTTGATCGCACATTATTAAGACTGCCAGGTTTGTGGCAGCGCAGTGGTTTCTGCTCCTGGCGGGCCTGGAGCAGCTGTTCTTCTCATACTGGTCACTGTCCTTGATAAGGGCTGTTTCTTGGGAGGTCTTCAGGGTGCCAGGGTAAGCCCTCCCCTGGCTTCCAGTCCTCACTCAGACATGGGTGCCTTGTGCTCAGCCAAGCCAGTGCAGGAGAAGTTGCAGAAGAATATTTTTCTGAAATCTGAGTCACTGAACTGGTCCTTTCTCCTGGTTTAATAAAAGTGTAGGCAGTGGCTGGTTTGAAACCTGCCAGAGGTCACATTTGGAGTCAGATTATACAGGCTGATGCTGGGATTTTCACCCTGGGTTCACTGACCTACACCTTTGTATCTGTGTGTGTCATAAGTATTTGTGGTGTATGTTTATGTGTGCACATTTGCACTTTGAACAGGTGTGTATAATGTGGTCAGGTGTGTGTTTGACTGCTTTCCTTAGTGTATTTCCATATATGTAGGTTGCACACATGTCCAAGTCTCCATGGTATATGTGCATATCTATATGTGCATTAACAGTGCACATATGTATATGTGTGTCTTGGAATGCAACTTTAATATCCTTTTCTTAAATTCACAAAGGTGGAAGAATTGATTGATTTGTGAGGTTAACCCAAGGGCCGTTGTGACTTTGTTTTGGTTTTGGACCACACGTAGCAGTGTCAGGGTTACTCCTGGCTCTGCACTCAGGAATCACTCCTGATGGTGCTTAGGTGACCATATGGGATGCCGGGATTGAACCCAGGTTGCCTGTGTGAGCCATGCACTCACTTTGCTATATTATTTCTCCAGTCCCAAGCTATGATTCTTTAGGGCACAGCACATGAGCAAATGTTGTTCACGTTGCATTTCTCACTCATGTTTTATGACAGATTGTCTCAAAGGTATTAAATCATTTCAGAAAAAAATGCTTATTAAGTTAAATAATTGGAAGTTTGAGATGAATGAAAAGGAATCTCCTTTAATGCAATTCCTTTTAATTCTGTTGTATAATTAGATAGCAGTAACATATTTCAAGCCTTCTACCTGTCAAGCATATATTTCAAGCCTTCTTTCTATCTGGCAATCATTGGGTGAGAGCCTTGTAAGGAAGATGCATTCACCAGTATGGTTTTTTTATATCCTGCATATGAGAGAGATAATTCTCTTTAAGTCTCTCTGACTAACTTCACTCAGCCTGAGACTCTCTAAGTTCCACTTTGTATCGGCAGATTTCATGCATTTATCTTTTTTTTTTACAGCCGAGTAATATTCCACTGTGTATATGTGTCATAGTTTCTTTATCCAGTCATATATTCTTGGAAATTTGGGCTATTTCCAGAATTTGGCTGTTCTGCTTTCTTTAAGTTTAAGAGGGAAATCTCTTCACAAATTAAGGAAAATAAAACCACTCAGCTTCATAGTAAACCTTTTGTGGAAGACTTTCTGCAGGTAGAGGAACAGTGAAGACAGCTCAGCAATGAACATACATTGGCTTCTCACCTGATGATGAGCACAGAACCTTGCCAATGAGCCAAACCCACCCAGCTCTTAGCAGCAACATATGCCTGTCCTTGCATTGTTTGCCGGTTACTGGCATTCCTACCATCTCCATGACCATGAGTGTGGTTTCCATGAGTGTAGGAATCAGAGCTGAGTTCCTAAGGATCTGCTTACTAACTATTGTGGGTTCGGGTGCTTCTCATTGTGGCCTAACCCTGTCTTGGAGTCCCACTTATGCCTGGGTGCTTTGGTGTGATGGCACCAGTTCTGGAGATAACCGTTGATTCCACATGGAACACACTGGTACACAGTAGCTCCATCCAAGGTCCTTAGAAAGATGGTTTCAGTGAATGTCTGACCCCAGGGCCAAAGGATAAAAACCTGGGTCAGGTTTCTCTCTTTGCTTCTTTAGCAGTCACACGTGTTAAAGACACTTAACACATGGCAGTGATCATGTGTGTTGATAGTAACAATTAGTAAAAAGGAAAAATGAAATGCTGAATTTTTCTTTAATGTCTTGAATTGGGGCAAACTATATGAAAATGTGGCAGTTCAGATCTCCAATCAGCAGATGCAGTGTATTGGCACAACATTTAATCACGTGAGTATATTTTACTTTCAAGAGGATGCCCACAAAAGAATGCATGCATTAGAAACTCCTTCTCGCAGGAACGGCCGAATTTCTGATTGGGAACAAAGATGTGGGGTGGGAGTGGCACTTGCTTTCTGTTTTGGAGTCCAAGTTTCTAGATTTAGGTTCGTGCTAGTGTCTAGGTGACCTCGGTTTTCAGTGTTTTCTTTTCCCTCCCTAAATGTAGGGATGTATGTACAGTGTCATCCTGTACCTCAAAAAGTCATTCAGGGAACCAGTGGCCTAGGGCAGTTTCTTCCCTCAGCTTCTGGGCATACCATGAGCTTCTAGGAATGTCCCCATTTGTCTCTCAGGGTCTGAGCCTGTGGGCCACAGGGCTGCTCATTCTGAAAACCAGAAGTACCAGTAGTTCATGACCTTATCACGATCTCATCCCCTAATTCTCCTCATTCAAACGAAATAACAGGTTTGTTGACAGTATGTACTTGCCCTAGAGAATCAGAAGATAATGTCTGTAAAAATAATGAATAGTAATTTTGCCCTTACTGAAAACTATTTTTCATTTGAAGACTCCAAAAATAGAAAATTATACATAGTTGTTTGGGCTTCTTTTGCATTAGTGAAAAGACTCTCACTTAGCTGGTACTTTTGTTTTCCAGCAGTGTTGAATATGTCCCACCTGGTCCAGTGGTAGGAGCATGTGGTGTTCTGTTTCTGCAAAGAGCTGGGGAGCTTTTAAAAGTTACCTTGGATCTAGTTTAAGCAACATGTAATCATATGACATCGAACTGAGATGTCTTTCCTTATACATATCATAGACTTTAAAAACTCCTTTCAGAAAATGAAAGTAAAGCTTAGCTTTCTTAGGGGAATGCCCGGAGCCAACTCATACAGAAAATTCACAAAGAAAAGCAATCAAGCATTTAACCTCTTCTTTCATGACCTGTATCTCAGGATTTCCAAATACACAGCTTAAAGGGGGGCACAGTTCATGTAGCAAGGAATTCTGGTTGACAGATATTAAGAAAGTGATAGAATAGTGCCAGGTTATAGACAGCTAATCACTGTAGGCAACAACAATGACCCTCAGTAACCTTCATGGTCTTAAAGAGGAAGCTGGTCCGGTCATGTGCCACCAATGAAAGGACAGACTGCACCTGTGCTGAGTCCCTGCCAGAAATCCAACCAGAACCATGGAAAGCTCAGACCTGCCCTTGATGGAAACACAGGGCTAGAAAGTCTGCAATGTGATTCCAGCAGGGTCAGTGAAACCCAGAATGGAAATTCTAATAAGCGCAGAGAACCTCTACTATAGTTTTAAAATTAATTGCAGTAGAACTAAGAACTTATATTGCAAAGAAATTGTAGACACACATTAAAGGAGAAACATATATCTTTTGTGTTTTTGAGGTACATACCAAAGAGTAAAATTGCTGGATCATCTGAAATTTCTGTTTTTTAAAATTTTTTGACAAGTATTTATACTGTTTACCATAGAGGCAGAACTAGATACAGTATCATTAACACGTTAAAACGAGTTTTAACAAACTTGTAATGTGTGGATTCTGATCCAAAACACCAGACAAAAATAAAAGATCCATATCAAAACAAAGAAAGAAAACCTTCAAGAGATACATCTGAACATGTATAGATCAGTGTTTTCCGGTTGGGGATCATGATCCAGAAGGACACAGATGAAAATCAAGTAAGTGAGGGTTCCCTGGCATGGGACTGTAGAGACACTGACAGCCCAGGGTGCAGGTGGACAGGCTGGGAAGGCACAGCAGTGGGTGAGGGGGATTGCTGGCTTCCCTGGGTGATGGCAAGGGATCAGTATCAACAGTATTGGTCTTTTGTTCTATTAAAAATATATTCTCTCGGCCTAATCAATGGCTGAATAAATAGCAATACTCCTACACTAAAATTAAAAAAATTAAAAAAATAAATAAAAAATAAAAGTGCATTCTCTCAAAGTGCATACTTAAGTATTTATGGACCAGGTGAGGTGGTGTCTGGGGTTGACTTTAAATGACTTTCTTGGACTAACTCACCCACGTCTAAGGTTTCAGCTCTTTGGACTACAGATTCATTTCTGTGCTATAATTGCATTATAAATCTATAGCAGGTTGGAGTATTTAGAGCCATTTCCCATAATGGGAATTTGGGCTAGCTATTTAGTAATATTTGCTTGGTTATATTTCATTGTGTTATAGATAGACTCTTGATGGTATGAATCTTAGCTTTGCAACTTACTGTAATGTGAACTTGGGCAAGTTGCTTCATAAATTATGTTTGTGGAACACATACACACACACACACTCACACACGCAGTGACGTTCTTGTGGGTGGTGAGGGTGCTATTTAAAACTGTGGGTGCCATTCTCTTGGGAATGATGGCTAAAGAGCCTACAAGATTCTGATAACCAGGACTCCCAGGCCCCATAGCATGGCACTGTTGTGTCAGGGGCAGTTGATGTTACCAGGCATGGCTGTGACAATAGTGACTGTAGTTGTTTTTATTATTAGGCAGATTGCCTACTAATTTATCATCATTATTATTATTATTATTTTTATTATTAAGCAGATTGCATCTTTCCTATCTGGTGGCTTAAGACGCATGAGACTGTCTGACCTTCCTTACTGGAGACTGATGATATCTAGAGAGATATTGTGCCTGCCTGAAGGAGAGTTTCATAGAAAAATCTGCTTTTAAACAATCATTCCGTGCATGGTTTGTTTCAAAGTAGCCAAAGTGCATCTCACTCTTTTTTCTGGGAAAACTCCCTAAAGGGGTTACCTTTTAATGTGATTTGCTAATGGAGAGAAATCAGGCAAAGCTTGGGTAAGACCTTGGGTGTGTAATGAAGAACTGTGGATGCTTAAGAATTAAAATTGAACTTAGATAAAATTGACTTATTAAAAAACTTATTAAAATTGTATGAGATAGTGAGCTTCCTGGCATTTTTGCTGTTCTGGTTGTTCCCAGGGTTGATTGGTGAGACACTAAGTGATGGTGAAAACCAGGAATTCTTGAATAAAGGCAGCCCCCTATGGGGAGGAAAAGTTTTTAATATCAACTAAGCAATACACTAATAGCCCAGACCAGCATTTCCCAAAGAACGATCCTGGAGCAAGATCAGCAATAAAAACCTGAGAAGCTGAAGAATGTTCTCTGGCCACAGCCTGCCCCTGTGATTCTGAATTCTTGTTGGGGGCCGCAAACCTCTTACACTGTTTCTTTTACTTGGTCATTTCCTATTCCCTTACTTTGTTTCTATATACTCCACATTTCAGTGAGATTATCCAGCATTTCCCCTCTAACTTATTAACATCATACCCACTAGCTTCATCAAAGTTATGATGAAATATGGCTTTTCTTTTTGTAGCCAAGTAACACTCCACTGTGCATGTATGCCATGATTCCTTTACTCACTCATGGATTGTTGGGCACTTAGGTTTCCAGTCTTGGTTATTGTATGTAGTACTGAAATTAACACAAGGGCTGCATATATCTTTTTGAAAATGCATCTGTGTTCTTGAATTACATGCCAAAGAGTAAAATCGCTGGGTCATCTGAAATTTATGATTTTAATTTTTGACAAATGTTCAGACCGTTTTTCAATGAGACAGAACTAAACACAGTCACAGCAGTACCTTACTCATCACAGTCCCCAGCCTTGGGTGTTTCTGGACTATTTTTGAGTGTTGCAGAATTTATTTTTCCTTAGACTTGAAGGGAGAAAGTTCTTTAAGGATTTGTATTTTATAAAATGCACTTGTGCACATGTGTTTATTGCAGCATTGCTCACATTATCTAAAATCTGGAAACTAACCTAACATCCAAGGCTGGATAAAGAAATTACACACACACACACACACACACACACACACACACACACACACAAAATGGAATACTACTTGGCTATAAGAAAAGACAAGATAATGCAATTTGCCAGATGTGGATGGAACTGGAGGGTATCATGTTGAGAAAAGTCAGCCAGAAGAGAGACAGATACAGAATGACAGGTCTTATATATGGAATATAAACACCCATAGGAAGAGAACAACAAATGACCCAAAGCAACAGAATTTGAGAACTGGTCTACAGAATGGAGCTTACCAGGGACATGATGCATGGAGAATGTGGTAGAAGGTCTGGTGTTGGAATGTTATATGCATGAAACCCTGCCATTGTCAGTATTGTAAAATTGTGAACCACAGTGGCTAAAATAAAAGAGAAAAAAAGACATTCTCTGGACTTGGGGTGAGCTTTGGTTAAAGATCGTATCTTTGGTACGTGTGTTTTGACTCCTGGCACACAAACATGAGTGCATGCTCACAACCCCTCTCCCCCATTCTATATAAAGAAACGGAGTCACATACGAATACTATGGCTAGATTTGACTACAGTCATTATGCTTTTAATAATGTTACTATGACAGATTTATTATTTGAATTAGAAAAAAGTCTTGAAGATGATTGAAAGTTTTCTTATTCAGTCACTGTGAATGTTATTTCTAATAGCGTTTCAGAGATACAATGTTCTGAGGTGTCCATGTGTCTGACAGGGTCCCAGTGAGCCAGTCTTTCCTCCTTTTTCTGATGTGCGTATCAGAAAGACACTCGGGCGCTTTTTGTCTTTTTAGAGCCTATTCTGAGCGATTCTTGTATTAGTTCAAGAGATCACAATGGGAAAAATCCATGGGGTGACTTTTTGGGTGCTAGAGAAATCATGAAGTTGCTGATGAGGCGAGAACTCAGTGTAGAGCCTAGCTCTGCCATTCTAGTTGTGATGAGCTTCAATTTTGAGCTTCTGTTTTCCAGGTGTTCCCTTGGCTCTTTTTCCCATTGGCAGTGCAGAGGGCTGAGAGTTCCCAACTGAGGAAGCTGCTGTAAGAGCTAGCCGAGAGAACGCACAGAAGCAGCTTGATGAGCTAGAAGCATCATTTAGACGTTCATCAGTCTGGGCGATGTTGTTCTACTGTTAGTATTTCTTCATATGTCAATATGATGACAATCACTTGCAAGTCACGTGCTATTTACTTCCATATGTCATTTAAGGTGAGCAGTATTTGTAGGTGGTTATTGAATGAAACAGCAGCAGATCGTGGAATCCTGTTTATTTTTCTTTGGATTTAATCATGTCTGAAAATAGACAGAAGTGGCTGTCTGTATTTTATGTTCTGATCTGCCCTTTCTTTTAAGTTGAGTGAAGGGACTGTGGTTTCCCCAGCTTGTAGGTTTGCATGATGTTAACTTAAAATGAATTCCCTAAAACTACCTATTGGGGTTTCCATGAAGTGCAATGAAGCTTAAAGCTTCTCCTGAGGTACTGTTGCCCTGGGTCTTGGAACTGTCTTCCACACCGCAGTTAAATCAGGCCTCTGGTGATTTTGCCATTCCCTGTCTAGGGAATGCCATGGAAGCAACACGAGACCGCTATGTTCAGGCTCACATTTTATGATTTGTACGATGATTAGTTAAGCTCCGCAGGGACAGCTGCCAGTGTGTCTGGCACGAGTGGGTTAGGGAGCCACCACCATGGCTGTTGATAACCTCCAGGCTGAGAGGAAGCTTTGAAAGGATGCCTCTATGTGTGCAATGTTTCCAGGTCTGCCCTTTGATAGACACCAGGTGGACTTCGGATCTTTTCACCCATGTGTGGGGGCAGTCGGACCTTGCGCCAGAGCACCTGGACTCTGACCTTGTACACTGTGACTTGGGTTCTAGTGGTGAGACTGGAGACTGCTACCTTGGAGAGGTCAGTTCAGTGCCATAAAGTTGGTTTCCTTCACCTGTGAAGAGGAAACTCTTTGAGTGAGGATTTGAGAAATCTCATACAAGTGATTTTTGTCCATTGTATCCTGTGTAATTAAAAAATGAATATGGAACTGCGGTACTGTCTCGCTGCCTGTGGTTGGTGGTCTCGGGCTGCTTCCCACACCCTAGATAGCCAATGGCAATGGGCAGACGAAGGAGGAAACGAGGGCCAGGCTGGTTGGTGATCAGTTGCAGTTTATTCAAATCTCGTCTCCCTCTGCCTCCTTCCAGTCTCACCCACTCCTGTGTTCCTCCTCTGTCCCCCTTGTTTCTCCTCCTCCTCCTCCTCCTCCTCCTCCTCCTCCTCCTCCTCCTCCTCCTCCTCCTCCTCTCTTACAGCCTTAAGTTATATTCCCAAATCATGAGGGGTGGGGGTAGCAATTACACATAGGTATGATCAACAGATGGAAAATCCTTCCTTCAGAAGAAACTTCTTCTAGGACAAATTCTCATCCAGCAAGATGACCTGCCTAAGGGCAAAATACCACCTAGGGATGTGTTTCTCCTTTCCTTAGTTCAACAACCATTTAAACATTCATTCTAATTCTACTTCTTAATAATACTTATCATTTTGTATAGACACAGTAGGAGATACATTAAGCTTGTAGGGCGGCTCTCCTGGGGACATTTGACTATAGATCCCAGAATACAGTGCTGCTCATGCCAGATTAGTCTTTCCTAACCCTAGCAGGGTCCTAATCCAATTGTTACTCTTTGGATCATGACAGAATTTGTCCCTGACCATGCTCTTATATTTAAGTATTATGGCGCTTTGGCCAAGCCCATTTCGATGCCAGGGTAGCTCACAGCTTACCCTGGGTCCATCCAGTCCCTTGTTCGGACCCTGCTTTTGTCATGCTAAGAACTGAGGGCAACTGAGGCTTAAGTCAAGTAAACAGATGTCCAGGAGTAAATATTATTCTGAGTCAATTAACTCCCAAGTTACAAAAACACAGCATTAGCTGTCTTCCTGTGTCTATACATGAAGGACATTGCTCTAAAGTAAACTATGCAAAAGGACATAAGGGAAAGAGAAAAGCAATATTTCACTTACAAATAAAAACCCAGAGTCCTTAGAAGCGTTACAAGTCAACAGAGTCTGATTTGGGGATAAAGGTGATTGACCGGTTGGGGAAGCAGAGCACAGAGAAGAGGTTACCGATAAACATAGAGGAATAGGAGTTCCTCGGGAGCACTGTGATGGGTATAACCCAGAAAATTTAAACTCCCTGCAGCCAAGGAGAAAGGATAAACCTATGTTATCCTACAGTATCCTATTACATATGTGGAAGATTGTCGTTATTTTGGGGTGAGAATCAGTGTGTAGATGGCTGCTTGCATAGTTGATCCAAGAAGACTGTCTCCTTGGTTCATCAGGGTCCTTTGGATATTTGACAAAGGTGTTCTAAAAAAAATAAAAGAAAGAAACCTTTCTTGTAGTCTCTTTTTTCTTTTTTCCTTTTGGCTTTTTGGGTCATACCTAGTGATGGTCAGGGGTTATTCCTGGGTCTGCTCTCAGGAGGTGCTCTGGGGACCATATGGGACGCTGGAGATTGAACCTGTGTCGTCCGTGTATAAGACAAAACGCCCTGCCTGCTGTGTTATCGCTCCGGCCCCCTTCTTTGTAGTCTTAGATAGGTTTATGTTATGTAAACTTCCTTCCTTCCTTCCTTCCTTCCTTCCTTCCTTCCTTCCTTCCTTCCTTCCCCCCTCCCTCCCTCCTTTCCTCCTTCCTACCTCCCTCCCTCCCTCCTTCTTTCCTTCCTAGGGAAGCAGGCCTGATGCTGCTCAGGGCTTCCTCTTACCTTTGTGCTCAGGGATCACTTCCGTTGGTGCTCAGAAGACCATATAAGATCCTGGGGATCAAACTGGGATGGGCCACATGGTTAAGTGGACTTAACCCCTGGACTCTCTCCACTTCCTTTGGTGCTCATCCTTAACCCTGTACTATCTCTCAGGCACTGGTCATGTTTCTGGATGTTCTTCTCATCCTACCCACATGACTTTGGAGGTTGGCAGTGGGAGGGGTGTATACTCCCTGCAGCAAGACTCAGACTTACCCACAGACATATTCCAGGGTATGTAGCTGGTCCACTGAGTGGCCCCACTAAGTTGTCTGCTGTGTTGTGATCCTCCGAGAAATTTTGCTGCCACTACTATGAAACATCCTCCACTCCCCTTAGTGCAGCGTTTTCACCCTTAGGGTGTGATCTGACCACCTTCCTGGGTTTTATTCTCCTTGAGGTCAGGCTGAACATCTCCTTCTCCCTTTTTGCTGCCCTGCGCGTGTTCTAGAAGCATCTTCCTTGCACCCTGGACTTTGCTTACACTGGGCATCTCCACATGACCTTCTCCACTCTACCCAGGTCCCTTTGGGAGCTGCTGTTCTGTGCCTTTTCTTCCCCGCGGCCCCTTTTCTGGCAGATGCTTCCCACCTCGTGTACCCTGCAGACTGTCCCAGATTTTGCAGCCGGAGGTGAACTCTTTCCTTTCTGCCAGTCCATTATAGATACACACAGTGATTTTGCTTTATAAAAAAATAAATTGGATCTTAACTCCTTGTGTATGCAGCATCTCTAGGACTGGTTCATGTTTAATTCAATTTGAGTTGTCATCGTACCTGCATTCAATATATTGTGCTGGGGTAACTGATTCCGTTCTGAAAAACACCTGTTTGCTGTTTGGCTTGTGAGATGAATTAAAACTGAGAAAAACAGTGATGGGTTTGAGACTATAGGACAAGGGACTGGAGACTCCGCCCAGCAGACCTGCCTGTCCCTTGTCCCCCGCTTCCCTGAGGTGGAGAGATGCGGTTGCACGTGTATTTCCAGGAAGAGACCCTGCCTTTCCCTCTGGCCTGGTTGTACCTTCCTGAGCAGTGCCTACTGTGGCCTTCTTCCTTCCTCGGGATAGGCCCTGGGGCAGGGCTTGGAGTGGAGTCTCGCTGCTTGCTTCAGTGTATACCCCACATCGTTGGCTCCGGCCTCCCCTTGTCAGAGATGCTGGGTACTGCTTGCGAGGCACAGTTGGATGCTTGCAATGCAGCATCACAGTCTAGCATACCTGGTTTTGATTTGAACACCCTCTGGTGCAGGGCACAACAGCTGTTGACAGACATTGGTGAGTTGGCTGAGACAGTCCTGCGGTCAAGGTCACTCGGCTGGCTGGGACCTCTTCAGGCCATCTCTGGGCCATAATGGTTCCAAGCCAAGCTCCTTTGTGATTTACCCTAAAGCCTGGGTTCTGCCCTACCCTTCTTGGTATTGTCGGGAAGGTGTAGGTAGTCCCAGCGGCACAGCGCTATCTTCCCTGGGATGTGACCCGCACTCAGGGAGCTCGCCGCAAGCCTTTCAGAGTCCCCAGTGCCAGTGCTGTCTCGGAGGCCCTGTCTGTACACTCGGCTCTCCTGGGGCTGTCGTTGGGAGGGCTCGGCGCCAGGGCAGGGCAGTGAGCACCCCTGGAGTAGAATCGCCTTCCTGCTGCCGAAGCCCTCTTTGCAGAGAACCTTCAGTGGTCAGCCTTCTGCGGGCAACATCCAGAAGCTTCTTCCTCAGAAGAGCTTGTCCTGCTGTGGGGCTACTGGTGTCCTCTGGGATGGCACCTCCTTCGTTCCTGCTGGCAGTGGCCCTGCTGGCCATTCAGTGCCATTTCCCAGTGCTCTGGGTCTCCAGGCTCGGTATGCTGTGTACCAGTGGGGTGTGAGAACTTCTGGGTAGCACAGGAGTCTGGTCTGTCCCTCAGCCTGTGTGTGGTTGTCTTCCTGCTGTCATCTTGTGGGGTGTATGAGGTGAACTAGAACCTTCTCCTTGCAGACAGGCAAGTGATGGAGTAGGCGTAGGAGTAGGTATAGGATCACCCTGTGTGAGCCCAGGAACCCCCTTTCCCACTGATCTTCCCCCCTTCCCCCCAGCCCTCCCAGGTGCTTCCTAGGAGTAACAGCCTGGACCTGGGCCATGCTGACATCTGTCTGGCCAACCACCTGCAGGCACACAGCCGCTGCTGAATGCCCTTCCCCCAGGAAGTCTCTCAGGACACTGCCGTCTCCCATTAGATCTGCTTGGGAGAAGACTGCTGGCAAGGACTGAGGGCAAGCTGCCTCCCCTGTGGGTCCCCGTGGGGAGAAATATGCTCGTTGGAGCGATAGCACAGCAGGTAGGGATTTCCCTTGCACGTGGCCCATGCCGCCGACCCGAGTTCGATTCCTCCACCCCTCTTTGAGAGCCCGGGAAGCTACCGAGAGTATCTTGCCCAAACAGCAAAGCCTGGCAAGCTACCTGTGATGTATTCGATATGCCAAACACAGTAACAAGTCTCACGATGGAGACGTTACTGGGCCCGCTCGAGCAAATAGATGAACAACGGGAGGACAGTGCTACAGTTCTACAGATTAAGTGATACAAATAAACACGTATGTGCAAGGTGCATCTATGACATGAGCCCCCGTGAAGCTTCTTCTTAATTTGGGGACATAACTGACAGATGTACTTAATAAAATACTCTATTTATGTAATAAATATATGCAAATGTGCGTCCTCCCTGTCTTGATGGGCTGCTCTTCCTTTTCCTCCTGGGATGAGCGTCCAGTCTCAGCAGACGGGAGGGGACCGGGCCTGGGGCTGAAGCCGCCCTTGCCCAGGGCCCCCGGATGTCCAGCAAGCCCCTTTTGCTGTGGGCCTCAGGCACAGCAGAGCAGGTATCTTTAGGCGCCCACTGACATTCCAAGGTGCCCATTCTGTCTGTTTTGAGCTGGCGTTTGTGTTTGGTTCTGGGTTTTGCATCAGTTTAAGTGTTAAATTTATTGGCTGAGTCCTCTGTAATTGCATTTCTTTGGTTTTGACCTAAAATCAGCTTCCAGGAATTCTGTTTGGAATGAGGTAGAAGGAAGGAAGTGGAGAGGCACTGAGGGGGATGGAGGAGGGGTATAGGCAGATGAGCTGGGGGGGGGGGGAGGCAGTCGCTGTACACAGATGCAGAAGAGGGACACAGTTCTAGACTGCCCTTTCTGGAACCCACCGTGGGCGTCTGTCCCCAGGCGTCTGGGGGTGCTGGTACTTCCTCCCTGTGAGGCCACAGCCCGAGCAGTCTCCTGCTCTGTGCAGCCCCAACTGGTCTCCCCGGGTTCCCGCAGGCTTTGGCAGGGCTGCCCTCAGCCCGAGGCCAGCAGTGTCCTGTCCTGGCGCAGGCATGCGTGCTGCACCGGGGCCTCTGCTTAGCCGGGCTGGCCGCGCTGCGTGCTCTGGTGCCACACACAGCCCTGAGTCAGTTTGCCTGGCTTCCTGCTCTGCTGCCACACTCCCTGGTGCCTGGAGAGGCACGCCTGAGCGAAGCCGGACAGAGCACGTGGTCGGAGGAAGCTGCCTCTGGACAGAAAAGCGCTGGGCTGGACTGTGAGTTCCCCGAACACTCTGCTGTGCTCCCAGGACTGCCCCACACTTGGCTCTGGTGTGGCTCGGCAGGAAGGAGCTGGACTCGGCTCCAGCCCGGAGGCTGCCTGTTCAGTCACCTGCCCTGGGGACTGCTGACTTTCTGGAACTGCAGGTCTGCCAGCCTCTTCTGAGGGCAGGGGGTTCTTGATTGTCAAAGCTCCCATCCTGCCTTTCTGGAACTTCCTGTCTTCAACCCTGCTGATCTGCAAGCCTTCAGCACCCTCCTTTTCCCATATGGTTCATGCAGCCTTCTCCCCTCTGGCAGACAGGCGGGCTTTCCTTCCTTCCCTGACTCCCTCCCTCCCTCCCTTTCTCTCTCCCTCCCTCCCTCCCTCCCTCCTTCTTTCCAGAGCCCTTGCTTCTCATAGTTGAACATGGGGGCCCCGTGTTCAATTCTAGCAGGCATATTTGTTCTAGCAGTTCACGTGACAGCTCACCTTTAAGTACATTTAGAAAATTCACTGTGGACTGTTCTGATAATGCATTTGTGTCTGCCTTCTCGTTCTAGAAGGGAACGGTCTGCTAGCTGGGGACTTCCTTGCTTTCTCTGAGTCTTTTCTCACGTGCTGTTAGCACTGCAGCCCCAGCTGGCTCTGTTCCAGCGTGTGCCTGGGGCCTGATCTCTGCCCGGCACCTAATATTTACTGCGTGGATGATAACTTCTCACTGTTCTCAGTACTTCCCACGTGTCTCATGATCCGTTTTCCTACTCAGTCCCAATACCTCCGCTTCCCGGACGGGGAAACTGAGTCCCAAAGTGGTTGGATAAGTTCTCCAAGGGCCCAGCTCTGTGGGCTCCATAGCCTGCGCACTGGACCCTGTGTCCATGCCAGGAGGTAGCAGAAGTGTGAAAGGATAAGCATAGAAAAGCCTCTCGGCTTGTCAGTCGAATGTGCAAGATTGTTGCTTAATTTTTTTTTTTTTTTTTTTGCTTTTTGGGTCACGCCCGGCGATGCTCCGGGGTTACTCCCGGTTCTGTACTCAGGAACCACTCCTGGCGGTGCTTGGGGGACCATATGGGATGCTGGGAATCAAACCCAGGTCAGCTGCTTGCTAGGCAAATGCCCTACCCGCTGTGCTATTGCTCCAGCCCCAGTTGTTGCTTAATTTTACTTGAACTTTTTCTTGTTGCGGTTTTGGCTCACACTGACCAAAGGTGCTCAGGGGTTCCTCCTGGCTCTGCATTCAGGGATCCCTCCTGGCAGGTTTGGAGACCATGTCGGGTGTGGGGACCACCTGTGGCCCACAGATGCTTTATTACTGTACTGTCTTCTCTGGCCCCTGGTTACTGCCTTTTCAAAAAGGTTTGTTTATGTTTTTTTTTTCTTGATTATTTTTTAGGGAAATAAAATCACACACGCAGGGGTGTTTTGGTTGGTCTAGTTGATTCGTCCCGGAGTCCTCCGCCTGGTAGCTATGAACTGTGCCCCTCACCAGGCATTATTGTTGGTGGTGGTGTTGCTGTTCTTCCCCCTCCTCCTCCTCTCCTCCTCCTCCTCCTCCTCCTCCTCCTCCTCCTCCTCCTTATGCAAATATTCCTTTTGTTCCTGTTTGCAGAACTAGTCCCTGCATGGGTGTCAGGTCTGGTTAGTACAGCCAGAGCAGACATGGCCTGGTGACTGGGGAAGCTGATTGTTCTCTCTGTATTTCAACCCTTTCAAGATTCCTGGTACGGCACTCCCCCCCCCCCCCAACTACCACCACCACCACCATCACCACCACCCCCAAAAAAGAAAGTAAATTCTCATTTCTCTGCACTTAACCCTAAAGCCCGAAAGAGCAGGGAGAGAGGTGGAGAGCAGGGGCCAGATGTAAAGGCAAGCCAGGCTACAGTGGGTTGTGTCCAGTGCTCAGTGATTGCCCGGAACAGAGGAGAGAAGCACAGGACACCCCTGCTGCTCCAAGTTCCCCCTCCCTGTTGGGGGAGCAGCGTGGGGTGTCCATGAAATTCTTGGCATGCGGTGCAACAGGAGAACGCATTAGGAACATGGGTGTCGATCATGCTTGGGCAGACAGAGCATGGGGTGTGAAAGCCACTTGTACAGCCAGCCGTGTGGAGCCGAGTCATGGCCTCAGTGTGCCTGCTTGTCTGAAGCGGACTGACTTCTCCTGAGCCAGTTTCATGGCTTCCACGGGGCCTTGCCAAGACCCAGAGAGCCGCTTCTTTGCTTCCTGCTCCTCTTCTGGATGGTATGTCTGTTTAGACACACAGAGACTTTCTTCAAATGAACTAAATGTAAGTGTTAGTAAATGGTACCCTGTGCCTTTTAAAATGACGGGGCCGTCACTCAGGCTTTCAGAGAGGTGGGCTGTTGACCTCTCTGGGGCTTGCTTGCAGGGTGCTGCTCACAGCTTGGCATTTCTGCCATGCCTTCCAGGAAGATGTAGAGCTTAGGTAAGAACTCACACACTAGGTATTTCTGTGCAGTCATCAAGAGTGGTGGGGTAGATGGGACCTATTGAAGGAACACTTGCGTGGGGAGGTGATATCCGAGCTACACGTGCTAGGGTACAGAGGAGGTGAGTGAGTTGGGTGCAGGGCAGAAGGGAACCCATGCTAGAGGCTTTCTGAGAGGTGGAGGGCTGGAAGACGAACGGTTAGCTGACTAACTAACGGTTAGCTGACTAATGGCCTCAGGCCAGACCAGACTCTGCATGTGTGAGAGTACCTGTTCCCTCCCCAGGTGACACGAGAACACAGCTTACTGAGTGGTTCTCATTCAGACGCCTTTTCCCTCCTCCTCCCGTTTCTTTCTTTCCATTTTGTGGTTTACCAGAGAACAGGAGAGACTGCCCTCATAGGTCACAGTGAGTGAATAGTAAAGCATCTGCTCTTGTTGGCCTTATTCTGGCTGGTATGCAGGACACCTTGGCCAGTGTTTTCCACAGGAACCGTGCAGGGAAGGATGGACTTACCTCCCGATGTTTGGTAGGAGCCACAGAGCAAGTGGGTTCATTGTCCAAGGTCACCTAGCTGGACAGGGCCTGGTGACGTGGCATAATCAGGGCCACTACTCCTGGCTTTGTCTTCCCTTTGGCTTTCCCTGCTGCTGAACAATAAAGGGATGAAAGGTACTGTGGAGTCATTGTGTGTGTGTGTGTGTGTGTGTGTGTGTGTGTGTGTGTGTGTTTGCTATTATCACCACCCCAGCCTGTCCTGACTTAGTTTTGAGACCTCCAGGGGGTCCTTCAGGCTGTACTTGGGAGCTGAGTTATCTAGTAGGAGCCTGTAGGCAGGGAGTCATCAGCCCCTCAGTGCTCACTGGAAATGCTGATGTCAGTTGAGGCTGAGCCCTGGCTGTTGGTCCCTGAGACTGCAGTAGGGGCAGTTTCTCTCTTCCTAAAGTGAGTGCCACACCACTTTTCCTGCCACCATCACCTTTTGCATCTCTAAGGTCTTTGCTGTCACTGCCTCATTCTTTGGAAAGTTGGTTATATATAGTGGCCACAAGTTAGAGTTGTTGTCTGTGAAGGAAACGGCAATGTGGATCTGGATTATCGATGTAGGATGTTTGCAGGAGAGAAGTTGGAGCCATTGTGGCCTTCTTCCAGCTCTGCCTGTCTCTTCTGTCTGTCTCTGGAAATGGCCCTGAGCTGTCTGCAGACACTGGGAGGGGGGCAAACCTGCCACTGCAGCGATGACAAGAAGGGGTGACGGGCGTGCGAGGTAGAGGCACTCAGAGTCTGATCCTGCCTGGCAGGGCTTCTCTGCTTTCCTGCTGACCAAACCAAAGGCAAGATCAGTTCTTGGCCACACAACAGCTATCTGTCAGGAGACAAAGCCAGAGATCTGAAAGGTGGAAGTAGGATGGGCTGAAAATGGCACAGAGAAGCCCCAGAGTTTCAGGTACATCAGGGACTGCGTCTGAGCACTCGAGGACATTTGGACTGCTTGTCACAGGAGGAGGCAGTGGGCCAGCTCAGGAGAAGTGCCACTATCAGAGACCCAGAGGGACCTCCGTGGGCAGTGAGCTTGCTCTGCCTCTTGCTGTCATTCTAAAGCAGACTCACGGGCCTGTGTGTTCTCTGGCTTTCTGCTGCCTCTGAGGGCATTGCTCAGCACTCCAAGCTCATGGAGCCTGTGCTGTCTCCCATTCTGCCCCTGGGTCTGATGCTTGGGCGACCTCCCTGGGAAGAGGTGAGTACTTTGTGGCAGGCAGACGTTGGAAGGAGAGCTGCCCTGTAGGCCTGTGGATTCTCTCCCTGACCTACTCGCAACCTTACAGTGGAGACAGTTTAATGCTGATGACCTCACTGAAGTTGGATATCTTGATCCAACATTCTGTAGCTGAAAGTGGAACTCTCATCCTACCAGCTCATCCCTCAGCCAAATTCTGTGGAAATATTTTACTTACAAGAGTCATCAGTCTTCGCTGCAGCACTGTTCCCAGAAGCCACAATGTGGAAACAACCCCTGTGTCCAAGAACAGACGAGTGGACCAAGAAACTGGTCTATCTATTCGATGGAATATTACTCAGATAGCAGACAAGATGAAGTCATGCAATTTGACGCTGTGTGGATGGATCTGGAGAATATCATACCGAGAGGAGTGAGTCAGAAGGAGAGGAAGAGATGCAGAGATCTCACACACGAGATCACGATCATGATCACAATCATCCTGTTGTTCTTTGATTGCCTCGAGCAGGCACCAGTAACGTCTCCTTCTTCCTAGCCCTGAGATTTTAAAAGAGCCATTTCAATGCTCTTTCAGGGTTAGGAGAAGGAGACCCATCATTGTTACTGGTATTTGGCATATTGAGTATGACATGGGAAGTTTGCCAGACTCTGCCGTGCGGGCAGGATACTTTTGGTAGCCTGCCAGGTTCTCCAAAGGAAAAATAAAATAATAAGATGTCGCGCGGCCGCAGATGCGGCCACGTGCTTCCAGGAGCTGGGTTTTATAGTCTCTGCATCTTGGCCGTTGATGGAACCAACCTGGCGCTGGTGGCAGCTGGTGGGTGTGATGCCTACCTACTGGAAGATGGGGGTCTGGGTGGAGAAGGCCCAGTCCCAATCCGAGCAGACTTGGAGATCTCTGCCCCAGAACCCGCATGCCTGGGTTCCTCTGCCAGTTCTTTCATGCATGAGGCCTGTCCGGACATGTGGAGAGTGGTCCCAGCATGGCCGTGGCTGGCTCCAGAGGTCCTCAGCTGCTGGGACTCTGCTTGGGGTGGGGGGGGGGAGAGAAACTCAACCCTCCCCCCTCCAAGAGGCCCCGGTGAGGACAGCCAGGCGTGGGGGCAGGAGACTCATGAGATATGGAGAAGTATGGTAGGGCAACAGCTGCCCACAGGCAGCAAAACCAGAGACCTGGTCTGCAGGAGAAAGCGTGGGGGGCGGTGGGGGCGGGGAAGTGCCCTCCCATTAGCAGCATGGCAAACCTCAGCACCTAAAATAGCACTGTAGCACTGTCCTTCTTTTGTTCATCGATTTGCTGGAGCGGGCAGCAGTAACGTCTCCATTGTGAGACTTGTTGTTACTGTTTTTGGCATATTGAATATATCACAGGTGGCTTGCCAGGCTTTGAAGCGCCTAAAATAAAATTTAAAAAGGTAAAAAGGTAAAGGCCCTCCCGTTGATCATCGATTTGCTCGAGCGGGCCCAGTAACGTCTCCATTGGAGACTTTGTTGTTACTGTGTCTGGCATATCGAATACGTCACGGGGAGCTTGCCAGGCTCTGCCGTGCGGGCGAGATACTCTCGGTAGCTTGCCGGGCTCTCCGAGAGGGGTTGAGGAATCGAACTCGGGTCGGCCATGTTGGCTGCGTGCAAGGCAAACGCCCTACCGCTGTGCTATCAAGAAAAAAATTGAATTATCATTAAAAATGACAAAAATAGGGGCTGGAGAGATAGCACAGTGGGTAAGGCGTTTGCCTTGCACGTGACTGACCCGGGTTTGATTCCCGGCATCCCATATGGTCCCCTGAGCACTGCCAGGAGTAACTCCTGAGTGAAGAGCCAGGAGTAACCCCTGTGCATTGCCGGGTGTGACCCAAAAAGCAAAAAAATAAAAATAAATAAAAAAATAAAAATGACAAAAATAATCTACCCAGATACCTGTGAGTGATATGTCAGTGAGAGTCCACCTGTAGATCCAGGCCTGAGACTCTCTGTGCTGATTCCCGACCTGTGTCTGTGCAGCATGGCCTGGGCAGGATTGGCCAGATGTTCATACATAATTGGATCCCCTGTGACACTGGATCCCCGTTTCGAAGGCAGTCTTTCATCTACACCCAGCTAAGCATGCATTTTGTTTGTTGGGGGTGGGGTGGGGGTGGGAATCCGGACAACTAACAGTGTTCAAGGCTTACTCCTGAGGGTCCTCAGGAATCCAGGGATCATGCCTAGAGGTGCTTGGGGGACCATTTGTGGTGCTGGGGGTTAAGCTTGGTTGGTTGCACAAAAGTGCCTTACCTGTTGTACAACCCTCCCCCTGCCTCAGCTCTCTTAAGAGAAATGTGTGTTGTCAACATACAGAATCTCCTGGTGGTTGCAGTCTTTTCTTGAAATATTGCTCTGGAAGGGCCTGTGTTCCAGGACTGCAAAATTGTGAATTACGGGGCAGCTGTTGCTGCAGAATTCTGATGCTGGTCCTGCCTCTGGTATAAAAGCCGCTCCAATATCAAGAGAAATGCACATTGAGAATTTTAAACCTGTCCTTCATCACCCTTTCCCCATATACTTTCACTCAAAATTCCAAGTATCTTGATTAGGGGAGGAAAGAGGATCTTCAACTCACTCTGTCAGTTGACTTTAATGCTTCGGGATCCGTTATTTGGTAGAGAGAAAGGTAAAAGTGGAAGGAGTGGTTTTGGAAGATAAACATGGGTGGTCTGAAAGATGAGTTCAACTCCTTAAAGAGCTTTGCATGGTGCTCTTTAAGAGGTTGCTCAGTGAATATAGGGTGCTGTACCTCCTACAGAGGCTCTGGGTTCACCCTGAAACTCAGATTCTCATCAGGAGCCCCTGCTACACCTTGTGTTGTTTCCATGTACCTTTCTAAGGGTTAATGAAGACCTACTATGGGAAGGGCTATCACTGTAGAACTGTCCTTTGACCCGGGACACCCACAGAATCTTTTTCATTTTTGTTTTTGTGAGACCATGCGGTACAGTTGTAGACTTACAAATTTTTGTGCTTGGGTTTCAATTTTACAATGATCCAATACCCATCCCTCCACCAGTGCCCATTTCCCACCACCACGGATCCCAGTATCCCTCCCACCCCCCATCCTCCCCATCCCACCCTGCCTCTGTGGCAGGGCATTCCTTTTTTTTTTTTTTTGCTTTTTGGGTCACACCCAGCAATGCTCAGGGGTTACTCCTGGCTTTGCACTCAGGAATCACTCCTGGCGGTGCTCGGGGGACCATATGGGATGCTGGGAATCGAACCTGGGTCGGCCGCGTGCAAGGCAAACGCCCTACCCGCTATACTATTGCTCCAGCCAGGGCATTCCCTTTTGTTCTCTCTCTCCTCTTGGGTGTTGCACCCACAGAATCTTTCCAGAGTATGTGTGATGGGCAAACCTTTGCCAGTGACAGAGAGTTGTATCATTCAAGGGTGTGTGTTTCACCTACCTTAACCAGTGAATGAAAGCAGATTGTATTAAAAACCTAGGTGGTCTTTTTCTAACAAAAAGATCACTTTGTACCTCAAAAGGAAAACTGTCACTGTCACTGTCCTCCCGTTGTTCATTGATTTGCTTGAGCGGGCCCAGTAACGTCTCTATTGGAGACTTTGTTGTTACTGTGTTTGGCATATCGAATACATCACGGGTAGCTTGCCAGGCTCTGCCATGTGGCCAAGATACTCTCGGTAGCTTGCCGTGCTCTCTGAGAGGGGTGGAAGAATCGAACTCGGGTCAGCCATGTTGGCTGTGTGCAAGGCAAACGCCCTACAGCTGTGCTATCACTCCAGCCCTCAAAAGGAACAAAGGATTTCAAAGCTGTGTCAGTCCTTGGGCTAGTCACTATTCCCAGGTAGAGGCTTGGAGCAGAGATGTTTTACATCAGAGGAGGCTGGTGCCTGGGGCTGGACCTGAGAGGACACAGGAGGCCTGTCGTTGCTGTGACCACTGCTGCTGGCGCCCGAATGAAGCGCATGGAGCCACAGTGCCATCTTGGTTTCCCTGGTGCAGGTCTGGATGCAATTGCTCTCTCCTCTATCCTTTCTTTTTTCCTCTGGGCACCTTCAGAGGCTACAGGTGTGATAAGCAGGTACCAAAAAGAACACAGGGGGAGGGAGGCTCAGCTAGGCAGACGTGGGCAGTGCACCCCATCTGGAGATCAGGCGAGAGGACAGTGTGGTGCTTCTAGTTGGGGTGGTCACTGCAGAGAAGTGGGCCCTGGGTTGGATGCGTAAGCCCTTCTTATACACCTGCCGCTCTGGGCTCTCAGTATAGCGACTTTCTTAGACGTCTTCCATGAAGTTGGGTGTAAGCTTCTCATCACTGCGAGTCAGTTGGCACATGTTTCAGTAAAACATGTGTATCAGGGGCTGTCCCAGAGCGGCGGTGCTTGGAAAGGTGAGCAGAGACATCAGGCCCCTGTTACCTTCCTGCTCTGCAGAGGGCTGTGCAAAGGCCCCACTCTTCCTCCTGGCCCTGCGGTGTCTCTTGTTTTTTGAGGGCATACAGAGCTTTCTGGACAGCTGTGGGCTTCAGCCAGGCAGCTCTGGCTCCTGTACACTGTTCCGGTTTCCAGATGAATCCCCTGATGAAAATTGTTTCCTGTGAGGGGATTTCAGTCAGAAATTGACTCCGAAGGGGCAGGGGCTGCTCCGTCCCCTGACTCGGCCGCACTGCTCCCCTTAAGTTTGGGTGTCTAACGTTACAATTTGGTTTGACCCTGGCACAGACCAGGCAGGACTGACTAGGCTGGTGTGAAAAGTGTCCATAGTTTGGTGTCAGAAGTTGCCGCAGTGCCTTTCCTGTGTGATTGAGACAACTTAGTCTTTCTGAAGGATACTTCCTTCAACTGGGGTTCAGCAGAGGTGCTTTTCTCCAGGGTGTTCCGTGGAACCAGGTGGGGCACTCTTTGCTGACCTTCACCTATTAGCAGCAGTATGGGGGTGGGGTGGGGATCACCTTGCAGAGGGAGTCCAGAGGGAACCCTGGTATGCAACTGGGTAGCTGGAGGGACCTAGGCCCTTTGGCTTGAGGAATCTGCCCGTTGCTATGGAATGAGGAGCCAGAGGGCAGGAAAAGGGTGCAGGACTGCTTTTCTCTCCGTCCTGTGGGGTTCCTGCTGAGAAGGTGGGTGGGCTGGCCCCTTTTGACTCCCTTAGTCTTACTCTTCCTGGGCCTGTCCTGACGACAGTGGTCCCTCCTGCACACAGGTTGTTTTCGAGAAGCAGCCAGTCCCACTTTAGGGCCTTCGCACAAGCCCTGCCTGCAATGCCCTCTCAGCACATAAGCCCCTTTGCTCTTCCTTCCACGATAGGGGCGCATGCCCCAACAGAGGGACCATGTGAGGCCTTGCCAACATGAGTATCAGGCAGTGGGTGCTGGCAGTTCCAGCTCTTGTCACTGGGGCAGGGGAATGGGGCTGAGAGGTGTGATGGGCTGAAGAATCACTCCTACTGTGCATGGTTCATGTGCATTCATTTGGAACCAGGGCTTGTTTGTATGGTGGGAATTGACCTAGGGTACAGTTGTGTGACTGCAGAGGAAACGAAGTGGGAGCGGGAGTTTCAGCCTGGCTTTCTGAGTGCGTCTAGTGCATGCGAGCATGGGTAGGGATTTGCGTGCATGGATTTGCTTCATTATCTCCGTTCATCTAGCTGATGTCCATCCATGCTGGGCACACTGAACAAGGCTTCTTGGGGCAAGGGACAGTCAGGGATCTCCAGGGAAGATTCAGGGCTCTGGGACAGCTGCAGGACAGACACTGCCCTGAGAAAGCCTCTTCACTGCTCTCCTGGGTGCTGGCGTTTCTGGGAACCTGGAGGCTACCCAGTGCTTTGTCTTGAAGGCAGGCAGAGTTGTGTATCTGTGAGATAATGATGGGGACACTAGGAAAACAAAAATGGCTCGGGTGAGCCTTCAGGCAGAGAGAGGAGAGGGCACGTGGAGGAGCCTTTGGGAGGTGACTCCACTCTCTCCTTGCAGCTCACCTGCGGCGGTGTCAGGAGTGACTGGGAAACCCTTGGATATCACTGGTGCTGGGTCTGGGCCTGGAGGCCCTTCACACTCTGAGGTGTGGCTGGCTTCTCTCCTGCTTGGCGTTGGCACTTAATACTTGCACATCTTGGTGGGTCTGAGTCTGCATTTTCTTCTTGAACAGGCCAGAGGATTTGGAAAATTCTCAATTATGGAATCAAGTCCCTTGGAGCTAGTTAATAGTTAAGGGTGGCTCTGGGGGTCATTGTCTGCTTAAAATGTAGTGGTATGTGCCGTTTCATGCTGTGTGCTCATCTCCTTACAGATTATGTGCTTGGGGCATCTTGCATTCACAGTGGTGTGGATGGAAATCAGGAGCTAGGCGCAGGGGGCCAATCGAACTCATTATTGGGTCTGTGCCAGAGACACTGGTTCTGAAACACTGGGCTAGACTGAGTGCAATGAACAGGCACATCGGGGCTTTGGATGGTCACTGTGTTGGTCAAGGAGGAAGTACAGTCATTTTGAGAAGGGTGGCCTGCAGCCCTGCAGTGGCCAAGACCCTGACCCTTCCCCTGAGGAGCACGGGGGCCCCTCTGAGCCACTGCTGCCAGCTGCCCATGGCTGCCCTCAGAGGGCCAGAGACAGGCTAGTTTCGATGTCCAGTGTTCTCTGCCTCTGGTTTCTTCAGGGCTAGCACTTGGCTGAATTCTTTATCAACTCTTGTCTCTGAAATAATTGGGCCTTTGGTTAGTATTGGCACTCGGTTTTGGTAACAACCACCATTATCTGCAGAGCTGTGACATTTCCTGTTGGATCCCTTCAACTCATTTAATCCAGGCATGTGATGGAAATCTGAGGCTGTTCCATAAACAATTGTCCAGTGTATAGGGTTGTTCATATAGACCAGAGGCTCACAACTTATTTGACTTACTGTTCCCTCATTAAAAATCAATTAAAAATCATTCTGAAGCTCCTTGAAAATCCACCTTCTTTTATTTATTTTTTGTTTCATTTTGGGTTTTTTTGGCCACCCCCATTTTGCTCAGGGCTTGCTCCTGGCTCTGTGCTCAGGGATCATTTCCGGCGGTGCTTCAGGGCTATATGCGGTGCCAATGGGGACTCAAACCCAGGCTGGCCAAGAGCATGGCAAGCATCTTCTTGGTGCAGTTGTATCTGGCCCTGGAAACTACCTCTTTGAACAAGGTCGCAGAAGGCATCTTGATTGTTCCAGAGCTCCAGGGAGAGGAGTTGGAGTTGTCCAATAATATAGATGAATTTTGTGAGTGATTTTCCCAGAAAATGATGCTTGCATTGCCAAGTCACCTGCTTCCCGTGTTTTAAATGCTTTTCATCTGTTTTGTCAGGCTGTCCTTAAGATATTAGATTGGTGCATGTCTCAGGTTATTATTCCAAGTCATTCTTGGAGAAGGTGCTCAGAGCTCTTTGGCCGAGTGCACAGCTGGGGAAAGAGCACCTGGAGTGGTCAGGGAGGAGGGAGACAGCAGCCGAGTCCACCCTAGCGACTGATGGGGTGACAGATGTCATAGCCAGAACGCCCTTACAAACTCTTAAAAAAACCCAAAAACCAACCAACAGCAAACCTTTTTATATTTTATCTTTGCTTTTCCAGTAGCTGCAGCCAGATCTCATTGTTCATTGTCTTTCTGCTCTGAGACATAAAGGTTTGGAGCTGAACTCTGAGAAGGTCAGCGGAATCTGTGAGGCAGCCCTCAGTACTACGGGCTTGCTAGGGACTGTGGCCATGGGAGTTTGGGGGACCCGCACCCTTGGAGGGCAGCACCTGCTCCTATTGTCTGGGGGCAGGGAGCTGTGGTAGGTGAGGTCCACACCGCAGGACTGAGCTGCACAGCCCCAGTGCCACTGTGACAGGCCCTGGGAGGTCCTGCTGGGCATGTGGAAGACGGCCGGCTGTGTCCATGGTGTGAGGAGGCGCTGAGCCAGTCTGTGAGTGGAGGATGCTCCCGCCAGCCCTTCTGTGTAGTACTGTCTCAGGTCACTGGTTCAGACATGGTCTGGCCAAGTGTGGACTGTGTTGGCATCAGGAAAACCGTCGCTCTCCATTCGGCATTGGGTTTCCTGTCTTGTTCCCTTGTTTCATATTCTTGAAGTCCTGGGGACTCCAAGTGAAGTCAGGACTGCGAGGTTATGTCTGAGAAGGGTCCTGAGGTCCAGGTTGGAATGGGGGTGGGGGATGGAGAGCCAGCGTCCCCAGGTCCTGCTGCACTTTTAACTCAGATCACTCACTGGGTGTGGACTCAGGATGGTCCAGACGCAGGGTCCACAGACACAGTGGCCTAGAGGGAATTCCCAGAGAATGGAGAGGAAGGAGGCAGGTGGGCGGAAGGGCATCAAGGCCTGTGGAGGTTCTCTGGGGTCCTCCTGCCCTGCCTGCTTCCACAGGCCCTCACCCTTCCTCCTGAAATGTGGGAGTTGACTCTGACTCACACAGTTGCTGGTGCAGCTCCTGAGACAGTGACCAGAACCACTCTTCGGTATCATCTGAATGCCAGGATGGGACTTTACGCATGATGTAGCCCATTTAGACATGGAGACACGTGCATGCACAGCGGTGTGAGAGCAGAAGAGACATGTAATCTCTCATTTCAGCCTCCTTGTTGGTTAAGGTTTGAAACAGAATGAGTAGATATAATCAAGAATCCTCTTGCAGGTGAACTCGATCGATAGCCATGCTGATGGTGCCAGCACTGACAGAGATCTCCCGGGTCTGACAGACAGTTGCCTGTGCTCAGTGACTAACTGTCCTCACTGTGTCACCACAGAAGTCTGTTCTGCAGCTGCTAGTTAATAGCATTGGGTCACTTGAGGTCCTCGGTTCTCGGGGCTGAATATCCTCATTCGCTCTGGACACTAGCAGGTGATAACCACGGCAGTAGCCAGAGTGTTTGAGTTCCCATTTATGATTAAACCGGCAGCAGCTGCCTTTGTTCCCTCTCAATGGGACCTGCTGTGTGTGACTGGCCGGCGATGGGGACATCTGAATGATCGTGTTTGCTGTTTGCAGGTTCTGCGGCTTCCCCTGCCACCTGCAACTCTCATTTGTCACAAACCGCTCAGGTGAGTCTGTGTGTCTGTTTCTTTGTCCCAGTTTCTTCTCCGGTCTCTGACTTTGAATTTACCCCTAGAGTTAGGTACTACTATTTGATAATCTAGTTCTCTTTTCATCTCAAAAATTAATTGGGGTGTAGTTCAGCAGTAGGGCACTTGCTTTGCATGTATAAGGCCCTGAATTAAATCCCCCAAATAAAAAGTAACTGGGAGGCATCACACACTATATTCATGCTGCTTTTCCTGGCGGATGCATCCTCCTGCTCTTATATGCCCCATGTAGTGGGTAAATCTTGTCTTTCAGTCAGCAGCTATACTGCCATGGCTCGATTGTGAAGAAGAAAATTCTGGGAGGAGGTTCTACTAGATTCTTAATTGAAGAATGTGTCCCTGAAGGGCTGCCATCAGGGACATTATCCATTTTTTTTTAGCTCATTGTGCAAAAATTCAGATTAAAAAAAAATTTTTTTTTGGTGGGGCACACCCAATGGTGGTCAGAACTTCTTTCTGACTCTACACTCAGGGATTACTCCTGATGGTGCTCAAATGGGATGACAGGAATCGAATCCAGGTTGGCCACGTGCAAGGCAAGTGCATTACCTACTGGACTATTGCTTGGGCCCTTGATCTGATTTTTAATGTCATCAGAACCGGCTTCCTTCCATGTCTGGCTCATCGGGAGAGAAAACTCAGATGCAGGGGTGCATTGGAGAAAAGTTCATGCATCCCTCTGATTTAATGGTGGCTGTGATTGTCATGGGTTGGACATTTTCCTTTTGTCCTGCCACCACCTGGAGCATTGCAGATATGGGCCTGAGTAGTGAACCTGTGGTCCCTGTGCTGAGGGCGGCAGGACGGGAAGCCCTGCAGGGCGTAGCCATGGTTTCCCAGACCCTGGGACTCCTCTGCTCTTGACAGCGGTATCCGTCCTCCTCTTACTCCTTTCTGGGCCCGGAGCTCGTCAGTAAGTGTCTCTCCCAGGGAAGTGAGGGTCCTTCCACTGCCTGCTCCGCTTGCCTCAGGGGGTCTCATTTCCTGTGGTTGCTTCAACACTCACCCCTCAAGCTGCAGGTGGACAAGCTGGTCTGTCTCTGCTGGCATATTTCCTCTCCCCAAGGTGCTTCTTGCAGCTGTTGACTGACACTCAAAGCTGGGACAGGTGCTCTGTGGCTACTGCTCTGACCTTCCTCCTGGCCAGGCTGGCCCAGAGTCCGCAGCTTGCTGGCCAGCCTCTTCTTAGTTTTCCTGACTGCTGGCTTGCCTTGTCCCAGCTGAGCCTTGAAGGAAATGAAGACTTCTTCCCTCTAGAGGGAGGAACAGTTGAGAGAGGAAATTTCAGGCCTTGATGCGTGTCCCCTGCCCTGTGCCCAGAGATGGTGACCTGCACGTCCTGTGTGGCTCCTGGCCCCGTCTCACAGAGTCCCTCTCTCCAGGTTGCCAGCTCTGAGTTGCACCATGGAAAACAGCCACGAGCTGGACCTCACTTACATCACTGAGCGCATCATTGCCGTGTCCTTCCCTGCGGGCTGCTCGGAGGAGTCCTACCTGCATAACCTGCAGGAGGTCACGCGCATGCTGAGGTCCAAACATGGGGACAACTACCTGGTGAGTGGGGGCCGTGGCCGAGACGGTGGTTGAGCAGGTATTAGCTGCCCTCGCCCCAGGCACCGTGTGGGGGTGACTGCAGCCCACCCACCTCTGACCTCTGAGTCCAGCAGCGTTTGCAGGGTTTTGGCGTGCACCAAGAATTGTGCAGGGACTCCTGTCCCCTTGGACGTGACAGGGAAGCGTCACTGTTCTGCAATGTGGCTGCCCCACCATCACCATGTGGGGGACCCCCACCCTGTCTTGCTTCCCCAGCTCCAGCACACGGCCTCAGACTGTCCCCCTGGCTGGCAGGCAAAGTGCCACCTCCCTCCTGTAACTGGAGGGTCATGTGAGTGTCCCAGAACCCGGTGGCTAGTGCATGGGTCTGAGGAGCAGTGTGGAGGGCGCTGTCTCATGCCAGGATCTGCCACGTGTGCCCCGGAAGACCTGGTATCTGGTGGCGGTGGCACTGTCCTGCTCACTTTCTCGTGTGGTGATCCCTGTGGGGTGAGTCAGCCTTCGGTCTGCCCTGACCTCCCTGTGAGACGCAGCTCGTCTTCCCCCTCTGTCCACATGTTCGTCCCAGAGGACTGCATGGCCCTGTCAGACTTCTGCAGCCTCTGTTGGGCCTGAGCTGGTGACCATGGCCGGCTGGAAGAGCTGTGGCCCTGGGTTCCTCTGGGAGGAGGACGTGTGTGAAGGCCCACCCGGCCCTGTTCTGAGTCTCCACTGTCCGTTTCTTAGAACTTTGCCCCACCCCCATGCCTTCCTGGGTAGTCACCTACTCCAGTCCACAGAACTCTGATCACCCACAGTCCACAGAGACCCTGGCAGGGCCCAGGGCTGCCATGTACTGGGCTAGGGTCGGCCAAAGTTCTTTCCAGACCATTCAGGGCCTCCTTGGGGCAGAGTGCCCTTGCACCGTCCTGTGAGGGAGAATCATGGTCTGTTTTGAAAGAAAGGCTGAAACTGGGTTGTGCATCTCCTGAGCTGCGAAGCCTGTGAGAGTGAATCCCCCTCAGACCATGGCTAAGAGGATGAGGCCCGCTCAGAAGGGAAGCTGGGGCCCTTGTTTAGTGGCGCCATGGCTGGGGCTTCTCTCCACTCTGATCAGCATCTGGCTCTGAAGTGACGGGGGCCTGGAGCTGGATTTCTACCCCCCTCATGCTCCCATGAGTTTCTCTTTAGCTCGCTCAGGATGTGCTTCGTCCGGGCTTGGCGCGTGCGCCCTGCTCGGCTGTGCGTGTTGGTGACTCAGCAGGCTGTGCTCTGTGCCCCTGCTTGTGCCGGGTTGCTCCTGGGCAAGCTAGACTTCTCTTGCCACCTGGAAATGCCTGTTCTATTTTGTGTTTATTTCACGATAATTACATTTCTATACGTTTCAATTTTTTGCAGGTATTAAACCTTTCAGAGAAGAAGTATGACCTGACAAAGCTTAACCCAAAGGTATGGACGTGGCAGTTTTGTTCTGTTTCATAAACTATCCATGGACATTGTTTCTGCTGCAAAAGCTTCAAACTTTGTGTGATGTGACTCAGTAGTAGGTTAAGGGTTGGTCCTGGTAGGGATTCTTGTTTAAATGAAATACTGCTTTTTTGGTTTGAAATAATTATAAATTCACAGGAATTTGCAAAATGAACATAGAGATTTCCCTATATTCTTGACTAGGTATCCCCATGGTCACACCTTGCATGTTCAACAGTAACATAGCAACATCTGGAGTGCCAGAGAGTTGAGCCTATGTTGTTTGCAAGCAACCTACCCATTGTACGAGTGCAAAAGCCACGAATTGCATTCAGCCATGGGAGTTTTATGGGGGTAGGGGGTTGGGGAGGAGGGAGAGAGAGAGAGAGAGAGAGAGAGAGAGAGAGAGAGGGAGAGAGAGAGAGAAGACCATTGGGCAAGCTATGGTATCTCTGTTCGCACACAGTTGACCCATGTACTTCAAGTGTTTGAACTGTGTAGGCCTATGTTTATGGGGATCTTATAAGCAGATATCATAAACTTAAGGTATTGATAAATAAAGGACAAAACTGCAAATGTACGTTTTTTAATGATTTCTCTCTCCCTCTTTTGGGGTTGGGGGACACACCCAGCAGTGCTCAGGGATCACTACTCACTCCTGGCAGGCTTAGGGGACAATATGGGGTGCCAGGGATTAAACCCGGGTCATCCACATGCAAGTGCTACCTGTTGTGCTGTCACTGTGGACCCTCTTTATGATTTTCTTGATAATGCTTTCTTTTCTCTAGCTTACATTATTCCATGAGTACAATAATCTTGTATTACAATGCAAAAATACTTGTCTTTAGCTTTTAGTTGGCAAGACTTAGTTGTTCAAGATTATATTTATAGTATAGAATAATAATACTATAATAATACAATAATATAGTATAACTATATTTCATATGTTGAAATATTTTCCAACCATTATGATAAAGCAAGTAAGAAAACAGGGGCTAGAGAGAGTACAGCGGGTAGCCTTGCATGTGGCCAACTAAGGCTGGGTCTCCAGCACTTGGAATTATGGTCGCCTGACTATACCAGGAGGGACCCTGAGCACCAAGCCAGGAGAAGACTCTGGCCCCCCAAACACAATATTCACCAAAAACAAACAAGCAGTTAGTGGCCTGTTTTAATGCTAGCTGAACGCAGGATTTATGCTTCATGTGCTTCAACTGTGCCAAATTTTGACTTAGAAGTATTTCAAAGGGATTCAACAATGTTAACAACTATGACCTCAAGGAAGTGCAAGGGGGTTATGAATTTTCCTGCTTTCTGGCAGTTTTCTGTGTTTTCTGTGAATTTATGCTATTTCTGTTGCCTTTATGTTAAGGTTCCTCTGAACCCTTTAATTAGAGGGGACAGGAAAGGGAGTAGTGATCAAAAAGTGTCCTAGGATCTGCATGTGCAGGTCCGGATGCTTAGAACTGCTAGTCTCATGGCAGATCCACTGAACTCTTCTCACATAACTCATGTCAGACCCACTGAACTCCTCTCACACATGACTCATGTCAGATCCACTGAGCTTCTCTCATATATGACTCATGAAGGTACACTGAGCTTCTCTCACACATGACTCATGTCAGTCACACTGAGCTCTTCTCACATGAGTCATGTCAGACCCACTGAACTCCTCTCACATATGACTCATGTCAGTCACACTGAGTTCCTCACATGACTTATGTCAGCCACAGTGAGCTTCTCTCACACTTGACTCATGTCAGTCACACTGAGCTCCTCTCACATGACTCATGTCAGACCCACTGAGCTCCTCTCCATTGACTCATGTCAGACACATTGAGCTTCTCTCAGACATGACTATGTCAGTCACACTGAGCTTCTCTCACATGACTCATGTCAGTCACACTGAGCTTCTCTCATGTGACTCATGTCAGTCACACTGAGCTCCTCTCACACGACTCATGCCAGACACACTGAGCTCCTCTCACATGACTCGTGTCAGTCACACTGAGCTCCTCTCACATGACTCATGTCAGACACATTGAGCTTCTCTCAGACATGACTATGTCAGTCACACTGAGCTTCTCTCATGTGACTCATGTCAGTCACACTGAGCTTCTCTAACATGACTTGTGTCAGTCACACTGAGCTCCTCTCACATGACTCGTGTCAGTCACACGGAGCTCCTCTCACATGACTCATGTCAGACACATTGAGCTTCTCTCAGACATGACTATGTCAGTCACACTGAGCTTCTCTCACATGGCTCATGTCAGTCACACTGAGCTTCTCTCATGTGACTCATGTCAGTCACACTAAGCTTCTCTAACATGACTCATGTCAGATCCACAGAACTCCTCACATGATTCATGTCAGTCACACTGAGCTCCTCTCACACGACTCATGTCAGACACACTGAACTCCTCTCACATGACTCATGTCAGACACATTGAGCTTCTCTCAGACATGACTATGTCAGTCACACTGAGCTTCTCTCACATGACTCATGTCAGTCACACTGACCTCCTCTCACGTGACTCATGTCAGACACATTGAGCTTCTCTCAGACATGACTATGTCAGTCACACTGAGCTCCTCTCACATGACTCATGTCAGTCACACTGAGCTCCTCTCACATGACTCATGTCAGACACACTGAACTCCTCTCACATGACTTGTGTCAGTCACACTGAGCTCCTCTCACATGACTCATGTCAGACACACTGACCTCCTCTCACGTGACTTATGTCAGACACATTGAGCTTCTCTCAGACATGACTATGTCAGTCACACTGAGCTCCTCTCACATGATTCATGTCAGTCACACTGAGCTCCTCTCACATGACTCATGTCAGTCACACTGACCTCCTCTCACATGACTCATGTCAGACACATTGAGCTTCTCTCAGACATGACTATGTCAGTCACACTGAGCTTCTCTCACATGACTCATGTCAGTCACACTGACCTCCTCTCACGTGACTCATGTCAGACACATTGAGCTTCTCTCAGACATGACTATGTCAGTCACACTGAGCTCCTCTCACATGACTCATGTCAGTCACACTGAGCTCCTCTCACATGACTCATGTCAGTCACATTGACCTCCTCTCACATGACTCATGTCAGACACATTGAGCTTCTCTCAGACATGACTATGTCAGTCACACTGAGCTCCTCTCACATGACTTGTGTCAGTCACAGTGAGCTCCTCTCACACGACTCATGTCAGACACACTGAGCTCCTCTCACATGACTTGTGTCAGTCACTCTGAGCTCCTCTCACACGACTCATGCCAGACACACTGAGCTCCTCTCACATGACTCGTGTCAGTCACACTGAGCTCCTCTCACATGACTCATGTCAGACACATTGAGCTTCTCTCAGACATGACTATGTCAGTCACACTGAGCTTCTCTCATGTGACTCATGTCAGTCACACTGAGCTTCTCTCATGTGACTCATGTCAGTCACACTAAGCTTCTCTAACATGACTCATGTCAGATCCACAGAACTCCTCACATGATTCATGTCAGTCACACTGAGCTCCTCTCACACGACTCATGTCAGACACACTGAACTCCTCTCACATGACTCATGTCAGACACATTGAGCTTCTCTCAGACATGACTATGTCAGTCACACTGAGCTTCTCTCACATGACTCATGTCAGTCACACTGACCTCCTCTCACGTGACTCATGTCAGACACATTGAGCTTCTCTCAGACATGACTATGTCAGTCACACTGAGCTCCTCTCACATGACTCATGTCAGTCACACTGAGCTCCTCTCACATGACTCATGTCAGACACACTGAACTCCTCTCACATGACTTGTGTCAGTCACACTGAGCTCCTCTCACATGACTCATGTCAGACACACTGACCTCCTCTCACGTGACTTATGTCAGACACATTGAGCTTCTCTCAGACATGACTATGTCAGTCACACTGAGCTCCTCTCACATGATTCATGTCAGTCACACTGAGCTCCTCTCACATGACTCATGTCAGTCACACTGACCTCCTCTCACATGACTCATGTCAGACACATTGAGCTTCTCTCAGACATGACTATGTCAGTCACACTGAGCTTCTCTCACATGACTCATGTCAGTCACACTGACCTCCTCTCACGTGACTCATGTCAGACACATTGAGCTTCTCTCAGACATGACTATGTCAGTCACACTGAGCTCCTCTCACATGACTCATGTCAGTCACACTGAGCTCCTCTCACATGACTCATGTCAGTCACATTGACCTCCTCTCACATGACTCATGTCAGACACATTGAGCTTCTCTCAGACATGACTATGTCAGTCACACTGAGCTCCTCTCACATGACTTGTGTCAGTCACAGTGAGCTCCTCTCACACGACTCATGTCAGACACACTGAGCTCCTCTCACATGACTTGTGTCAGTCACTCTGAGCTCCTCTCACACGACTCATGCCAGACACACTGAGCTCCTCTCACATGACTCGTGTCAGTCACACTGAGCTCCTCTCACATGACTCATGTCAGACACATTGAGCTTCTCTCAGACATGACTATGTCAGTCACACTGAGCTTCTCTCATGTGACTCATGTCAGTCACACTGAGCTTCTCTAACATGACTTGTGTCAGTCACACTGAGCTCCTCTCACATGACTCGTGTCAGTCACACGGAGCTCCTCTCACATGACTCATGTCAGACACATTGAGCTTCTCTCAGACATGACTATGTCAGTCACACTGAGCTTCTCTCACATGACTCATGTCAGTCACACTGACCTCCTCTCACGTGACTCATGTCAGACACATTGAGCTTCTCTCAGACATGACTATGTCAGTCACACTGAGCTCCTCTCACATGACTCATGTCAGTCACACTGAGCTCCTCTCACATGACTCATGTCAGACACACTGAACTCCTCTCACATGACTTGTGTCAGTCACACTGAGCTCCTCTCACATGACTCATGTCAGACACACTGACCTCCTCTCACGTGACTTATGTCAGACACATTAAGCTTCTCTCAGACATGACTATGTCAGTCACACTGAGCTCCTCTCACATGATTCATGTCAGTCACACTGAGCTCCTCTCACATGACTCATGTCAGTCACACTGACCTCCTCTCACATGACTCATGTCAGACACATTGAGCTTCTCTCAGACATGACTATGTCAGTCACACTGAGCTTCTCTCACATGACTCATGTCAGTCACACTGACCTCCTCTCACGTGACTCATGTCAGACACATTGAGCTTCTCTCAGACATGACTATGTCAGTCACACTGAGCTTCTCTCACATGGCTCATGTCAGTCACACTGAGCTTCTCTCATGTGACTCATGTCAGTCACACTGAGCTTCTCTAACATGACTTGTGTCAGTCACACTGAGCTCCTCTCACATGACTCGTGTCAGTCACACGGAGCTCCTCTCACATGACTCATGTCAGACACATTGAGCTTCTCTCAGACATGACTATGTCAGTCACACTGAGCTTCTCTCACTGACTCATGTCAGTCACACTGACCTCCTCTCACGTGACTCATGTCAGACACATTGAGCTTCTCTCAGACATGACTATGTCAGTCACACTGAGCTCCTCTCACATGACTCATGTCAGTCACACTGAGCTCCTCTCACATGACTCATGTCAGACACACTGAACTCCTCTCACATGACTTGTGTCAGTCACACTGAGCTCCTCTCACATGACTCATGTCAGACACACTGACCTCCTCTCACGTGACTTATGTCAGACACATTGAGCTTCTCTCAGACATGACTATGTCAGTCACACTGAGCTCCTCTCACATGATTCATGTCAGTCACACTGAGCTCCTCTCACATGACTCATGTCAGTCACACTGACCTCCTCTCACATGACTCATGTCAGACACATTGAGCTTCTCTCAGACATGACTATGTCAGTCACACTGAGCTTCTCTCACATGACTCATGTCAGTCACACTGACCTCCTCTCACGTGACTCATGTCAGACACATTGAGCTTCTCTCAGACATGACTATGTCAGTCACACTGAGCTCCTCTCACATGACTCATGTCAGTCACACTGAGCTCCTCTCACATGACTCATGTCAGTCACATTGACCTCCTCTCACATGACTCATGTCAGACACATTGAGCTTCTCTCAGACATGACTATGTCAGTCACACTGAGCTCCTCTCACATGACTTGTGTCAGTCACAGTGAGCTCCTCTCACACGACTCATGTCAGACACACTGAGCTCCTCTCACATGACTTGTGTCAGTCACTCTGAGCTCCTCTCACATGACTCATGTCAGACACATTGAGCTTCTCTCAGACATGACGATGTCAGTCACACTGAGCTTCTCTCACATGACTCATGTCAGTCACACTGAGCTTCTCTAACATGACTCATGTCAGACCCACTGAACTCCTCACATGATTCATGTCAGTCACACTGAGCTTCTCTCACACGTGACTTATGTCAGACACACTGAGCTCCACTCACATGACTTGTTTCAGTCACACTGAGCTTCTCTCACACGTGACTCATGTCAGACACACTGAGCTCCACTCACATGACTTATGTCAGTCACACTGAGCTTCTCTCACACATGACTCATGTCAGTCACACATGACTCATTTCAGACCCACTGAGCTCGCTCACACATGACTCATGTCAGACACACTGAATCTGAATCCTCTAACATGCCTGACTCATATCTGACACAATAAGCTCCTATCACACACACGACTCATGTCAGACCCACAGAGCTCATGTCACACCTGACTCATTTCAGAGCCATTGAGGTCTTCTCACACATGACTCATGTCAGACCCACTGAGGTCCTCTATATGGAACTCATGTCGGACTCAGTGAGCCCTCTCACACATGATTCATCAGACCCACTGAGCTCCTCACATGTGCTATGACTCATCAGACCCACTGAGCTCCTCTCCCACATGACTCATGTCAGATCTGTGAGCTCTTCAGCACAGCACAGAATTCTCTCTGTGATGTGCTGTGATCAGTGTTGAAGGTTCTCCCAGAAGATGTTTGTTCTAGACACGTGCCCTCTGGCTGCTCCCAGATGCTTCCTGGGCATGCCTTCTGCATTTCTCCAAACTGTGATTGCGTCTTTTAAGAGGAATTTGGCAGCAACTATGGCCAAGAATTTGGCTGGGAGTCAGGGGCCTGGAGGGTAGGGTTCCTGGAGTCCCCTAGGGTTCCTGACAGTCAGTCACCATCCTTATATGCCCCACAGGCCAAAGGGCTGGTTCCATCTGAACCCTGATCCTCACAGAGCGAGAGACTACACTCGGAAATGGAGGATTCGTGGCCTCTGACCTGGGGACTGGGCAGCTGAGCAAGGGGAGGCCGGGCGCCTGGAGCCTCACACTCAAGCCTGCATCTCAGAGAGAGGTCATCGCCAATCTGAAAGGACTCGTGCGATGCCCCTGAGTCCTGTGGTTCATACACACCTGAGAGAAGCAACAGAGAGTGCCCAGGTCCCAGGAAACAGCAGAGTCCCCGATGCAGAAATGCTCTGGAGGACCCCTCAGGCTCTCTCTCACTCAGAGCCCCGGAGGCAGAGGGTCTCCAGGATCCACCTCAGAGACACATGCAATGACACCCCAGTCCACAGGGCGATGGGCTTGAGTCTCTTACACCCCATGACCCTATACCTGGAGCTCAGATCCTGGCCCAGAGTCCCCCTGCTCTCTGTGTGGCGCCCCCTGTGGCTGCGGGCGGTAGTGCAGTCAGGCAGGGCTGGGCAGTGGAGCTGTGAGGCCCAGGGACCCTTTCTCAAGCATTCAGTTGTTTGCTTCCATGGAAAGGAGATAAAGCAGGAGAAGGAGGCAAAGGGGAGCAGCTGTGACTCTCTGCCAGAGAGGGAGTAGAAGGTGCCCTGACCAGTGAGAATGGACAGAGGAGTGGAATTGCTCCATGGGACATGGAGCAGGAGGTACATGAACGTTCTGGTGGAGCGGCTGCTGGACCGTGTCAGAACGGGGGAGGCTGCGTGAGCCTGATGGAAGAAGGGTCCTCTGTATGCAAACTCCTAGCCCCTTCCCTAATCTTGCACCCCCAGAGTGCTGACACCTGTCCCTGCAGGGCCTTTCTGAAGCCCTTCTGAATGTGACCAGGGAAATGTACTTCTTTTTCTTTCTTAAGAAAGGAAAAGAGAAGAAAGGAAAACAAAAGAAAAGAAAGAAAAGGTAAAAAGGAAGCCCCCATGGGCAAAGCAAGAGGGATTTGCAGAGGGCGGGTGGGGGGGAGGCAGAGGGCGGGTGGGGGGGAGGCACAGCTGACGGGGACGCGGGCGAGGAAGCCTCGCTGCGAGGCGGGGCGGGATCTCTTGGGGGCGGGGCCTCGGCCGCGCGCAGGCGCAGGCGCAGTCAGGCTCAGGTCGCCGCCTCCGCGCCACTGGGTCGCCGCTGCGCGTGCGCAGAAACTGCGCCGCGCGCGCCGAACCAGGTCCCCGCTGCCGCCGCCGCCCCCGCTGCCGCCGCCGGTACCTGCCGCTGATGCTCCCCGGCGCTCCTCTCGCAGCGCCTCGCTCTGTCCTCTTGTCCCCCGGCTGCGGGACGCCCTCCCCGGCCTCCGAGCTGCCGCACCGCCCTCCCGTCCTCAGCGCTTCGCCCAGCGCCCCGGGAACGGCGCCGCCCCCACCCCGCCAACGGCTCCTTTCCGGACGGTCCGGTTAATCCGCACTATCAGAATTACTTAGTTTATTTTGCTTTTTGGGGGGTCACACCCGGCGACGCTCAGGGCTTCCTCCCGGCTCTGCGCTCGGGAATTACCCCGGCGGTGCTCGGGGGACCCTGTGGGATGCTGGGAATCGAACCCGGGTCAGCCACGTGCAAGGCAAACGCCCTCCCCACTGTGCTCTCACTCCGGCCCCCCAGAATTGCTTTACGAATTTTAGTTTTGGGGCCACACTCTGCCTGCGTGGAACCACTCTTGGCGGGCGTTGGGGACCATGTGGGGTGATGGGGCTCCAACCTGGGGTCGCCATGTGCACGGCAAGTGCCCTACCCACAGTGCTATTGGGGTTTTTCTTTGTCCCAGAATTATAATTTGAAACAAAATCATATTGTAGCCGGATATCTTACACTTTTTTCTACATGTGACCTCATTTCACCCAAGGCACTTATGCACAATCCAGGCATATCAAACATTTAGTATCACGGTGATGGTCACGGTCCTCCCGTTGTTCATCAGTTTTTTCGAGCGGGCCCAGTAACATCTCCATCTCCATAGTAACTTCGTGGGCTGGAGCAATAGCGCAGGTAGGGCATTTGCCTTACAAGCAGCCAACATGGCCGACCCGAGTTCGATTCCTCCGCCCCTCTCAGAGCCCGGCAAGCTACCGAGAGTATCTTGCCAGCACGGCAGAGCCTGGCAAGCTACCCGGGATGTATTCAATATGCCAAACACAGTAACAGTAAACATTTAGTAATAATTACAAATTTATTGTGAAACTCGTTTTGCTACATTTACATTTGGTTATGCAACCCCATACTGTGTCATGACCATATGGGACGATGATCTGTTTTAAGAAGCTATGCTCTATAGTCATATCAGTTTTATTGGGTGGTCCATTGGCTATGTACTTGCCTTACTTGGAAACGAGAACTTGATTGTTCTCTATTTTGTTGTAAGCGGACAGATTGCGGTATTCATTCTCTTTTAGTTATATATATTTTGCTTTTTCTTGGGTCACACCCAGCGATGCTCAGTGGCTACTCCTGATTCTGCATTAAAGAATTACTCCTGGTGCTCAGGGGACTCTATGGGATGCTGAGGATCGCCGTGTGCAAGGTATATGCCCTATCCGCTGTACTACCGTTCCCACCAGTTAATTTTTTAGATTAGAGTTTTGTCTTGATATTTCTTGATAATATAAAATTGGAAGTCCTAAACAAAAATGATTTTTTTAATTTAAATTTTTCTTCCTTTACAACTGAGAACACTTCTGATAAGATTGATGCAACAAAAAATAGATGCCTGTATGTTCACTGAATAGTGAAAGATTTAGCTATCTAAGAAAAGCTATCTGATATAGCCCTTAGGTAGTATTCAAATGGTTTAGAATAAGTACAATTGATTATGATGCATATTTTAAAAGTGTTAAAAACCTTTAATTATACCTCTGCCAAGTTTTAAAATTGCTGTACTTAACACATTTTGGAGGCAATTTTATGTCACCTTCAGTGTTTAATGTTTATTTAAAGCAAGGCATAGGAATAGAAGAAGAAACAGGCGGCTCTTACTTGTTTTTCCCCTCTCAGTGTGGAGAATTTTCGGAAACTATCACAACTAGGTAGTATACTCTGTCTCTTCTGAAAAGTAACCACAGACACGTATACTTGTTTTTATTTGTAGTGCCAGTCCTCCATCTGGAAGTGAAGAGGAAGCTGCTGAAAATGGTGTACCTAAACCGGTAACATAAGGCTTTGGAATTCAGTCGCTTCCGTATTTAAAATCTGTAGATTTCTAGTTAAGAAGAAAGTCTAAATTTAGCTAGACTTTGGAGTATCCTGCACAATCTGGTTGTCAGGTATTTTTATTTGATGCACAGTGAAAAGAAATAGTGGGAAGGTATTCAGATGAAATAGAGTGTGTGCGGAGGTTTATTGCTTTCATTTGAGTTCTGTTAGATTATCACAGTTCTTTTAAAAAATAATTGGTTTTTTTGGTTTTGTTTTTAAGCAAGATGTTATTTATATGTTGGTCTCTGACCTCATTCACCTTCAAAGTGATGTTTTGCAGGATTAATTTACCATGGTCTTTTGGAGATTTTAATATATTCAATTATGGAGCGATAGCACAGCGGGTAGGGCGTTCGCCTTACAAGCGGCCAACATGGTCGACCCGAGTTCGATTCCTCCGCCCCTCTCGGAGAGCCTGGCAAGCTACCGAGAGTATTTGATATGCCAGACACAGTAACAACAAAGTCTCCAATGGAGACGTTACTGGGCCCGCTCGAGCAAATCGACGATCAACGGGAGGGCCTTTACTTTTTTTACTTTATTTCTATGAAACAAGGAGATTGGTACTCTGCAGGATTAAACTTGTCCTGGTAAAAATGTTTTTCCTAGGTTCATGTTTTTCCGTCTTTTTCAGACTCTGGCCCCTTCCAGCCTTTTGTTCCACATGTGGCCTGGTGGCCTGCCCTCTCCTGCTAATGGTCCTCTAGTCTCCTACTTTCTCCCACCCATGGGAATTCTGCCCGTTGCCCCTTGGAACATCCTGGTCTCATACTGTCTCTTATTGATAAATACTGGTTTAAATGGTGCTTTTTTGAAGTTAACTAATAGGATAGTATGGACAAAATAGCTGTTTAGAGCCAGAATAACACTTTCCTAAGTATGCTGATGTTTTTTAGTTTTTCAGATAAAATATATTCCCAGTCATTATGTGGCAAGACCTCTTCTAGCTATAAATGAATGCCATGACTGGTGAACTCTTTGGTAACATTTTGTTGCTTTTCAACCTAACACTGTGCCCAGTATGATTTTTTTTTTCTTTTCGGGTCACACCTGGTGATTCAGTAGCTCTGCACTCAGGAATTGATCCTGGCAGTGCTCAGGGGACCATATGGGATGCTGGTAATCGAATCCAGGGTCAGCCGTGCTCAAGGCAAATGCCCTCCCTGCGATGCTATCGCTCCAGCTCCATAATTAATTTTTCACTCTTATCTTCACATTCCTTTTGCCAAAAGTTCTTCAAATACCTACTTTTTATGGTTCTATCCGCTGGATATCTTAGCACATTCCCTTAGATCTTTTTTGCAAGAGAGAAACCTTTAAATATAAAGATATATTAGGCAGTCATAAAAAAACTTCTTGAAAGCGTCTTTTTTCACTTTTTTAGGTTTTAAAACACTAAAGTTACAAAGAAGAAATGGAAACATTGGTTTCATAACTCTAAAGCCATAGATGAAACAAATTGGTTACTTTTTCAGATACTAGACGTTGAAGGTGGATTATTGAATGTATTTTATTACTGTTTATGTTGGTATAGAAAGTGACTGAAAATGAATATGATAGTGACAGTGACAGTGATGATGATGAGGATGATGTTCATGTCACTATCGGAAACATTAAAACGGGAGCACCACAGTATGGGTAAGTTTTTAAATTTTAAATTTCAAGTCTTCTGGTGCAGGGGATGCAGGGAATTGATCCCAGGACCACATACATGTGAAGTATGGACTCTCCCACTGAAGTACATCCTTTACTCCTTTAACTAACAGTTCTGTATCAAAAACTGGGTGCCATTATTAAGACGTTAGTGATAGATTCTGTTGGTTTTACATTTTTTATCATATCATGATATGAAAGCATTCTTATTTAAGTTTTACTTTCAGTTGCTAAAACTTGTACATCTTAAACATTCTTATAAGAAAAAAATGAAAACTGTGATGATGAATGTTAACTTGCTGTGATTAGCATTTTACAGTTTATATATATATGTATATGTATATCAAGTCATGTTGAACACCTAAAACAAATACTTTGTTATTTATATCTCAAAAAATATTTAGCCATGGAAAACATTTCCTTCCTAATGGTGAATTGAATTATAAAAGTTGCATGGAATCAGTAATTTGTAATTCTAGAACTGAAAGTGTTTTTGTAAAATGAGTGCTACAAACTTTTGGATTTAGAAACTATTAAATTGCTGCTTGCATTCTCCCAATCTTGAGCTTTGGTTTTTTATATATGTTATATGTGTATATATTTTAAAATAAGGCCAAAATCTTGTGGTGTTGGGGATCCTTTCAGTGGTATTCATGGTACAGGATCTGACATGTTAGGCATGTACTTTTATTTGAGCTATTTTCTTAGCTCTAGGATTTTAATATTTTTAATTCAGTTTTTTAATTGATTTTTAAATATCAGAAGGCTTTTGTTTTAAAACTCTCTATCGCTTGTTTCTTTAGTTTGGGGGAGTAGGAGCACACCCAGAGATATTCAGGTGTTACTCTGGAATCGATCCTTTAAAAAATACATATTTAGCAGGGGTGAGGGTTGGAGCCACACCCAGCTGTGCTCAGGGCTTGCTCCTATCTCTGTGCTCAAGGATCACCCCTGTTGGGTTTTAGGGACCATATGGGGTGTCAGGGATCAAACCCTAATCAACTGTGTGCAAGGCAAGTGCCTAACCTGCTGTGCTATCTGTCTGGCCCCGAAGTTTTAAAATATTTTAAAATGTATTTTAAAAATATATTTCAGAGTTTATTCCAGATTTTTCTGTAGCTTTGAATGGCTGTCTGCGTGGGATGCTGAATCCAGAGTAACCCAGCAGCTTCCCTGTTAAAGAAGATACTTTATGAAAATTCACTTAAAAAAAGACTAAATCTCCTATCTTGAATCTCTGCATATAGTGTAACTTGATAGTATATTTTTTAAAAAGTAAGTAAGGCCCTCCCGTTGTTCATCGATTTGCTCGAGCGGGCCCAGTAACGTCTCCATTGGAGACTTTGTTGTTACTGTGTTTGGCATATTGAATATGACACGGGGAGCTTGCTAGGCTCTGCCGTGCAGGCGAGATACTCTCGGTAGCTTGCCGGGCTCTCCGAGAGGGGCGGAGGAATCGAACTCGGGTCGGCCATGTTGGCTGCGTGCAAGGCAAACGCCCTACCGCTGTGCTATCGCTCCAGCCCCAATAATTTAAAATGATTTTTAGGGGCTGGAGAGATAGCACAGCGGGTAGGGCGTTTGCCTTGCATGCGGCCGACCCAGGTTCGATTCCCAGCATCCCATATGGTCCGCTGAGCACCACCAGGAGTAACTCCTGAGTGCAGAGCCAGGAGTAACCCCTGTGCATCGCCGGGTGTGACCCAAAGAGCAAAAAAAAAAAAAAATGATTTTTAGTCATTAGTTACAGACATTCAGTATTCCAACACCAATCCCACCACCATTACCCCTTCTCACCACCATTATTTCCAATTTTCCCAACTACCACTTGAACATGCCCCCATAGCAGACCCACTATCATTTATCTTACATTGCTTCTTATAAATAATTTGCTAAAAGGATGATCAAAAGATGTTTCCTTAGAAGAAACATTGTGAATTTTTTTTTATTTTTTTATTTTTTTTGCTTTTTGGGTCACATACAGTGATGCACAGGGATTACTGCTGGATTTCCACTCAGGAATTACTCCTGGCTGTGCTCAGGGGACCATATGGGATGCTGGGAATCTAACCCGGGTCGTCCATGTGCAAGGCAAACACCCTACCTGCTGTGCTATCGCTCCAGCCCCAGTAGTGAAGATTCTTCTATCTCAGCATGGAACCTTTCAACCCTTGTGTAAGAGATTACTAAGACATTACAGGTAAAGCCTTCTGTATATAGATTTTGTCAATTGAAATTGGTTGCCTTTCATATTACATACCATCCAGTCTGGTGTGCTACTTCTGGCTTAACAGTGTTACAGAGTTAGAGATGTTGCGTAGCCAGAATTGCATCCACACACTCCAGGGTGTCCAAAAGTTTTGACGGAGTAACAGATGGAGTGAAATTCTTAACTGGTGGCTTTGGGGCATAGGCCTGACTGCTGGGATTCCAGAAGCACAGAGGGTAGTCTGTGCCCAATCTCAGAAAGCTGATTGTGGAATGTGGAGGTTTTTGGCTGCTGGCACGCTGTTTGGGTGGACGTGGGGGTTCACCCGTCCCTCTCTGGGTTGCTCCTGGATGACTCAGCCTTGTGCAGGATCCGAGAGAAATTCTTGATCTCTTTCAAGATTTATTTCTAAGTTTGTTATTCTAATTTAATCTGGATCATGGCCTGTGAGAGAGCTCACATGGTGCTGGAGGTGTTCCTGCCGGGCTTCCAGAAGAACAGGGATACATGGAGGGAGGGAACCCTCCCTGGCCTCATGAAAGCTGGAGATTTCAATCACAAAACCTGCATGCTGGAGCTTTTCAAAATTAATTTCTGGATGAGATTTGTCCAGATAGTGGAGTCCGGCCAGGAGCAAACTGATGATTGTGAAACATCCAAAAATTTTTAAAAAGAATTATCAGGAGGGGATGAGTGAAAATGACCATGAAAAAGAGCTGTGGAGAGACAGTTTTTGTGGATGGAAGTTGCAGAGTTGGGCTGTAGAGGGTGGAGAGGTAAGTGGAAAGTGAGGGAGGGGTCCATTAGCACAGACCTCTCTAGAAGGCTGACTGTGAATCCATGTTATATTCTTTGATCTAAATTAAAATAGGTGGATAAAGAAGATACATTTGAGTACTAAACAGAATTATGGGTAACTTGGAGAACTCAATGGCTTCACGGCTTGTGGAGAAGTTAATTGAAAATATAACTGATCTGGTTAATGTGGGAGAAGCATGTTAAAATGAAATACTTTGACATACTTACTTGAAATTCCTTTGGACTCCCAGGTATGTGGGATCTAGCACTTCGTGGCTATCTAAATTACTGTTAAGGAAAATGTATACAGGTCTTAGGCCAAAATTACATAAGTAATATTGGATAAACCTTGAATGTGAATGGGGTTCTGGCTCCAAATTTTAGCTTTTCCCTCTGTTTTCTGGTATATTTTACTACTCTAAATGAAATTGAGTTCATCTTTACAAGAGTTACGTTTTCATGTAACTTAAACGCAGATCAGGATATGGAATGGTACTCGCATTCTAGAAACCTGTTCCCTATTGTTTTCTCTCCGTCATTAACCACTTACACCAACAACCACATTCTGGTTTTGGTTTAGCTTGATTTCATTTTATGAATTTATTTTATGGACAAAAGTAGTCCATGTATTTGAAAGACGATCTACCAACAATATTGAATGCAGTGAGAGCCTAAAGGAGATCATTGGATTATAAAACAAGGACTATTTCTTATTACTTCTTTCTTACAGGATTGCTGACTACTGAATTAAGTAGGAGGCAAAGAAATGAGGACAAGGTGCATATATAAATGTATTACTTACCCTTTAGGGCTGGAGTGACAGCACAGTGGGTAAGGCGTTTGCCTTGCATGTGGCCAACATGGCGACCTGGGTTCGATTCCTCCGCCTGAGAGTATCTCGCCCCCAGGGTAAAGTCTGGCAAGCTACCTGTGATGTATTTAATATGCCAAAAACAGTAACAACAATTCTCCCAATTTGTTGTGAGACGTTACTGGTGCCCGCTCGAGCAAATCGATAAACAACGGGAGGACGGTGCTACAGTGCTACTTTCCCTTGACCAGCTTAGTTTCTTGGGAAGTGTGTAACAGTGGGACATGTACTGGCAGGTAGATTTTTGAAGAAAAAAACAGTTCAACTTTTAAGACCCCCTTTTTGGGGGGGCACGGGGGAATTGGGGAGTGGAGTGGCTTCCTAAGTGGTGTTCAGTGCTAATGGCCTGGAATGAATTTTTTTAGGGATAGGCCTGCCAGGTGTTGCTCCAGGGCCCCCTTGCCCTTGGGGATTTCCTCCTGTTGATTCTTGGCTGTTTGAGCAGCAGTGACAGTGCTTGGGACCCCTGAATAATAATCTGGCAGTGTGCGAGGGGTCAGATTGTGTTGGGGATGATGCCCAGGTCATGCTCATATTATGTATGTGCCCTAACCCAAACATATAAGATGTAATTGTTTCTTTTGTGGAAGAGTCCTCCCTTTGTTTAGGTGGCCCAGGCCTCACTGCGAGTGATTCTCAGCCCAATGGTAGGTGGTTTAATTTGAGGGCCAATGTATGTGGTCTGATTTTTCCAGTGGTGCTCAGGTGCTCCCAAGGCCACATCTGGCAGTACTTTTGAAGGCCTTCTGCACTATCTTTCTTGATCCCAGAATTATCTGTTTTTTTTTAATCTACTGTTTAATAAGTGACAAAAAATTAAGACTTTTTTCCCCCCTAGGGGCCAGAGAAATAGTACAGCGAGATAAGTAAGTCACTTGATTTGCCTGTAACCAGTTTAGTTTGATCCCCAACACCACCTGGTCCCCCGAGCATTACTGAATTGGCTCTGAAGGTCTCTGAGCACAACTGGGGTACTCTAGATAATCCTTGGTACTGCAGTGCTTGAAGAACATTGCATTCTCAGACCCAGGCATTGAACTACTGACCACAGGACTGGCAGGAAGGGGCCCTTAGTCCCCTAATAGCACTTCGGAACCCTCCCCCACACCCACTTTTTTAAAACATGTTAGTCAATGTCAATCTATATATGTATAACTTGTATACATGGAATATATTGCTATTTTTGTTTAGTTCAAGATTATCAGGATAATTTTTGTTGTTCTTAGGAGTTACGGAACAGCATCAGTGAATCTTAATATCAAGACAGGAGGAAGAGTTCATGGAACTACAGGTAAAATTTGTATTTGCCAGTGCATCAGTAGGAAAGTAATGACTATAGCTGAAGAACGTACAGACTATAGTAGCTGTCACAGGTGATCTGAAGAGTGCTTCAGTTCAATTCAAGAGAGTCGTTTAAACTTGTGTCTCAAGGATGGGGAAACTTTTCTCTGTGAAAGGCTTTGTAAAAGAATACGTGTTTGTAGAATTTGTGGGTCACGAGGTTTCTTTTCCTCTTTTGATTTTAACTTGTTTGTACAACCCTGTAAGACCTGTTATAGTTCACAGCATATAAAAAGGGATTTAATACCTGGAAGTACAGGAATTTATTTGAATGAGCTAACAAGTTCCTAATCCATACACTTTATCTTAGAGTTTCTTCCCTAAAGTTTAAACTTACTGTTATTGATAACATGCTTATTCTTATAGTATGCCCGACTTTAATGTTCTCATTGAAGCCTTTGTTATATTGAGAGCTATCACTAGTAAAATGGTGTTTTCTGTTTTTCTCTCAGTATCTTGCTCATGCCATTCTTTCTCTATTTTGTATTTATTAAAAAAGGAACAGAAATCAAAGGGGTAGAGCTTGATGCACCTAGAAGTATTAATGGAGTTCCACTCTTGGAGGTAGATTTGGATTCTTTTGAAGATAAACCATGGTGTAAACCTGGTAAGATGATAAATGACTCCATACCCCTCCCTGGGACCAGCCTCAGTGACCCTCAAGGTCCTGGGGCACTCAGTGTGTGTGATGCTCAGTCTTCTGGGATGAACATTGTGGTACCCGGGAGTGTACATATGGATTCTTTGAGCACTCAAGGTGCTTATAAACTGGTTATAGTGATAGGCACATGAAACAAATCAATAATTAGTATTGCTCTGCTTTTATTTGTGTTTGAATAGTTTTTCTTTTATGTTTTGCAATGCTCAAGGCTTTCTTCTGACTCTGCACTCAGGGATCACTTCTAGTAGGCTTGGGGGCACCACATGGGGTACTGGGGGTCATACCCAGATTGGCCACATGCAATGCAAAAATGCCTTGCCCATTGGACTATCTCTCCACCCTTGCATTTGAATTTTTATTAATAAGTTCATATAGTACATATTGGCTGAAAGTTAAAATTGTCATTTAAGAACTAATGATATAAGAAGTCCACAGTAATGTATTTAGTGAAGTTAGAATACAGGTATTTTGTATTTTATAAAGAATCTCTTATGCAGATGATCTTGATCACTTGGTCACTTGATATCCCGTTATTCATTGATTCGCTCGAGCGGGCGCCAGCAATGTCTCCATTCATCCCTATCGCGTGCTATTGTAGCCCAATGGCATCTGCTCATTCTAGGAACACGAAGAGCCTCAAATCGATCATTCAGGGTCTTGATAAAGAAGTCTGATCATCTCATAAGTGGACGGACACATGATCTTTTGATGTCCCGTGGAATCCAGTCCGTAATGGCTCTAGTCCAGCAGTCATCTCCAAATTTCATTACGTGTCCAACCCATCTGATTTTCGACGCCTTGGCAAATGAGACAGCATCCCTGATTCTTGACCGTTGAAGAAGGTGGAAATTTCGGATTCTTTTCTCTCATTTGAGTGAAGCATGATACTCAAGCATAGCTCTTTGGATTCCTCTTTGGGAGACTCGAATAGCGTTCTCATCATGTTTGTGTAGGGCCCAGGTCTCTGAGGCATATGATAATGCAGGAAGAACAGTGGAATCGAAGAGATGTGCCCGGAGCCAGAGGTTCTTTGTCCTCTTAGCTATTTCTTCAACATTCTTGAAGGCGTTCCAAGCCACTCTCTTTCTCCTGCGCAAGTCAGGTGCCAGGTCATTCGTCATGTTGACTTGTCGACCTAGGTACACATAACTGTTGCATTCGGAGATGTTCATCCCATTGAGCGTGAATGGAACGTCAGGAACGAGACCATTTCTCGAGAAATGCAGGTGATCGTTGCTTATAAAATGGTATAACAAAAAATAAATGAAACTATAGTCTCTTCTAGCAAGGCTAATAATTTGGAGAGAGGAGTGCTGTAGATGAGGTCTTGCTTTGGTGGCAGGTCTATCTTACCTATCTTTCAGGTTATAGTTACAGGCAAGAGCTTCTAGATAGAATCACTGAAGCAATTTACTTCTTTTGCTTATCTACAATCTTGCAGATCTTACAGCTTATAGTTTCACTTGCCACCAGAAGTCAGGGACATGCTCAGATTAATCAGAGATTTTGGAAATAATGCAGAAAAGTACCACGGCTTGAGAATAATAAGTATTAGTGCTTCCTATGAACTTAATGCCTAAACTGTTTAAAGGACCAAAGAAATAGGCCAGGAGTTAATGGGCTGACCTTGCTTGCTGCCAACCTGGTTCTATCCCCAGCCGCACATGATTCCCCCAACCACCACCTGGAGTGATCTCGGAGCACAGAGCTAGGAGTAACTGATTACTGCTGAGTATGGCTCTGAAACTACAGCAACCAGCAAAGTTTGTTTGATTTGCTCTTCACGGCCACTTTATGAAACTTGTACTGAGAAGTCTTGGGTGGGCTGAATTAGATCTCTGTGGGAAGTCGTTCCTAATCTCGGGTATCTCTCTTATGTCTTTAGGTTCGTCTCAGCAGACATAAAGCAGTTCGACATTCTACACTTGCCCTAAACAGCTCCCAGTGCCAGGAACTGGCAAACTAATATTTTGGTTTCAATGGATGGTCTAAAAGGATTGTCAAGGTAGGAAGCGGGGAGAGAGTTCAAGTGCGGAACTTGTGCCCACCGTGTTCAAGGCCCTGGGTTTTGTCCTGAGTATTGCACGACTCCCAGCTGTGTGGGGTGTTACCCCAGCGGGCTCAGAGAACCTACAGACCTGATAGATGAGAGTCGTCTAAGTGAAAGTGTTTGATCACCGGTCACACCCCAGAATCAATAAGGTCTCAGTGAGTTGACGGTGGTGTCCATATTCTACAAGTCTTGTGTGCTCTGTATGTTCATGGCTGGGAAGTTTTGTTTAATGTTGAAGTCACAGGTTACTTCAACGGTTGGCAAGGATTGCTGGAGTTTCGTTTTGATTTCTAATTAAACTTTTTTTTCCAGAAATATGTTTTTGTTTTTTAGAATTTTATAGTGAAATACCATGAGGTACAGTTGTACATTTACAAATTTTTGTGCTTGGGTTTCAGTTATACAATTATCGAATACCTATCCCTCCCACCCCCCCCCCCCCCATCCTCCCCATCCCACCCTGCCTCTGTGGCAGGGCATTTCCCTTAGTTCACTCTCTCCTTTTGGGTGCTGTGGTTTGCGAAAGAGGCATTGAGTGGCATCTAATTAAACATTTTAAAATCTACATTGAGATGTTCAGAAGGACCTTCAATCTGAACTCTTAACAGCTTCAGGATCTTTCTGAACTTGAAGAAAGGGAAAATGAAGATATTGTGGTACCACTTCAGAAGCAAAGCGTGAAGATCTTCTGTGCTTTAGAGGTGGTTTTGTCGTCCTTTGGCAAGAGCCCTGGAGTTGGCAGAGCCGAGGAGACTTTGGATAAACTGGAAGGTCTCTGTGGGGACTGGAATGGGGGTGTGGGTAAGAATTCATTCTCTCTCTCCCTCTCTCTCTCTGTCTCTCTCTCTCTCTTTCTCTCTCTCTCTCATCATATTTTCAGATACATCACAAACTGCCCTCTCCTTGCTAAGTAAGCTGCTAAAGCCATGGGCCGATGCTTTTAATAATACTTGTTTAAATCTTAGGTAGTAACCAACAGAACCTTTTCTTTTTGGTGGGGGGAAGGACCTGGGGACCCTTCACAATTTTAGAGCTGTCTGCTTACCAAGAACCTTAGGGGTATAGGGATGGGAATAGTGTTTCTCCTATTTGGGGGTAACAGTCTTCTTTGTTCCAAAGTAATTTTTCAAATACAGATCATGTGTAATTGTCTGTTATCCCAGCGAAATCTTCATTTTGACAATGAAATACCCAAATAAAAATGTTTTTCCCCCCAGAATCTGTGGCATTTAGGCTTAGGGTATTAAATTAAAGGCAGCACTGTTAGTGAAAGAACTGGAACAGACTCTGGTAGGTGAATCTTAGGGAGAGACCAGCTCATCCTTTCCACTACCAAATCTTCCTCAAGCTCCTGAAGTTGATAGGTGATAGGGCAGATGTTTGAATGGGTTGTCACACCCCGTGGGGGGTAGGGGCGTGCCATCTGCCCGAGGTTATCTAGTCACCATCACCAAAGCCGCCTGCACTTCCCCATGGCCGGAACCAAGGGGAGGCTGACCAGATTGGTTTTTAATCTGAGAAGTGCACTCATCCCCTGGGAATGGGCTCAGCGCCCATCGGGATATATTAGCTCTAGAATTACCAGTTATCCAATTCCGTTATTCCTAGCTGTGGTATCCAGGTGACTCGGGTCTGCTTTGAACACTATAATATTTTTTTTTTTTTGCTCTTTGGGTCACACCCAGTGAAGCACAGGGGTTACTGCTGGTTCTGCACTCAGGAATTACTCCTGGCGGTGCTCAGGGGATCATAAGGGATGCTGGGAATCGAACCTGGGTCAGCCGCCTGCAAGGCAAATGCCCTATCCGCTGTGCTATTGCTCAAGCCCAGAACACTATAATTTTTGCAAAGTAATCGACTCCATGCCAGGCTGTTTTCCTCGAGGCACTCCAGAGAGGGGCAGGTGAGAGTCCTTCCTGTCCCACTACCCAACTGCCGCCACGCTCCAGGCCAGGGCGCTTTCACATTAGAAGACACTTCCTACCCATTTTCCATAATTGCCACACCATATTTGATGGAGTTCAGACAGTAGGCAACAAGTCATAGAGAGAAATATATAAATATTTGCCTCTTGGAGAGCCCATCAAGCTACTGAGAGTATCCTACCCACACGGGCAGAGGTTGGGGACTCCCTGTGACATATTCGATATTCTGAAAACACTAATACCAACAAGTCTCATTCCCCTTATCCTGAAAGTGCTCCAATCATTGGAAGAAGCTGCTAAAATCTCATCACTGGAAGGAATAGAGACGTTACTGGCACCCACTCGAGTAAATTGATAAACAATGGGATGACAGTGATACAGTGATTATTATAAAGTAACTTATTATTATAAGGTAAAAGGTAAAGGCCCTCCCATTGATCGTTGATTTGCTCGAGCGGGCCCAGTAACGTCTCCATTGGAGACTTTGTTGTTACTGTGTCTGGCATATCGAATACTCTCGGTAGCTTGCCGGGCTCTCCGAGAGGGGCGGAGGAATCGAACTCGGGTCGGCCATGTTGGCCGCTTGTAAGGCGAACGCCCTACCTCTGTGCTAAAATCAAAATATTTGATTACATTTAATATTCAAACGCCAATCCCACCACCAGTACACCTTCCTACCACCATATTTTGTATGTTTCCATCTCGAACCTGAACCCCTGCCCCAAAGCAGAACCGAAAGAATTTATTTTGTATTGTGTTCTGAATCAACTACTGAAAATACTCCAAAAAAGTTTCCTTAGAGGAAAGTATGTGAAGATTGTTCTATTTCCCCCAGGGACCATTAAGCCCTTCAATAAGAGGTTACTGACATGTTGTTAAAGGTTGAGCCTTGTTTGTTTGTGTGTGTGTTTGTGTGTGTATATATACACTCCTATATATACACACATCTGTAAAAATATATGTCCCTGTATGACTGGTAGCCTTCTACTTTAAATCCCATCAAATGTTTAGTGATACTCTTGGATTATTAGTGGTGTGAGGTATGTCAAGTTCCTAGTGTATAGTAGAGGAGTCCATAGGTGTCTAGCTTCAATTTGCCCATTTGAAATACATAATCAGTATGAGATTTGTGCCATGGTCTTGACTAATTCCCTTCGAGTTTACCTGTTTACGAATGTCCAGAATAGATCAGACAGCAAAAATGTATGGTAATAGCCCTGACAGAATATACCTACCAGAGAACCTTTGAGACATAGCCTTGCGTGGTACCTTCCCTTACTCATTAAGATCGTGATGTAGTTCTCTTTTTTATTTTTTTATTTTTGTTTTTATTTTTATAACCTTTTTATCTTCTCGGTTACTCCCAGCGATGTTCAGGGGTTACTCCTTGTTCTACACTCAGAAATTACTTCTGGCAGTGCTGGGAGGTCCACATGAGATGCGGGGGTTCGAACCCAGGTCAGCTGCATGCAAGGCAAACGCCCTACCTGCTGTACTAGAGCTCCAGCCCCAGTTCCCCTTTCAGAGGTCATAAAAATCAATTCTAGAGGTTGGCATAGTAAATCCATTTGTTTTGGTTGGATTTAGGATCATTATCATTCCTTACGAAAAGGAAGACCACTCAGAAGTTTGCTATTCAAAAGACTGTGCCAGATGCATTTCAGAAACTGCTCATTGTGGTTTAGGTAAGACTTTTGTAGGTTGTCTTGAAGTCCTGCAGTTTTCTTACTTGAAGAGCAAATAAATTGATTTTGAGAAATAATGGAAATATAAGTACTTCCTATTCCTCTATTTTCTAGATGCTTTACAGAGTAGTCACAAATTTGTTCTTTGTGAAATCTGTGAAAAATAATTACAGCAAATATTACCCCCAATGTATAAACGTAGAATAGTTTAGACTGTAGAGAGAGTATTTGATCCAATTCTTCTTTCTCAATTGTTTGTCAATAAAGCAGAAGAGAATAGTGGTTCTAAACTTCAGAATCCTCTGTTTAAGTACTAGTTCTGTCCATTTTTTTCTTTTCTTTTCTTGGTTTTTGGGCCACACCTGCTGACGCTTAGGGCTTACTCCTAGCTATGTGCTCAGGTACCACTTCTAGCAGGACTCGGGAAACCACATGGGGTGCCAGGGACTGAACCTGCGTTGTATGCATGCAGGGCAAATGTTCTACCCATAGTAATAGAACTCTGGCCCCTCTACTTTTTAAAATGCAGCTGTAGGTCTCTAAACATATATGTGAAGGTATTTCTAAGCCGCAATTTTCTTTTCTTTTTTCTTTGCTTTCTTGGGCCATACACAGTGATGCTCAGGGGTTAGTCCTGGCTCTGCACTCAGGAATTATCCCTGGCGGTGCTCAGGGGACCATATGGGATGCTGGGAATCGAACCCAGGTCAGCCATGTGCAAGGCAAACGCCCTCCCTGCCTCATTAAGCTGCAATTTTCTGAAAAAATATACTTTTAGTTTTGCTTACCTTATATTGTAAAAGTAAATAACACTTACCTAGAACTGCACTCATTTGTGGAATATAAAGTAACAGAATTGGAGACTAACACCCAAGGATAGTAGAGATCGGGACCAGGAGGATTGCTCCACAGCTCGAAAGCAGGCCTCGCATGCTGGGGGAAAAGGCAGCTCAGATAGAGAAGGGACCACCAAGTAAAGGATGCTTGGAGGGCCCATTCGGGATGAGAGATGTGTGCTGCAGGTAGACAACAGACTGAACATGATGGCCACTTAATGCCTATATTGCAAGCCACAACATCCAAAGGAAGAGAGAGATTGAAAGGGAATAGGGAGATTTAAAGGGAATAGGCCTGCCATGAGGCGTTGGGGGGGATGGGGGAGTCGTGGGAGGGATACTGGGAACATTGGTGGTGGAGAATGGGCACTGGTGGAGGGATGGGAACTCAATAATTGTATGACTGAAATGTAAGCACAAAAGTTTGTAACTCTGTAACTGTACCTCACAGTGATTCATTGAAAAAGAAGAAGAAACATACTGAGTAATAAAAATAAATATTTGTAAAGACTTACCTAGAATTCAGTAAAGGACGAAATATTCTAATTATTGGTACTGTTTTCTACTGAAGAGGAAACTTAACTGGAATGAGTTCAGGGTTGGTTTTCAGCACTGACATATTGAGTGGTTGTGATTCTATGTAGCAACCAAGTATGTGTTGTGCACCTTCACAATGATTCTGCTGGGGCCAGGAAGAAAGCTGAGAGCCTGGTGCACATGCTATGCATGTGGAAGGCCAGGGTTGGATTCCTGGCACAACATGAGCGTCCAGGAGCAGCCCCCAAGTACTTCGGTCAGGAGAAGACTTAACACTGCTGGGTGTGGCCCCCAACAAAAACAAATAGTGGTCATACTATTTAAGATTTTTAAATGTTCTCCTCTTATGGAATTTTCTAGTGCTATGGATATTTCCGGCTGTGCCCAAAGGAAAGTGAATAATCCGTAGAGAGTCCACAAACAGAATTGCTTTCCTTGCTTTATAGCCCTGCAGTCTTAGAGAAAGGAATTTTCAGTTGTCAGAGACCTTATTTATTACACGAGTAGCTCCTGGGTTGACTTCAGCCTTGCAGTCTGGGCAATTTTCTAGCAAAAGTGACTTCTGTGGTCAACTGGTAAAATTTCTATCAACTATAATAACTTTTGAGAACCAGTGGGGGTTTTGAAGATGGTACCAGAGCCTTGCATATCCCTGGCATGGCATATGGTCCCCTCTAGTACCATCAGGGAGCACAGAGCCAGGAACAGTCCCTGAGTACCAGAGGGTAGGATCTGCAAACCCCAAATAAAAAGAAATGAAAGAAGCAGTGGGTTGGAGAGATAGCTCAACAGGCTGAGCACATTCTTGGCATGCAGGAAGCAGGTTTCAGTTCCAGCTCAGCACAGCATTGCCAGGAATGACTCCAAGTACTAAGTGGGTATAATCCCTGAGCACCTTTGAGAATGGCCTCAAAACAGAGAGGCAAAAGGAACCAAACTTAATGTCTGCATTGACAAGGAAAATGCTCTTATTTTATGCGTTAGAAATAAAATTATTGGATGTATAAAGGAAATACACACCCACTATCACTGTGTACTACCTTCATAGAGAGAACATTTTAGCCAATAAGTTTGAATTGATCCTTGTTAACTTTATTTCAGAAAGTGGTAACGTAGCCGTGGAATATCGGCCTTTTGAGGAGCTCACTGATGCCAGAACCGAAGAGCTTCATGATTTAGTTCAAGTACATGAAAGAAAAACTCAAGGATGACATATACACAATGGTAGCAATTCAAAATAATGAGCAGATTTTAGAAGTGTTTAGCATGTGTAGGCAATTCTACCATCCCCAGAAAAATATGAAACTCTCAAGCTTTAGTTCAGAGAATTTCTGAAGTTTCCCTGAAGTCCTAGCCATTGGTTCTAAAGCCTTCTTTGAAATTTGGAGAGTTCTGAGTGCCCTCTGAGTTCTGTCAGAGAAATACCTTTTTGAACTCCTCTTAAACAGGATCTAGGGATTTGGGACCTTAAGTACGATTATGTTACAGCATTTGAAAAGTTACATTTTTTTTCAAGTATGATGTCATATCTAGAGCTCAGCATCTCATATATATCTTGTATGAAATATTTATATGAAATATGAAATATCTTTCTGTTAAGCCGATTGGTTAGGTTTGGTTTTTTTGGTGTTCCTTGAACAGGTCTCGGTAAAATTTATTCTGCCATTTCCAAAGCCTCCTGTTTTCATCTTGCTCTCTATAAGGCATGAATATATTGGTTTCTCATCACCCTGCTGGTGTTTGCATGTAGTGTTTGCTGATTTTTCTCTTTTTTTGATGGTTACCTTGTTCTTAAGAACCAAGAGATAAATTGATTATTTTTAAGATTTGCGGAGCAGAATGAAAACATGAATAATACTTTTAAGTTCCACAAACCATAAAAACTTGGGTTTGTTTCCTGTTCCCATTGATTTTGTTTTTTCCTACCATGATCCTTGTAATGAAATGGAGTGTGCCTTTTCTTGTTAAAAAAGAAAAGCTCATTTGAGTATGTTTTGTGTAATTTCTGAGTTGATAAATTGGACCTTCTTCAAAAAAGATCCTTAAAGTCAATGTCTTGCTATATCTGAAGAAGAAATATAAACTCTGTTTTCAAATTATTATGGGTGATAAATCCAAGACAGGCCCTTTTATAAATCAGATGTAAAATTTTAAAATGAGGTTTATAAAAATGGGCCACATTATAAACTTTTCCTGTTTTGGATCTCAGTGACAATATTTTGCACTTAAATACCTCTTATCTGAATTTTACAGGTTAAAAGGTAAGTAGCAGGAAGATAGTGTTTGGGAAGCATTCAGAAGTAAGCTTTTCTCTCCATTGTTCTGCATTTCTGGATTTTGATGCAATGCAGTATGAATTGTTTGCTTTCTTCAAGCTACATCCCTGCTCGACTACAGAATGGTGCTAACGAGTTAAATGAATGAATCAACTTGAAGGCTGATATGTGGATCCACAGTTCTGATTGGAATGTGGTTTAAACAGAAATTGTGTTGTTTTGTTCACACATTATTTACTTCTGCTTACCATTAGGTCTGCCACTAAAATCCATGGCTTAGGTTTGAGTTCGTTGGTTTGATCTGAAGATGTATTGGTATGAAACTTTGTAGGTGCTAACCTCAGTTCTAGTAGTTTGTCTGGAGGAGCCCTTCCACCTCCATGGATGTAGTTCCCTTACTTTGGAAGTATAAAATTTGATATAAGCTGGTTTCCTAAGCCTGGGACTGGGGGAATGGCATTGCTGGTTCAGCACCTGGGAAGGATCTGACTCAGCATCAAAAACAAGGTTGGAGAAAGAGAGTACAGGGCGGAAGGTGCTGCTAAGGTGCTTGCCTTGCATACAACCGATCCTGGTTTGATTCCTGGCACCACACATATACCCCCTAGCGCTCCCAACAGTGATTCCTGAGCACTGATGTATATAACCAGAACCTTCCCCCTATAGTAAATAATAAGCATCAAAAACCCAATTTGAGTGGCATTTCTGACCTTTCGCTTTGAGTTTTTCCATCCAAACAAATGATCTTATCCTGTTAGTCCCTAAAATTCTGTTCCTGGGCTGGAGCGATAGCACAGCGGTAAGGCGTTTGCCTTGCATGCAGCCAACATGGCAACCCGAGTTCGATTCCTCCGCCCCTCTCGGAGAGCCCGGCAAGCTACCGAGAGTATCTCGCCCGCACGGCAGAGCCTGGCAAGCTACCCATGACGTATTCAATATGCCAAACACAGTAACAACAAAAGTCTCCAATGGAGACGTTACTGGGCCCGCTCGAGCAAATCGATGAACAACAGGAGGACAGTGATCAGTGATCAGTGATGAAATATTTTATGAAAGAACCTTTCTGTTCAACAATTGCATAGTATTCCAAATTAGGAATTAACTTGTTAATTTCCAGGAGAACATATGAATACACTATGTGTGTATTCTAGGGATGCTGGGGGGTGGCAAAATGTGTTTAATATCATTGGGAACAAATTTGGAGTTGGATATATGTAATTAACATGGCTCAAAGTCAGAAAATTTATTTCCAAAGTTAGGGAGTTAGGGGAAGATAAAAAGAGAAAAGGTGATTCTGTTCCTCTTGTTGAAAATCTGTTTTTTTCCTTTGTAAAATAAATTTTATTTGTGGGTAAGGTAGCGGGATTCACACTTGGTGGCGCTCAGGAATTACCCAGCCTGGCTCGTTGTTATAATCACTTGTGGAAGTGCTCGAGGGACCAGGTGGTGGTAGGGATCAAATTCAAACCTTTCTTGTGCAAAGCATGCGCTCAATCTTTTGAACTATTGATCTAGTCCTGCAAAGAAATTTTTTAAATAGTTTAAATCAAACCCACCAAGAAAACTTCCAACACCTACAATTGGGTCTTAAAAGACTTAGCTTAGGAGCCTGAGACATAGTTCATCAGGCTGGAGCATGGACTGTGATGAGGGAGACCTGGGTTTGATACCTGCCACTGCATGGCCTCCTGAGCACTGTCAGGTACAGCGTCAAACACCTCCAGGTGTGGCCCCCAAAGAGACAACAATGTCCACCTTACTAAGAAAGGTGAGAAGACATTTCGTACTAATGCCAAAGAATTCAGAAAACGAACATCCATCCCTAAATGAGGCTACTCTTGGAACCAACTCCATTCGGGGCTCTCTACTCAACTAGAGAGTGGGAAGAAGCCCCTTCTCATGGAATTTATATTCTGGAAGTGTGAGATAATAAGAACTGATATGGATGAGAAGAAGGACTGTGAAGAAAGTAAAATGGGTACTAGTTACAGTATTGCAAGAGAGCCTTGTCACTTTCTGACGTGAACATCTTAAGTGTTCCCTCCGAGTGCTAGAAGGGCAGCCCTCTAGAAAGGAGCTTGCTCCTTTTTCTCCGTGAATTTATGTTGAGTTCCATGCAAGAAAGGGGGATTTCCCCAGGCCGGTGTAAAGGAGCGCATATGGCTGTTCATTCAGTTTAAGAACGGTCTTCCAGAATCAACTGTTTCTGGCCCCAGAGCCCTGCTTCAGAAAATGTTGTGTCCCTGATTCCGTGCTATCCCCTCTCTAGGAGAGTGATAAATAATCAGAGAGACTAAGAGCTTAAAGGAAATGACAACATTTGTGAACCCCCACCCACCCGAAGTAGTGCTCCTTTTGCAGGTCAACTGCCTTTCTTGGAAGCAGGATGGCCAAGGGGAGGAAGAATGTCTCTTGGATTTCAGTAGTGAGGAGGAAGCACCAAGACCACCACAGCTGGATTAGTGCTGTTGAATTCACCAGTGTTCCCTGTCTGGGGACAAGCTGTTCCTCCCCTACCCTCGGGGCTCCGCCCAGTCCCAGTCCTGTTGGGTGGCAAGAGTGGGAGGGGAGGCAAGGGGGGTGGGGTAGAGGACCTGATTGGATGTGTTTGGTGCCTTGGGGGAAGAAGGAAAGCCTGGGTCTTGCTGGCTTTAGATCCAATAAAGGTTGCTTAAAGGCTCATAAAGGTGCTGAGGGGGTGGGGCCCCCGGTTGTCAAGGGCCTGTGGTTGTCAAGGGCGTGGTTGATAAGGGCATGCAGGAGCAGTGCCCAGCTGCCTTAATCCTCAGGCTCAGGAAGACTACACTTCCTTAGCCATGAATGTGGGATTAAACATATTTATAATTCTTTACCTCTCCACCCATCTGCAGGGCGCTCCTCTCCGGGGGAGAGTCCTACCCCCAGTCCCCCTGGCCCCCAGCCCCCCAGGGCTCCCCAATCCCTGGCTTTCATCTTCCCCTGATCCTGCCGCTGAATCACCCCCTACCCTTCAGCCCCGGATTTCAAAACTCCCCGCCTTCCTTTTGGATCAAATTGGCGGGCACCATGTTGCTGAAATTGTTCCAACTCGCAGGAAATCTAGGAGACCTCGTCGTCGACCACAACCAATGCAGGAGGATTACTTCGATTCCAGTATGGATACCTTTTATCCTGAGGGGAGTCAACCTTTGGTGGGAGATTCAGAGAAACATCCACAGATTCGTCACGAGACTGGATCCTTTTCACCCCAGCCTCAGCATCCAGAAACCTTTGAAGAGCTAGAACAGCTTCCCTTTAAGGCCCTGGAAGCTGAACTTTCAGCAAGCACACAACAGAGCCCAGCTGCACTTCTAGGATCTCCCGAGGAATCAAAACCTGTGGTAGTTTCAGACTCAGATTTGCTGTCAAGTACCCCTGAAAAGGGTGATACTGCTTCAGTCCTGCCAGAAACCCTAGTTCAGCCTACATTGGCTTCCGAGGAGAGAGGATCTTCAGTGCCTCAGGAGGTGGAAGCTCAGCCTTTAGAGTCAGGTCAGAGTTTGAAGAAAGTTGAGCCCGTATCATCTTTGGTCCATGAGGTGTCAACGTGGCCTCGAGAGCCATGGCCTCGAGAGCTTGTAGGTAAACCATCAGACCATCCTGAATATGTGTCATCACCAAGTAAGAATGAGGCTCAACCCTTCAATGTTCCAAGTGCGAGGGAAACACTTGCAGACATGACAATTGACATGTTTGCAGAGGTCAGTAATGAGCGTCAGCCTTCTCCCGAGCAGCAGGAGGTCTCAGCTCAGACTCCAAATGAAGCAACTCCACAACCAGAAACATCGACAACATATCATTCTTCTCTGACACACTCTTCTGCCCTTCCTGCTGTACGACATGCTTCAGAAAAGGCACACGTAGATTTCCCTGAGCAACTGGAACAGAATGTCTCCATGACCTTTAACATATGTGAGCTCTGTACCTGCACAGATAAGACCCTCTCCTGCTCCGGTCTCAGTCCAGAGAAGAGGCTCCATAGAGTGCCTGTGCCAGGGCCCAACACCAACACCTTCACCGTCCTGTAAGAATCCCCTTTCCTCTGTTCTCTGCATTCTGCCTATTGACATAGCAAGCCTTTTCTTCAATGTCTCCCTGTGTCTGCCTCATCCCCCTGCCCACGTTAAATGATTTCCATTTTTTATCTTTTGTTAGTCAAAAGATATCCTCATTCTCCTTATCTGTTGCTGCTGCTTCTCTAGTCTTTTGGTTATAAACGTCCGTACCCTTTTTCCTTCTCTATTTTTATCTCACCATCAGCCTATCCTTCATCCCATCATCCACTCATTTAATTCCTTAACCTTTGTTTTCTTTGTGCTACAGCCTTTTTTTAAAAAAAAATAGTTTGTCCTCCTTATCTTTTATTGCTGGTGCCACAATCTTGTGCTTATGGACATGAATTCTGGAGCCAGATTGCCCGAGTTTGCATTTGTTAGCTTTGTTACCTTGGACAAGTTATTTAGCTCTGTGACTCAGTTCCCTTTTCTTGAGGTGGGGATAATGGTAAGTTATCACCTCCTAATATTGTTGTGATACTTGTTGATTTTGATACTTATGAAGTTAGTACCTTGAAACAAGTTTAACATGAATCCCTATAGAGATGAGGCCAAGGTGGTGGAGAAGGCTTGACTGTGAGATCTAACCAGCTCCAATTGCAACAAAAGTAATACTATGAAATCTATGTAAATACTTTGGGCCAGAGTGATAGTACAGTAGGTAGGGCATTTGCCTTGCACGTGTTCCACCTAGTTCTGATCCCCGGCATCCCATATGGTCCCCTGAGCACCACTATCAGTGATTCCTGAGTGCAGAGCCTGGAGTCACACCTGAGTATTGCCGGGTGTGGCCTCCCCGTGAAACTATATACTTACATCAGGCAACTAGCATACACATGAATGCTGTCTGTATTCATTAATCTCTCATTTCAGAATTACAGTTGTTTACATCGACTTTCCATATAAAGCACCCATTTCCCTCAACCTAGCCACAACAATATGTCATCGGCTCTTAAACATGATGGTATTGGGGAGAAAGGGAATACACAAAAAGGAAAGGCAGCGTGTCACCAAGCACCAACAGAGGCACAGAAATGTACAGAATCTTGTCAGTTGGGGAAAGCTGCAGAGAGCTGACACAGAGCAACTTTAGCTGGGAATTAGAGGTTGATTTTTTTGGATCAAAAATTATTTATGTGCTGGGCATATAAAAAGCTGTGCATGTTTGGTATGATTTTTGTGTTTGGAGATATGTAATATGCTTGTAATATGAAACAGTTACGAATCTGTGCCTCCTTAAACATATCCCTCAACTTGGGGCTTAGACATCATAAAGCATCCAGAAGTCTTGAGTGGAAATGTTCACTAGGTTGGTGGGATAGGTTTCTGTTTCAACATTTTCACCCTGAAAACTGTGTATGTAAACTGATTAGGTTTATATTTGGATTATGTACACATTTGCAGCTTATATACACATGTTGCTGAGGGAAGTTGACAAAACTAGATTCAAAGTGATCCACAGAGTTAGTGTTTAAAACTGAACTCAGGGAGCCAGAGTCCTAGGACAGTGGGTAGGGCTCTTGCCTTGCATGTGGCCAACCCAGGTTCAATCCCGGACACCTCATAGGGTCCCCCTCCATCACTGCCAGCAGTTCAATGAAAAATTATTGACCCTGAGCGTGGAGCCAGGGGCAAGTCCTGAGCACCATCCCCCCCTCCACCAACTTCATGCGTCTATACATGTGTAAATTCATGAACATATTCTCTTTGTTACAATAGGTCAGTAAAGTAAACAGGATAAGGTGCAAAAATCCCACTTTCCCACTCTACCAGCTATTTGACTGCCGCGTGGTAACTTCTGTTACCATCTTGGGTTTCCTTCTACTCTCTTTCCTGTGCATTCCTCGCCACCCCCAATGAAGGTAGTTCTTTGTGATTTGTTCTTTTCCTGAGGCACGTTGAATATATCTCTCCTCACTAGTCCCCCCTCACTTTCTAATTTCCGTAGTCTCTATCTAGAAATTTCTACTATCTTGAAATTTCAACAGAGAGCATTGACTTAAACCTTTGGTGTTCCCTGGCAATGCTTTAAAATATTTATTTGCTGATAATTTTGTTCATTTTTCTTTATATGATAATTATGAAATTATAATTTTCTCCATTGATTTGCAGTAGGAGTTACAATAGGTGTGAGTTTAGAAAAATGGCTTACAGGCTAATTAGCTGGCAGTATTTATCTACTCCAGGAATTAGGAAGTTCAGATTGTGAGATATTTCATTGTTTGACCAGTCACCCCACATCATGTCTTTAGTTGGGCATAATGGGAAACTCATAGCTATGGAGATAAGCTGGAGTATTCTGTGTTTCCATGATTCTTTTACTTATTCTGTTCATTCTTTTCCTACCTGTTCAAATCTGTGAACTGTGTTTCTTCACAGAGATTTCCAAGGAAACTCTATTTCTTCCATTGATGGAAATACATGGAAGGCATACCCATGGGTTGAGAAACTGTGAGTATATTCTCTCCAAATATGAATATTAAAAAATAATTGCACCATAAAATCCTCCGTAGTATACAATTTTAAGATCAACACCACATAGAAGCTATTTCGCCCTCATGTCCCAAAACAACCTCTCTTAGTTATAATAGTTTACTTCTTTAAAAAATTTTGGTTTACCAAGCTCTTACGTTAAAAGTCTTTTTGTTTTCCATTCCATAACTGGTAGAGTTAATTGTATACACACACGCACATATACATATAGGTATATATTTTGGTGATGTAGATGGTTTTTATTGAACTTATTTTAGAAAGATGTGAGAGGAGAAAAAGAGAAGTTCTAGAGAGAGCACACAGAGATGAGCAAACAGGAAATGTGTTCACAGGAGAACCTTGGCTTGAGTAGCAAGCCAACATGATTACTTTCTTTCTTTCTTCCTTTCTTTCTTTCTTTCTTTCTTTCTTTCTTTCTTTCTTTTTTATGTAGGAGTACTGCTATTTATTTAGCCACTGATTAGAACTCCATCTTACTTTTTTTCATTTTTTATAATTTTATTTATTGAATCACCATGAGAGCAGTTACAAAGCTTTCAGGTCTAAGTCTCTGTCATACAATGAAACACACTTGTACCTTCACCAGTGCCCATTCTCCATCACAAAAAACCCCAGTATACCCCCCTCCCATACCCTCCCCCTACCTGTGGGGCAGATGATTTCCACATTACTCTCTCTCTACTTTGATCACATTCAATATTTCAACACCAGACCCACCATTATTATTTGAGATTTTACCCCAACACTCAGATCTGTTGAAAAGGCAGCAGTAGACAATTTGTGTTCTATTGCTGGTTATGAATAACATATGATGTTGCGTGGCTGTAGTAGGGTCATGTGATTTTGCAATTTCAAAATTTTAACACTTAAATCTGGAGGGATTTCTGCCAAAAGCCACCGGGTTTTGAGATTTGCTCCTGGGTCTCTGGGATCATGGCCGTTGAGCAGCTTGATCAGGAGCCAGAGAGGCCGTTCTTGGGTGATGACTTGGGGTCTCATTGGGACGGGGAGACTAGGACCCGCTCCACCCCCATCCTGTGAGGCCCAACAAGTTTTGTCGCTGCAGGCCCAGACCTGACTGTCTAATGGCCTCTGGAGGATGATGGCCACTGAGCTGCCAAGGGGGCGCAGGCGGAGGGACAACACCCTTTCCCCCCTGGCGTGGCCCGGCGACAGTAACCTACTGCGGAGTCTGGACGCATTTCTGCCAAAAGCCACTGAGTTTTGAGATTTGTTTCTGAGTCTCTGGGATCAAGGCTGTTAAGCAGCTTGATCAGGAGCCAGAGAGGCCGTTCGTGGGCGATGACTTGGGGTCTCGTTGGGGTGGGGAGGACAGACCGGCTCCACCCCCATTCTGTGAGGCCCTGCATGTCTCGTCACTGCGGGCCCAAACCTGACTGTCCAGTGGCCTCTGAACGATGGTCGCCACTGGGCCAACAGGGGGAACAGGCCAAGGCACGAAACCTATTCCCACCTGGGTTAGCCCAGCACTGGTAACCTACTGCAGGGACCAGACGCATTTCTGCCAAAAGCTGCTGGGTTTCAAGATTTGCTTCTGAATCTCTGGGATCATGGCCATTAAGCAGTTCAATCAGAAACCAGAGAGGCCATGCCTCCAATTATATAGCTGAGTCGGAGGTGGTTTGTAGGTATGTGGGAAACATACCTAACTTTTGTCAGTTTACTTTCTTGGTAAACTTTGCCCCAAGTTTTTGGGGTCTGGCCAAAGGCACAGCAGCAATTTTGGGGTATCTGGAAGTCTGAAGGTGCCATCAGGCTGCTGATGCTCTCGACTCACAGGTACATGATTACATTCTTCATTAAAAATTTTTAAATGATCCATAATGCGAAAGTAAATCTTCTGATTTGTTTTTTCTATAAATATAACAGCTACCACTTGATACTTTCACTTTATTTTGCTTTAGACTTCTTTCCTTTATGGTGCATAGAGGTTTACCCCATCTATTTAAAATCCTGTTTCATAATAATTCTATTGAAAGATGCTTTGATTTTTTTTGGTCACATGTATTACCGCAGCACAGGGCCTTGTGAATATGGGCAGATAGGTCTGTTAATTAGATATTTAGAGATGGATTTGTTGGGCTGAAGAGTATATAGTTATAAAAATTTAATTGACCTCAAAATAGTTGTGCCAGTTCATGAAAGTATTGTTTCTCCATGCCCATCCACCTCTGGGCATTCTTTATTTTGGGGCTGCCCTGATGAATCAATAAAAGGGATCCCATCCATATTTTAATTTTATGGTTAGTACAATGGGTAGGGCGTTTGCCTTGCATGGGGCCAACCTGGTCAACCGAGTTTGATTCCTCCGCCCCTCTCAGAGAGCCTGGCAAGCTACAGTGAGTATCTCGCCCACACGGCAAAACCTTGCAAGCTACCCGTGATGTATTCGGTATGCCAAACACAGTAACAAATCTCACAATGTTACTGGTCCTGCTTGAGCAAATCGATGAACAGTGGGAGGACAGTGACAGTGCTATTAAATAACACATATTGACATACCTAATAGCCACCTGTATGTCTAACAACTAACTTCAAATTTGTGATGAAGAACCAAAAGATTGAGATGTCTATAACAAACGCGATGTGAAAAATATCTGTGGTTTGTATTAGAGGCCAAATGAACAATTTGCTAATCTGTCATTGTCAGTTGACATTCCTAATATGAGAAATGACCGTTTTAGGGCCAGAGCGGTAGTACTGTGGGTAGGGTTTTTGCTTTGCATATGGCCTACCAGGATTCAATCCCCACCACCCCATAGGGCCCTCCAGCCCTGCCAGGAGTGATCCCTGAGCACAGAGCCAGGAATAAGCCATGAGCACAGCCAGGCGTGATCTAAAACCAAAACCAAAGGCTGTTTCAGTGCGTTGGAAATAATTGTATTTTCATCCAGGCTATGACCTCAGACCTAGAGAGAAAGTCTACAAATGGAAATCGCTTGCATACTTTTCTAAACATTAAAAAAAGTAGAATTTTTTTAAAAATAATTTTGCTCTGGTGCCACACAGTGGTGCGCAGGGGTTATCCTTAGTTCTGAAAGGTGAAATTTTTCTAAACAAAAGGGGACATTGGAGCAGGGAATCTAAACCATAATTGGCAGCAATTATCGGTTTCCAACATGGGAGTCCTCAACAGACTATACAAACTTTCCAGTTCTGGGGCCTGGGCTGGGGGCAAACCGTGTGGAGACTCCCTTTTACATTTGATCCTTATAAGGTAAAGGAGGGAAGAGAAGCCGAATTTCAAGTCTTTGTTTGAAAATCTTGGATAGCTTTCCTGCCCTCTGGTCCTGCCTTCCAAGGCAACCCAATTCCATGGACCAGTATCAAATTCTCTGCCTCTGGAAAGGCTTTAAGCTTTGCAGACTGCTGACCTGAGTTTGAGCACCCCATATGGTCCCTTGAGCACCACCAGGAATGATCCCTGAGCGAAGAGCCAGGAGTAACCACTGAGCACTTCTGGGTGTGGCCCCACAACAAAACAAAGCACCGAAGAAACCCCCCAAATAACAAAGAAATGTTCGTTCAAGTCAGGGGTGTGTGTCAGAGGAGGGTGTGATTGGTAGGGGCACGCTTGGGGCCTCTGGGAAGCTGGGTTCCTTGTCAGGAACGTGTCTTGGGGCCTTCGCTTTATTGGCCTGCTCTTTTTTGTTGGGGGGGGGGGGTGCACAGCTACTGGTTATGGGCTGACTCCTGGCAGACGTGGGGGATCTATGGGGTGCCGGGTCCGACCCAGGTAAGCCACGTGCAAGGCAAAAACCCTCCCCACTGTACTATTGCTCTGGGCCCAAATGTCATGTGCACTTTGTGCACGTTTTCCTTCCCAGAACAAAACAATTTAATGGTGTTAAGTTTCTTAGGGCTTCCTTTCCAGACTTAATTTCATTCTTCATGGGGGACTCAGAGTAATGTTTGGGAAGAGAGCAGGGAGTGGCAGCCCTGTGTTTCTGGTGTCACACAGAATTTGGATCTGACAGATTTTGTGACCTAGAGAATATGCTTTATATAGGTTACTTGGTGAGAAGAGTCAATAGCTGTGTTCGTGTTCATGATGCATCTAGGTGAGGACAAAATAAAGAGTTTAAACAGAGGCCACTATCCCTAAGTTAAATAAGAATTGGGATATTTAGATAGCACCATTATTATGTGTAAGAATAGTCCTGTGCACAGCTGCACACGCTAGGGGAAAAGGCAGCTCAGCTAGAGAAGGGAGCACCAAATAAAGGGCGTCGGGTGGTTCTTCTCAGGATGGGAAATGCATGATGAGAGTAGACTATAGACCGAACAAGATTGCCACTCAATGTCTCTTTTGCAAACCACAGCACTCAAAAGGAGAGAGATAAGAAAAGGGATGCCCTGCCACAGAGGTAGGGTGGGATGGGAGGATGGGGGGTGGGAGGGATACTGGGACTGGTTGTGGTGGAGAATGGGCACTGGTGGAGGGATGGGTATTCAATCATTGTATAACTGAAACCCAAGCACAGAAATTTGTAAGTCTACAGCTGTACCTCATGGTGTTTCACTAATAAAAATTTAAGAAAAAAAATAGTCCTATGTAATAAATAGTCATAGTTATTTTGCATTTTAGACCAGAAATAATTTTTCCATTTTTCAGAATACTCAGTGACAATTCTTTGGCAGAATTACGTAAGGATTCATTTGAAGCCCTTCCAAACCTCAAGTACTTGTAAGTTAATCATTTATTTATGAATTTTTAGCTCTGTTTTTAAAACAAGGGGGTGTGCAAGTTAATCTTCATCCTTTTTTCCAGCAATAAAATTTTGTAGTTTTGTAAGTATGGCATTAAAAACCTCTCATGTCATTTCTGACACTAAATTACATTTGCATATATATATATGATGTCGGTGGGCCCCACGGATGACTTATGTGAAGCGGGGTCTCGCAGAAAGGAATTTCAGGAGTAGACAAGCAGTGAGTGAAGTTAATGGATTTTATTTGTAGGATTTTTAGGTGCGGAGGGGGAGAGAGAGAGAGAGAAAGCGAGAGAGAGAGTAAAGTTAGACACGAAAGAATGAAAGTACACATCTGAAGAGGGGAGATGCGGGCCACACATGTGCTCAGACACCACATGTGCTCGGCCACGTGGGCGCAAGCAGCACATGGGCTCAGGCAGCATATGTGCGCCCTTCCTTTGTTCAAGGTGGCCTTTATAGGGTTTCTCCAGCCTGTCCCCACGTGAGGCCTCTTTCCAGGTAAAAGTCCGTTGCTAAGGAGGTTACCAGGGAGGTCCAAAAAGAGGAATTCCATGGGGAGGCCTATATCCTGAGGGTCTGGTCTTATCAGGCCTTTGTTTTCTGTGTCCACAAGGTGGGTCATTCCTAGAATTCTTCTTCCATGAAACTTTGTTTCATTGCAAAGGGCCTTTCCCTATCTACCTGCCTGCATCATATATATATATGGACATATATGAAAAAAAAAACTTTAGGCTTACTCTTCAAGCCCATGTTCTCCCTGGATCATGTAATTTGCTTACTTGTCCTCATGTCTCTCTGTCTGCTTTTTCTGCTCTGAGAAGCCGTGTTATCTCATGAACACATTCTTTCTCTTTCCCACCCCCCCACATCTTTCTAAGAAAGTTTCTTTCGATGTAAACTATCTTGCTTCACAAAAGTGTTTTTCAAACTTTACTAATAGATGAAAAGTACTTATATCTGCTCCACCCATAGAAACCTAAGTGCTAATATACCATCTCCTCCGTGTTCATATAGAGTTCCTTTATGGATCAAATCCAATGCATGGTCCAGTTTTACCTGGCCCATTAATTTAAGAATTGTTTTTGTCAGCTGAGGAGATTGCACAAATGATGAGTGTGATGCTTTGCAACAGGAGGCCCGGGTTGGATTTCCAGCAGGACACAGTTCTGGGCTCCCCAGTCCCTGACTCCCAGTAATATCCCTGAAGTAGACTCTGAGCACTACTAAATAAAAACAAAAATCTATGCAAATATGTTCGTTTTTATTTTTTAATATTTATTTATTATTTATTGCTTTTTGGATCACACTCAGCGATACTCAGGGGGTACTCCTGGCTCTGCACTCAGGAATTACTCCTGGCAATGCTGGGGGGACCATATGAGATGCTGGGGATCAAACCCGGGTCAGCTGCGTGCAGTGCAAGGCCAACGCCCCACTATCTCTCCTGCCCATGTTTTATTTATTTTTTAATTTTGTGTATGAAGCAAGGTAGTTTTTATTTAAACTTATTTAGAAAGATGTGAGGGAGAGAAAGTAAGAAGTCTGTGTTCGAGAGAGAACACAGGCTCTCCAGAGTGGAAAAAAGCAAGCAAAGAAACAGAAAGAAACAAGTGAGATATTTAGGGCATGAAGAGCAAGCCAGGTGCTTTTATTCAATCCTTCCAAAAGGGTTGTTTTTTCCTGGAATTTTGCATACTTAAACTTCATCTGGGTGTTTTCACAGGAATGCCTTACACTGTTGATATTCTCTTTGTTATCTCATGGATTCTTGTGTAACTTCTTCTCTGAGGGGGACCAGCCTTTTCTGGGTGGGACCTTGGAATTTTGCATCCTGGTGATATCTCAGTTTCTCTTCAAAGAGCTCAGAATTTGTATGTCAAATGATGTGATTGTCGAGCTCTTGGGATGCATGCAAGGCAAAGGCCCCACCAGCTGTACTATTGCTTCAGCCCATGGTTTTATTGATTTTGTTTTTTAATTTTGTGTGTGAAGCAAGGTAGCTTTTATTAAAACTTACTTAGAAAGATGTGAGGATTTGTATTTCAAATGATGTGATGGACAAGCTCTTGGGCTACTTTGGGGCTAGAGAATTTCTTCTTTAGTTTTATTCTTCCCCCAAAGTACATTTCCAGGGCCCCTCACCCTGCCAGCTTGCACCAGCAGGAACGGGAAAGCAGTCCCAGCCTCATCACAGGCAATGTGGGTTCACCGCCTGTCCCTTGCAGGAAAGAATTTAAAGAGGTGCAACAGTGAAGCAGCATAGATTTATTGAATGTAAGGTGCTTAGGAAGATGTGGGAGGAGAGAAAGGAGGGTGATGTTGGAGAGGGAGCACCAGCTTTTCCAGCGTGAAAGTGAAAAAGCAAAGGAACATAGAGACTAGCAAGTGAGATACATGGGAGAGCACAGCTTGAAGAGCAAAAGAAAACTATGTGTTTGTAAAATCTACATTTGTGTTTTTCTGTAAAAAAAAAAAGAAAAATTAAAATATGCTCTGCAAAATCTAGAATATTATTATTTTTAAATTTCTGGCCTTTCTACAAAACTTTTAAAAGCTGGTTTAATAAAAAAACTATTTAAAAAATAAAATAAAAATAAACCTGAATTATAAAGAAAATAAAGAACTTGAATGCCATTAGCCTAGAATTTTAAAAAATATTTAGTTTTCTCATTGTGATTTGCAATACAACATTCTAACACCCTATGTCAACATATTTTCGAATGATCTATGACTTAAACGAACATTTATATGGGAAATACGAGGCTAATACAGATGGATTCTATAGCAGTAGTATTAAGAGCAGAGGAGGTTATCACGAGGAGAGTTCTGGTGATAAAAATTCCAGTGTAGGAAATGTTGGGCGATTGTCAGACAGACATCTTGGACAGAATCTCGTAAAAAGAGAGCAGGAGAGAGGTAAAACACAGGAAAAACACCTCAGTGCTCTCAGAAGACCAAGAGAAAGAGGAGGGACATAGACCCAGGTGTTGTAAGCCAGGGCTAGCATGCTGAGCTTCCTCGTGCCCACCTGCGCTGGGGCACTCAGGCCTGTAGCAGATCACTGGGTGGGCCTGTGAAATCCCCCACCACAGTTCCTGCTTCAGTTGATTTGGAGTAGGTTGGTTTGAGAATAGGCGTCTTCAATCCGTTCCCAAGTGAGGCTGGTACTTGAGAAGGTTAATACATGACGGTGTGCATTGTGTGTTGGAAAAGGAAATACTGGGCCTTGCTTCTGCACATGGGTGACCCAGGTTTGATCCGTAGCACCATGCAAGATCCCTTGAGCACCCTCAGAGTGATCTGTGTGCAGTCAGGAGTAAGCCCTGAGAACTGCCAAGGAAGGAAGGAGACCAAGAAGGGAGGGAGGCAAGAGAAGAAGAGGGATGAGCTAGGAGATAGGTATACCCATCTTGGTCATATGTGAAAGAACTTAAGTAGAATTCAAAGATACAGAACAGTCACTTGTAGTCAAATCAAAGTTCAGTACTCTGATTTTCTTTGTTCCACCACTGTACAATTAAAGCAGTGAAATTCATGGAATATTCAGAAAATGTAGAACCAAAAATTGAATTTCTATGATGATAGAAAAGTTTAATTCTAAATTAGTTCAAAGTTCTGTCTAAAAGGATTTTCATATTATATGAAAAAGGCTAATTTTTTCTAGGCCAGTTTCTGTTAGCCTAGAAAACAGCTACACAGGAAGGTATATAAACATGAGACTGTTCATTTGAATATTGAAATAACTATATTAAATATAGTAATTTTACATGAAGATAAAAAACTCAACCCCTTCTAGAACATAAAATCACCTCATCAATTCTCTGCTCCGAGAAAAGTTTAACTCCAATATTAGAACCAAGTAGTCGTACATTTTATTCATGAAGATGTGTGGTTGAGAAAAAGGAAAGCCAGGTTAGGGATTCTGGAACATTCAGATCTACTCATTCAATATTTATTTTGACTTCTACTAGTTATTCCAAAAATTAGATACTTGGTAGTTAATTGAAGCAATATTTTCCCTTTCCTTTCCCTAGAGACTTATCCTGCAATAAAATACAGTTTATTGAAAGGCGGACATTTGAAGCAGTACCGTATTTGCAATCTGTGTAAGTTCAAAATATGCTTCATTATTTTTGGATTTTTTTTTTTTTTTTGCTTTTTGGGTAATACCTGGTGATGCACAGGGGTTACTCCTGGCTCATGCACTCAGGAATTACTCCTGGTGGTGCTCAGGGGACCATATGGGATGCTGAGAATCGAACCCGAGTTGGCCACGTGCAAGGCAAACGCCCTACCCGCTGTACTATCACTCCAGCCCCTATTTTTGGAATTTTTGTAACACTTAATTGTCAGCCTCTGTTATTCAATTTAATATTATTAGAACATTTAAAAGTGGCTACTAAAACTGTACAGCAAATCCTTTTTTGCCTGTAAGTAACGATTACAATGGCCCTCAACCAGGATGATTTTGTACTCATATGACCCTTGATAGTGTCTCCAGGTAGTTTTTTTATTGTTTTGATTGCCAGATCTGTAATGATGCTGTTGGTATCTAGTAAGCAGAGGCCTCCAGATACACTGCAGAATATCTACAATGTACTGGACAGCGCCCCCCCCCCCCAATTATCCAGCCCCCATGTGGTAGTAGTGCTGAAGTCATGAATCCCTGTCCTAGAGAACTTAATTACTTAAGTATTTGTTAAAATACTTAATACAAAATTTGCTATTTTGCGTCTAATGCCCCCACAGCATCATAAACATCAAAGAATAAACCTTAAGCTTAGGTCGTCCACAGTGATGTTTAGCACATGAAATGTGTTTATGTGAATTAGAAGTTATGCTGGGTGTGACCCAAAAACCAAAAAAAAAAAAAAATTCGTCCTTCTTCTTCCTTCTTCTTTCATCCTTCTTCCTTCTTCTTCTTTCTTCTGCTGCTGCCACTGCTTTTATCTTTTTCTTTCTTTTTTTCCTTTGGTAGGAATCTTAGTTGCAATTTAATCACCGAACTGAGCTTTGGAACGTTTCAGTCCTGGCATGAAATGCAGTTTTTACACAAAATGTAAGTGAAAAAGCAGATAAATATATATATAATAAAACTGCATAACCTCATCGTACAGTTATTATTAGCTAAGTGGCATAAGGCCAGTGTGAACTCTAACAAGTGTGTCTTGAGATCAGTCCCTTTTTTCAAATGAGGAAACTAAGGAACGAAGAGGCCAAGAGATTTGCATGGCGCATGGCATGCTTTGCTTTTACCTGTTACTGATGATTGGCATGAGCACTAACAGAAAGGCATCCGTTAGCATTGTCTTGTGATTCCCACTGGTGCAGCGCTGACCTGTGAATGAGGCTTTAAATTCCCAGTTTAATTCCAACTTTGGTTCCTGTTCATGTGCAAAGTTCCTAACCACTTAAATGTATGCAACAAAGAGCTGGGAAGAACTAGATATAGCAGTTTTTACTGGGAGTTGGCAGGGAAGGAAAGTTATGGATTCGTTCATAGCTGGTAGCTTCTTTTACATGGTGAAGCAGAAGAGTTCCTGAACGTCTGTCTTAGCATATTTCCCTCCTAAGAATCTCGAACATTATTTTGAAGAAAAAAATGATATATATATAAATTGAATTCACTGTGCTCAGTATAAACCTTTGAGCTAGGGCAAAAGGTGGAAAAAGCTATGGTAAAGACGTTCAATAGTCTTCACACCTGGCAGTGCTGGGGAGGGACCAGGATCACTCCTGGCAAAACTGGCATCACACTGGCCAGCTGACCTAGAAGGAGGCCATGTATGGCACCTGGAGTTCTGTGGTGCGGTGGAATCAAACTCTGGGCCTTATACATGGCAGACATGTGCTCTATCTCTGAAACTATCTCTCTGACCCCAGAAGCGTTTGTGTTACGTCAGACTGAGTGAAAAGTATTCATCAAAAATACGTTGCTGTTGTCTAATTTCATTATACTTACTTTTCTGATTACTCGTCTGTAAGAAGTCTGTGGTTTTATACCCTTTGGGTGAAAAGTTCTCTCTGATTTCTCTGATTTGATGTGACACAAGCAGATCAAAGTTCAGAGACATAAAGGAAATTCTGTACTCAAGCGGAAGATCCTCCTTTGAAAACGAGTCTTCACCTGCTTGTGTTTCAGAAATCCAGTTTTACACAGTTTCCTGCAGATTCGATGAAGGTAGGGCAGGAAGGCAGCTCGGTGATTCTTCATGGGTATAGACCTGAGTTGACTCCCCGGAAGACCAGTTTAGTAAGGAGCAGGCTTAGAGATAATAGTTACCTCATTGTTTTAATGCCGCATTTTTACTAAGCATTTTATTATACCAGGCATCATAAGAACCTCAGTTTCGGTATAGTTTTATAGGAGACGGTGGGGGTTGGGGGCGGGGAAACGCATCATAGTTCATAAAAGTTAAGACATTCAAGAGCATTCACAGAGTGACATTTCTTCTGAGCGTCAGGCCTGTCTATACAGAAGAAGAAAGCAGGGTGTTTGTCACCAAGAACCTTAAACACTGAAGGAAAGAAGACAGATGCTGGTGGGAAAGCATGAGAGCCCCACTGCTAGTCCAGACGGCAGGGTAACAAGATAGCGGGATGACACTGGAGATAACGGTGGGTGGTATACTAAGAAAGACTCATGATGAATGAGGTTGAGGAGACAGCTCAAAGAGCTGGAGTCCACGCTTTGCACTGCCAGGAGTGACCCCCATTCACACCTCAGAATGTGCCCCCCCCAAAATGAGAAGAAAACCCAACAAATTGAAAATGGAGAAGGTGATGATTGATTTGCATTGCAGCACAGCGGTAGGGCGTTTGCCTTGTGCACAGCCAGCCCAGCCGAGCCAGGTTCGATTCCTCCGCCCCTCTCGGAAAGCCCGGCAAGCTACCGAGAGTATCTCGCCCGCACGGCAAAGCCTGGTGAGCTACCCGTGACGTATTCAATATGCCAAACACAGTAACAACAAGTCTCAAAATGGAGACGTTACTGGGCCCGCTCGAGCAAATCCATGAACAACGGGAGGACAGAAATACAGAGATACTGAAATTTTACTCTGAAATGAGAGAAAAAGGTAATGAAAGAATCAGAGATACCTGGAAAGAAATGATCATCCCTGTCATGTGATTTAAATAGAACTAGCTCCTACGACCAATTCGGTCAGCTCAACAGATTGTCACGGAGTCTGGGGAGATAGTGCACGCTTTAGTGCTGGAGCCCGAGGGTCAAGCCCCTGCACGACATGGTTCACCAGCACTGCACCAAGTGACCCCCAAACACCAGTGATGGCACTACCCACCCCAGCACCGAATGTGTTGGGGCCCGAATGTTTTGGGGGGTAGGCTCCTTTCTTTGGGTCCTAATTTTTCTAAATGACCAAGCTCATTCCTTTCAGGTACAATTTGCCTGTGTGATCAAAACTCTGTGACTGGAGCACAATTACCGTGGATGCATGGCTTGCGTTGCACATGGATGACCTGGGTTTAAGCCTCACCACCCCACAGGGTCTTCCTGAGCTTAGCCAGGAGTAAGGCCTGAGCACCCTGCCATGTGTGGCCCAAAAACAACAAGGAAAAAAAAGCTGTTACATCTCTTTCCAAAGGCCAGGGATGCTAGTCCTTCAGTTACGTCACTTTATGGCCTATCTGACAAATGACTGGGTTGATTAGAAGCTGGGTTGATCATGATTTACTCCCTGCATTAAATATACCTGGGAAGAGCTCGAGATGAGAGCCAGAGAGAGAGCTCAGTGGGCTGAGGACCCGTCAGATGTAATCAACCTAAGCACAAAAGAAAACAGGCCCAGCTGAGGTGAATTGATGAGGAAGCTGAACTCCAAACCTTACTTGCAAGATCTCGGGGAAGATCCCAGCAATTTTTATATTCATAATTTTGCATTTCATTTATTTTGTTAAGCAGGGTTTTAGTAAACTATATAAAATTCAGGGCCCACAAAGCCTTGATTCTTCGTGGATTCCGGGTAGTTATCATTCAGTGAGTTTCTTGAATGAAGCATCTATAATATTAATAAACACTGAGAGGTGAACACATTATCAGTTGAATGAGTAACAGGTCACCTACAGTATGCCATAATAATTTGCAACTACATTAATAAATTTTCCATAAATTGCCAGAATATTTATAAGATGCCATTTTTTAAAAAAACTTTTATTAGTGAAACACCATGAGGTACAGTTGTAGACTTACAGATTTCTGTGCTTGGGTTTCAGGTATACAATGATCGAGTACCCATCCCTCCACCAGTGCCCATTTTCCACCACCACGGATCCCAGTATCCCTCCCACCCCTTATGTCCCCCATCCCACCCTACCTCTGTGACAGGGCATTCCCCTTTGTTCTCTCTCTCCTTTTGGGTGCTGTGGTTTGCAAAAGAGGCATTGAGTGGCAATCATGTTGGTCTATAGTCCACTTTCAGCATGCATCTCCCATCCTGGGAGGATCCTTCCAAAATCCTTTATTTGGTGCTCCCTTCTCTATCTGAGCTACCTTTTCCCCTAGCATGTGTGGCTGGCCTCCAAGCCTTGGAGTGAACCTCCTGGTACTTACCTCAGCTATTCTTGGGTGTTAGTCTCCTATTTTGTTTGTTACTTTATGTTCCCCCGATGAATGCAGTCTTTCTATGTCTGTCCCTCTCTTTCTGACTCCTTTCACTTAGCATGATACTTTCCATGTAGTACCACTTGTATGTAAATTTCATGACTTCATCTTTTCTAACAGCTGCATAGTACTCCATTGTGTAGATGTACCAAAGTTTCTTTAACCAGTCATCTGTTCTCGGGCACTCAGGTTTTTTCCAGATTCTGGCTATTGTAAAGAGTGCTGCAATAAACAAACAAGTGCAGATGTCACTACGGCTATGCTTGTTTGCCTCTCTGGGATATATTCCCGGGAGTGGTATTGCTGGGTCAAATGGGAGCTAAATTTCTAAATTTTTGAGAATTGACCATTGTTTTTGAAAGGGTCCTAATCATATCTCTTACAGATGAAATCAGGAATGAAGTATGTTATGGAAATCCAACAGTGTTTGCTAATCCTAAATGTTCAGTTTTTTTTTTTTCCTTTTGCTTATGTTTATGGGCCACACCACCATGCTCAGGGGTTGTTCCTGGCTCTCCTCTCCGCGATTACTCCTGGTGGTGCCTGGGGGACCATATGGGATACCAGGGATCAAACCCAGGTCAGCTGTGTGCAAGGCAAACGTCCTACCTGCTGTACGATTGCTCTGGTCCCAAGTAACTTTTTTTTCTCCTTCTGACTTTCAAGTGTTTCTTCGTTCACCTACACAGGTCTAGACTGCTGGCTCGTTTAAACAATTCTTTTAGTCATTTCGTCGGTTCGAACGATACAAGTTCCATGATGGTAGCAACTGAAGACTTGACAAAGTGCAAAGGCGCTGCCGTACTCAGACAGAGCATGTGGACACTCTGGCTTGTTTGTGGAACTTCAGTATTTTGCCAAGACATAATAACTAAGATAGAACAGAGGAAACCCAAAACTTGTTCCCGCTGACCACGTGACCCCACTGTGGAGATGATCAGTGAGGTGGGGAGCTGCACTGTGAAGGCAGACGGAGCTGTGGTCAGGGCGAAGCCCTCACTCTCTCCCCGCCACAAGGTGTAATGACCTGTCTTTAGATAAAGTGTCCACACAAGAGCTTACTCGAAGGCATTGTTATCATTTGGGGTTATGTTCTGAACTCCTGGCAGCAGCTTCTCCTAGTTCAGAAGCTTCTACCTTAAAGATGAAGGCCGCTCAGGACCTTGGAAAGGTTTAGGGGTGACTGGTGGGAAAGTTGAGGAGTTCATCACATTCAGCAACTACTCTAGTCTCCCAAGTGCATCTTTTCCTCCCATCTTTGCAAGGAGACATCTTCTGTTTAAACTTAGTACTGCTGCCAGAGCACTGCCAGGGGCCATTCCCGAGGACCACCCAGATGTGGTCCAGCCACACCCTGTAGTCTCCCAACAACCCCCAACCCCCGCCAACATGTTTAGCTTTCCTCCTCTTTATTGTTGCAAAATGTCTGAGGGTCATACACAGCCCTGGCTGTGATGCTCCCATATTCAAATCCCACATCAGGGCCAGGCGCTTGGCCTCTGGCCAGGTGCTTTGCTGAAGGCCTCTGTCCTTTTGGGGGGCAGGAGACTCGCACACATGACCACCAGGGGTCGCTCTTCTACTTGTGTGTAAGAACGTCCTAGGAGCGGAGCTCACACCTGTGCTTGTCAGGGGTGCCACTTCTCAGCGTGGTTCTTGCGCACCGTTTCTCTTTTATATCAAAGAGCAGCAAAGACCTTCGTTGCCTGAATTTCAGGTGGATTCATGTGCCTTTTGGGGTCTTGCTTTTCCTGAGACTGAACTCCACCCCATGCGCACATGCAGAGAGCCATCTGCTCAGCCACAGTGGCCTGGGCTGGAAGCCACTAGAGATTCTGTGGTCCCTAGCAAGAGGACAGTGAGGTCTATCCCAAACTAAGTATCCATATTTGTTCAGGTAAGCTGCGTGGTTGGGGGACAAATATGAAGTTCACTGTGTGCACATCTCTTTTTAAAAAAATATTTAAAGAACCACAATTTACAAAGTTATTGAGAGTTGTTTTTTGAATTGAATCACCGTGATCTACAGTTACAAAGCTTTCATCTTTGAGTTTCAGTCATACAATGATCGAACACCCATCCCTCCACCAGTGCACACTTTCTACCATCAATGTCCCCAGTATCTCCCCCTTCCACAATCCCAACCCTTCCCCTGCCTCTATAGCAGACAATTTTCCCCATACTCTTTCTCTACTTTGGGGCATTATGATTTACAATATAGATACTGAGAGACCATCACATTTGATTTTTTGTGTACTTTCAGTACACATCTCCTATCACGAACGATTCCTCCAACCATCATTGACTTAGTGATCCCTTCTCTATTCCAGCTGCCTTTTCCCCCAGCTCATGACATAGGCTACCAACTCTGAAGCAATCTTTCTGGCTCTTGTCTCTACTGCCCTTGGGTGTCAGTCTCATTTTATATTCCACAAATGAGTGCAGCCATTCTATGTCTGTCCCTCTCTTTCTGACTCATTTCACTTAGCATGATACTCTCCATGACCTTCCACTTACAAGCAAATTTTATGACTTCATCTTTCCTAACAGCTGCATAGTATTACATTGTGCAGGTGTACCAAAGTTTCTTTAACCAGTCATCTATTCTCGGGCACATAGGTTGTTTCCAGATTCTGGCTATTGTGAACAATGCTGCAATGAACATATAGGTGCAGATGTCATTTCTACTGTGCTTTATTGTACCCTTGGAATATATTTCCAGAAGTGGTATTTTGGGGTCATATGGAAGCTCAATTTCTAGTTTATTTAGGAATGCCCATATTGGGCGGCCAATCGTTGTGTTTTTTTTTTTTTTTTGCTTTTTGGGTCACACCTGGCAATGCACAGGGGTTACTCCTGGCTCTGCACTCAGGAGTAGTTACTCCTGGCAGTGCTCAGGGGACCATATGGGATGCTGGGAATCAAACCCAGGTCAGCCGCGTGCAAGGCAAATGCCCAACCCGCTGTGCTATCTCTCCAGCCTCCCAGGCATTCTCGTGACATCCCGTGGAATCCAGTCGGTAGCGGCTCTGGTCCAGCAGTCATCTTCAAATCGCATTATGTGTCCTGCCCATCTGATTTTTGACGCCTTGGCAAATGAGACAGTGTCCCTGATTCTCGATCATTGACGGAAGTCGGATCTCCAGATTCCTTCTCTCACTTGAGTGAAGCGTGATACTCCAAGCATAGCTCTTTTGATTCCTCTTTGGGAGACCCAAATAGCGTTCTCATCCTGTTTTCGTAGGTCCCAGGTCTCTGAGGTGTATGTTAGTGTAGGAAGAACGGTGGAGTCGAAGAAATGTCCATGGAGCCAGATGTTCTTAGTCCTCTTAGCTATTTCTTCAACGTTCTTGAAGGTGTTCCACACCGCTCTATTCCTCCTGTGCAGCTCAGGTGCCAGGTTGTTCGTCTTGTTATGTTCTCGACCTAGGTATACATAACTGCCAGGAACTAGTCCATTTTTCATGAACATTGTCTTTGTGAGGTTCAGCTGCAGTCTGACCTTTTCATGCTCACGGTCAAAGTCGTCCAGCAGTTGTGATGCTTGGTTAATGTTTGCTGTTATTAGAACGATGTCATCAGCGAAGCAGAGGTGGTGCAGTTGCTGACTGTATATCTTTACTCCCATTCCTTCCCATTCCAGTCATCACATGACGTTCTTGACGGTGGCACTGAAGAGTGTCAGTGAAATGGTATCGCTCTGCCAAACCCCTCTCTTAACATCGATGATCACTTTCTTGTAGAATGGTGAGATCCTAGTGGTGAATCCGTAATACAGCCACAGAGGATCCTGATGTACTGAGTTTGACTGCCCTGTTGGGCTAGGGCTTCGATGACCACGTCAGTCTCAACAGAATAAAAGGCCTTTTTTAAATCGATGAACGTTAGGCAGAGTGGCATCTTTGGCATCTTAAACTCTTGCAAAATCTCAGTGAGCGTAGTGTGGATATGGTCGATCATGCTGAATCTCTTTCGGAACTCGGCTTGCACGCATGGTTGTCCATCATCTAGTGTTCTGCCAATCCTATTCAGGATGACAGCTTGTAGATGGCGGACAATAGGCAGATCAGGCGATAGTTGCCAATGTCGTGGATGTCTCCCTTCTTGTACAACGGAATGGTCCTGCTGGTTTTCCATTGGGAAGGAACCTTGCATCCAGATAGGTAGAGTGTGAAGAGCCAAGCCAGTGTATTGACCAGTACTGGTGTCAGATTCTTCAGGTGTTTGGGTCTGACCTTGTCTGGGCCAGGTTCTGTACACTTCTTTACCAACGAAATGGTGTGTCGGATTTCGGAAAGGAGGACGTTGGGAACGACATATCCATCCTGTGGAATTTGGTATGTGGGCACTTGGACATGGCTGTTGAAGTGATCCAAGTAGAAGTTGTGAACAATCTTCTCCATTTCCCTTCTGGAAGATGTGATAGATCAATCAGGACATCGGAGGGCAGTCATCTTGGTCTTACTTATAGTTGGCGAAGGACAGGCAGGTGTTGCGAATATTTTTCCCAGCTTCTGCCGCATCAGACAACACTATTGCTCTTCTCTCTTTGAGGTCTTCCTTTATCGCTTTTCTGCACAGCTTTGCGAGCTCGGACATTAGCTTGTGATTGCCAGAGGCTTGCTGCAAACCACGTTGGCAAATGAGCTCAAGAGTTTCCTAAGACAGGCATCTGTTTGTGACTTTCCCACTCTTGGCATTCCTTGAGCAGTCATGGAGGTGCTGAACCAGTCAATTGGATTCCTCGTTGATGTCAGCGACGGCATCTTCCTACGTTGCCTCAATAGTGCCAAAGAGCTCCCGTTTGGTGGTCATTCTGGAAGTTCTCTTCTTAAACTTTGCAGTCCCTCCTCCTTGCTCCATAAAGTAGAATTTTGCATGAAGGAGATGGTTGTCCGATCCGTTTTGGAATTTTGGGACAACAGCATCATCAGTCAGGCAAAACAGTCCATTGAAAATGATGTAGTCAATTTCACTGTGGAACTGTCCACCAGGAGACTCCCATGTCCAATGTTTAGAATTTGGCCTTCTGGAACTGTGAGTTACCATGTATGGTCTTGGTCAACATGATGAACTCAGACCGTCTCTCACCCTGTTCGTTCCATTCTAGGCCATTGGTCCCGATGTGGAGTTCTTTGGGCAACCTTCTCAGTCCTATCTTGGCATTAAAATAACCTACAATGATCTTGTAGGAGGTGTGGTCTTCTTTATAGAACTTCCCCAGCTCCATGTAGAACTTCTCAATACCTTCTTCATCGTAGTTGGATGCTGGTGCATAGACGATGAAGATGGAAACTGCCAGCAGTGAGCCACATCTATTCAAGCATAATCGTCTGATTTGGGTTGTTAGGCATTCATATGAATCAATGCTCATGGCCAAGTTCATGTTGACCAGGACACCAACACCACCGATGCCTCTATTGTCACATGTTCCGAGGAACAGTTCTTCTCCAGTGTTGTAAATGGCATGATGTGATCGATGCCTTCTCATCTCGGTCAGACCAATGATGTCATACTTAATCTGCGATTGCACCATCAGGTCCTTGATGGGTGCTTCGGATGCTAGCGTACGTTCGTTGAAAGTAAAGTCATTTTAGTCCTTCGTTTTGGCAGCCTAGTTCGGCCCTGAGATTTTATCAGCCTCTCTTTGTTTATCCTTATTAACACTGCCGTATTGGGGGCTCTTTCAGGTCAGGGCAATGAGGCCCATTGTTTTTACTGTTTTTGGCATATCAAATATGCCACGGGTACGTGCCTGGAGTCCAAGGTCACAAAGTCCCACCTCACCTGCTTCTGTGAGGCTACACTCATGTGCGAGGTCGGCAGGAGCTTGCCAGGCTCTGCCGTGTGGGCGGGATACTCTCTGTAGCTTGCCAGGCTCTCTGAGAGGGATGGAGGCTTTTAGGGAGGCCTCTAATCACCATTACAGGCATTCCCATAGTTCACACCATATTTGAACCCCATCAAATGTGGTGCAGTAATTTTGGAAAATGGGTATTAAGTGTCTTATGCTGTGTTGCATGCCGCTTTGTGGCCACACTGTCCAGAAAGCGGCCTGCAGCATGGGGGCAGCTGCGTAGTGGAGGTCAGCAGATGAGGTATTTATCTGGCACCTGCAGGGTGGGTATTATGGGCATGATCCCTGGGTCTCCAGAGATTGGGGGAAGCAGGCAGAGGATCTCTGTTTCCGGGCCCCATTGAGTCTGGAGTCCAAGGTCACAAAGTCCCACCTCACCTGGTTCTGTGGGGCTACACTCATGCGTGAGGCTTGGCCTGAGCATCTGGAAAGCAGCCTGGAGCGTGGCATATATATATATATATATATATATATATATATATATATCTGTATCTATATCTATCTATCTATGTATCTATCTATCTATCTATCCTGCAAGGGTATGCCAATGTTTCTTGAATAGAGTTTACTGAAAATTTCTTTCCGTTTTTTTTTCCCTCCTGTGTATTTCTTTGCTTGTTTTAAAGAGTTTGCATGTTTTTAAAAGAAGAAAATTCATTCTAGCATCTTGGAACAAAATCTTTTGTCAAAAATGAACTGCTTCTGGTACTGGAGTGATAATATAGCAGGAAAGGTGCGTGCTTTGCAGGCGGCTGACCAAGGTTCGATGCCTGGCATTCCATATGGTCCCCAAAGCACCACCAGGAGTAATCCCTGAGCATTCCTGGGTGTGACCCACAAACCAAAGAAAGAAAGAAAAGAGAGAGGAACTGAGGGAGGGAGGGCAGGAACTGGTTCATTTGACCAATATATCCATAATGTTATTTCTGAAGTATCTAGTAAATACCCGATATTGTCAGACCAGTGACAGTCAGGTGACCCTGGCATTCAAGAAGCTGAAAGTCCAGGAGACTGACAGGTGAGTCCGTGATCACATACAGCGTGACAAAGGTCTGGGCACAAAGATCTCTGTGGGAATGACTGGTAAGAAGACAGCTTCTAACAGCTCCTCTTCCATTGACCATGTCTTCTTTGTCCAAAACCAAGGATTGACCCTATTTTAATCTTTAGCTGGGTGTGTTGTCATGAAGTAGTTTGAATTTCTCAGGGTGTAAGAAACATTTTGAATTGTAGAGGCATCCATTAGAAATAATATTTGCTGCAGAGCAAGGACTTCTGCAGACATCATCACTCCTAGGTTTTTATTTCTTCTTTGGGGTTGATGGGGAGACATGCCCAGTGGTGCCCAGCGCTTACTCCTGACGCTGTGTTCAGGGATCACTCCTGGTGTGTTCCAGGGCCTGTGTAAGGTTCCAGGAATGAAACACAAGTGGGCTGCATGCAAGGCAAGTGCCCCACTTGCTGTTCTATTTGGTCCCTATTCCTAGAGTTTTCAACTTGGAAAAATTTGTCAGCATATTTTTTCTTTGCTCTACATTTATTTTCTCCCCCCCCCCCCCCGGTTCCCCTTCACTTTGTCATCTAGAGACTTGGGTGTTTCTCAAAGGGAGAATGCTTGGGGCTGGAGCAATACCACAGCGGGTAGGGTGTTTGCCTTGCACGCGGCTGACACGGGTTAAATTCCCAGCATTCCATATGTTCCCCCCGAACACCAGCAGGGGTAATTCCTAAGCGCATGAGCCACGAGTAACCCCTGTGCATCGCCAGGTGTGACCCAAAAAGAAAAAAAAAAGAATGCTTTATGGATTCTAAGCGTGATTATAAATAATCACAGAAAATAATGTTTTTTCACCTTCAAATTTCATGCCAATGGCTGGAGCGATAGCACAGTGGGTAGGGCGTTCACCTTACAAGCGACCAACATGGCCGACCCGAGTTCGATTCCTCTGCCCCTCTCGGAGAGCCCGGCAAGCTACCGAGAGTATTCGATATGCCAGACACAGTAACAACAAAGTCTCCAATGGAGACGTTACTGGGCCCGCTCGAGCAAATCGACGATCAACGGGAGGGCCTTTACCTTTACCTTTACCTTTTCATGCCAATAAATTAAATATAAATTTTAATGCTACATACTGATTATGCATATAATTTTAATTCTTTTTTTAGAATTCTCAGCCATAATCCCCTAACAACTATTGAAGATTTTTATCTTTTTAAATTGCCAGCATTAAAATATCTGTAAGTATTGTAATAAGTTTGTAGCTTATATGGTTTCTGCTATGATTTGCTGTTTTTATTTTTCTCCACTTTTGTCAAAGATAGAGTGTTTTGCATTGAATTTAAAAGTTATAATTTTAATTTTAACACTGGATTATTGAAATGACAGTTATTCTCAAAGGAAAAGATTAAGAAAGAATGACATGGGCAACAGCCAACAGAGGAAAAGAGCTATGTTGAGTACATATAGATAAGAAACATACAGATGCGTGTAGAAGTATTATTTATTCAGAAAGTAACAAGTAATAATGGACACATTATTGAAAAAAGAAAGTAAAGAAAAGAGGACCAGATAGGTGAGTGGTTGGAGCCCATGCACTGCTTGCTTGGAGGCCTGGATTCAACCTCTGACCCCTTATGTGTTCCCCAGAACTCTACTCAGAGTAACCCACAAGTACAGTGCCCAACATATCCCCCATGTACCATCAGATGTGGCCAAAATCCAAGGCCACCCGCAGCTCACATGAAAAAGAATCATTGAAAGGAGTAGATGCAATTTAGAAGTCGGACAAGGAAGGAAGGAAGGAAGGAAGGAAGGAAGGAAGGAAGGAAGGAAGGAAGGAAGGAGGGAGGGAGGGAAGGAGGGAGGGAAGGAGAGGAGAGAGGGAGGGAAAAAGGAAGGAGGGAGGGAGGGAGGGAGAAGGAAGGAAGGAGGGAGGGAGGAAGGAAGGAAGGAAGGAAATTTTTTTATTCTCCAAAGTGTCATTAATTTGATGATAGAAAAGGCTTTTATCAGCAAGAGCTCTCTGGAATTATAGTCTACAGCAAACAGTTGACCTGGATTTACAGCAAAGCCAGAATCAAAGTTATCACTTCATTTATCTCATCTATTTAACTCTAGAGCTTCTGTATTTGGATTCACATCATGCTTGTGCTTTCTCCCTCAGAGACATGGGAGCAACACAAGTGTCACTTGCAGCAGTTCAAAACATCCTCATGATGAATCTTAAATTAGAAAAGCTGTAAGTTGATTTTCTGACATTTATTTCACTTAATTTTTTTAAGGCTTGTTTATTTCTTTCTCTCTCTCTCTCTCTCTCTCTCTCTCTCTCTCTCTCTTCTCTCTCTCAGTCTCTCTCCCTCTTTTTGTAGGGGTACTGGTATTTATTCAGCCATTGATTCAGCTAATTGAATTTGGCATGAACTCCACATTACTTTATTTTCAGAATGGTAATTTTATTTATTATTTTTTTAAATCATTGAATCCGTGAGATACAGTTACAAAGCTTCCCTGTTTGAGTTTCAGTCATACAATGATAGGACACCCAACCCTCCACCAGTGCACATCTTCCACCACCAATGTCCCCAGTATACCCGCCCCCGTCCCACCCCTCCCCCTGCCTCTATGGCAGACAATTTCCCTCATACTCTCTTTTGTATTGCTTGTTATGAATAGTACAATGCCATTCGGCCACAAAAGTGGCTGTGTGTTCCTGGAATTCTAAAGTTTTAGATAATTAGGATGGGGAGAAGGCAGAGAGCTGCTCAGTTCAGAAATTCTTTTGTGTATCTCTGGATCATGACCATTAAGGAGCTTAAGTAGCAGCCAGAGGCAGTTTGTGGGCATGACCTCCAGAGTCCCACCTGCCCCCTAAAAATCCCAGGGGCCACCAACATCCAGAACCCAATGAGAAGTGCAGGTATGCAGTTTCAGTGACAGCAAACTCCAGGCCTCCAGGGATAGGGGATGGGCCTGTCTCTCTCATTCCGCCCCCTACTCCTGTGGGACCCAGCCCGGCAGTCGACCTCCACAACCCAACCACCACCATGCTTCTGGCCACTCCCCTCTCACTCGGGCTGAGTCTCACGCATGAGTGAAGTCCCAAGGAACTCAGGTAATGTGGAACTTTGTGAGCTTGGATTCTGGGCTCAACAGGACCCAGGAGCAGAGATCCTCTGCCTGTTTCCCCCAGTCTTCAGTGACACAGGGGTCACTCCCAGAAGCCACCTCCTGCCAGCGCTAGATAATCTCGTCATCAGCCAGCATCCAGATCACAGGGCTACTTCTCCCAGAAGGGAACATAACATGAGGACCCCATAGCCGTGCCACCAGACTTGGTGCCAGGCTGATGGTAGAGACCTAATCAAACCCAAAGAAGAAGGCACAAATTTTCCTGAATATGTTATCAGGGTGGAAGGGATGCCTATCTGCACTAGCAACGGGAGTCATTGCTTAAAACACACACGCAGTACTGAATGGCTGAATATCACAATTCTACTGAATCTGATAAAAAGCCATTGCTTAAAAAAAAAAAAAAGCCATTGTTATTGCTCGCAGCAAATGGATTTCTGGATACTGGAAGTGAAAGTTATGATACTCTACCATCTCTGCCTCCTATGTGAACTCCCTAAAGTTATTGAATTAGAAAACTGGATATATTGGAAACGATGTAAAGGAGAAAAAGCTAGAATCTAGATTGATTCCTCTTATGGAAAAACTATTGATTGGAGTCCAGTAGGCTCAGCCTGGGCAAAAGGAGCTAAAGAATATTCTGAATTGGGGAGCAATACAAGGCTCCGAAGTGTCCCAAATTATAATTAACTCTAATATTAGCATAAGCCATAAGCCACACCCTGCCAGCGCCAGATAACCTCGTCATAGGCTACCCTCCAGACCTCATAGCTGTTCCTCCAGAAGGGAGCATAAAATGAGGCCCCCATAACCATGCCACTGGACTCCGTGCCAGGCTGTTTTCACTTGGGGCACCCCAAAGGACCCAGCCCCAGCAGTGACCTCCACTACCCAACTGCTGCCATGCTCAGGCCACTTTCCATATGCTCGGGCTGAGCCTCACGGATGAGTGAAGTCCTACGGAACCCAGGTAATGCAGAACTTTATGACCTTGGACTCCGGGCTTAAACGGTAGCCAGGAGCAGAGATCCTCTGCCCGCTTCCTCCAGTCTCCGGTGACCCACGGGTCACACCGATAAGCCACACCCTGCTTGTGCCAGATAATCTTCTCATCGGCCACCCTCCAGAAGGGAGCATAAAATGAGGACCCCATATCCATGACACCAGACTCTGCACCAGGCTTTTTTCATGCAGGATGCCCCAGAGGGGGACGAGTGAGAGCCCTCCCCGCCCCAAGGGACCCAGCCCCAGCAACTGACCTCCACAACCCAACCGCAGCCACGCTCCAGGCCGCTCCCTACTTGCTTGGGCCGAGCCTCACATGAGTGAACATATTCCTGGACCGCACGGCTGCGACATATCACAAGACACTTCCTACCCATTCTCCATAATTGCCACACCAGATTTGATGGGGTTCAGACAGAAAGCAACAACTTACCTATCTAGATAGATAGATAGATAGATAGATAGATAAGATAGATACCTCTTGGAGAGCACAGCAAGCTACCAAGAGTCCACCTGTACATCAGAGCCTGGCAAGCAAGCCATGACATATTCGATATGCCAAAAGTGTAGCAATAAAGGGTCTCATTCCCCTGACCCAGAAAGAGCCTCCAATATGTTGGGAAAGATGAGTAAGGAGAGGCTGCTAAAATCTCAGGGCTGGGACGAATGGAGACGTTACTGGTGCCCACTTGATTAAACCGATGAACAAGGGGATGACAGTGATACAGTGAATATTGGCATAATGGGGTGCGGAGGTAGCTTTCCGCCTCCTACACCCTTCCTTCCTGGGCATAAGAAACAAAATCATCTATGGAAAATAGGGAATTCCTTTGGATACATGACAGCCCGGACAGTTTTATCCAACATAACAATGTCGGAACAAAACGTACTTTACATTTTGATAGAAATCTTACCCGCTATATACAGGCTTGTGTTCCACTGCCATATGCCATGCTGAAAGGGAGAATTAGCTGGGATAAAGTAGCAGAGGTAATATCTTGCAGTGACTGCTCTATGTTCACTTGTATTAATAACACTATGAGTCTCACAGCAGAAGAAAGCATCTATCTTCTTAGAGCTTCCATGGGGGTCTAGATGCCTGTGTGGCTTAACCGTTTGTGGGAAGACAGTCCAGCTACCAACATTCTTCGCCGGCTGGTCACTCCCCTGGCGCCACACACAAAGAGGTTTGTAGGACTCGTAATTGCCATTATCATGGGACTCGTTGCCATCACTGCTACAGCAGCAACGGCTCATATTGCATTGAGGCAAGGATCTCAGACTGCTGAGTTTGTTAAGAAATGGCACGAGGGGGCTGGAGCGATAGCACAGCAGGTAGGGCATTTTCCTTGCATGTGGCTGACCCTGGTTCGATTCCCAGCATCCCATATGTTCCCCTGAACACTGCCAGGAGTAATTTCTGAGTGCAGAGCCAGGAGTAACCCCTGTGCATCTCCAGGTGTGACCCAAAAAGCAAAAAGAAGAAGAAAGAAAGAAAGAAAGAAAGAAAGAAAGAAAGAAAGAAAGGGCATCAGGACTCTCAGAAACTGTGGACAACCCAGTGACAAGTTGATGCAGGATTACAAGAGGAATTGTCCGATGTTACACGAACTGTTACCCTACTCGGTGACCAGCTACCGAGTTTAAGAAGACAACACACTCTAAAATGTGATTGGAATACTTCTGCATTTGTATAACTCCTGTACCTTATTATGAGTCTGAATCTCCATGGGAAAAGGTTAAAAAGTATTTGTTAAACCATCAAAAATATGACCGACAAAATTATAGAGTTGCAAACTAACATTCACTGTGTATTTCAGGCCCACTTGCAAGTCTGGGGACCTGATACCATTGGGGGTGGATTGTTGGATGGGATCACTCAACTAAATCCTAAGAAGTATATTCTAGTCCTTGTGATGGGCTTTATTAGTATGTCTGTACTTATTGTTCTGTTGTTTCTTTTTTACATAGCCTGCCAAAAATTCAGAAAACAAAACAGAATAGCCCAATAACAACACGCTGCACATGTCGTCATGAAGGCTAAGCTGGCTGCAAAACAAAAAGGGGGAGACGTTGGAGCCCGACCAGAGTCATGAGGAAGTTCCTACAGACACTGCCTTGCTTTCAGTGTCATGCTGGAAGCAGCTTGGAACTCTGATTGAACTGGGCAGGGGTCAGCATGTCATGATGCAGCTACTCCTTGACACTGATTGATTACGCTATGCTTTGTTTAGGCAAAGTTAGAGGGGACATCCTGTCTAGACGGAAATGTAGATGATTGAAATATGGGGATGGGAGGTTAATCATCGACAGAGCAAGATCAATAGCCTTTTGTCCACATGGATTTGGTGATGCATCCCCTAGTGTACTGTATTACAATAAAAGAAGGTTGCTGGGTTTGATTAATGCCATTTGTCTGAGAGAACTCTTGGCCCTCCACGCTACCTCATTCCATGAATGTTGCTTATCTCTGTGCCCCCGACTGATCACTCCATAGAGAAATAACACCCCAGGTTGTAACTGATGTTTTTTTATTGTTATCTGGGAGCTGAAGAGATAGGATAGTGAGTTAGGTATTTGATTTGCATGTGACTAACCCACATTCAGCCTCTCGCACTGCCTATGGTTTCCCGAGCCTGCTAGGAATGATCCCTGAGCCAAGAGCCCAGAGCAACCCCTGAGCACCACCAGATATGACCAAAAAACAAAACTCAGTTTTCTGAGGGCTGGAGCAATAGTACACGCTTTGCATGCATCACCTCCCAGTTGGGTTCCCACCACCTCAGAGTTTGAGCAACACCTCATCCATGTTTCTCAGGAACTTTTTCAATAGCTGCTCAGTGGCCTTGACTGCCTCTTCTACCTATTTAAAGTAACCTCTTGACTCTGCACTTAATTCTCTGTGTTTCCATTCATAGGATCTTACCTAACCATCTAACCTGCTGCCTCTGCCAATTTAAAAATAATATTGACGTTGTCTACAAGACAGTCAAACTACGTTGTGACAGTGAATGTCTTATCAGCACACACTGTGGTGAGTTGGATTGCCTGCTGATAGGTTTTTAATTTATGTTTCATTTTTATTTTAATCACTGATGGTACATTTGAAGCTGATTATGGAGTGCATTATTTTTATTCAGAGTTCAACTCCCTATATTTCCATGAGCTATTTCCCTTGGCAAAAGTCAGAATCTCAGCCACATCATTACCTTCGCAGTATATGAATGACCTGAAGGTTTAAGAGGAATGGAAGAAAGGGATGGAAGTGGGAAAGGGAGCTATCATTCATGGTCACAACTGAGTGCCACACTCTGGGCAAGGTGTTGGTCCTCCAGATGAGAGCTCAGCCACACAATGCAGTTTGCAAACAGATTTTATACACAAGAAATATCAGTTGCCCTTTTCTTTATAGGACTGGTGTAGCTACCTTATTGCATGTGTTTTTATAATTTTATAGGCAAGTACAAGTCATACTATCTTATGAACGTTTTGCTTAGAGCCTGAGAAATTCTGGTTTTCTAAGCATAGGCTGCCACTCAGTCCTTCTAACGATGGATTCTTAGAGCATCCCCACCTCCAAACCTACTTTGAATTTTAACCCTTCAAATCCACAAAGCACTCAGGTGCCCTTATATATTTCCACATAGTAAGTTTACTTGATAACTTCCGCAATGTCCTTTTAGGGGCCCAGGAAAATAGATCAATAGGTTGCAACACATGCTTTTCATGTGGGAGGTGTGGGTTCAATCCCCCCATAAAATAATTTTCGAAGAACTGCTGGGAGTATTCCTTGGGCACTGCTGTATGGCGAATGCATGAGCACATGCGCACACACAACGCACACACACACAACACACACACACACACATACACCACCCATAAAACGTATTTTCATGCCGGGATATTATGAATCTGCTTCGCTATCAGCAGTTCGGCACATCAGATTACATTGCTTCTTACACAAAGATGTTATTTTTAAAATCAACTTTTAACATGTCTATTACTCTCTTCTCAGAGATGGGCATAACAAGATTTACGAATCACCTTTCATAACATGAACATCAAACCTGGGGATTTGTTGGGGGGGGGCGGGGAAAGAGTCAGATTAGAGGGGATGTACGAACTGTGGTGTCTCAGCACTTCGGCGGTGGTCCAGGTAAAGTTCACTTTGTACATGGAAACCAATAGCATTCGTATTTTGTAATCATGTTACTTCAACTTTAATAATGTTATTTAAAGAATAACTGATCACTGATCACTGTCCTGCCGCTGTTCATCAATTTGCTCGAGTGGGCCCAGTAACATTGTGAAACTTGTTACTGTGTTTGACATATCGAATATGTCATGGGTAGCTTGCCAGGCTTTGCTGTGTGGGCGAAATACTCTTGGTAGCTTGCTGGGCTCTTCGAGAGAGGCGGAGGGATCCAACTCAGGTCGGCCATGTTGGCTGCATGCAAGGCAAACGTCCTACACGCTGTGCTATTGCTCCAGCCACAAAGAATAACTAAACCAAATAATCTAAATTCAGAATAAAAATACTAATAGCATTTTTAAGTGAATAATAGAAAAACAAAAAGTGTTAAATGTGCCTAATGCCTAGATCTTGTGTTCCCAGTCTGGGACTCCCTGCAAGTCCATGCTTCTTCCTCACATCCCTTAACTCCCCCTCTAAATTTCACCACCACCAAAAGAACTTTTAATTCTCAGTAATGTTTGGTTGAAAAGATAGTCTAGCACTTGCCTTGCATATGGCAGACGTGGGTTGGATCCCTAGCATCTCAGATGATCCCAAATTACTACCAGGAGTGATCCCTGAGCACAGAGACCGGAGTAACCCCTGAGCATTGCTGGGTTTGGCCCCACCGCCCCCCACACCAAAAGAAACCCAACTGCACAATTTTACACTTGACCTTCAAGAAGTCAGAAACTTTGTATGGTTCCCTAGGTAGAGCTGGAAGTATTAGGAAGTAAGTGAAGGCAAATACACATCTAATAAGAGTTGTTTTCCCCAATTTTGGGATCTCCAATGTTATTTCAGGGGCCAGAGAGATAGGACAGCGGGTAGGGAGATAGTATAGTGGGTAGGGGACTTGCCTTGCACACAAATGACCTGAATTCCATTGCCGACATACTATACAGTTTCCCAAGCACCAACAGGAGTGATTTTTTGAGCAGTGAACCAGGAGTAACCCCTGAGCATCACCAAGTGTGGCCCCCAAACAAAACAAAACAAATTATTTTATAGATTTTCTCAACATTGCACATTGACATATACTCTGGCAAATCCATTAACCTATACTTAGACATCTGTCCAGATTCAGCAATATGAAACTGAGGGCTAATAAACAAAAGTATTAGTTGGTAAAAGTATTAGTTGGCACGCATGAAGGTACCGGGCAGAGGAACAAAGGCATGCGGGTCCCGGGGCTGAGATCTCCAAGTCTGCTCGGATAGGGGCTGAGCATCCTCCACCCATATCCTCCATATTCCAGTAGGCAGAAGTCACACCCACCAACTGGCCCCCTGGCGCCGTGTAATCCCATCAGCGGCCAAGACCCAGAGACTATAAAACCCAGATCCCGGAAGAGAACAGCGCAGAGTCTCCTGCCCCCGCGCCTGGCTGTCCTCGCCAGGGCCCCTAGAGGGGAGTGGGTTGAGTTTCCCTCCCCGTCCCGACCAGGGCTCTGGCAGCCAAAGACCTCCAGAACCAGCCACCACCATGCTGAGACCGCTCTCTGCACGCATGAAGGTACCAGCAGAGGAACAAAGGCATACGGGTCCCGGGGCTGAGATCTCCAAGCCTGCTCAATTGGGGCTGAGCATCCTCCACCCAGATCCTCCATATTCCAGTAGGCAGGGGTCACACCCACCAACTGGCCCCCTGGCGCCATGTAATCCCATCAGCAGCCAAGACCCAGAGACTATAAAACCTAGATCCCAGAAGTGCGCAGCCACATTTGCGGCTGCGCAACACCTTATTATCTCATTCTAACTTTGGACAAAATGGTAGGCTACCAGATGTAACCTGCCCACAGGGCAGAGTCTGGCAAACTCCCCGTGGTGTACCCAATATGCCCAATACCAGTAACAATGATGGGGCTCATTCTTCTAACCCTGAAAGAGCCTTTAATATGGCACTTTTAAAAAATCTCAGGGCTAGGATGAAGGAGACGTTACTGGAGCCTGCTCAAGGCAATCGATGAACAACAGGATGGTCGTGATCGTGATCGTGATTAGTTGGTAGGTGGAGGATGGGTGCATTCAGAAGAGGATCTGATTTCTGGAGGAATTTCTTCGTTGTCTGTGACAGTAACCTATGACAGTAACAAGATTAGCACACCAAAGAGTTAAAGAGAAACAGCACCTTCCAACCCCCAGCTACTGTTTCTGGCTCCCCTGGTCCCAGCTGAACCAGCGAACCAGGGAACCAGCATGCAGCCTGGTCCTGGTGGTGTGGCCTCTGAGCCAGGGAGCCTGGCCTTTGAGCTAGGGGGCGTGGATAGGGGGAATGGCCTACTCTGAGGGCAGCAGTTATTTTCCCCTTTCCTAGCAATTTGGACTCATATCTTGACCTCCATCACGTAACTCGGGGGAGAATGTCTCGGCCATCTCTAATACATTAGGCCAATAATCCACTAGCTCATCCCAGTTGCACCATAATACCCATAGACATGTACAAGTCCAATGTAGAGGACTACATCCCCCGAAGCTCCACTAGAGGCCACAGAGGAGAACATGAGAGGAAGCCACAACTCCTGAAGGGGAAAAAGGCGACCACTAGACCGAGCTCACCCAGAATCCCCAAATTAACCAAGAGGGAAAACTCATAGTGAACTGTGGTTCCCACCTTCATACTACCACCACAACATGAAAAAACAGCACAGATCCCCACCACGCCAAGAGGGGAAGATGAAGAAAAAGGTCCAGAGGCCCCCAACAGGGTCTACTCACAAAAACAGTCTCTCCAATAAGGAATTCAGAATCAAAATGTTGAAGATGTTCAATGAACTCAAAGAAACAGTGGAACAGACATCCAGGAAATTAAAAGAGGACTTGAATGAAACAGTGAACAGGCAGCCAACAAAATACCGGAAGAAATGAGAGCAGAAATAGAAAAGCTGCAAACAAATGTCATGAATAAAGGATTTGATAGATGAAATAAAAAACTCATTGAGTGCCCTCACCAGTAGAATGGCTACAGCCGAGGACAGAATCAGTAAGCTTGAAGATGAGCACCAGAAAGCTTACAGACAACAACAGACCATGGGGAAAGACCTCAAAATAGCCCTGGGGTGAATCAGAGTCCTAGGGGATGAATCCAAGAGGAGCAAGTAAGAATCATCAGAGTACCAAAAGGACAGGGAGGCAACCCCAATGGAAAAGCCACAGTTAAACATATCATTGCCGAAAAGTTCCCAGAGCTGGAGAATGCAGGCATCCGGATCCAAGGAGCCCAAAGGGTGCCAAGTAAAAGAGACCCTAATAAAAAGACTCCAAGACACATCAGAGTCAGAATGATGGATGATATGGATAGAGACACGATCCTGCAAGCAGCAAGGCTGAAGAAGGAAGTCACATACAAAGGAGCACCCCGTACATTTACAGCAGACCTATCAGAGGAAACCCTCCAACCCCAAAAGCAATGGGGGGATATAGTGAAAAAACTCAATGAAATGAACGCCTCACCAAGAGTACTCTATTCAGCTAAACTCTCATTCTAACTCAGAAAGAATCATACACTATTTCATGGATAAACAACAGCTCAGGAACTTCATAGACAAAGCCAAACTTGAAAGAACCACTAAGAGGGCTTCTATAAGACAAGAAAACACCCTACAAGCACAACAAGTCCCTACAGAAAGATGGCACAAAACCCTCTAACAATAATCTCTCTCAATGTCAATGGTCTAAATGCACCAATCAAGAGACACAGTGGCAAACTGAATGCGGAAACTGAACCCAACATTCTGCTGCGTAGAAGAAAGTCATCTGAATGGTCAGAGCAAACACAGACTCAAAGTTAAAGGATGGAAAACAATCTTGCAAGCAAACACCTCCCTCAAAAAATCTGGGGTAGCCACACTAATATCTGACAACATAAATTTCAGGTTGAAAAAGACTAGAAGGAACAGCAAAGGTCATTTTCTGTTTATCAAGGGATATGTGTAACAGGAAGAAATCACACTCTTAAATGCATACACACCTAATGAGGGATCAGCTAAATGCTTAAAACAACTGCTAACAGATTTCAAGGAGGACATTGCTAGCAACACAATAGTAGTCAGAGACTTCAACATTGCCTTATCATCTCTGGATAGATCAACAAGAACAAAACTCAGCATGCTAGACATTGACTTTGAAGGAAGAAATAGTAGAGAGAGGGCTAATAGACCTATACAGGGCTTTACACCCCAAAAAGAAAGAATACACATTCTTTTCCAGTGCACACATAACATTGTCCAAAATAGAAAGGCCACATGTAAGGTCACAAAACCGACCTCAATAGAATCCGCAAGATAGAAATAGTATCAACAATCTTTTCAGACCACGATGTGTTGAAGATAGGAACGAAGCATACGCAGACACGGAGAGACAAATCAAACACCTGGAAATTAAACAACTCAAAGTTGAACAACGAGTGGGTCAGGAAGGAAGTCAAAGACGAAATCAAAAGATACCTGGAAACAAATGTGAATGAAGACACGAGCTATCAGAACCTATGGAATGCAGCTAAAGCTGTGTTAAGAGGAAAAATGTATAGCTTTGCAAGCATTCCTAAGGAAGGAAGGGCCTCTTAGATAACCTGACCTCACAGCTCACGATCTTAGAAAATAACCAAAAAAAGGAACTCAAGCCCCGCTGAAGGAAAGAAATAATAAAACTTAGAGCAGAAATCAGACATGGAAACCCAAAAAACAATCCAAAAGGTTAGTGAAACCAAGAGCTGGTTCTTTGAGAAAATAAACAAGATTGATAAGCCACTAGCAAGACTCACAATGAAAGAGAGAGAGCCCCAATAAACCGAATCAGAAATGAAAAAGGGGACATTGCAACAGAAACCAATGTAATTCAAAAGATTGTCAGAGGCTGCTTTGAGAGTCTGTATGTCATGAAACAAGATAACCTAGAGAAATGGATATGTTCCTGGATTCCTATAATCTCCCAAGACTGAACCAAGAAGACTTGGATTGCCTGAAAAGACCCATTCATATCAAGGAAATCAAACCGAAATCAAGTCTTCCCAAAAACAAAAGCGCAGGCCCAGATGGATTCACTAGCGAATTCTTCCCAATATTTAAAGAAGACCTTTTGCCAGTTCTCCGCAAGCTTTTCCATGAAATTGAAAAAAAAAACAGGAACTCTCACAAACAGCTTCTATGAGGCACTTATCCTCCCCAATACCAAAAGCAAACAAGGACACCACTAACAAAGAAAATTACAGGCTAATATCTCTGATGAACATGGATGTGAAGATCCTCAAGAAAATATTCACAAATAGAATCCAACAACTCATCAAAAAGATCATACACCACGACCAAGTGGCATACATCCCGGGGATGCAAGGATGGTTTAGCATTTGGACGTCAATCAACATAATCCATTATATCAACAAAAGTAAAAATAAAAACCATATGATCATATCAATAGAAACATACCAATATTTCACCAGGAATACCACTCCTGGGAATATATCCCGGAGAGGCAAAAAATTACAGTCCAAATGACATCTGCACTTCTATGTTCATTGCTGCACTGTTCACAGTAGCCAAGCACTGTAGCACTGTAACGCTGTCCTCCCATTGTTCATCAGTTTGCTTGAGCAGGCCCAGTAACGTCTCAGTTGTAAGACTTGTTGTTACTGTGTTTGGCATATGAATACGTCACAGGTAGCTTGCCAGGCTTTGCTCTGCAGCCGAGATATTCTCAGTAGCTTGCCAGGCTCTCCAAGAGGGTCAGAGGAATTGAACCCAGGTCAGTCTGGTGGGCCGCGTGCAAGGCAAACACCCTACCCACTATGCTATTGCTCCAGCCCACAGTAGCCAAAATCTAGAAAAAACCCGAGTGCCCGAGAACAGATGACTGGTTAAAGAAACTTTGGTACATCTACACAATGGAGTACTATGCAGCTGTTAGAAAAGATGAAGTGATGAAATTTACATATAAGTGGTACTACATCGAAAATATCATGCTAAGTTAAATCAGTCAGAAAGAGCGGGACATAGAAAGATTGCATTCATCTGTGAAATATAAAGTAACAAAATGGGAGACCGTCACCCAAGAATAGTTGAGATAAGTACCAGGAGGTTTGCTCCATGGCTTGGAGGCCAGCCACATATGCTAGGGGAAAAGGCAGCCCAGATAGAGAAGGGAGCAGCAAATCAAGAGTGTTGGGAGGATCCTCCCAGGATGGGAGATGCATGCTGAAAGTGGACTATAGACCGAACATGATTGCCACTCAGTTCCTCTTTTGCAAACCACAGCACCCCAAAAGAGAGAGAGAGAACCAAAGGGAATGCCCTGCCACAGAGGCGGGTGGGATGGGAGGAGGGGAGGGGAGTTGGGAGGTATACTGGGATCATTGGTGGTGGAGAATGGGCACTGGTTGAGGGATGGGTACTCAATCATTGTATAACTGAAACCCAAGCACAAAAATTTGTAAATCTAAAATGGTACCTCATGGTGTTTCACTAATAAAAATTAAAAAAAAAGAAAAGAAATCATAGTTGATCTGTAAAGAATCTAACTGAGCAGCAAATATTTGTCCTGAAGACTGGGTACTTGGTCCTTGGGGACCAGTGGAATAATCGTATGATTATCGTTTGTGTGTTTGCTTGTTTGGCAGCATCCTCAGAAGTGCTCAAAGTTTACTCCTAACTTTGTGTTCTGGGGTCAGAACTGGTAAGGCTTGAGGGAGCGTATGGGGTGCTGGGGATAAGACCCAGGTTGGCTGCCTACAAGACGAGGACTTTATCTGCTCTACTGTCACTCTGCCCCCCAGTTGAATAATCCTAAATACATGTACTGAACTCCATGCCCTATTTATTCTGAATAAATAGCGATGATCACTTTGTTTCTCCTTCTGTTTTTGCCAGTCACAGATGTAAATTTAGGGTTTCCTGTGCCCCCCCCCCCCACACACACACACCATACGGCACTTGTTCACTGATTACTAGTTTACTTAGCTGGAACTTATGTCTGTAGATGCTCCCAAAATTATCCCCAGTTATCTTTCATGATCAAAAGCATGCTCTTCCTTTTTGACAGATGAAGAAGAATACATCAGTAATATGGATGGGGAGTTCATGAAGGCTTTACTGGCCCGAAAGAAGAGTACCAGCACCGAGCTGACGATTGAACCAGAGAAGGCCTCATCCGAGAGAAACAGCCTGTCCCTTTTCCAGCACGAGCACCTAGACAACAGTCATCAGCGTGATATGCTTACTAGACTAGAATCCATAATGTCTTTGTTACAGGTTGGGGACATAGATGCAGAATCAACATTGTTATCCTTCATTAAGTTTCTTTTTAAAGATGTGCAAGATGGAGGAAATCCTCTGGCTCCTTCGAAAACCAGCACGGCTTGGATTTCTATACAGCCCGAATCCAACAGTGAAATCTACAATAAGGTGAAAAAAATCCATGTTCTCCAAAGTCTGATCAACACAGAAATTCAAGAAAAAATCCACAAAGTTAGAAAGAAGGAGAAAACTGCCACACAGGTCCGTTCCAGTCTTTTCGGGCCCAAATTTAAACGCCAACTTTTCCCGAAGATATTGGAAACTGTCGGGCCACCAAAGAAAAAACACTTAGGAAATGTTCAGGAGTGGGAGACGCAACCACTGCAAGGGAGCAGCATGTTCAGGGATCCCCAGGGCCAGCAGAAGAGGCACTTCAAAGAAGAGGGCACTCCCCTCAGCCAGAGGCGAGGGAAGGCTTGGTCCGCGGCGGGGAATATTGCCCAAGAAAGACGGCAGGGGCAGCTGGCCCCGGAAAGACCGAAAGACTTTATCTTGGCAGGGAGGCCCAGGAAATTGGTGGAAAGCTCCTTCAACGAGGAGTCATCCTTCATCCAGGAGCACAGGGCGCCGGCCTCCGTGCCCCTGGAACAGCACTCCATGGGCAGCCTGTCTGCCGCCGCTGCTTTCCAAGTGCCACCGGAGGACGAAATCCCATCCAAAGACCTGAAAAGAACTCTACGCGTCTTAGAGGATGCGGGCGCTCGAGTTCGGAACATGAAGGTTCCTAGCCCCGGGCCACTCACCGGGAAGAACTACCTGTTTCGTAAACTTTACTCTCAGCTGGGCCGCAGAATACCCCAGGCCAGAGTGAACACAGCGACAAAAGAAGCAGCACCGCAGAGGCCGGTGCTGGCCAGGAGGCCTCCTTTCGGTGCAGTGAAGAGCCTCGTCAACTCCCCGCCGAGGGGGGGGTCTCTGTCCTGGAGACACCAGGACAAACCTGTCACGGAGCCATTCCTTTCATTGCGCTCCAGCCAGGAAAAGAAGACCGCGGAGAGCACGCGTGCTCCAAACGGGGGGGATGCCAGAAGCATCGTGCCGCCAGAGAAAACTGCCGGTATCCAAAGCACTGCCCCTGAGGAGGAAGAGGGGACGGAGGACAGCCTCATGCCTGCTGTCAGACAGCCCAACGAGATGCAGTGGGAATATCACAAGGTGGCCACCGACATCGACTCTCCCCCACAGAAACCCGACCCCAGAGACGAACTTGAGATGCAGCTCATCCAGAAGTTGCGGCCCCTTATTCCCAACAGTAATGTGAGGAAGTTCATTGCCCAAGTAATTCGGACTCTGAAAATGGACTGCTCCGATCCCCGGGTGCAACTGGAGTGTGCCAAGGTGGTCCACAAAACCGGGCTCCTGATGAAGCTTCTTAGTGAGCGGCAGGACGTAAAGGTGTCCAGTGAAAAATGGGATACGGACCAGTGGGAGGCTGAGAACTACATCAATGAGAATACCGAAGGCCAGGGTGAGCAGAAACAGGCGGAGGCAAGTGAGGTGAGGACAGACTTTTGTTTTTTTAACGGAGTCTCATGCAGAGTGAAATAAGTCAGAAGGACAGACATAGAATGATTGCACTCATTTATGGGACGTAAAAATAATTAAAACTTACTATGAGATTAACACCCAAGGACAGTTAGAAACAATGGCCAGAATGAATGGTCCACGGTTGGAAGCCTGCCTCAAGGGCTGGCAGAGAAGGCAGCTGGGATAGAGAAGGGATCACTGTAACAATGATAGTTGGAAGGGATAGCTCTGGGTGGGAGATGTGTGCTGAAGTGGGTACAGGATCAAACATGATGACCTCAGTATCTGCACTGCAAAACATAATGCCCAAAAGGGGGGCATGGAGTGAGCGGAGAGAGTAAGAGAGGGGGGGGAGGGAAGAAAGGGGGAAAGAGGGGGGGTGGGAAGAGAAAGGGAGGAAGAGAGAGAGAGAGAGAGAGAGAGAGAAGAAAAGTTCCTGCCATAAAGGCAGAGGTAGGCTGGGGGCGGGGAGGAGGTGGCAGGAGGAATGCGGGGATTTTGTTGGTGGGTAATGTACACTGGTGGAGGGATGGGTGTTGGAGCATTGTCTGACTGAACCTGGATCACGATCAGGAAAGCTTTGTAACTGAATCTCACAGTGACCAGGCTCAGGGGCTTCCGGGCTCTCAGGCCATGCCATGAAAGAACACAAGCAAGAAGACCAGGGTGTCTTGACTCTCCCTCTCCTGCTGGCTCGCTCTCTTTTTTGTGGCCACACAACTTTGACTACAAGAATGATTGTCCCTGTGCTCGTTTGTAGAAAGGTAGCACTGTTCCTAGGAGAGGTAAGAAGAGGACCTAACACACCAGATAAATAAATTGTAGAAGGAAAGGCTACAGACAAGATGGCATAATAGATCTGGTGTGCTCTTTAAGAACATATTGGGGCCTAGTTCATGCCCAATTTAATCAGCTAATCAGTGACTGAATAAATAGCAGTACTCCTACATTTGAAAAAAAAAGAAAAAAAGAACATATTGGGGCCAAGGAGATAGTTCAAAAAGAGTCCCCATGAGTACTGAGCGAGAAGTAGCTCTGAGGACCCTGGATATGGGCTGAAAAACAAACCACCCCAAAATAAAACCACATACAAAATAAAAACCTATAGTCCACTCCTTTCAGAGGATGGGGTTTTAGACTAGTAGAAGGATAACCATTCTTTAGAACGGGCTTAAGAATCCTTCCCATCTTTCTGTCTAATTGTTCCTGGGTATTGAAGCGATAGTACAGTGGGTAAAGCACTTACTTTGCATGCCACCAACCCGAATTCTATGCCCAGCGTCCATTTTGGTCCGCCAGGAGTGATTTCCGAGTGCAGAGCCAGAGTAACCCCTCATCATCACTGAATGTGGCCCCCACAAAAGTAATGCATGAAAATAATTTTTATTTTTCAGCTCATAAAAGTTCCAGGATATGTTGTGTACCACAATCAAAAAGCAGTCGTTGCAATAAATGTGGCTGTCGTCGTGATATTATTGGTTTTAATTTTATGTCTCATTGAGGTAAGAACAGTTCATTCAGACTTCCAGGATTTCATCTGTCTTTATAATAGATTCAGGGGCTACAAATGGAAAATAAAAGCCCCTTTTCCTCCTACTGATGCTTGATTTTCCTCTTCAGTCTTGAGTAATGAGGTGTGGTTGCTTCTCATATTGCAAAGATAATCCCAGGGTTTGTTGAAGGGAACTGACTCCCAAGAGTTCCCTGTGGAAATGAACCCAAATAACAAGCTTTTCGAAAATTTTGAAAAGTTAAGAAGGCTAGAGATGAAACAAAAAGTCGTCTTCCTGTGCGCTGTTTGGGGACTACATCCTGGGATGTTCAGGGCCTGCCCCCAGCTCAGTGTGGAGGGGAGAGAGGGTGTCACTTCTGGTGGTGCTCAGGGGACCTTGCAGAACTAGGGATCCAGCCTGGCCCTTCTGCATGCAAAGCATGCACTCTGACCATTCAGCTCTCTTTCTGGTCACCATATCGACTTTCCCCACCCCCCCTTTTTAAATCAAAAGGATGTCAGTGGTACTGACATTCTTCTACTGATTACTTTCCTTGTTGACTGGAAGGATCAAAAGTGTAGAATCTCCACCCTCCTAGGACCTGATCCAGTGCAGTAGCTCTCATTAGGTTTAAGCACCATCTCCCTGGATGAAGTTAAAACACTGCAGCTAAGACTGGGGAGAGAACTCTGAGGGCTACTTTTCACGCTTTGCGTGAGGGAGACCTGGGTTCCATCCTCGGCAATGCATGACCTCCCCCGTCCCCCCCCCCCCCCCGAGCCACCAGGAGCTACCCCTAAACAGCAAATCAAGTTGTTCCTGCCTATTACTGGGTGGCTCCCAAACCAAACACACCCGCATTGCAGCCTGAGCCCGAGCTGGGCTACTCTCAAGCCTGGCAGCGTGCGGTAGTTACTCCAGGAGCTTGCCTATATCTGTCTTCTGTTCAATGACACACCACTGACTTTTCCCAGCAGGAACATTAAAAAAAGTGATTTAAGGGCCAGGGAGATAAGTCCAAAGACTCAAACTTCAATTCACTTTGCACATGGGAACCCCAGGTTCTAGCCATAGTGCTCCATGGTCCCTGAGCACCACCCCAGAAGTAGGCCCCGGAAGCACCAGCTGGCAGGAAGAGCCTCAAAAAATGAACAACAGCAACATGGGATGGAAGGGGTTCGGGATATAGGTTAGTGGTGTTGCACTTGTCTTGCAGGTGTGAGGCCCTGGGTTCAATCCCTGGTAGCACCACAACCACCAACAAAGAATTAGAATAAATTAGAAGCCATGGTGCTGAGGAAGAGCTCTCTGAGTCTTTGATATGTTTAAGCCGCTCCTTTGTGATGTCATCAGCAAACACAGCTCTGATTTATGACAACCACAGTACAAGGAGTTTCCTATATTTTGTCTGGTTTAATCCTCGCAATCCTCTAAGGACGGCATTAGGATCCCTCCAATTTTGCTCTTCTTGTCGTGCTGGGTACCGACCCCACGTCTCCTGCATGCAAGGCAGGCGTTCTCCCACTGAGCTACCTCCCCAGCCCTATCATCCCGCTTTCAAACATGGGGGTCACCTGCAAAGCAGCCCGTGCTCCTTATTGCACTGTTCTGTTTTATCTCCTTAAGGACAAAAGCACAGAAATGTTTCAGGTATTGAAATTTCAGTCTAAGTCGCTCAAAGAGTTGACATATTGATTTAGTTATTTATTTGGGGCAACAGCCATCTGTGCTCAGGGCTTATTCCTGGCTCTGCTCTCAGGCATCACTCCAGGTGGGGCTCAGGGAACCATCTGGAGTCCTGGGATCGAATCTGCGTCAGCCACGGTCAATGCAAGTGCCCCACCCACTGTATGATATCTATAGCCCGAGGAATAACATATCTCATAGGACCTTTATTGTTTTGGGTTTATTTGGGGAAGAATCATTGCAAATGCAACCAAGTTTTGTCTCCTGTAAGACTCGACTCTGCTTGCTGCATTGATGAGGTCTCCTCACTGGGGATGCAGAGTGGTGATGGGAAAGGCATCAGACTGGTTCTTGACATTGTTTAGAAAACGTTGTGAAAAAGGATGTTTCTGTGTTTGGGTTTTGGCAGATACTTTTAATTACCTACCTCATAGTTTTTTATTTGGATTAATGTGCTGAATTTCTCTGAAACAGTCACTAAGCTGTATTCCTAACGTGCCCCTTCAGTCATGTGCTGTAGGAGAGTCCAGGGACTATTAAACAGGAGAGAATTCCTGTTCTCAAAAAGTGATATCAGTGGGTAGATACAGCAAAGTCAATGGAATTAATAAGGTTTTAGAGAGATCAGTCACCGAGATAATCATGATCATATTTTTTTTTCCAAACAGATTTATTCTTGTAGAGCAAGACAGTGTAAAGATGGAAGATCCAGGTAAATATTAGTCTGACAATCTTTCACTTGCACTGGAGTGTCCTCCCCCTGGTTCTTGGGGACTCTGGAGCCCTTCTGTGTGCTTCTTGGCCCGTGACCTGGGCCTCCTGAGTTCAGTATTAGTGTCTTAGGGCTCTGCAAGGCCGGGCTGCTCAGTCCCTCCTGTGGGGTGGCTGTTACCTATGCCAGCCCACCTGTGCTCAGGGAGGACATGCGGAGCCAGAAGCCAAAGTTGGAGCCTCATGTCCAAAAGGCCCTTTTAACTAGCTCGAGACTACTCCAGCCTCAGTGCTCAGTGTGGTGCAGGAATTGAACCCAGGGCCTCACACATGCAAGCCAAATACTTTACCACTGAGCCACATCCCCCAACCTCTATCTCGGTCTCTTATTAAAAGGAATAGAGGGAAAATGGAAACTACCTTGCCCTTGGGAACACACTGCTGGTGATTGGGAAAGAGCATGGTCCCTGTCCCTTGGGACCTCTCCGTTGAATTGGGAGCTGCGTTTCTTGCCTCCACTCAGCACCCACGGGCTCTGTACACTTAATAACACTGCCCGTAAAGTGCAAGACTGCTCTCTCCTCTCTTCACTCTCAAAACTCATCTCCGTGCCTCGGTGTGGTTCCTGCCTTTGATGCTGATACCTGTGGCTTCTTTGCTCATGGGCGATTGTCTGCAGCATGAAAACTAGTGGGCTAAAGGATTTGGCTAATTGCACACAGGCATTTACTCTGGTTCAGCATCTGGGATGAAGCAGCTAGGACGATAGAATCATCTCCCCCAGCCCCAACTTCCGGTAAAGGGTGCCTGAGGGACTAAATCCAGAGGCGACCAGTGGAAAAGCTTCTGGACAGACTCTAATGCTTTTGGTGTGGTGGGTAGTTTGTTCATTGCACAGGGCATTTGCTGGGGCAACGGTGGTAACCAGAACTAAATATCCTGCCTGTTTTCCAAGCCAGGCTACCTATAAAGGTCTTTCAAGAGTCTACGGGGTCCCTTTGAATGGACCCGACAAATTTCTAAAAATCGCCACAGGCATGCATGGAAACTTTGTCAAGGGGTCAGGTCCTAGTGGTTTGACTCGTCATGGCTCCAGACCAAGGTAGTTTCCAAACAAGACCAGAGACCTCCATCCTAGGAAGGATGGGAAATGGGGTGGGTTACGAATCATGTGCGTCCGTGTTTTCCTCCAAGGACCTTCTTTGGATTATTGCTGCATAGAAGTTCAGTGGAACATGAGAGTCAGGTAACCACTGGGGGGAGGCGGCACTTAGGCAGGACAAGAGTGGGCCGTGGTGCAGGCTTACGAGCTCCCCTTGCCTTTTCCAGAAGGGCTTTTTCTGGCGAAGACGGCCCCAGTGACTGAGAGACATGTGTCAGCCACTCAAGGCCACACGTAAGAAAAACATGGCACAAAAGCTCCATGACAAGGATTCCTCTGATGAGGATGAGATTTTCAGTAAAGACGCAGGGTAAACCATGGGAAAAGCTCCAATACCTTCCTGAAGTCAGGAAGTGATGCAGACGGGGCACGTCCCTTTCAAGAGCTGACTGTATTCTTCTTGTTCCAGGGAGCTCAGGAAAGTCTTGAAGACAGCAGCACGGACTCCGGAGGAGAAAGCAGCCAAGGAGACCAAGACAGCCAAGACTCCCAAGACCCAGGGAGCACAGGGGACACAGGCACCACAGCGCTCCCCACCACCAATTGTCCCCCTGGCACGACAGACCAGCGAGCCTCCACATGGCTCCCTAGAACCACAGAACGCAGAGTCACCACACTCCATCGGGTCTTCACAGCCCGTCGCAGCACGACAGTCCGTCAAGACTCTGCAGACCCCTCATGTGCAGCAGATCTTCAGATCCCAGGAGATCCTGTCATCCCCGGAGATTTCAGATCAAACGGATGAGTAACAAAAGGAGTCTTCACAGGCAGCTGTGGTGTTAGAGGCCCTACAGTGAACACCTCCTGCTTCATACCACCTGGACATTTTATTGTCTGAAGAGCCTCTTGGCAGTTGCTGTAAAATTCTTCTTTTTCGTATGTTAAATACATACATGCATAAGAGCAGTGATGGGCTTTCAAATTAACACGAGAGTTCATCGATCATGTAACCAATTAAGGCTGTTGGCAGGAAATGCATGACTAGAATCCCTCCCAGAGGTGGGGATGAGGTCCGCGAGGAATGGATGGGATGGGAGGATGGGAGGCTCCCCGTGTGGTCCCCTGCCAAGCGCCCTCACCACCCCCAGCAGCCAAATGTAGACGCGGGTGCGTAGCCCGGCACTTTGGGCGCTCGGTGGTCAGTAGCTTGGGGGACATGGCACTTAAGGGGGGTGTCTGGACTGCCCCCCCCGGGAGGCTTCAGTGGTGAGCTAGCATGAGGGGCCACCCCTGCTGCGTGGCCAGGGTTTCTCCTCACCTTCTCTTCCCCTGGGCAGTGCTGGGGTTTGTGTGTCTGGCACTGGCGTTGGATTCCCTGGGCTGGCCACCTGCCTGGTAGGCATCAGCCAAGTCCCTGAAGGTGAGTGCTGGTTCCTCAGTCACTCCCTCCACTGCAGGGGCGGGAACCAGGCCTTCCTTCCTGGTGCTGGCCCGGGAAAGTGGAGAGTGCCACCATGTGGTCGCAGAACGCTGTGTGAGTTGTCCTGGCACATGTTAAGGCCTGTCACCCTGTGCTCCCCCGCTAGGACTGTTTGCTGGTCAGCCCCAACAACCATCCACTCGGGAGCACTTGGCGATGAGTCTTGTAGTTAAGGGAGTGGGTAAGTGGGTCCTGGGGAGGTTACTGCCAGGGTGGGCACAGGAGCCATCGAATTTGTTTCTTCTTTCTGCGGGTGCCCGATCACTGAATTTTGAACATTTGAGACACTCCTGGACCCAAGGAACTGTGACATCAGAGCAGCACACACACTTGTCCCATGCGTGGTAGGTGCACATTCCCTCCACATTCTCTTGACCGGACAGCAGAGATTTGGTTATTTCACAGCTGTGGATACGGACCCCAAGGAGAACCCATCATCTCTGTGCCGCTTCTTTGAGTCTCATTCCTTTGAGCCTCCTTAAGGTGCCTCCAGGATCCCCCTCCTTGAGACTGGACTCCTCAGAGATGCCAGGAAGTCCTGAGGTGCCAGGACTGGTTTTCTCCTTCTGCAGCTGTGTGTAATGGGAGGAGCTCTCCGGAGGCTCCTCTGATGATGTGTGTCTTCACTTCCCTTTCTCGCCAACTGAGGCACCTGCCCCATCCCTCTCTGGATTTGTGTGGTGCTGGGGATCAAACCCAGCCAGCGAGTGAGTCACTGGTGACAGGAGAGACAGTCATGGCAGGGAAGGGGCTGGGCCTGGCCATCCACAGCTCACATTGTACATGTAGGGCCCAAATGCTCAGTATCTCTTGAACAAACAATGCTGTTCTCACCAGAGGCCCCCACGCCAAAGATCAGAGCTGGACCCCTTAAGACACATGCACGAGTGAGCTCAGAGTGTGAAGTGGCATGAAAAAACTGAGGTGACAGGACTGCAGCAATAGTATAATGAGTAGTAACGCCGCTTGCACTTGCCTTGTGTCCAACTGACCCGGGTTCAATCCCCAACACAACATATGATGCCTCGCGTCCTGCCAAGAGTGATCCCTGAGCTCAGAGCCAGGAGTAAGCCCTGAACTCCACTGACTGGCCCAGATCCACGATAAATTCAGCTTTGAAAGTTCGTAAAGAACAGAGTCAGTTTCGCAGTTGCTGAGGACAGTAGCATAGAGACCAAAACCAGGCTAGTTCAGGTGGTCATCCTCAAAACGTTGTCAGTTCCTGCGGTGCCATCAGGAAAGTAAAAACACGGCCCAAGGCATACAAAGTTTGGCCAGAGCTGTAGCATAGCGGGTCGGTGTTGCCTTGCAGCACCCAACCAGGTTTGATCCTCAGCACCCCATATCTTTGAGTAACTTCTGAGCATATCCAGATGTCGCAGGGGAAGAAAAGAAAATTTCTGTACAAGCTCAGTACAGACGCACCCATCACCATCACGGTGGCCTAGTGATGTAGTGTTTCCCACTGGTCGGTGGTGGGCCTCGGGGCAGAGGGTCAGCTGGAGCCACAGGAGTCCAAGCAGGTCTGGAGAAACGGCCCCTGTGCACAGTTGCCGGGGATGTGAAAGGGTGCAGAGTTCCTCAAAAAGATACAGAAGGCCGGGAGGAGGAGGAGCCACAGTGGGTCAGGAGCTTGCTTGGCATGCAGCTGACTCGGGTTTTGATCTTCTTCCGCCCCTCCCCCTTCCTGGCATCCTTTGTGGTCCCCTGAGCCCAGCAGGAGTAATTCCTAAGTGCAGAACCAGCCAGATGGAACCCAAAAACCCTAGAGTCTGTAGGGCAAGGGGGGGGGGGCAACATTTTTATTGAATAACTCTTGGCCCATTCCTGTCATGGGAGAAAACTGTTTGCAAATGTGGAAGCAGCCTAATGGGGCAAGAGCAAAGGCCACAGATGAGGGCAGTTGAAAGGGAGCATGGGAAGGGCCACAGGAGGCCAGAGCAGAGAGCCACAAAGGAGACCCAGGGAGTGGCCCCAGGGGCTCAGAGAGCACTGGGTCAGGGTGGATGAAGCCAGAACCAGTGTCTTGTCTCCTCAGGGTGAGGTGGAAGCTGCACTGTGAGGGCCGACCACTCTTTCCCTGCTTCACAGGCTGTCACCTGGAATGAGGCGGGGGTGGGGCGGGGGGAGGGAAGCCGACCTACTGTGGAGTTTTCCAGAACTTGTCTCTCTCCTCACTTGGGGATTCTCCACTTTGTCCTTTGCTTTCATTCTGTGTCACTTTCTTCCCTTTCCCTTCAGAAACCAAATGGAACCAGAGCCTCAGGACTAAAGGGTTTCCAAGGGCTGCCTCCTCGTTCCCATGCAATTCCAGGCCCCTAGCTCCTGACTGTCATTCGTAAAACCAAGGGGGCCCCGATGATGTTTCTATATTTGGGGGCTTATTAAAGTGGCCCTTGTACGAAGAAAGTGATCACATTTTCCTGATCGAATTTGAGTGCCTACTGCAAGCGGAGCACTCAGGGTACTAGAAGGAAGATAAAACCTGTTGTCCGCAACATGTTCATCGTGAAGTGGAAACCGTGCGAACAGTTTCACAGGGAATAGGAGAGGCAATGGACGCTGTAATTATTGGCCTGAAACAATATCAGCCTCCAGTAACTTATCCACAGCCAGTTGTGTTTTGTGGAGAGAGAAAGCTCGGGTGCAGCTTAATGATCTGGTACGGAGGCATAGAAAATAGGGGTGGGCAGAGGAAGCGTGTCAGAATGCCAGTGATTTCAGGCTGCTTGGAAGAATGGACTAGAGTTCAGATCATCTTTCAAAAGTCCTGGATAGAATCTATGTCTTTTGTTTCAGGGAGAGGTCTTTGGGATGCCGATATGGAATAAAACCTGTTTAAGGACAATCCAGGGCAATTTTCAGAAAAGGGACAGATGGAAGCATGTCCTGCACGTAACACCCATCAGTCCTGATAAAACTGGGGTGCGCCTTGAATCCATCATGTTCCTACTTCGAGTTTTAACTACAACAGTCATAAAATGAGAAATGATGATGTGGTAGCTTCTAGACTTGTAGATTTCCAGAACAGATAAAAAAAAACAATACAATTAAGACCATGATCAAAGATTTTCCACTTTTAAAACAATTTTAAGACTGAAGGGGATAAATAAAAATATCTTCCTTTTCATAAAAAAATTATTAGCGTTGTAGAAAGGTCACACTTGATTAATGGAACCAATTTTTTTCTTAGAAAAGAAGAACATTGGTTATATTATCCTTTATTTTTTGGGGGGTTTGTGTGTGGGGGGGAACCTGGTAATGCCCAGGGGTTTCTCCTACCTCTGCACTCAGGAATTACTCCTGGTGGTCCTCAGTGGACCATACGGGATGCTAGGGATTGAACCTGGTCATCTGCATGCAAAGCAAATACTGTACCTGTTGTCCTATCACTCTGACCCCTGAATATATTATTCTTTTTTCAAGGACCAGGCAAAATATCACAGATGTGATTTGGTGCTGTCCTGACTCTGCTGACCTGAGTTCCATTCCCATATGCATAAATGGTCCCCCAGCCCCTTCCAGGGGTTCAGTGATGCCTGAGCATAAAGCCACGAGTCAGTTTGAGCATCACCGGGTGTGGCCCCAAAAGAACACAATTCCATCTGACACTAACACTTTTTCCCCCTTTTGAGTCACAGGGGTTATTCCTGGCTCTGCACTCAGGAATTACTCCTGATGGTGCTTGGGGGACCCTATGGGGTGCTGGGAATCTAACCCGGGTCGGCCACATACAAGGCAAACGCTCTGCCCACTGTACTGTTGCTCTAGCCCCTGACACTAACATTACAGATGGGTAGGACCTGCTTGCCTCCCAGGCCGTTGCTCCACCAAATAGCTACAGGGAAGCTAAGAACAGCCTCTCGGGCACCACGAGCTCCCATGTTGGAGCCACTACTTGAATCAACTCGATTCCCCAGTTTCTGCCCTGATCTCAGCTCTGACATCATCCTGGCCCCACAAACTCACCTTCATAATAGTCCAGTATCCTGTGGGGTCGGGATTGCGGTGGGGAGGAAGGAAATTGTTTTTTTTTTAATTTTTTAATTAGTGAGACACCAAGTAGACTTACAAATTTTGTGCTTGGGTTTCAATTATACAATGATCAAATACCCGTTCAGGCGGGCCTAGCACTGACAAAAATTTTTATGATCTGCCTCTTCCACAAGGTCAGCGCTCCTCATTTTCCAGTTTCACTAGGTGGTCCTCTCTGTCTGCTACCCAAAGTTCCCTGATGAACAAGAACCCGCTGCTTTCTCCAGGTCCTTGCCCAGTGTCCTTAAATTAGCTCTCTGTATCTAATCCCGGCGACCAATGGCTCCGAGATGAGATACAACAATTTTCATACACTTTCCTTTATGGAAACCTTTTTGGATCATTCTTAGTTATTTATAGCAAGCAATACAAAATACATTTTTTAAAAAATTTTTATTAGTGAAACACCATGAGGTATAGTTGTAGACTTAGAAATATTTGTGCTTGGGTTTCAGTTATACAGTGATCGAGTACCCATCCCTCCACCCGTGCCGATTTTCCACCACCACTGATGCCACTATACCTCCCACCCCCCATCTCCTCGCATCCCACCCTGCCTCTGTGGCAGGGCATTCCCTTTTGTTCTCTCTCTCCTTTTGGGTGTTGTGGTTTGCAAAAGAGGCATTGAGTGGCAAACGTGTTCAGTCTATAGTCTACTTTCAGCATGCATGTCCCATCCTGGGAGGATCTTCTCAACACCCTTTCTTTGGTGCTCCCTTCTCTATCTGAGCTGCCATTTCCCCTAGCATGTGCAGCTGGCCTCCAAGCCATGGAGTAAACCTCCTGGTACTTATCTCGGCTCTTCTTGGGTGTTAGTCTCCTATTTTGTTACTTTATGTTCCCCAAATGAATGCATATTTTGGGGAAATTTCGGGTAGTGGTGGGAAAACTCAAAATAAAGGTGGTGGAAAGGGGTCATGGTGGTGGAATTGGTGTTGAAATATTGAGTGTAATTAAATACTGTGAAAAACTCTTTGAGAAAAAGAAAGAAACAAAACTAGCACTCTGGACTCTTCAAGAGAGACTTGTGCTGCTGGGACCCAGCAGGGTCTAAGGTGGGGACTTAGCACCAAGCCTCATCCACTATGGGCGGGACACAGTAGCCCCGCGCCCAGCAGCCCCACCCCTCGGGCGAGCCCCCTTGGAAAAGCCCGGGCGCGTTCTGCACAGGCGCAGTGCTGCGGGAGCCTGGAGTGCGCAGGCGCAGTGAGGCCGAGGATGGCTGGGCGGTACCTTTCAAAACCCTGCAGGTGCGGGAGCTGAGCCCTGACCCGCGCCCGGCTGCACAGAGTTGCCTGTGAGCAGGTCCGGAGGGCAGGGCGGGTGTTCCGGGAAAGGCGCCCCTCGAGCCCAGACTTCCCGCTGTGGGCCCGCGCCAAAGACCCCGTGGCTGTCAGCAGCCGCGACAGTATCTCGTGCTGGACCCCGGGACCCTTGCGACGCTGCTGCAGCCCGGCTTGCAGAGTGCACAACGCTGGGGACGTGGCCCCCACCCGAGGGTGGGGGTGTGCGGGGAGCGTGGGCCTTGGCCGCGGGTCTGTGCGGTGGGTGACCGCGGTGCCCCGCACCATTCTCTGTCCTCAGCCTTCTGCTTTGCCTTCTGATTGCGGTGTGAGTCTTCCCCAAGGCTGCACTGCCCAGTTGGGGTTCGAAGTCGTGGTCACATTTTATTCGGAGCTCACGCCCCACGCAGCCCAACCGGACGGACTGCGACCTGCAGACTCTCTTCCAGTCCTCTCTGCTGAGGACGGGTCGGAACTTGGCGGGGGGTCGGGGCCGTGGGAAGCATTGCTCAGCCGGGTCACCTTACACTGGCAGCTACCCACCCCACCCACCAGCTTCCCCTGCCTTGCAGAGTGTCCCCTAGTATCCGGGCAGCACGCAGCTTCTCCCCCAGGGCTGTCTGCTATAGAAATGCCCAGGCTGGTTGCAACGAGACTAGCTGGAAGGGTCAGGGCCCAGTTCCCAGCCTCTTCTGGGCTTTGAGGGGGTTCACATGTGCACTTGACAGTCCTGCTGGCTGGAGGGACTCGCGGCCTGCGTCATCGCTCTGTCTTCTGCCAGCCGTTCCCAATGCCCACCCTCGTTCCCAGTTCCCACTGAAAACTTTCCTCCCTTTGGCTGCTCCTTGGTCTCCACGGTCTCCAGCTCCTGAATTCTGTCTCGCTTAGGCCTCAGTTTAGTCCCATTCTTTTGTCTGGCCCATTTCCATTCTTCTGTGGTTCGGTTTTGGTGGAGCAGAATTGGGTGTGGAGGCGATGGGGGTAGAACCTAGGGGTCTCCCGCTCCGCTGTTTTCCCATGCACACCCCCATCCCTCCCCATGCCTCTGAATATATGAGTGAGGATTATGTTTTCCAAACCTTTGACATGATAATTCTAAGGCTTCTCTGATTGGCTCCCTGAGCTGGCTCCTCACTCCCTGTCCTTTTGTCCTCGCCTGCGCCTTCACCAGACATGAGAACACCCTTCTGTGTGACCACAGACCCTGCTGCTCCTCTGCAGACCCAACACCTGCTTCCGCCCCTACTCCAAACCCTAGGAGTGAGATCAAGGTCTCTTGGACCTTATTTGCTTTGCAGACAGTAAGCTGCAGCTAAACTCTGGCCATCTCACGGTCATATTACAGCTGGTATTGAAAATGTTTTTGGCCAGAGTGATAGTAAAGTGGGGGAAGGCTCTTGGCTTGCACTTGCTAGCACTGGTTGGATCCCTGGCATCCCATAAGGTCTCCTAAGACCCACCAGGAGTGGTTCTTGAGTGCAGAGCCAGGATGAAGCCTGGGCATTGCCAGGTGTGACCTCAAACCCCAAAATACATAAATATACTTATATCCATTTTGGGCTGGAGCAATACCACAGCGGGTAGGGTGTTTGCCTTGCACGCAGACAACCCGGGTTCGATTCCTCCACCCCTCTGGGAGAGCCCGGCAAGCTACCATGACTATCTCCAACTCACGGCAAAGCCTGGCAAGCTACCCGTGACGTATTCGATATGCCAAAAACAGTAACAACAAGTCTCTCAATTTTTTGTGAAACGTTCCTGGTGGTATTACAGAGTGCACAATGCTGGGGACGTGGCCCCCCGTGCAAGGGTGGGGGTGTGCGGGGAGCGTGGGCCTCGGCCACCGGTCTGTGCGGTGGGTGACCGCGGTGGCCCTGCAGCATTACCAAAGGGTTACTGGTAATAGTGATAGGCACATAAAACAAATCAATAATTAATACTGCTCTACTTCTATTTGTATTTGAATTGTTTTTCTTTTTTGTTTCGCAGTGCTCAAGGCTTTCTTCTGACTCTGCACTCAGGGATCACTCCTGGCAGGCTTGGCGGCACCAGATGGAATAGTAATCAGTTTTCCACATGGAAAGAAATAACCAAAGGGATAAAAGGGGCCTGGTGGAGTAGCAGAGTGTCTTCACATTTCTACCTTGCAACCACATGGTTATGAATTATAGTCTTCAATATCCCACATGTGCTGAATGTGGTCCTTGCAGCTCTGATGTCTGATCCCCAGCACTGCAAGCCGCCTCTGGCTAGGCCACAGCCAGGTGTGGTAAGCACCACAAGAGGAGTGCAAACCCCAGCAAGAACACAACTGAAAAAAAGAAAAAAAGAAATAATAAAAGAACACAAAATCTGTATTTGGTCATAAAGAATGACACTTTCAGTACAGTAAGTTTGATATCACCCTTATAGTAACCCCCAAACAAAATGTGATGAAAGGACACTTAAATCAGTGAATTGTCAGGGAAAACGGTTCAAATAAATAGGGATCTAGGGTCAGAGTAAAAGATTCGAGAAAGGCTTTCTAAGACAATTATGTACGGAAAATGATAGGGACTCCTAACAGCCAAATATTAGACCCCAAATCCTAAAATGTAATGTCAGAAACCATAAGTGATATATTCCAGATTCTTGACACCAGAGGCAATTTTTGAGCTTCAACTTCATTAGTCAGTGGGGGGTGGGGGGATTATAAATAAATGAAACTGCAATAAAGTTTTTATAAATTCCAAAGAAAATATACAGGTGAATCACAGGCACTTTTTAAAAAATGCTCTCTGTAACACTTATTAGAAAATTGTAAATTAAAACCACATGAGTTATCGCTTCACCAGGAAGAATGACCTGCAGCAAAGAGACATAAGTCAAGTATTGGCAAGGATGTGAAGACAAAGGAAATTCAGGAAACAATTGTAAATTGGTGCAGTTCTATAGAGATGCCATGCAAATTCATTTTTCAGAATGTATGGGTTGAAGGCTGGAGCAGTAGTACAGTAGGTTGCTTGCCTTGGGCTTGGCTAACCTGGGTTCCATCTCCAGCATCCCATATGATTACCCAAGCTTGCCAGGAGGGATTCCTGCTATCTGTCCAGGCATATTGCCCTTTATCAGTACCCTGTGAGCTCAAGGTCAGGGGCAGATTTCAGTCTTAGAAAATGGTAAGCTTTCTCAGTCTCAGAAAAAGTCCCATCATTTTTGTTGTTGTTTGCTTTGAGTCAGTGATGCTCAGGGACTCCTGGCTCTGCACTGAGGGACGACTCCAGTAGGCTGGGGGAATTCCACCATATGGGAAGCCAGGGATCATCTGGGTCAGTAGCACACAAGGCAAATGCTCTGTCTGCCTTGAGAGACCAAGAATTTGCAGGAACGGCCCAGGTCCCACCCCTCTGCCTTGTAAGCTCATCTACTGGCCTTGTTCCAGAGACTTAAAAGAGATCAACTAGCCTCAAATCATCTCTCGGATACCTGTTCCCTCCAGGGTGATCTCAGAGGGAGGTGGGCCAGCTCTTGCCCTGACAAAGCCTCGGCAGTTGCCCCTACACCCCAGACTGCAACCAGGCTTCCAGCCAGACTGCCCAGTTAAATATTCTGGATTTTCTGGACATTTCCAAAGTCTGCAATACTGATACCCCAGTGGCAGCACATCAGATTGGATGGGATACTATGTAGAAGCCAACCAGTCTTCACTAACAAAAACCTTAACATAGAAGGCTTAAGTTACAATAACAGCTCGGTAAACCCTCAGGCAAGGAGTTAATGTCCCCATGGTGAAATGCAACAGTTTTCACAAATTTTCTTCTACGGAAAGATTTTTTCAGTCATCCCGTTAGCTCTTTGGGGTAACAAGTAATATAAAATAAATTATTGTGGGCCTGCTACAGGGCCAGGTTTGAGGGGTGGTTGGGAAATGGAGACAATGCTGGAGGGAAGGTGTGGTGGTGGCATTGATGTTGGAATAGGGCCTGCCTGTACCAAATCATCATGAACTTTGTAAACCACAGTGTTTAATAAAGTGGGGGGAAAGAAAGAGTGTGCAGGAATGTTTAAAATGTAGAATGGGGACAGCTAAAATGGAACTGTTTGCAGCAACTGTGAGGGGAAGTTAGACTTCCTCTTTCGGTATAATTCAGCAGCACCACTTACAGGCATTTATCCAAAGAACAAAAACACACTAATTCAAAGTTATATTTGCACCCCAATGTTCATAGCAACAATATTCATAACAACCTAAACATGGAATAAATTTAACTGAACAATGAGAAGATACAGAGATCATGGTAGGGCCCACAATAACACAGTACAGCAGGCAGGACGACTTCCTGGCATGTGGCTGACCCAGGTTTAGTCCCCAGCACCCCATATTATCCCCAAACCCCACCAGGAGTGATTGCTGAGAACAGAGCCAGGAGTAAACCCTGAGTATTGCCAGGCGCGCCCAATCCCCTCCCCAAAATCTAAAGGAAAAGAAGAAACCATGGTATATATATTCAATGAAATACTACCATGCCATCTGTCACTGTCATTGTTCTCCCGTTGTTCATCGATTTTCTCGAGCGGGCCCAGTAATGTCTCCATCGTGAGACTTTGTTGTTACTGTGTTTGGCATATCGAATACCTCATGGGTAGCTTGCCAGGCTTTGCCGCAGGGGAGAGTCTCTCAGTAGCTTGTCGGGCTCTCCAAGAGGGGCAGAGGAATCGAACTTGGGTCGGCCATGTTGGTTGCATGCAAGGCAAACACCCTACCCGCTGTGCTATTGCTCCAGCCCACCATGTCATCTAAAAAGATAAAACCATGTCACTTGGGGCAAAATGAGGGTAGCCGAGGTGATTGTGCTACGTGAAATAAGGAAGCGAGAGGCAATTATTGGATAGATTCACTCTTATGTGGACTATAAGTAATCAAGCTAATAAATTGGAAAAAATTAAGAAAACAAATTCCCAGACTCAAAAAAGACTATGGAATTGAGTGAAGAGAAAGAGTGAAGGGTGGCAGAAATGGATCACGGAATCTGTAGTCCTCAAGCCCCACCAGGAGTGATCCTTCAGCATAGAGCCGGCAGTAAGTCCCGAACACAGCAGGGTGTGACCCAAAACAAAAAAGAAAAGAAAGAGAGAAAGAGACTTGCATATTAGAACCAAATATCTTTGATTCTAATATCTAAAAAATTAAAATACAGATTTCAACAAAATATTGATTTCAACAATGACTTTTGAGATTAAGTTCAAACATCAAACTAAACTAAAGGAAAATTCAACAAATGGGATAACATCAAACTGAAATCCTATACAGAAAAAAACAAGATAAAACAAACTATGATTAAAATTTCAGATTCAATACCTGGTACTGCATGGCCCTGAGAATCACTGGGAAAAAAGAACCCTATTAAAATGAAAAGACATTCTACTGAGTGGGAGAAAATCTTTGTTCTCTATCTGACAAGTTCTTAGTAGCATATACATAATTTATGAAATTCAAAAATAAGAAAGCAGTGCCACAAAAGACTGAAAGTTAAATACTTCAAGGTAGCGATACATTTGACAAACAGGTATACGGAAAAATTATCTTTTATTTATTGTCAGGGCATACAAAAATGACAATGAGATATCACCTGACATGTATAAAAATTATCTTTATCAACAAATCCATAAATAATAAGTTCTGGTGGGAATGTAAAGAACACGGAACTCTTCTTTTTACATTTTAATTTTATAAGGTAGTTCACAATTTTTGATTACATTTAATATTCAAACACCAGTCCACTACCATTACACCTTCCCAACACCATATTTGGGATGTTTCCATCCCAAGCCCCAAGCCCTGTCCCAAAGCACAACTGAAATAATTCCTTGTTCCCTGAACAAGGAACTCTTGTACACTGTATAATTGGTTCATACTCCATGAAAAACAGTGGCATGATGTCTCAAAATATTCAGAGCGTATCTACCAAGTGATCCAGATCCAGCAATTTCATTTCTAGGTATGTAAAAGAGGTATGTTAAAAAATCACTCATTAAAAAAGATCTTTACTATGTTTCTTGTAACACTATTTAAACATGTTTGAGAAAATACAGAAATAATGAGAGAAGTGTAGTCAAAGAAGAGGTGGTAGAAACATGCACTGGTATAAACTCTAAGAACGGATAAAATAATTGCCTTTTGTGACAACATGGATGGAGTCTATGCAAAAAAGGAGTCAGAGGAGAAAAACAAATACCAGATGATCTCACTCACATGAGGGATATTTGGGTGGCAAAGGGCGGGAATAATTAAAGCCAAGGAAAAACAAACCCTTGGATTCGCAGCAGCACTTAGGCGACTAACGCAGGGGGTCCAGCGGAAGGTGGCAAAAGGGGTTATTGTGGATAGCAGGTACTTGAGACCATGTGCACTAGTTAATAATATACATGTTGAAGAGGCATAACAATTTACCCTCAGCACGAGTACTTTCTTGTAAACCATCACCACCTCAATGAAAAATTTCAAAGAAGCAGGGCCAGAGTCATAATACGGCAGGTGAGGCGCTTGGCTTGCACGTGGTTCACCTGGCTTTGATTCCTCGTACCCCGGAAGGTCCCTGGAGCTTGCCAGAAGGGACCCCCGATGCAGAGATCGGAGCAAACCCCGAGCACGGTCTTATATGAACCCCGAAAAGAAAAGCAAATAAAAATCTAAAAATCAAGTAAATAAAGCAATAAGACATGCCTTCGTCAAAAAGAGACTGTAATTGATCGGGTTTTTGCTGGGTAAGAACTAGAAATTCTGCTTCTTTCCATGGCCTGAGCTGAGACTGGCGGGCGGGGGCGGGGGCAGGGGCGGGCGGGGGCGGGGGTGGGGGTGGGGGCGGGGGCGGGCGGGGGCGGGGGCGGGCGGGGGCGGGGGCGGATGGGGGCGGGCGGGGGCGGGGCCTCTGGGGACGGCAGAGGGTCCAGGCCTGAGCTCTCCAAAGGGAGTCATGGAAACCACCACCCGCCCCCGCTCTGGGCTTCCCCCGAGGGCCCCCAAGCCCGACAGCCCGCCTGAGGGCATCCCCATCCCAGAACCTGCCCACGCTTGTGTACAGCCGGAGGGGGCCGCTGCCCAGCTGGTGGACGGCAGGAAGGACTGGCCTGCATGGGCAGGGGCAGGGCGAGGGCGCCTGGGCAGCGTGGGGACCCAGAGTCCAGGCCTGCTGGGGGACCGCGAGCTTCGTCCTTGAGTCTCAGGGCCTTGGCTGGAGTGAGTGTGACTGGGGGCAGGGAGCGACTCACTCTCCAAGGAGCCTCCACCTCTGGCACCAAGTCTCCCCCGGGTACGGAGATTCTTTCCCTCCCAGGGAAAGAAGCAGAATTTCCCCCACTCTTTGCACGGAGAACAGGCAAGGGCTCGGGTCTGCGCGGGCAGCGGGGAGAGTCACCCCCAGCTCCGCTGACAGTGCGCTCCGGGGGGCCAGGGTCGGGTCAGGCGGGTGGCCGCAGCCGGACGCTGGCCCCTGGGTGGGCAGTGTGGGCCTCTGGGGGTGCTCTGGTTCCCCCGCTGGCCCTTGGCGCTCTGCAGACTCTCAGGGCCAGCGTGAGCTGGAGCCTGGGTCAGCCTGGAGCTTGGACGGGAGGAATACCAGGAGGGCGTGTGGCTCTCCTAGGAGGGCCCCCAGAGGTCCCACAGACCACCCCCTCCCTCTTCCCGCAGCCTGACAGCCCTCTGCAGTTCTCTGGGCAGGAGTCCGGGATAGTTTAGTGATGAAATGAGAATCCCCCGCCTCCGTGCTCAGGGGCTGTGGGAGTGGGCCCCTGTGGGGAGGTCACACCTTGGTGTCCACAGGCCGGAAAGGACTCACCAGGTTTGCCCACAGGGCTCAGAAGGCGTCTCGGGGCTGCACCGCATCCAGGCTGAGCCAGGCTCTGTGCAGTGTGGTGTTGCAAAGTGACTTCGCCTCTCTGGGCTCCCCGTGGGCTTCAGAGACGTTGGCAGTGATGAGACAGCAATGCTTGGCCTTATCCCCCTGAGACCCCAGCAAGCTACCGAGAGTATCCTGGCCCCATGGCAGAGCCTGGCAACCTCCCCTTGCCACATTCGATCTGCTAAAAACTAACAATAACGGGTCTCATAAACCCTGACCCTGAAGGAGCCTTCAATACAGCAGCGTTGGCAAGGACGAGTACGGAGAGGCTGCTAAATTCTCAGGGCTGGGACAAATGAGACGTTACTGGCGCCCGCTCCAGTAAATCAATGAGCAACGGGATGATAGTGATACAGTGAAGAATTGAAAAAAAAATAAAGCAAACAAATTGTGTACTATTCAAAATGATGAAAATACTTCAGAGATAGTAGATGGAGTTGTACTTATGAAATGCAAATCAATTTCTGAACTCGTTGGCTAAGCCAAATCCTTCACACATTATTTTGATGTTTTCCTGACAACTATTTTCCATCTTTTCATTCTAGAAAAGATTAGTCATAATCCCCATTTTAGAGCCCATCTTTGGAATGACTGGAGTCAGAGATCAACAGGCAGATATCCCGTGTAGACTTGTGACTCATCAACTGTTTCTCCTGAGCACGTGGAGTCTCAAGAAAACAATGATGATTCATCTTCAGTAGTTCTAAAATTCTAGAGAACTACGGAAACACAGTGAAGGCTGATTTCAAAGATTTAGTCTTTCAAAGATAATCTTTGAAAGAGTTTATCATCTTCCTGTGTTGACTGTTAGATCAGGAAAACACAGAGTGTTGGTGGAAGATGTGTACATCAGGGACATCAAGGCAGGTAAAAGCAGTCGGACCTAATCTCCAGCCAGGTTGGGGCCCTTGTCTTTACGGCACAGCAAAGAATTTTCAGAGAAGACAGACAATGAAGTGAAATAGCTTAATTCACAAAATATGAGAGAGAGAGAAAGAAGAAGAGATCCTATGGAGTTAAAAAATATTATGTATGGATGTGGGTAACTCCAGAATAGAGTGCTTTTTTTTTTTTTGGCTTTTTGGTTCACACCCCGCGATGCACTCCTGGCTCTGCACTCAGGAATTACTCCTGGCAGTGCTCGGGGGATAGGATATAGGATGCTGGGAGTCGAGCCCGGGTTGGCCGTGTGCAAGGCAAACGTCCTACACGCTGTGCTATCTCTCCAGCCCCTAGAGTGCTTTCTTTCCACTTACTTTTGCAAAGTTGGTTCTAGAGCCTTTTTACAAGCTGCCCTGGCTTGGGCCTTTCTCTTCCACTTGCCTGCCTCAGCACTGGACATGGGTCTCTTGTTTTCATTCTTATTTTATTCTTTTATTCGTATTTTTAAATGTTTCTTCTAGTTAATGTATTTGTTTAGTAAATAAAAAGACTATTGACAGAATTGTTTCAGGCAGATAGATAGTTGGGTCCTGGTAATGAGTTTTTCAGAAAATCATAAGACTTTCATAAGAAAATCCTAAGAAAATTATAAATCAGAAGAAACTGCCTAGGCTGAAGTAGACCAAGGGCATGTAGTTCACATCCGTTTGAAATGCAAATACTGAACTCTTTGGAGAAGGAGAAAATGCAAAAATGAAGCACCACCCAGAGAAATTTGAGTGCCCTGGGGAAAAGAAGCTACAGCAGAATCTAAAGAATCGTTTAAGAATAGGAGAAAGGAGGACCTGAGAGACATCACAGAGGGTAGCTAGGGCACTTGACTTGCAGGTTCAGAACCTGACACCCCATACTGTCCAGTTCCCTGAGCCATGCCGGAGTGGTCCCTGGGCATAGAGCCAGGAGCAAGCCTTGAGCACTGCCAGGTATGCCCAGCTTCTGCCCCCCACCCTCCCGAAAGGACTTTTAAAGGATCATCAAGAGTGCAAGGTTTTTTTCCCTATGACAACACCCAAATGAACTTAATGTACACAGAGAACTCTAGGCTAAGACAAGTTAGAGAAATGTATGATCTCTTAAAGGTAGGCCTTTCCCACCTGGGAAGCCCACTCTCTCTCTCTCTCTCTCTCTCTCTCTCTCTCTCTCTCTCTCTCTCTCTCTCTCTCTCTCCACACACACACACACTCTTTCTCCTTCCCTCCCTTCCTCTCTATGCACACATTTCTCTAAATACATTTCTTTACATAAAATATTTTGTTTTACTATTGATGCAAAAACAATGAAAGTGAGTCTCTGTGTGTTGATCCGTTTCCAGGGTCAGTATTTTCAAGAATGAAAATACTGAGTAATAAAGATACTCAGACTTAGAGTTGGGAACAGACAAGCTTTTTGAAAAGCAGAAGAGAAAGAAACTCCCAAGTCATTACTTATCAAGAGAAAAAAAATACAGAGAATGCAAGGATTCCTGGTTGTTTACAGAGCGGTCTAGTTAGTTTAGGGCTTTTAGTTTAACTGTTTGGCCATTTGCCTAAGCATTTGCCTGAGAATATGTAAAGTTCCCCACTTTTGTTACCTTTAGTTCAGGGGGCACATCTGAAGTAATGCTCTAGGCTTACTTCTGGGTCTGTGCTCAGGGAGCACTCCTGGGAGTGCTCAGGGACCATATGTAGTGCCATAGATTGAACCTGCATCAGTCTTCTGCAAGACAAGTAGTAACTCACACCCCCCCCCACCTGCTTTTCCTGCACCTTATAGCTCAGACGGGTGGCCCTTTTCCTTTAGCAGAGCTTTGATTTCACAAGGGTGGGCCCAGTCACCATTGTTTCAGTTTCTCTCTATCCTCACACCTCTTGATTGTGTGTCAACAGGAGCTTTATCTTCAGCACATGACAGGCTTGCCTAATTAGAGCCTCAATTTCTAGTAAGACCTTAGATGTAAATGCCAGGGAATCAGAAATTATTCCCCCCTCCCCCGCCTCAATGAGACTAAAAAGTGAGAGAAAGAGGGTGCTAGGAGAGTGACCCTGTAAATTAATTTTTGGAGCTTGGAAGATAGCTCAGGAGTTAGGGGTGCATGCCTTACATGTGTAAGGACCCAAGTTTGACCTCTGGCACCATATGGACTCCTGAGTACTGGCAGGTGTGACTCGTGGCTCCCAGCACCACTGACCCTGAGCATCACTGTATCACAGGGCTTAGCTTTCACCTAATTATCCTGGCTAGTTGAGTATCTCTGGGCACCCGGAGAATTGCTTGGGGACTCCAAAGAAAAATTATTTATGGACCCCAGATTTTACAAAGACAAACACCCACTGATCTTATCTTAATTAGCAAACAAACAAAATGAGAATTTGACAGAGAATCAGTTACTCATGCTGACCACTGGTTTTAGTACTCATTATTGCACAAATATGAGGATATAGCAAAAGTTTTTAAAACTAGGTTGGTAGATGCTGTTTTGGAACTTCTGAAATAGACACAATCAAGTTGATTGTTTATTAAAATAAAAATATAAATTATTTCCTGTAGGATTTAAATTAGATCCAGAATCTTATACTATAATGCCCAAAATGTTCATGATACAAACCAAAATTACTTAATGTAAGAAGTCCCATTATCATTTCAAGATACCTGTCAGGTGTGTCCCTCCACTTGCCCCAAAAGAACCTTGTCAGCCACAAATCGCCAGAACCCAATCACCGCCATGCTCACAGCCGACTTTCATAGCCGACCAGAGCACCCCAAGCATTAGATTGAATCGCTAAAAAACCCAGGTATGTGGAACTTGTGACTGAAATCTCCAGGCTCCAGTGTGGGAATGGGCCCCTCCTCCCAGCCCCCCTCTGCTTCCTGTTTCCTGGCAGTCATGCCCAAGAACTGCCTCTGGGTGCCATTTAAGCGCATTAAAGGCCATGATTCACAGACTCACAAGTGAATCTCAGAAGAAAGCAACATGCTGCAGAGATGCCTCCAGACGCCCAAATCACCAGCCAATTAGTCTAGCACTGTAGCACTGGCCTCCCATTGTTCATCGATTTGTTCGAGTGGGCCCAGTAACATGGTGAGACTTGTCCTTACTGTGTTTGGCATATCAAATGTGTCACGGGTAGCTTGCCAGGCTTTGCCTTGCGGGCAAGATACTCTCGGTAGCTTGCCGGGCTCTCCAAGAGGGGTGGAGGAATCAAACTTGGGTCGGCCAGGTTAGCTGCAAGGCAAATGCCCTACCCGCTGTGCTAGCACTCTACATAAAATTTTAGAATTCCAGCAGTGTGTGGCCGAATGCCACTGATATACCAAGAATAGTACAACACATTTGATGGGGTTTAAGGTAGAAGACAACCAATCTTGATCAAATATGTATATACGCGTGTGTGTATATATATATATATATTATATGTGTATGGATGCATATATGGGCTGGAGCGATAGCACAGCAGGTAGGGCATTTGCCTTGCACACGACCAACCCGGGTTCAACTCCTCCATCTCTCTGAGAGTACCGAGAGTATCCTGCCCTTACTACCGAAAGTATCCTGCCCTTACGGCAGAGCCTGGCAAGCTCTCCGTGGTGTATTTGATATGTCAAAAACAGTAACAACAAGTCTCACATTGGAGACATTACTGGTGCCCGCTCGAACAAATCAAAGGACAACGGGAGGACAGTGCTATAGTGACAGATGCATATTTGTCATGACATATATATAACATATATATGAATATACATATATAAATATATCATGACAGCTTTGCACACAAGGCTCAAAATCTAGTAACATGTCTAAGGAAAACTTTTTGAATCATTTTTAGTCAGTTATTCATAACAAGCAATACAAAATAAATTATTTAGAATCAGCCTTTGGAGCGGGCTTAGGTGGTGGTTGGAAAATTCAAAATAATGGTGGTGGGAAAGTGTAATGGTGGTGGGATTGGCGTTGAAATATTGTATATCATCAATTACTGTAAACAACTAAGAAAGTAAAATTTTAGAAAAGGGAAAATTTCAAGATAATCACTAAAAACTAATGTCCTATTGATGTTGGAATTACCTGATAAAGGTGTTTAAACAGCTCTTATAAAAAACTCTCAAGGAATTGGGGAGATAGTTCAAAGGAATGGAGTGCATGTCTTACATGTACGAAGCCCTGAGTTAAATCCCTGGCAACTCCTGCTTCCCAAATACCTCCAAGTATTCTGGTAGCTTCTAGAATGACCAGGTCCAAGCAACACCAAATCATCAGAACTAAATTTTGTCATCAGTATTCACCTCTGGGTCCCAGCACCACTGGAAAGAACACTCCCACCCCCACCCCTCACCATAAGGACAAAATGAATTGATCATAGACTCTGTTAAAAAGATGTTAAAATTAGGAAATTCGGCGAAATGTAAGTTGCCATCTTTTTGATATCTTCTCTTCTAGTTCATTAATTGCACAAAGAAACACAACAGATTTTTGTGTATTGATTGTTGTAATGATTTGTTGTTTCTAGGAGGGAATTTTTTAGTGGAATCTTTAGGGTCTTATGCATATTGTCATGTCACCTGCAGTGTTAGTTTGGCTTCATCTTTTCTGATTAGCATTATTTCTATTTCTTTTTTTTCTCATTTTTTTGGTCTAATTGCTGTGACAAGGACTTCCAAGACTTATTGAATAAATAATAGTGCCCAATCTCAGAGGGAAGGATTTCAGATTTTTGCTGTTGAGTATGATATTGGGTATGAGTTGCAAGTGACCATTATTACTTTGAGGAAGAATCCTTCTATTCTTATTTTACGGAGTTTTTTTTTTATCATTAAGGGGTGCACTGAATTCTGTTAAAAATCTTTTTTTTTGCATCTAGTAATGTGATTATGTGACTTTTATTTATTTTGTTGATATGTGTATGAAATAACTTAATTTGTCTATAATTATTCAGCACTGCATCTCTGGAGTAAATCTCAATTTGCTGCAACTTGGATGGAACTGGAAGGAATCAAGCTGAGCAAAATAAGCCATGTGGAGAAGCACAGACACCTGATGATCTCACTCATCAATGGCTTATTGAGAAACAAAACAAAGGGATAGACATTTATCAACTGATAGCAAACCTTCAGCATTAGGTATAGAAAGGAGAAATCAAAGTGAAAGGCATGGGGAGAAAGTTAGGGGAAAGGTGAGTTGAATTGAAATGACACAGGGTGATTGGTGGGGAATCTTGGGTTCTTTGGTGGTGATGAGGTGAGATACTATAAACATCAAGACCACAAATGTCAATAGTATTATGAATACATAACCAGGACTAGAATAAAATTTTTTAAAAGTTTGAACGCTGGGGCCAGAGACAGTACCTCAGGGTAGGGCCCTTGCCTTGCATGAGGCAGAACTACGTTTGATTCCTGGCGCCTCATATGGCCCCCTCATCCTGCCAGAAGTCATCCTTGAGGACAGAGCCAGGAGTAAGCTCTGAGCACCACTGGGTGTGGCCCCAAATCAACAAAAACAAAAAATTCTCAATGTGAAAATGAAAAGAGAAAAAAACCCAAACAACAAAACTATCTTGTTGGTTGCTTTCAAAAAACAATAATAAAGAAAAAACAAATAGAAAAGTTAGAAGGTTATACTGTTTCATGTGTGTGTGAGAGAGAGTGAGAGACAGAGACAGAGACAGAGACAGAGACAGAGACATAGAGGAAGGAGAGAAGGGGATGTGTAGTAAAGGAACAACCAAGGGAACTGGATCATGAACTGAATCAGAAAGAGAGAAAACTGAAGCTGGTTGTTGTTGTTGTTGTTTTATCTAGGAAAGACCAGGATCAGGCTGTCTTGAGAAACCAGATTCTCAGTTCCAAAGCCAGGAATCTTCACATTTCCTTATGGGGTTCCAGCCCAGGAAGGAACAGAGTTTGGAGAGGTTTCAACTTTCGGTTCCCAAACTCGATCATTGTATGACTGAAGCGCAAGCACGAAAGTTTGTAAGCCTGTAACTGCACCTCACGGTGGTTCACTAATAAAAAAAAATAAACTGAAAAAAAAATAGATCTCTTTGACAAGCATGGATCAAAGAAGCAGGGTTGGAATATCATCCTTCAGGTGCCCCAGCAAGGAACAATTTCTGTACCTCCCAGACCCAGGACTCTCCTGGGGCGTAGTAAGGAGAAAGCCCATACAACTTTTCTTACTCAATAATCTATCTGCTCTTCATTGACAGAGTCTCAGGCAAGGCCCAGCTATACTTGGGTGTCATTCTTTTAGAACATGGAGAGAGACTTTGGGGAAGGAAAGGGAGTTGGAGAGGAGGAGGAGTGAAAAAGGGAAGAGGACCCTTTTTGCCATGGGCTGGGAATTATGGCCCTTGAAGTGAGAGAGTGATTAGTCAGCCTCAATTCCTGTCAGTGTCCGGTTTCAGGGAAGTAAAAGAGCATCTGGGTTAGGTGGATTCTTGGCCAATGAACCACAAGGTGACTGTTCTGACTGCTCAGAGAGGATGGCACACACAGAAAAAAAATGTGACACTTATATGGTACCACAAAATGCCACTGGTGTCAATATACTGCCGTGTCAGTGTTTGTGTCAGTATACTGCAACATGCTGTCAATGCAATGTCTCACTCTCTCCTGTCTTCTTCTCCTTCCCTTTTTCCTTCTTCCATCTCCCTTTCTGTCTTCATATCCTTTCCCATTTTCTTTTTTCCTGCATTATAACCTGCCTTCTTGTCTGCCCTTACTCTTTCAGTAATTTATTGATATATTCAACAATTTTTTATTGAGCTCCTGCCAATTTACCTGCTGCATTCTAAAACAAGAAGTGTGGTAGAAAACCCTCTTCTTACAAAACTTCCATTTTACTAGTGGTTATTTTTATTGGATATTGTACCATTCTATAGAGATAAAACAACAACAACAACAAAGCTAGAGGATTTGGAATGGAAAATGTGTGTGTATGTGTGTGTGTGTGTGTGTGTGTGTGCTTGTGTGTACTTAGGAATATCAGTGGCCTAGAGGTATATTCCAGTGACCTATGGTTCCTATGTTTTTATTGGGTTTTGCTTGAGATGTCCTGCCCACTATCCCAACAGCTGAACTAGTTTCCTTTAAAAGTGCTCCTGACTCTATCTGAGCTCCTTTTCCCCTAGCATGTGTGACTGACCTCCAAGCCATGGATCAAACCTCCTGCTACTAATCTCAGCCACTCTTGGGTGTTGGTCTCCTATTTTGTTACTTTATGTTCCCCAGATGAATGCAATCTTTCTATGTCTATCCCTCTCTTTCTGACTCATTTTCCTTAGCATGATACTTTCCATGTAGTACCACTTGTATGTAAATTTCATGACTTCATCTTTTCTAACAGCTACATAGTACTCCATTGTGTAAATGTACCAAAGTTTCTTTAACCAGTCATGTGTTCTTGGGCACTCAGGTTTTTTCCAAATTCTGGCTATTGTAAAGAGTGCTGCAATGAACAAAGAAATGCAGATATCACTTCGACTATAGCTCAGATAGAGAAGGGAGCACCAAATAAAGGGTGTTGGGAGGATCCTCCCAGGATGGGAGAACCATGCTGAAAGTAGACTACAGACCAAACACAATTGCCACTCGATGTCTCTTTTGCAAACCACAACACCCAAAAGGAGAGAGACAACAGAGGGGAATTCCCTGCCACAGAGGCAGGGTGGGATGGGAGGGATGGGGGGTGGGAGGGATACTGGGATTAGTGATGGTGGAGAATTGGCACTGGTGGAGGGATGGGTATTCGATCATTGTATAATTGAAATCCAAGCACAAAAATTTGTAAGTCTACAACTGTACCTCATGGTGTTTCTCTACTAAAATAAATAAATAAAAGTGCCTATGACTAAGTGACCACCAAAGTGTCCCTCTTAGAGACCCTCCCCATGATGCCCTGCTCTGGTGCTTTCCTGCTGTGTCCTAAGGTCCTAAGGTGACCCTAAAGTCAGGGCTCCAGATATTGCCAGCACCCTGGGGCGGCTTCCCATCTGGACTCTGAGCCTCATTTGAATAACCAAAAGTCCATGGACTAACCCCCCACCTTGTACTTCTCCTCCCTCAACCCCTTTCCATCCCTTGATGAGTGTCACCTAGACACACTAGAGCTGTGTCTCAGAGGCTGCCTTGGCACAGCACCAATGAGACTGGCTTGAAACAAGCTTCCCTTTTGTTTGAATGTCATTCTCTGAACCGGGTGTTTGATGCTATAGATATCTTGAAAGTTCCTTGGTCCTGTATTTCACCGATAGACACTTGAACTCTATTTACTAAATCCTATTCCTTTTCTGTGGGCTGGAGCCATAGCACAGCAGCGGTAGGGCGTTTGCCTTGCATGCAGCTGCCCCGGCCAAGCTGGGTTTGATTCCTCCACCCCTCTTCAAGAGCCCAGCAAGCTACCGAGAGTATCTCACCCACATGACAAAGCCTGGCAAGCTACCCATGACGTATTCAATATGCCAAACACAGTAACAAGTCTCACAAGGGAGACGTTAGTGGGCCTGCTCGAGCAAATTGATGAACAGCGGGAGGACAGTGCTACAGTGCTATTCCTTTTCTATAAATAAATTCCTGGATTTTTAACTGTGGTGGAATAAGAGAAAAATCCATTTAGAAAACAAAGTGGAATTTTGCAGTTTTAAATTAATATGTATGTGTTGTTTTTATTCGTTTTATTTAATTATTGTTTATTTATTTTTGTTTTCGAGTCACAACTGGCAGTGTTCAGGACTTACTCCCGGCTCTGTGCTTAAAGGCCACTCCTAGTAGAGACTAAGGACCATATGGTTTGCCAGGATTTTAACCTGAGTCAGCTCCATGCAAGACGAGCACTTCACTCACTGTGCTGTCTCTGGCCTTTGTATGCTTTGCTTTCAACAAACCTAAAATGTAGGGCCAAGGAGATAGCATAGGGGTCAGGGACATGTGCACAGACCTTGGTTCAATCCACAGCACCACATGCCCCTCCTGCCCTCTGAAGTGTCACCAGGAGTACTCCAGTGATCCCTGGGAACCACCAGCCAGTTTAAAGCAATACCACATCTGCAGACCTTAGAATTGAGCCATCAAACCCCATCGGCAGAATATCACTGTCAGTGGCCGTTGAGACCCTTGAGCACTGCTTGGAAGGCCAAACCCTTCTCTTCCCTGCAAAATGTGCACATATTATTAAAACAAGTACATGAGGAATATACCAATATTTCAGGGAGAACCTTACTACAAAACTAGTTTTTAAATATTTCTTTAAATGATAATATTTGAGTGGCCTCTTAAGCAGTGTTCAGAGGTTCAGAGACACACCTAATCCAAGCTGGGAATATAGTTTAATTTGGGGGCCCTGCAATTCTGGAGACCATTTGGGCCACACCTGGAGATGCCTGGAGACCTCATGGCTTACTAGTGGTTGGAACTGAGAAGGCCATATGATGCTAGGGTGGAGCTAGGATCCTGCACATACAAAGCATTTACCCCTATATTTCCTGCCTCCTATATATTCACCTTCAGACGATTATGACATAAAATGACATCTTATGTAAAAAGTACATGAATTCAGACATTATTTAATGCTCAGGCATTTCCTGAGCTTCAGCTGGCAATTCTTGGGGGATCATGTGTTGCTGGAGATTGAACTGAGATCTCAAATCATAGAGGGAAATATATATATATATATTATATTATATATATATATAGAGAGAGCACTGTAGCACTGTCTTCCCACTGTTCATCGATTTGCTTGGGTGGGCCCAGTAACGTCCCCATTGTGATACTTATTGTTACTGAGTTTGGCATATTGAATATGTCACAGGTACCTTGCCAGGCTCTACCATGAGAGCAAGACACTCTCGGTAGCTTGCCAGACTCTTTGAGAGAGACGGAGGAATCAAACCTGGGTTGGCCATGTGCTAGGCAAATGCCCTACCGCTGTGCTATCCATATATATATATGCATATTATATATGTTTATATATATATATATATATATATCGGAGAGCCCAGCAAGCTACCAAGAGTATCCCGCCCTCACTGCAAAGCCTGGCAAGCTACCCGTGGCATATTTGATATGCCAAAAACAGTAACAATAATGGGTCTCATTCTCCTGACCCTGAAAGAGCCTCCAATGCGGCAGCGTTGGGAAAGATCAGTAAGGAGAGGCTGCTAAAATCTCAGGGCAGGGACGAATGAAGACATTACTGATGCTCACTTGAGTAAATCGTCAACGATGGGATCACAGTGAGGGATACAGTGATACAGTGATTATATATGTGCTTATAAATACATAAATATGTATGCATATCTATTTAAATGTGTGTAAATGATTCTATACTATTTACATATAGTTTGGTGTATCTATCTAGGTATGTGTACCTGTATCTAAAACCAATCTGTTGTTTTATTTTTAATTTTTATTAGTGGAACACCATGAGGTACAGTTGTAGACTTCCAAATTTTTGTGCTTGGGCTGGAGCGATAGCACAGCGGTAGGGCGTTTGCCTTGCACGCAGCCAATATGGCCAACCCGAGTTCGATTCCTCCGCCCCTCTCAGAGAGCCCGGGAAGCTACCGAGAGTATCTCGCCCGCACGGCAGAGCCTGGCAAGCTCCCCGTGACGTACTCGATATGCCAGACACAGTAACAACAAGTCTCATGATGGAGACATTACTGGGCCCGCTCGAGCAAATCGACGAACAACGGGAGGGGGTTTCAATTATACAATGATCGAATACCCATTCCTCCACCAGTGCCCATTCTTCACCACCACTGACCCCAGTATCCCTCCCACCCCCACCCCTCCATCCCACCCTGCCTCTGTGGCGTGACATTCCCTTTTGTTCTCTCTCTCCTTTTGGGTGATATGGTTTGCAAAATAGGCGTTGAGTGGCAATAATGTTCGGTTTATAGTCTACTCTCTGCATCCATCTCCCATCCTGGGAGGATCCTCCCAACACCCTTTATTTGGTGCTCCCTTCTCTATCTGAGCTGTCTTTTTCCCTAGTGTGTGCGGCTGGCCTCCAAGTCATGGAGTAAACCTACTGGTACTTATCTTGGCTATTCTTGGGTGTTAGTCTCCTATTTTGTTACTTTATGTTCCCCAGATGAATGCATTCTTTCTATGTCTGTCCCTCTCTTTCTAACTCATTTTGCTTAGCATGATACTTTCCATGTAGTACCACTTGTATATAAATTTTATGACTTCATCTTTTCTAACAGTTACATAGTACTCCATTGTGTAGATGTACCAAAGTTTCTTTAACCAGTCATCTGTTCTCAGGCACTCAGTTTTTTTCAAGATTCTGGCTATTGTAAACAGTCCTGCATGAACACACAAGTGTAGACGTCACTTCGACTATACTTTTTTTGCCTCTCTGGGATATATTCCTAGGAGTGGTATTGCTGAGTCAAATGGGAGCTCAATTTCTAATTTTTTTGAGAATCGTTCATACTGTTTTCCAAAAGGGCTGAACCAGTTCGCATTCCCACCAGCAATGAAGGAGTGTCCCTTTCTCGTCACATCCGCGCCAGCATCAGTTGCTTTTGTTCTTTTGGATGTGGGCCAATCTCTGAGGTGTAAGATGATATCTCATTGTGGTTTTGATCTGCATCTCCCTGATGGTTAGTGCTGTCGAGCATTTTCTCATGTGCCTTTTTTTGCCATTCAGATTTCTTCTTTGAGAAAGTTTCTGTTAATTTCACCGCCCCATTGGGGTTGGAAGTTTTCTTCTTGTGGAGTTCAACCAGTACTTTGTATATCCTTGATATCGATGCCTTGTCAGATGTGTGTTGGGAGAATATCCTTTACCATTCTGTAGACTGTCTTTGTATTTTAGTCACTGTCCTTTTGAGATGCAGAAGCTTCTTAGTTTAATATAGTCCCATTTGTCTATCTCTGTTTTCACTTGCTTGGCCAGTGGTGTGACATCTTTGAAGATACCATTAGCTTCAATGTCATGGAGAGTTTTGCCAACTTTGTATTCAATGTACCTTATGGATTCCGGTCTGATGTTGTGGTCTTTAATTCATTTTGATCTTACTCTTTATTTTTTTATGCAGGAGTACTGCTATTTATGCAGCCACTAATTAGCTGATTGAATTGTGCATGAACTCCACCTTTCTTTTTTTCATTTTTTATAATTTTATTTATTGAATCACCGTGAGAGCAGTTACAAAGCTTTCGGGTCTAAATCTTGGTCATACAATGAAACATCCATACCTTCACCAGTGCCCATTCTCCACCCCAACAGCCCCAGTGTAATCCCATCTCACACCCTCCCCCTACCTGTGGGACAGATGATTTTCACATTACTCTCTCTCTACTTTGATCATATTCAATATTTCGACACCAGACCCACCATTATTATTTGATACTTTACCCCAACACTCAGATCTGCTGAAAAGGCAACAGTAGACAATTTGTGTTCTATTGCTGGTTATGAATAACATATGATGTTGCGTGGCTGCAGTCGTGGCCACGGAATTTTGAAATTCCGAAATTTTAACACTTAAATCTGGAGGTATTTCTGCTAAAACCTGCTGGGTTCCGAGATTTGTTCCTGAGTCTCTGGGATCATGGCCGTTAAGCAGCTTGATCAGGAGCCAGAGAGGCCTTCATGGGTGATGACTTGGGGTCTCGTTGGGTTGGGGAGGACAGGACCGGCTCCACCCCATCTAGTGAGGCCCTGCATGTTCGTCACTGCAGGCCCAATCCTGACTGTCCAGTGGCCTCTGGAGGATGGTGGCCACAAGGCCACCGGGGGAACAGGCCAAGTGCAAATATTATATTGTAAAGGTGCTTCATGGTTTATATTTTACATGTGTATCTGTATGTATAACTAGGGTAAAGCCCCGACATCATGGAAGAACCAGGGCGAGGAGTAGTGGACAAACAGCAGAGGAGGTGACACTGTCAGTGTGGACACTGGATTCTCATGAGGGGTCTTTCTGTTAGTGACAGTTGAACTGACTGCCTGGACCCTGGGTTCTATGGCAGAGCAGGACATAGCTGTGGGGCAGAGGGGCAGTGGTTGGGGCCCAGCAGCGACACTAATGATGTCCCGGGGTCAGCCTGGCAGATAGCCCAGGTGTGCGGGAATTGTCAGGTTGAGAAATCTTAGCTGTCCAGGCACCATGACATGTCACTACCTCTTTCAAGAACAGGACCCATGGCCTGGCCTAGTTCACTCCAAGTTCCTCACCTTGGCCCACAGAAAGACCCTCCAGGTCTGCAAAGCAGGCTACACATTGCTCTTCCTCTGGGGTGTGACTCTCTGTGGCCCTGGAGGCAATTTGATCCAACTCAGAAGTACATTTCCTTTAATCCGCTTTGATCTGACTTTTGTGCCAGGCATTACACAGAGGTCAGAGTTGATTTTTCTGCAGGTAGCTATTCAGTGTTCCCAACACCACTTGTTAAACAGGCTTTCCTTGTTCCACTTCACATTTCTTGCTCCTTTGTCAAAGATTAAGTGGTCATATATTTGGGGGTCTGTGACAGAATATTCAGCTCTGTTCCATTGGTCTGCAAATATGTTTCTAGTCAGTACCATGCTGTCTTAATTACTACTGCTTTGTAGTACATTTTGAAGTTGGGGAGGGTGATGCCACCCATCTACTTTTCCCCAAGGATTGCTTTAGCTGTTCGTGGGGGTTTATTGTTCCATATGCATTTCAGAAGTGTTTTGTCTATTTCTTTGAAAAATGTCATGGGTATCCTGATAGGGACCACATTGAATTTGTATAGTGCTTTGGGCAGTATTGCCATCTGATAAGGGATTAGTATCCAGAATATACAAGACACTAGTAGAATTGTACAAGAAAAAAACCTCCAACCCCATCAAAGAATGGGGAGAAGTAATGAACAGAAATTTCCTCCAAATGGCCAAAGGGCTCGTGAAAAAATGCTCACATTGCTAGCCATCAGGGAGATGCAAATCAAGACAACAATGAGATATCATCTCACACCAGAGGCACTGGCACACATTGCAAAAAACAAAAGCAACCAGTGCTGGTGTGGATGTGGGGGTTAAGGGACGCTCTTCACTGTTGGTGGGAATGCCCACTAGTCCCGCCTTTCTGGAAAACAATATGGACAGTCCTTCAAAAACTAGAAATTCAGCTTCCATATGACCCGGCAATATCACTTATGGGAATATATCCCTAGGATGCAAAAAAGCACAGTCGAAATGACATCTGTATCTATACATTCATCACAGCATTGTTCACCATAGCCAATATCTGGAAACAACCAGAGTGCCCTAGAACAGATGACTGGTTAAAGAAACTTCGATACATCTACACAATGGAATACTATGCAGCTGTTAGGAGAGATGAAGGCATGAACTTTATTTATAAATGGATAGACATGGAGAGTATCATGCTAAGTGAAATGAGTCAGAAAGAAAGAGACAGACAGAGAAGGACTGCACTTATTTGTGGAATATAAAACAACAAACAAGAGGCTGACACCTAAGGATAGTAGATACATGGGACAGATAGATTGCTCCAGAACTGGAAGCCGGCCTCATGAGCAAAGGGGAGAAGGCAGCTGAAATAGAGAAGGGATCACTAAGAAAAAGAGGGCTGGAGAAATCGTTAGGGATGGGAGATGTATGCAGAAAGCAGATAAAGGACCAGGCATGATAACCTCTCAGGGTCTGTATTGAAAACCATAATGCCCCAAAATAGAGAGAGATTATGGAGAATCATGTCTGCCAGGCAGGGGGAGGGTGGAAAAAGGGGGGGGCTATACCAGGGATATTGGTGGTGCTCTGGTGCACTGTGCACTGGTGGATGGATGGGTGTTTGATCATCGTGTGATTGGAACACAAACATGAAAGCTTGTAACTATCTCACGGTGATCCAATAAAATTAAAAAAGAAGAAGAAGAAGAAGTACATTTCCCTGGTCACATTCAGAAGGGCTGCAGAAAGGCCCTGCGGGGACAGGTGTCAGCACTCTGGGGGTGCAAGATTAGGGAAGGGGCTAGGAGTTTGCATACAGAGGACCCTTCTTCCATCAGGCTCACGCAGCCTCCCCCGTTCTGACACGGTCCAGCAGCCGCTCCACCAGAACGTTCTTCATGTACCTCCTGCTCCATGTCCCATGGAGCAATCCCAATCCTCTGTCCATTCTCACTGGTCAGGGCACCTTCTACTCCCTCCCTGGCAGAGAGTCATAGCTGCTCCCCTTTGCCTCCTTCTCCTGCTTTATCTCCTTTCCATGGAAGCAAACAACTGAGTGCTTGAGAAAGGGTCCCTGGGCCTCACAGCTCCACTGCCCAGCCCTGCCTGACTGCACTACCGCCCGCAGCCACAGGGGGCGCCACACAGAGAGCAGGGGGACGCTGGGCCAGGATCTGAGCTCCAGGTATAGGGTCATGGGGTGTAAGAGACTCAAGCCCATCGCCCTGTGGACTGGGGTGTCATTGCATGTGTCTCTGAGGTGGATCCTGGAGACCCTCTGCCTCCAGGGCTCTGAGTGAGAGAGAGCCTGAGGGGTCCTCCAGAGCATTTCTGCATCGGGGACTCTGCTGTTTCCTGGGACCTGGGCACTCTCTGTTGCTTCTCTCTCAGGTGTGCATGAACCACAGGACTTGGGGGCATCGCATGAATCCTTTCAGATTGGCGATGACCTCTCACTGAGATGCAGGCTTGAGTGTGAGGCTCCAGGCGCCCGGCCTCCCCTTGCTCAGCTGCCCAGTCCCCAGGTCAGAGGCCACGAATCCTCCATTTCCGAGTGTAGTCTCTCGCTCTGTGAGGATCAGGGCTCAGATGGGACCAGCCCTTTGGTCTGTGGGGCATATAAGGATGGTGACTGACTGTCAGGGACCCCAGGGCACTCCAGGAACCCTACCCCCCAGGCCCCTGACTCCCCAGGATTCCAGGAGGAGCAGAACCCGCTCAGTGCCTCTCACGCTCACCCTCCCCCCAACACAGCTGCATCCTGCCCAGGGGCTACTCTCAGGGTTCCCATGGGGCTCCCTCTTCACACGCACCCCGAGGCCAGCTCTGTTCCAGCCTGCTCACTTCCTGTGAGAGAGTCGGACCAGACAGGACCCCCCTCAGTGTGCCTGCACCACTCCCGTCCTCCCGGCCTTCCTGGTGGTCTCTGGAGCTCATCGTCCTCGCAGACCATCCTGAACCCACAATCTCCCCTCCCATTGATCTTCCCACCTCAAATCTAGGGAACAGCAGCCAGGCCGCCCCCACTCCCTGAAAGCACCCTCCCAATGCCTCTCCGGGGCCTGATGGCACTGCCTCCCCTCTTGTGACCCTCCCCACTTATCTGCCTTGCACGTGCTGAGAAGACAGGAGAGTCCCCCAGAAACTCCGTGAGACCCCAGTGCCCGGACCCCTCCCTTTCAGCCTCTCCCCGCAGGCCTCCCACCTCCCTGCCTTCACAAGGAAGCGGCTGCTCTGCCCAGTGCTCCTGACATAGCATGGTGCTGGCTGGCGTGAAGCTCGACCCAGAGGCCAGTGTGTGGTTGGACGAGGGACAGAGCTGTCACGGCCAGGATCCCACCTGCGGCACTCAGCCAGCAAGTGCGGGCAGGACCCCAGGGGTTCCCTGGAAACAGTCAGCGCTGGACTGTTCTTCTCCCTCCCGCCTCCATGCGCCTCCCACCTCTGCAGCTGCTGGCGCCCCGCCCCCAATGCTCCAAGACCCTTCTGCTCTGGGCTCTAGGTCATGAGAGCGACAGACCTGGAAGTTGGGGCTTTACTGCTCATGCCGATCTCCCGACCTGACTCCCTGGGCTGGGGGCATTGGGGGCAGCTGCCAGCAGCTGTGCTCTAGAGCCAGAAGGTGCTCTCCGGAGGGTTGGACAGGGGCTGGTCGAGGGAGAGGCAGGCAGGGAAGTTTGGGTCAGACAGGGGCTGCCCCCTCCCAGCCTACTCTGGTTCCTGGACTCTCTGAACCCTCCCCAGCTCTCTGTGATTCAGTGACCCTGTAATGGGGGCCCTGAATTCAGAGAAATGATGTGTGAGCTTCCAATTTCATCTGGCCCCTCAACATAGCCCCGTGTATCCATTCTATCGGTGGGGACAGGAGGCGGTGAGGACAGAAGGGCCCCTTCGAGATTCAGAGACACAAGTGTCCCTACACTCACACAACCAGACATAGCAGCAGGATGAGATTCCAGCCTCAGGGGTCTCCTCAGCCCAGAGCCTCTGAACAGGAGAACCCAACAGGAAACCACCTTCTCTGAACATCTCTTCCAGCGACCTTCATGGTCTCCTTCTTGAGATTGAGAGTGCCTGGTCATCAGAGTCTGATGTCTGTTGGTTTCTGTCACCTGGGAACTGAAGTAGCCAGAGGATTCTTCGGGATGTGTGTGTGTGTGTGTATGTGTGTGTGTGTGTGTGTGTGTGTGTGTGTGCGCACGCGCGCTTTGGGTGACACCCACACTTGCTCAGGGATAACTCCTTGATGGTGCTCATATGAGGTGCCGAGAATTAAATATGGTTGGACTTTGTGCAAGGTCAGTGTGCTATCTCTAAGCCCACCCCCTTTTCATTATTGGACTCTTAGCCTTCCCTGTTGTATTGGTCATTTAAGATTCAAATAAGCCAACAGGGCCCTCACCAAGCTCACTGGAACTGTTATCTCAGAAGTAGCTCTAAGGAAAGCATGTATTAGATCTCTATTTTCTCACTGGTTTGTGTCCTAAATCACTTACTGTGACTCTCAGGGGCCCCGTTCTCTGCCCTGTCCAGTGGCCGTGAGGCTAGACCCCGGGACTTATGCTCCCCATCTGCTCACAGGGATGGTTCAGGTAAGACAGATGGGCAAGTAACGTGCATCTGAGACACAGGCTGAGTCACAGGAGAAAGAGAAGAAGGTCCCAGTAAGCAGAGTTGGCTTCTGAGAAGACAGCAGCACAGTCCCTAATACTCGAACCTCAGGTCCATCAAGGCCAGGAGGGCTTTGAAATTCATGACGATTCAGACTCTGCCATCCTGGGAAGCAATTATATCTGCCATTCACTCCATCATCAAATGGTACATCTCCCAAGGCATCATGTTGGCACTAGAGAAGCAGCTTCCAAACTGATCCCAGGGACCCCATAAGGGCAGACACATCTCAGTTTTCACTGAGTGGCTGTGACTGGGATATGACCAAGAGTCACGGGGCTGGGGCAGGTTTTTCTGGAAAACCTCTAATCTCCTTTTGCATCCCCATCCCAAAGCTTGCTGGTTTGTTTGGTTGGTTTTTCCCCTATTTTTTTAGGATTCCATTTCTGTTTGTCTGCGGGTGTCTAGCTCTCTCAGGGAGGCCTGAGATGAGGGATAATGTATCTAGTGCCATGGCTTGTAAGTCACATGGGAAACAAAGGCAGAGTCCAGAAGTACAAACAGAAGAAACTGAGGCCTGGTCCTCTGGGGAGCTTGGGGCAGAGAATTGCCGTGACTGAGGCTGAGGCCACAAGCCCCGTCTGATGCTCACCCTGACCCGAGGTTTGGTCCGTGTGTGCAGGATTCACAAGCACACGCGTGGGAGCTCGTCCATGCAGAGGCTGGGGCATGTCCCTCTGCAGCAGGCGCCATCTCTGCACACTGCCCGGCCTCCCTGCCCCTCCTCTCTCCTCCCGGCTCCCCACCGCCACCCTGAAGCCCTTTCTCACCTCAGGCCTGCACTCAAAGCCCCTCTCCTAGACAAGTGGCTCCCGAATGCTGCCTACTCCTAGGTCACCCTTAGAGACCCAGCTCCTGAGAGCCCAGGACCCTTTTTCTCCCCCCCGAACCAAGGGTAACAGACCCCCTGCTTGCCCTCATTTGGTTTCTGGGAGCGCAGGTGGCCTTCTTCTGTGCTGGATTCAGGAATGTATCTGACCTTTCATTTGCTCCTTGATGGCAGGACCCCTGGGTCAATTTTTGTAACATCAATGACACCAACACCCATAACACAGTCACAGAATGCACTCAAGGGTGGAATCGAACTCTCCTCACTTTACCGCAGCTGAGTTGCAGAGATGCCCTCGCTCCTGAAGCTGAAACACAGCCATAGTGGGCTCTGCGTGTACGTTTCCCACCTTAATTTTACCAGAATCTCAGGCATGGCCTGCCCTGTGGTGGTCAGTGTGAAGGTCCTCCAGCCTAGAACCCAAGTCATCCTGACAAAAGAGTGCATGACATTCCAGGCTGTCCCAGGAAGTGGAGCCAGGGCCCTCCTCAGATCAGGCCTCTCCCTCCCACCTCTTCTCCTCTGTGACCAGCTCCAGGGCCTTGAACCAGGTGAGAAACTGCTCCTGGGGCTGCAGGCGGTAGTTCTCCGCGGCCTCCTGGAGCAAAGCACTCTCCTGCAGGATCTTCTTTTCCTGGGACATGGCGAAGGAAGGAAGGGAAAGGCCTGAGTGGGATGCGGCGCTGTCCAGGGCTGCCCAAAGGCAGACTAGAAGGAAATTTCCACAGGGATCCCCCTTCACTCTGCCCATCAGCATCTCCACTTTCCTGAGGTCAGATAACCCCCTCCACCAGGAAGTTCTCCTTGAGGGATGCTGCCACCCACCCACACGTGTGTCTTCCATTGTTTCATTCTCCTACTACTAGGAGTGTCAGGCTGGAGGGACAGAGACACGGAGGATCTGACAGGGCACCATGGGACAGGAAGTCGGGTCCACTCCTCTGTTTCCCTGGATTCCCAGGTGCTCACCTTTGCGAATTCCTCCTCATTGACCTCCTCCCCTGGAAGCAATCAGCCAATGCATGAGAAAGGGCCCCAGGGGAGCCTGCCAGGCCTTTCACCTTTTCCATTTTCTGCCTTTTCATTCACCATCACGCTGCCCTCCAGATAAAGGCTATTCATCATGTCCTTTCAACTAGTCATGAAAATTCCCTTTTCCTCCCAGACTTTCCCAGCATGGAATATGATAAACATAGATTTTCATCTCTGAAGAAGGGGTAGGGCCTGAGGTCTCACTACATTTCAAATATCTTGGGTTCTGGGCCATTTTGCACACATGCTCATATGAATTTTTTGTTATTTATTAAGAAATGAATTATTTGTTCCTATCCTTAGCTCTTAAAATGGATGAGTGGGATGCAGAGATAGTCCAATGTTTAAGGCACTTGCCTTGCACTTGACCAACCTCAGTTCGATACCTGGCACCACATAGGGTCCCCCATGCACTGCAAGGAGTGATTTCTGAGCACAGAGCCCAGAGAAAGCCCTGCGGATTGCAGGGTGTGGCCTACAAACCAAAAAAGTTAAAATAAAAATGAACATGCCCACCTGATTTTCATTTATTTAAGAGAATAAAACGACTAATGTATCAACACTCATAGTCTGTTATGCCCCATATAGGATGGAATTATTTCTCCTATCTATCTCCTATATCTCCACTCCACTTTTTAAGTGTATGTCATTTTTGGAAATAGCCAGTAGGACCGTTTTAGATGGTCTGAAATAAGGATATTTGGAAGAGGAAACAAAGATGACCACCACGGATCCTGGTGGCCAGGACACCGGCTGGTCAGAGGGCTGAGACAGGAACTGGGCGTTCTGGGAGGAAGGAGAGAGAGGTGAACTCAATTAGGTCTCTCCGAAGGAGCTGGGTGACAGGCGTGTGACCCAGATGCACAAAGACCTTGGGGTTCCCACGGAAAAGACGGGCAGCCCGGATGCTGAATTCCAGGGGCTGCACCCTCAGGGATGGTCTCTCCCTCCGTGGTCTTCAAGGAGCCCTCAGAGATGGATCCCAGCTTCAACCAGCAGCGTCCTTGGGCCTGAGGTCTGAGACCAGGTTGGGAGCAGCCGTGGCCATTATTCCCACAGTCCTGGTGAAGCCCTGAAGAGTGACGGGGAAGAGAGGAGAGCCTGGAAGTGATAGTCCATTCCCTGACACAAGCTCTCTCCCTGAGCCCCCTCTCTGCCCTGCCCCCACACTCCTAAGAGTACCTCCTTCACACAGACACATACACACACATTCCCTAGAGCACCTCCTTCACACGCGCACTCACACCACACACTCCCTTGAGCATCTCCTTCACACACACACACACACACACACACACACCTTCACACACATTCCCTAGAGAATCTCCTTCACACACATACACTCCTTAGAGCACGTCCTTCACACACGCACACACACACAATCCCTAGAGAATCTCCTTCACAAGCAGACACACACATGCTCCTTCACACACACTCTTTAGAGCACCTCCTACACACACACACCCCCTAGAGCACTTGCTATACACACACTCACTCCATAGAGCACCTCCTACCCACACAGACACACTCACACACACTCCCTAGAGCACCACTGACACACACTCTCTCACACACAAATTCCCTAGAGCACCTCCTACATACACATACACATACACTCACACACACTTGTTAGAGCACCTCCTACACACAAAGAGACACACACTCCTTACAGAAACTCCTACACACACTCACACACACAAAAAACTCCCTACAACACCTCCTACACACACTCCTTAGAGCACCTCCTTCATACACACACTTTCCCCAGAGCACTTCCTCACATACACACACATACGATACCTAGAGCACCTCTTTCACACACACACACACACACACACACATGCACACACACACTCCTTAGAGTGCCTCCTTCACACACACACATTCCTTAGAGCACCTCCTTCACACACGCACTCACACACACACACACTTCCTTGAGCATCTCCTTCACACACACACACACACACACCTTCACACACATTCCCTAGAGAATCTCCTTCACACACATACACTCCTTAGAGCACATCCTTCATACATGTACACACACTCCCTAGAGCACCTCCTTCACACACGCACACACACACAATCCCTAGAGAATCTCCTTCACAAACAGACACACACATGCTCCTTCACACACACTCTTTAGAGCACCTCCTATACACACACACACTCCCTAGAGCACTTGCTATACACACACTCACTCCATAGAGCACCTCCTACCCACACAGACACACTCACACACACTCCCTAGAGCACCACTGACATACTCTCACACACACAAATTCCCTAGAGCACCTCCTACATACACATACACTCACACACACTTGTTAGAGCACCTCCTACACACAAAGACACACACACTCCTTACAGAAACTCCTACACACACTCACACACACAAAAAACTCCCTACAGCACCTCCTACACACACACTCCCTAGAGCACCTCCTTCATACACACTCTCCCCAGACACTTCCTCACATACACACACACATACAATACCTAGAGTACCTCCTTCACACACACACACTCCTTAGAGTGCCTCCTTCACACATAGACACACTCACTAGAGCACCTCTTTCACACAAACACACACTCCCTAGAGCATCTCCTTCACACACAGACACACACTCCTTAGAGTACCTCCTTCACACAAACACACAAACACACTCCCTAGAGCATCTCCTTCACACACATACACTCCTTAGAGAATCTCTTCACACACATATGCACACTCCTTAGAGCACCTCCTACACACTTCTTGGAGTACCTCCAACTCTCACTCACACACACACACTCCTTATAACACCACCAAAACTTGCACTCACATTTCCTAGAGTAATTTCTTCACACACAGACACACACTCCTTAAAGCACCTCCTTCACACAGACATACACACTCCATAGAACACCTCACACACACACTCCTAGAGCACCTCCTTCGCACACACACACACACACACACTTCGTAGAGCACCTCCTTCACACATGCACACACACAGTCCCTAGAGCATCCCCTTCGCACACAGACACACGCACACTCCTCAGAGCACCTCGACACACACATATACACTACCTAGAGGCCCTCCTTCACATACACACTCCTTAGAGTGCCTCCTTCACACACAGACACACACACTCCTTACAGCACCTCCTTTACACACACACACCCTAGAGCATCTCCTTCACACACAGACACACACACTCCTCAGAGCACCTCCTTCACACACCGACACACACACACTCCTCAGAGCACCTCCTTCACACACAGACACACGCTCCTTGAGCACCTCCTACACACACACACACTCCTTAGAGTACCTCCTACACACACTCTCTCACACACACTCCTTATAACACCACCTTCACATACACGCATCTCCCTAGAGCATCTTCACACACACAGACACACACACACACACCTTAGAGCACCTCCTTCACACAGACACACACACTCTTCATAGAACACCTCACACACACTCCTTCATCTCCTTCACACACGCACAAATGCACCTTAGAGCACCTTCACACACACTCTTTAGAGAATCTCCTACACACACACACACACACACACACACACTTCCTAGAGTACCTCCTACACACACTCACTCCCTAGAGCACCTTCTACACACTCACACACACACGCTACTTAGAGCACCTTAACACACTCGTTAGAGAACCTTCTACATACACACACTTCCTACACACACTCCTCCCTAGAGAACCCCCTATACACATATTCACATGCACACACTCCCTTGAGCACCTCCTTCATAATACACACTCCTCAGAGCACCTTCTCTCACACACACATATACCACCTAGAGCACTTCTTTCACACATACGCACACTCCTTATAGCACATACTTCACACACACACACACACACACTCCGTAGAGCACCTCCTTCACACACACACACACATTCCCTAGAGCACCTCCTAGACCCACACTCACTCACACACACACACACATACACACACACACTCCCTAGAGCACACAGGCCTCTCTCCTCAATTTGCTAGAAGGGCTTCGGGTCCGAACAATCCCTAACAATTAGTTCTCTTCAGAGCATGAAACCAGCTGCCTTGGAACAATTCACTCCACACAATGTTGCTTAAAATTGGGCTTCTGGGATTTGAGAGCCAGGACCAGAGTCAAGGCTCTTGTCTTGCATATGACTGACCACAGTTTCACTCCGACACATCACATGCACGCGACAGACTGACCACTGTTTGGCCCCGACACCTTTCATGCCCCATGCTCTGCCAGGAGTGACTCGTCAGAACAGTGGGATAAGCCTTGAATAGTGCTGGGTGTGGCACAAAACAATTTTATTTCTTTACTTTTTATGTTTTTTTTTTTGTATGTGTTTTTCATCACTCCTGGCCAGGGAAGCCAGATATTTCCTGCTAAAAAACTCCACGAGAGGACGAGGCTGCAGAGATTGCATCTTCCCTGCTCGAGGATCTACCAGAAGGTATCCCGCAGATATTCCCAAAAAGTGCAAGAGCTTCCCCAACAATGAGACAAGCCCTGGTGTGCAGGGGACACACACAGAAGAAGCAGAGCCTTTCCCGACAGTGGGGTCCACCTAAGATTCCTGTGTCGAAAGAAAGTTTCAGAAAAGCAAGGAGTTTATTATGGAGAGCACTGTAGCATTGTCCTCCCATTGTTCTTCGATTTGCTCCAGCACGTGCCAGTAATGTCTCCTTTGAAAACTTGTTCTTACTGGTTTGGGCATATTGAATACGCCAGGGGGAGCTTGCCAGGCTCTGCAGTGCGGGCGAGATACTCTCGGTAGCTTGCTGGGCTTTGCAAGAGGGACACACATATCGAACCTGGGTCGGCCACATGCAAGGCAAACGCCCTATCCACTGTGCTATGGTTCAACCCCAAACGAATCCAGAAGGACTGGATAAGAATCTCCACACCCCAGGCCGCAGGACCATAAACAGCTGCTGCTGGTGTGGGTGCCGAGTGTGTGAGGAAGGCCAGGGAGAAAAATTGTGACACTAAGAAATTGCAATAGGACACATTCTTTCTATCAATTGTTTTAATTCTAAACTAAGTTAGTGTTAATAGGAAATATCAGGGTTGAGGCTCTTTAAGAACAAAAAGAAGTGAAGGGGATGTCAAGTCCACTGTAGACGTTGGCTTCGTCTGAAGCTCGTTCCCGGCGGTGCCGTAGGTTGGATGGCTGAGTCGGGGGCTCCCGCTCGAAGGACAGGACGCGGCTGGGGACAGAGAGGCAGTGCTTGGCGACCAAAGCCACACTAACACGGTCTCTGCCAGGCTCAGGAGACCAGAAGGGTCCAGGCAGCAAATCACGTCCATGGACACGACGCAGACTATCCCAGAACTGGAGCCTGGACCCTCCCCCGATCAGGCCTGTCCCTCCCACCTTTCCTCCTCTGTGATCAGCTCCAGGTCCTCGAACCAGGTGAGAAACTGCTCGTGGGGCTGCAGGTTGTAGTTCTCCACGGCCTCCTGGAGCAGAACAGTCTCCAGGAGGATCTTATTTTCCTGGGACATAGCAAAGAAAGAAAGGCGATGGCCTGAATGGGGTATGGCGTCATCCAGGGCTAGCCAAGGCTGACTAGAAGGAAATTTCCACAGGGATCCCCCTTCACTCTGCCCATCAACACCCAAGGGCTGGACGTACACCAGAAAGGGTGGACTTCTGTGCAGTTAAGTTATTGCATGAGTAACACCTCGCTAGGAAATAGGATCCTCTTTAGGTGGAAATAAGAGGGTTTTAGTGGAAAGGAAATCTCTGATACGACCCCGTGGGTCAGGAATCTTGACTTTCCTATGGCATGTGTTTGGGGGCTGGCCTGGGGTCTACACTTCACAGACAGGAGAGCTGGGCTGGTCCCCACCACTGCCTGGTCTCTGGAGGCAGGAATGACTGCAGAGCACTGCGTCCCCAAAGCAAAGCAAAACAAACTTATTTGGTAACTGATGCCACCATAAGATTATTTTAAGAGTTCCTTAAGAGTTCCTGCTCTAAATCTAACACACACTTAGAAAACCTGATTTTGAATGTTTATTCAAAGTGAAGGGGTTTAAGGAGGATGAGCAGATTCTGATTTTGGGGAGGGGTTATACGGGGAGATCTCAGGGGTTCCTCCTGATTCTGCACTCAGGAATTACTCCTGAAGTGCTCAGGGGGACCATATGTGATGCCGAGGATTGAACCCAAGTTGCCGGTGTGCAAGGCAAATGCTCTCCATGCTGGAATGTCGCTCCAGTCCCAGAGCCCCATTCTTTGGTCAGGACTATCCAACTTGCCTGAGCCATGAGCTCTGAGGCAGGAGGAGAGGGCAGCTTTCTTGACGTGTTCCTGACACAAGCCTGGAACATTGCACAATCCCCCGTCAGGCTGTCCATGACAGGGGATGTGTTGCGACGCCTACACGGACACGGCCAAACAGACCCCGGCAGCTGCTCCTGCTGACCAGTCCTTACGGCAAATTCCTGTGGTCTCTTCTCAGTTCTGACTTCTACCGTGCAAGCCACAAGTGCTAGAGGACATCGGGCCTTCTTCAGGGCTGGGAGAAATCCTGGTTTCCACGTTATTTCCTTGACGCGGAGAGCAGGCCCAGACTGAGTTCACCTAGACTCCTCCATGGCAATGATGATTTCCAGTCTTTCCTTGAGCCGACGTGCCTCTAGGGTTGCCCTGAGGTTTGTAGGGTACTTGCAACAGTACCTGTTAAGTCCCTGCTCCTGTCATTTAGACAGATCCCCTGACTGTTTCCCTGGAAGAGGGCTTTGGGGTCCCATAGCTGGTTTTTCCTATCTGCATGAGGGGTAGACCCTATTACAGAGAGGAAAGACTTACCTAGATTTATACAAACCAACATAGTGCCATGGAGCATTAAAAAACATACTGAAGGCATAAAAGAAGACAAGAGTAAGCATTTCACCTTACTCACGGTGAGGTGCAATACACCCATTTGCTGTGGGTCCTAGTCAAAAGAAGCTTAAATCTGTAGCGATAAAGGATACAATTTAACATCATGGTTAAACCTTGACTTCCATTTTCTAAGAGCACTGTACCAGGAGTCTGGACAATCTGTCCAATATCTTTTCCATAGCGCTTACCAAAAAAGCACTAGAACAATTCTGCAGGTGTAATTTAAAGTTTCTTATAACAATACAGTTTGATCAGTTCCTTTTCTTCAAACACAACCTCTAACCTTCTGCACATTCCTTAACATTCATTCTGTCCTGTAAAAAACCATCTTCACTTTAACAGGATCCCTTTCCTTTTTCCCACTGACGATAACGCCATCCATTATCTTTCAGACTTAAGACATACATCTATATTCCTGTCATCCCACAAGTATGAACTCTTATTTTACTGATCTTAGTACAACATCATCTCCCAAGTTGGGACACAGCTACCAAGAATCTCACTTAACATAACAAAACTGTACTCTGCAGTGCTATTTCAAAAGCATTAGATCAGTTCTATAGCTATTCAAAAAGTCTTAAAAATGCTCACAATTAAAGCTCTTACAAGGTATATTCACTGGGCAAAAGATCACTTCACATTGGAAGTTAACCAGAAGACGTCTTAAAATTCTGATTTCCAGGAAAAAGATTAAAACACTCATCGATTATCATGCAACATTAAGGATTTCACACTCGTGTACAAAGCTCTCTGGAGATCAGGGCTGGTGACAAGGCTTTGCATGAAATAAAGTTATCAAAATAGTAGCATGTACTTTCATGCACTGGACAGCCTGACTCACAATATATTTAGTAAAATTTCCCACATTTTCCATGAAATTCTCCATTCTCAGAAACTATTACAGCAAGCTGACATCTGAGATGAACCCATTTTATAACTCTAGAAACTCATGTTTAACTAAACCATTAGCAGCCTCCCTGACTTTGCTGGCAACAAAGTCGCAGAACCCGCCTCCTAGGAGACATCCAGGCTTCCCAAGTTCCTTTACTACACTACCAGGGTGTCCCCCGGGGGCGTGACATCTGGCACCCGGACACGTCTGTCAGCCCCAGTCCCAGAAGGCTCACGCCTCGCACGGACAGTCACAATGCCAGTCAGGAGCTGACCTTATGCGTTTGCGATCCCCAGTTTTTGGGCACCTTACTTACCCCGAGAAGAGCCCGTTGGAGACGACTGGGGCAGCAGAGCAGATCTCGGTGGGACCTCCAAATGTTAGGGTTGAGATGCTCGCTGCGCGTGAAGGAGACTCCAAGAGACGTTCTCATGCAACACGCACAGGGTTTATTGTCCAAGCATGCTGGGGCTCACTACATGTCCCGAAAACAGGACAGAGGCAGCGAGCCCCGAGCCAAAGTACAGTGGGTTTTTATAACCAAGAGTAAAAAAGGAATCTGACAGTACAGCAATCTGCAGCTTTACCAAGAACAGCACGACTCTTGCACAAGATGAACTTCTTCGGAACATCTGAGCACGTGTCCCCATATCAGGCCCAACCACACGGTCATAGCAGGGTGTAGGTGGGAGCTACATGATGACTCTTTTGAGCCAGCTTTTGCAGCTCCAACTTTCGCGGCTTTTCCAATTTTCTGGTGAACTCTTTCCTACCACTTAACTCTTTCATGACTATTAGCCCGGGCGGCCCTTACATTCCTATCTCTGGCCTTACAATAGCCCAGGGATTAAGGTATTTGCCTTGCAGGAGGGATATGCTTCATATGCTTCAGCCCCTGCAGCCCCCCAAAGAACACTGATGAGTAAGGCTCAGTTTGGGCCAGGGAGAGGGCGCCAAGCTTCGGAAGCTTCTGGAGCGAGGGAGCTGACTCTCACCACAGCTGCCAGATGAGGCTCTGCTAGCACCGCTCACCAGCCCACTGCACTGCTGCTCGCTCAAAATTTCAAGATCGACTTAAATTTGTTTTGTCTTTTTAGAAATGTTATTTTCTTTGTGAATTTTTTCAATCCTAGTGAAATACACAGAGTTGATCATGATTGGATTTCAGTCATATCATGTTCCAACACCTGTCCCTTCACCAGTGTACATTGCTCACCACCAATGTTCCCAGTCTCCCTACTCCCCCAGGCAGGCAAGGCACCTCTCACTCCCTCCTCCTTTCTGCAGTGCTCTCTCTCGACCCCTCTCTCCCTCTTTTCTCTCTCCCCCTCTCTCTGACACGCGACTTTTGGTTTACAGTACAGACATTGAAAGGTTATTATGCATATATCTTTACCTACTTTCAACACCCAGTTCCTGTCCAAAGTGATTTCCAACCATTTCCAAGCATTATTGCCAGACTGGTCCCTACTCAGGACCTTCGCCTGCACCCTTCAGCTCAGAGTGTCCACGCCTGGCAGGGGGCAGGGACATCCCAGACACACAGGCACCCGTCTCGGCACAGCGGCACTCGTCATGGAGGGAGGCACCCCCCAGCACATCAGTCACACGCATGGGGAGCACTGGGATAGGCTGAGCACAGTTATTAAGGCAGTAATGGCAATGCCAACGATTGTGGCGGTGGTGATGGTGGTAGGAATTGCTGTTGCATGGTGCTGTGGTGATGATGCTTTGGTGGTGAAAATGGCAGCATTGTTGGGAATGTAGTTGTGGTGATGATGGTGACATGGTGATGCGGACAGAGCTGGCGGGACGCTCTGCCGATCAGATCATGCTGGTGATATGGTGGTCATGGTCTGAGGCTGGTCATGGTCATTTTGGTGGTGGTGGTAATCAGGATGTTGGGCATGATATGAAGTCATGCACAAGTTTGATGAATCTTGGTGACAATATGGTGAATTTGGCGACGATCTGGCAAGTTTGGTGACTTTTGGCGTGACTATTATGGGGTATTTCCGTTTTGGTTGACTGTGGCACAAATTTGGTGAATTTGGCAATGCTATGGCAAATTTGTGAAGTATGTCTCTGCTGTTTTTTGTATTTGATTTGGTTGGCTGTGGCACAATTCTGGTTAATTTGGTGATCTGGTACATTCAGTGAATTTTGGCATCACTATTTTTTGCTATTTCTTTTTTGATTGGCTGTGGCACAAATCTGGCAAGTTTGGTGATGTTATGGAAGCTTTGGTGATGTTTGGTACCGCTATTTTGCTATTTCTGTTTTGGTTGAATGTGGCACAAATCTGGTGAATTTCGCACACTGTGGGAAAATTTGGTGAGGTTTGGCACTGCTGTTTTATATTTCCGATTTTGGTCGGCTGTGACACAGATCTGGTGAATTTGGTACACTGTGGCACAAACATGGTGACTCTGGTGTTGTTATGGTGAATTTGGTAACGTTTGCACTACTGTTTTTTTGGGGGTGCTCCCGTGTTGGTTTGCTGTGGCACGAATTTGGTGGGCTTGGCGACATTGTAGCAAATTTGATGCAATTTGGTGGCCGTATGGTAAACATGGCATGATACTGGCAATGTCGGCAATCTAATGCAAGGATTCTGATGTCTTTTTATCGAAGAAAGATTTTCAATAAAATTCTTCGGTAAAATGTTTTTATTGAAAGAAATTTAGAGAAATATGAGGGAGTGAGAAAGAGATCACGGGGGGCTGAATGAAACAAGGCAGACAGGGTCATGTGGGGGCAAAGGCAGGGGTGGCTGGCCAGATTTTGACTCTCCAGCCTTTGACTAAGCTGCAGTTCTCCCAAGCTGCCACAGGAGGGCGCGCTTCTCGCCGGCGGGGGTGATCTGGCCAGACCTTGGTTATCCAGCTCTTGTGTGAGCTGCAGTTCTGCCGAACTGCCACGGGGGGGCGCCCTTCTCGCTGGCGGGGTTGGCCCTGGCCTGCTCTTAATTTTCCAGCTGGTGTCTGACTTGCAGTTCTCCAAAGCTGCCACGGGAGGGCGCGCTTCTCGCTGGCAGGGTGGCCCTGGCCTGACGTTGATTCTCTAGCCTGTGTCTGAGCTGCAGTTCTCCCACGATGCCACAGGAGGGCGCGCTTCTCGCCGGCGGGGGTGATCTGGCCAGATCTTGGTTATCCAGCTCTTGTCTGAGCTGCAGTTCTGCCGAACTGCCACGGGGGGGCGCCCTTCTCGCTGGCGGGGTTGGCCCTGGCCTGCTCTTAATTTTCCAGCTGGTGTCTGACTTGCAGTTCTCCAAAGCTGCCACGGGAGGGCGCGCTTCTCGCTGGCAGGGTGGCCCTGGCCTGACGTTGATTCTCTAGCCTGTGTCTGAGCTGCAGTTCTCCCACGATGCCACAGGAGGGCGCACTTCTCGCCGGCGGGGGTGATCTGGCCAGACCTTGGTTATCCAGCTCTTGTCTGAGCTGCAGTTCTGCCGAACTGCCACGGGAGGGCGGCCTTCTCGCTGGCGGGGGTGGCCCTGGCCTGCTCTTAATTTTCCAGCTGGTGTCTGACTTGCAGTTCTCCAAAGCTGCCACGGGAGGGCGCGCTTCTCGCTGGCAGGGTGGCCCTGGCCTGACGTTGATTCTCTAGCCTGTGTCTGAGCTGCAGTTCTCCCACGATGCCACAGGAGGGCGCGCTTCTCGCCGGCGGGGGTGATCTGGCCAGACCTTGGTTATCCAGCTCTTGTGTGAGCTGCAGTTCTGCCGAACTGCCACGGGAGGGCGGCCTTCTCGCTGGCGGGGGTGGCCCTGGCCTGCTCTTAATTTTCCAGCTGGTGTCTGACTTGCAGTTCTCCAAAGCTGCCACGGGAGGGCGCGCTTCTCGCCGGCGGGGGTGATCTGGCCAGACCTTGGTTATCCAGCTCTTGTCTGAGCTGCAGTTCTGCCGAACTGCCACGGGGGGGCGCCCTTCTCGCTGGCGGGGTTGGCCCTGGCCTGCTCTTAATTTTCCAGCTGGTGTCTGACTTGCAGTTCTCCAAAGCTGCCACGGGAGGGCGCGCTTCTCGCCGGCGGGGGTGATCTGGCCAGACCTTGGTTATCCAGCTCTTGTCTGAGCTGCAGTTCTGCCGAACTGCCACGGGAGGGCGCCCTTCTCGCTGGCGGGGTTGACCCTGGCCTGCTCTTAATTTTCCAGCTGGTGTCTGAGTTGCAGTTTTCCAAAGCTGCCACGGGAGGGCGCGGTTCTCGCTGGCAGGGTGGCCCTGGCCTGATGTTGATTCTCTAGCCTGTGTCTGAGCTGCAGTTCTCCCACGATGCCACAGGAGGGCGCGCTTCTCGCCGGCGGGGGTGATCTGGCCAGACCTTGGTTATCCAGCTCTTGTGTGAGCTGCAGTTCTGCCGAACTGCCACGGGAGGGCGGCCTTCTCGCTGGCGGGGGTGGCGCTGGCCTGCTCTTAATTGTCCAGCTGGTGTCTGACTTGCAGTTCTCTATAGCTGCCACGGGAGGGAGCCCTTCTCGCTGGCAGGGTGGCCCTGGCCTGCTCTTGATTATCCAGCTCTTGTCTCAGCAGAGTCTCCTGCTCCTGCGCAGGCTCTCCTCACCTGGGCCCCTTGGAGAGGGGAGGGTTGAGTTTCTCTCCCCCTGCCCCGCCCCGAGCACAGATGGCTGGATGGGATTCCTGAGATTAAACCCAGATCAGCCACATGCGAGTACCCTACTCACTGTACTATCTCTTTAGCCCAAGATAAACGCTTTTAAGAAAATGGTATACAACCATCTCACACCTCAGAGACTGGCCCGCATCCAAAAGAACAAAAGCAACCGATGCTGCCACGGATGTGGCGAGAAAGGGACACTGTTTCACTGTTGGTGGGAATGTCGACTGGTTCAGCCTTTCTGGAAAACAGTATGGACGATTCTCGAAAAATTAGAAATTGAGCTCCCATTTGACCCAGCAATACCACTCCTGGGAATATATCCCAGAGAGGCAAAAATGTACAGTCGAAGTGACATCTGCACTTGTTTGTTCATTGCAGCACTCTTTACAATAGCCAGAAACTGGAAGAAACCTGAGTGCCCAAGAACAGATGACTGGTTAAAGAAACTTTGGTACATCTACACAATGGAGTACTATGTAGCTGTTAGAAAAGATGAAGTCATGAAATTTACATACAAGTGGTACAATATGGAAAGTATCATGCTAAGCGAAATGAGTCAGAAAGAGAGGGATAGACATAGAAAGATTGCATTCATCTGGGGGATATAAAGTAACAAAATATGAGATTAATACCCAAGAATAGCTGAGATCAGCACCAGGAGGATTACTCCATAGCTTAGAGGCCACCCAGGCATTCTAGGGGAAAGGGCAGCTCAGTTAGAGAAGGGAGCACCAAATAAAGGGTGTTTGGAGGATCCTCCCAGGAGGGGAAATGCATTTTGAAAGTAGACTATGGACTGAACATGTTTGCCACTCAATGCCTCTTTTGCAGACCACAACACCCAAAAGGAGAGAGAGAACACAGGGGATTGCCCTGCCACAGAGGCAGGGTGAGATGGGTGGGATGGGGCTGGGAGGAATATTATCCATGGTGGTGGAAAATGGGCACTGGTGGAGGGATGGGTATTTGATCATTGTATAGTCGAAACCCAAGCACAAAAAATTGTAAATCTACAACTGTACCTCATGGTGTTTCACTAAAAATAAAAAATAAATTAAGAAAAAAAAGAAAGAAAATGGTATACAGGCCCAGAGCAATAGTGCAGCTGGTAGGGCATTTGCTTTGCAGGTGGCCAATCTGGCTTCAATCCCTGACATTCCATATAGTCTGCCCAAGCACTGTCAGGAGTGATTCCTGAGTGCAGAGCCATGAAGAGGCCCTAAGACATCACCAGGTGTGGCACAAACATAAAGAAACAAAAAGAAATTGGTGTATCAGAATTCCATTGCAGAAAGTGCTTTACTTATTTGACTCTATAGTTCTTGACTGCTAGCCAAAAATCTTTTCTAAATAAACCTGAGAATGATCAGTTATCACTGGCAAAAAAGAAATAATTTTATTAAAGTAGATATAGAACACTTGTTTGCTCAGATTTTAATATTGCTTTACATAGTTTGTGAAACAATTTCAATAATGGTTATTACTAAAAATTTCAATTGATACAGATCTTTCACTTGTCAGACAGTTCATAATCTCCAGAGGAAAATACATCAAAAGCATATATACAATTATAGAAGTTCTTATTATACATGTAGCCTGAGTGGTACATTATTTATCACTTTTTAAAGAACTAGAAAACATTTAAGTGAAGAAAAATCGATTCAAACTGGATGATAAACTTCTGATGGTTGAGGTCCTTCATTTAATTTTTTTGTGATAAGAAAATCCAAAATTATTAATGTTGAATTTCTCATCATACATTCATCTAAAAGCACAGTGAAAAAAAGTAAAACTGGTAAAAACAGTAAATTGGTTATTTTAGGTGTTTCACAAGTAGATTCTTATCTCATCCATCAACTGCTGGAGATTTCTGCACAGTGCAGAGAATGGGGTGGCCGGGTCAAAATTCTTGTTGTCATAATTGTTGAGGTCGTCCGCGTTCCCGTCGAGAGCCGCCTCGGACATCATCTCCACTTTCATCTTGAGGTCCTGATTCTTTGGAGGTCCACAATCACGGAATTCAGGAAATCAATCTGTGTTAAAGGAGAGCGTGAGACGGTGAGCCATCTGCGGGAGCCATCTGAGCTCGCCACAGAGGAGGCTGGGCCCCGCTTCCAGTCCCCGCCCCAGGGTTTGAGGCAGCCAGAGCTCCCCTTTCCCTTCCTGAGCGCAATCTCCCGGGTGCCCCAGAGAAGACCCCAGGAGGAGATGCTGGGCCCCCTCGGTTCCTCTCAGAGCAGGGAGTCAAGAGGGGCCTTCCCTCTCCTACAAAGACAGACTCGCTTCTTTAAAATCGATGGCGGAAAAAAAATCCCCCTTTACAAAAGCAAGCATGACTGTAGGCACAAACATTCATGTTTCACTTAAAAACTGGCAGTTTGTGTCTGAGTGATAGCAGGGGGAAAGGTGCTTGCCTCGCATGCAGCCAACAAAGGATTGATCCCTGGCATCCCATAGGGGCCACCGGAGAGCAGCCAGGTGTGATTCCTGAGTGCAGAGCCAGGAGGAAGCCCGGAGTATCACCAGGTGTGGCCCCCAAAGAAAGTAGAAAGAAAACCAGAAAAACAGACTGATTCTTTTTCTCCCTCAGGGCAAGTTCTGATGCCTAGTCTCTGAGAGCGCCCAGGCCCTCCCACACTGGAGGCAAGAAACACAGATCTCTCTTCCTCCAGCTGAAAAAAACAAAACTAAACAAAACATGGAAATGTTCAGTTCCCAACAAGCCCATGCAGGTCCACCTCCACAGCCCACATGCAAAGTTCACTTCAGCCCACATGTGCCCTCCAGGGCCACCGGCTGTTTAGTACAGAAGTGCAGGAAGGGAGGGTGTGCAGGAACTCCTCAGGGCACTGGGACCCAGCTGGTCCCCTTCCTCGGAGAGGACTCAAACTATAAAGTGCTGCAGGCCCGGGTGGTATGGAAGGGGGTTTGGGAAGGACAGACATCAAGGAGGCCCCAAGGCTGACTCCTGCCACAGGCCAGATCCTAACCTGGTGGTGGTAGGTGCGGGCCCTGGGGTCTGCAGCCAAGTGTGCAAACCCCAGAGGACCCCACCCAGCTGTCTCCCTGGACAGGAGCACGAAGCAGGAAGGCGACCTGGAGGACCAGACTCCCCCAGCTCTGCGCCTAGAGCTTGTGCAATGAGACCGGGACAGCCACATGCCGGTGGGCCTTTCCGTTCGCGACTGAACCTTCCTGATGGGAAGGAGGCCCTCCAAAGTGGTGTTAGACTCTGGCAAAGTGAAGATTTGCCAATTTTAGGGGAGCCTGAAGCCCAGGTTCTGGGAGAGCAGCAAGAGTAAGGGCAGTGGAGGGGCCTGGCTTCTTGGGCGCTGGCAAGGACATGACCCCTTGACTGAAGGGATGTGTCCTTGTCCATGGGCCTTTCACTCCTTAAGCATCACCTCTTGTGCTGGGAGCATGTGGGGGTGGGGTTCCGGCAGCGTGTGCCCGGCCCCTGGTTCTCACACGCGCCTTGAGCACAGCCCCTTCTTCCTCAGCTTCCTTCTTTTGGGCTTCTGTTATTTTATTTAATCAATTAATTTCGGGGGTGCTTTTTGGGTCACAACCTGGCCTTGCTCAGGAGTGACTCCTGGCTCTACACTCAGGAATTACTCCTGCCGGTGCTTCAGGGAGCATATGGGATGCCGGGGATGGAACCTGGGTTGGCCGTGTACAAGGCAAACACCCTACCTGCTGTGCTATAGCTCCGGCCCCATTCTCGGATATCTTAAATGGTAGATATTCCCCGACTCTTTTGAAGCATACACGCATATATACATATGTACATGTCTGTGTATGTATACATGCTTATCTATAATCTTTGTGGGTAGTCAGTTTGGTTTGTTTGGTGGGTGGGGACTAAGCCCTGGCTCTGTGCTCAGGGATCACTCCTGGCGAGGGAGGAGCAGCCCAGGCCGTCAGCAGTCACTCGAGCCTGGGAAAGTGGGGCTGTGAGGTCAGAGGGCACTGGCTCTCCTCACGGTCATCAAAGAGCCTTGAGACGCTGCATATGTCAACACATGTGGCTTCTCTTCCTGTCCTGGCCCAGGCTCTGGGCGAGCTAAGTGGGGCGTCCAGTCCCTGCCAGGCTCCCTGCTCCTCCGAGCAGTCTGGGAGTGGTCAGCTGTTCAGTGATCTCACCAGGCTGCCCCAGGTCCCCCGTATCCTGTGTGCTCACTCCGCGCAGTACCTCCCCAGGGGTCATGCAGGAGTCATGCAGGGGTACATTTCCCTGTGTAAACTCACACAAAGTGGGGCGCACGGCAATCACAGCGGCGGTGGCTCTATCTCTCCCGCCGCCCGCGTTCGGTTGTCTCGCCCTTCTCCCACCCCGGAGAGGTCGATGGCGATAGTCAGACGAAGGAAGGAACGAGGGCCAGGCTGGTTGGTATTTATTATTCTGATTTATTCTGATTCTCTCCTCATCTGTCTCTGCTCCCTCTCTCCTCTCTCTCTCTGCTCCCGTCTCTCTCTGTTTCTCCTCGTCTCTCTTTCTGTCTCTGCCCCCTTCTCCTTCTGTCTCTCTGCTCCCCATTCTTCCTCCCCCAGCTACTTCATTCTCCTTCTCCATTCCCCTTCATCCTCCTTCTCTGGAGTCTGGGTTCTCATCTCTCTCCACCACCAGCCCACTCTTACAGTCTAGTTAAATCCTCTCTCCATGAGGAATTGGGGAAACAGTTACACATAGGTGCGGTCACAATCAATAGGGGTGGAGATCAACAGGGGTAAAAATCTTGGCCTCAGGGAAGACCGCTCCTAGGACAGATCCTTCCTCAGCAGGAGGACCCACCCTAGAGCATAACCCCATGGGCGTGCCTCTCCTCTCCTTGTCTGACAAGCATATAAGAATATAATATAAATCATTTTGTATGGATATAGTAAGAAATATCTTAAACTTATAGAATTGCTCTCCTAGGGCCATCTCGATCTCAGACTACGGTGCTCAGGCCAGATAGTCTTTCCCACCCCTAGCAGGATCCTAGTCTTGTCGTTACCTTTGGATCATGACAGCATTTGTCTATGATCAAACTCTTAACTTATAGTTAAGAATCGTGACACTTTGGCCTGGCCCATTTTGCTGCCAGGGTTGCTCACCGCTTGCCCTGGGTCCATTCAGTCCCTTGTCAGGACCCTGCTTTGGGGGTGTTAGGAACTAAGGGCAACTGAGGCTTAAGTCGAGAAAGCAGATGCCCAGAAGTGAATAATATTCAAGGCAAATCAAATCCTAAGTTACAAAGCATAATGTTAACGGTCTTTCTGTATCTATACAAAAAGGATATTACTTTAAGGTAAACTGTTCATAAGGCATAAGGAGAGGAGAAAGGCAATATTTCACTCATACATAGAAAATCATAGATTTCTGGGAAACTGATCTTACAAATTAACAAAGTCTGATTAAGGGGAAAGCTGATTAACTGGGTGGGAAGGAGAGCATAGGGAAGACTGTTTACATGTTTACATGTAAACACAATGGAAGTGGAAGTGCCTCTGGAGCACTGTGATGGGTGTAACCAGATAAAACCTAAGCTTCTTGTAGAAGGACAAAGCAATGTTACCCAACACTTCCCCTCCTGTGCCAAGCGAGAACCAGGGACCAATTACTCCTGGCGGTGCTCAGGGGACCATATGTGATGCCGGGGCTTGAACCTGGGTGTGCCGCGTCTAACTCAAACGCCCTCCCCGCTGTGCTACCGCTCTGGCCCAGGATATGGTTTCTCTCAGGGCTGAGGCCGGGCCTACACAGCCCTGGTCACCACCATCACCCACCTCACTCTGCGACTTCGCATTGGTGTTCCTGGTGTCCTCCAGGGAGGCCAGGGTCTCGGTCTTCTCCTTGGTCATTTGCTCCATGAACTGCCTGGCATCTTCCGCAGTCTGCACAGCCTGGAGAGAGAAACCTCGTTGAGCCACGCCGGGGGCCAGGGAGGGGTTGGTCGCAGTGGCACAGCACAGCGCGGAATGCTCCACACACCACCCACACCTGCCACAGCGGCTCCGGCCCCCGCTGGCCGCCGCTCAGCCCTCGGGGACGGGCGTCTGAGCCGCTCAGCAGCAAGACTGACGCCCCGACACAGCCCAGTGCTCCCAAGAACCTGCATTCCTCACACAGAATAAAAATGACATGAGCGGACAGATAAGCAGGCCTGGGTGGAAAGCGTTGGGGGTGGGAGGAGGGAGAGATGTGAGCCGTGAGCACAGGTGTGGGAGTGGGAGAAAGGTAAACCGTGAGTGAGGTGGGAAGAGAGAACACCTGCCCTGCACCAGGCACCCCGAGTCCAGGCTGCCCTGCACCGGGCACCCTGCAGGTGTCGCAGGGCACCCCGAGTCCCAAGTGAGCAGACTCAGGGCAACCGCTCAAAGTCCCCCTGGAAGACACCATTTTACAACTTAGTGCCTCTCTCATGCCTTCCCTTACGTCTTCAAGAGCCACAGCGCATGAGAACTCCCCCCGGAAATGAACATACTGTGCTTTTTCGGTTTTATTCACAGCTTATGCCTTGTCCTAGAGGTCACCAGGCACGTGGTGACGAGCTGTCCTTGCGCCCGCAGCAAACAGCTCGTGACACACGTGCGACGGGTTCCGTGGGGGTGCACCTCTCCTTGTGCCGACAAAGAGCAATCCTCTTAACCGCTAAAAGGGGGTGGCCCGGGCCAACGGGGGTCGGGCCTGCTCCACTTTACCATGAATGGCTGCAGCGTCTCGAGCTCTCTGATCTCAAAGGCGAGCTTGCTCTTGTCCTTCCTCAGCACGCGGTTCTCCTTCTGGGCCTCCAGGAGGTTGGTGGAGACGTGGCTGCTGGTCTGGGCCAGCCGACTGACCTCCTTCTGGAGGAGGAAGTACCTGCCGGCCAGCTGCTCCTTCTCTTGCAGGAGCTCGGCCCTCTCTTGCTGCAGCTCCCTCTTCTCGGCCAGCAGGCTCTCATTCTCTTGCCCGGGCTGGGCCCGCTCGGACAGGGCCGCCTCGTGCTTGCGCTGCAGGTCGGCCAGGATCTCGGCGAGGCAGCTGTGCAGGCCCTGCAGCTCCAGCTTGGACTTGGACAGGGCCGCAAAGTCGCCCTTGAGGGCCTCGAAGTGGCGGCCAGCCGGGAGGCGTCTGCGCTCAGCAGCTCCTCCTCCCGCAGGATCTCGGCCACCTTCTGGTCTGACCGCGCCTTCTCCTGCAGCAAGCCCAGGCGCTCAGGCTGCAGCCCCTGCTCGCTCGACCGCAGCTCCTGGCCTCCTGCTCCAGCAGCCCCAGGCGGCCTCGCAGCTGGCTGGCCTCGTGGGCGGCCGCCTGGGTCTCCTGGGCGCGAGCCTCCTGCTCCTGCGCCAGGGCCTGCTGTGCCGCGAGCCCGTCCTCCGCCAGCCGCCGGCACTCCTCCTGCCGCTCAGCGTCGAGCGCCTCCTTGGCCTGCAGCACGCTGGCGTGTGTCTCCTCCAGGCTGCGGCCCCGTCCGGGCCTCCTGCAGCGCCTGGTCATTCAGCAGCCAGTCCAGCTGCCCCTGGAGCTTCGTGGCCTTCTGGCACAGCAGCTCCTTCTCGGAGCCCAGGCTGTTCAGCTGCTCGCGCAGGGCCGACTCCACGCGGCTGCCTCCTCGGAGCAGCGGCCGGACTTCTGGGCCAGGAGGTCCTTCTCGCCGAGGAGCTCCTTCTTCTCGGCTGCCAGCCGCCGCTCGCCGGGCTCAGCATCTCCTTCTCTTGCAGGAGTTGCACGTACTCTGAGTCGGAGATCTCCCTGCTGGTCTTGATCTGCTCCAGCAGCCGGGCCAGGTGGGCGTTGGCCGCCTGCGTCTGCAGCGCCTCCAGCTCGGCCTCGTGCACGGCCTTGGAGGCCTCGTCCAGCTGCATGCGCAGGCACTGGCTTTGGCGCCCAGCAGCTCCTTCACCTGCAGCTCCGCCTCCAGGCTGGCGCCCAGCTTCTCCTGCTCCTGGAGCAGCAGGTACTTCTCCAGCTGCAGCTCCTTGTTGCTCTGGGCCAGGCCGTCACGCTCCAGCTTCAGGGCCACGCACAGGCTGTTGAGGCCCGACTGCTTCTCCAGGGCCGAATTCTTCTGGGCCGTGAGCTCCTCGATCTCTTGCACCAGCGACTTCTGATCCCGAGCCAGCTCCTCGTAGGAGCACTGCAGCTTCTGGACGATGTTGTCCTTGTCCTTGGCCAGGGATATGTTCTCCAGAACGAGCTTCTTGACATGCTCCTCCAGCTGGCCCCTCTCCTCCAGGCCCTTCTTCCACTCGGCCACCAGGCTGCTCTTGCTCATCTGCAGCTCCTGCACCAGGGCCTGCAGCCCCACCTTGGTGACCTGCAGCACATCCTTCTCGGCGCCCACCCTCTGGAGCTCCTCCTGCACCACCCAGCCCTCTTCGAGCACTTTCTCTTTCTCTGCCTCGAGGGCTTCTCAGCCGAGAAAAATATAAATATAATCATGATCATATTTTTTTTCCAAAACAGATTTATTCTTATAGAGCAAGACAGTGTAAAGATGGAAGGTCCAGGTAAATATTAGTCTGACAATCTTTCACTTGCACTGGAGTGTCCTCCCCCTGATTCTTGGGGACCCTGGAGCCCTTCTGTGTGCTTCTTGGCCCGTGACCTGGGCCTCCTGAGTTCAGTGTTAGTGTCTTAGGGCTCTGCAAGGCCGGGTTGCTCAGTCCCTCCTGTAGGGTGGCTGTTACCTATGCCAGTCCACCTGTGCTCAGGGAGGACATACGGAGCCAGAGGCCAGAGTTGGAGCCTCATGTCCAAAAGGCCCTTTTAACTCTCTGTCCAGTAGCTCAGGACCACTCCAGCCTCAGTGCTCAGTGTGGTGCCAGGAATTGAACCCAGGGCCTCACACATGCAAACCAAATACTTTACCACTGAGCCACATCCCCCAACCTCTGTCTCTGTCTCTTATTAAAAGGAATAGAGGGAGAATGGAAACTACCTTGCCCTTAGGAACACACTACTGGTGATTGGGAAAGAGCATGGTCCCTGTCCCTTGGGACCTCTCCATTGACTTGGGAGCTGCGTTTCTTGCCTCCACTCAGCACCCACGGGCTCTGTACACATGATAACACTGCCCGTAAAGTGCAAGACTGCTCTCTCCTCTCTTCATTCTCAAAACTCATCTCCGTGCCTCGGTGCGGTTCCTGCCTTTGATGCTGATACCTGTGGCTTCTTTGCTCACGGGCGATTGTCTGCAGCATGAAAACTAGTGAGCTAAAGGATTTGGCTAATTGCACACAGGCATTTACTCTGGTTCAGCATCTGGGATGAAGCAGCTAGGACGATAGAATCATCCCCCCAGCCCCAACTTCCGGTAAAGGGTGCCTGAGGGACTAAATCCAGAGGCGACCAGTGGAAAAGCTTCTGGACAGACTCTAATGCTTTCGGTGTGGTGGGTAGTTTGTTCATTGCACAGGGCATTTGCTGGGGCAACGGTGGTAACCAGAACTAAATATCCTGCCTGTTTTCCAAGCCAGGCTACCTATAAAGGCCTCTCAAGAGACTATGGGGTCCCTTTGAATGGACCCGACAAATTTCTAAAAATCGCCACAGGCATGCATGGAAACTTTGTCAAGGGGTCAGGTCCTAGTGGTTTGACTCATCATGGCTCCAGACCAAGATAGTTTCCAAACAAGACCAGAGACCTTTATCCTAGGAAGGATGGGAAATGGGGTGGGTTACGAATCATGTGCGTCCGTGTTTTCCTCCAAGGACCTTCTTTGGATTATTGCTGCATAGAAGTTCAGTGGAACACGAGAGTCAGGTAACCACTGGGGGGAGGCGGCACTTAGGCAGGACAAGAGTGGGCCGGGGTGCAGGCTTACGCGCTCCCCTTGCCTTTTCCAGAAGGGCTTTTTCTGGCGAAGACGGCCCCTGTGGCTGAGAGACATGTATCAGCCACTCAAGGCCACACGTAAGAAAAACATGGCACAAAAGCTCCATGACAAGGATTCCTCTGATGAGGATGAGATTTTCAATAAAGACGCAGGGTAAACCAGGGGAACAGCTCCAATACCTTCCTGAAGTCAGGAAGTGATGCAGACGGGGCACGTCCCTTTCAAGAGCTGACTGTATTCTTCTTGTTCCAGGGAGCTCAGGAAAGTCGTGAAGACAGCAGCACGGACTCCGGAGGAGAAAGCAGCCAAGGAGACCAAGACAGCCAAGACTCCCAAGACCCAGGGAGCACAGGGGACACAGGCACCACAGCGCTCCCCACCACCAATTGTCCCCCTGGCACGAGAGACCAGCGAGCCTCCACATGGCTCCCTAGAACCACAGAACGCAGAGTCACCACACTCCATCAGGTCTTCACAGCCCGTCGCAGCACGACAGTCCGTCAGGGCTCCACAGTCCCCTGATGCACAGCAGTCCTTCAGATCCCAGGAGATCCCGTCATCCCTGGAGATTTCAGTTCAAACGGATGAGTAACAAAAGGAGTCATCACAGGCAGCCGTGGTGTTAGAGGCCCTACAGTGAACACCTCCCGCTTCATACCACCTGGACATTTTATTTTCTGAAGAGCCTCTTGGCAGTTGCTGTAAAATTCTTCTTTTTTCGTATGTTAAATACATACATGCATAAGAGCAGTGATGGGCTTTCAAATTAACGCGAGAGTTCATCGATCACGTAACCAATTAAGGCTGTTGGCAGGAAATGCATGACTAGAATCCCTCCCAGAGTTGGGGATGTGGTCCAGGAGGAATGGATGGAATGAGAGGATGGGAGGCTCCCCGTGTGGTCCCCTGCCAAGCGCCCTCGCCGCCCCCAGCAGCCAAATGTAGACGCGGCCGCGTACCCCGGCACTTTAGGCGATCGGTGGTCAGTAGCTTGGGGGACATGGCACTTAAGGGGGGTGTCTGAACTGCCCCCCTCCGGGGGGGGCTTCAGTGGTGAGTTAGCGTGAGGGGCCGCCCCTGCTGCGTGGCCAGGGTTTCTCCTCACCTTCTCTTCCCCTGGGCGGTCCTGGGGTTTGTGTGTCTGGCACTGGGGTTGGATTCCCTGGGCTGGCCACCCGCCTGGTAGGCATCAGCCAAGTCCCTGAAGGTGAGTGCTGGTGCCTCACTCACTCCCTCCACTGCAGGGGCGGGAACCAGCCCTTCCTTCCTGGTGCTGGCCTGGGAAAGTGGAGAGTGCCACCGTGTGGTCGCAGAATGCTGTGTGAGTTTTCCTGGCACATGTTAAGGCCTGTCACCCTGTGCTCCCCCAGCTAGAACTGTTTCCTGCTCAGCCCCAACAACCACCCACTCGGGAGCACTTGGCGATGAGTCTTGTAGTTAGGGGAGTGGATAAGGAGTCCTGGGGAGGCTACTGCCAGGGTGGGTACAGGAGCCATCGAATTTGTTTCTTCTTTCTGCGGGTGCCCGATCACTGAATTTTGAACATTTGAGACACTCCTGGACCCAAGGAACTGTGACATCAGAGCAGCACACACACTTGTCCCATGCGTGGTAGGTGCACATTCCCTCCACATTCTCTTGACCGGACAGCAGAGATTTGGTTATTTCACAGCTGTGGATATGGACCCCAAGGAGAACCCATCATCTCTGTGCCGCTTCTTTGAGTCTCATTCCTTTGAGCCTCCTTAAGGTGCCTCCAGGATCGCCCTCCTTGAGACTGGACTCCTCAGAGATGCCAGGAAGTCCTGAGGTGCCAGGACTGGTTTTCTCCTGCAGCTGTGTGTAGTGGGAGGAGCTCTCCGGAGGCTCCTCTGATGATGTGTGTCTTCACTTCCCTTTCTCGCCAACTGAGGCACCTGCCCCATCCCTCTCTGGATTTGTGTGGTGCTGGGGATCAAACCCAGCCAGTGAGTGAGTTACTGGCAACAGGAGAGATAGTCATGGCAGGGAAGGGGCCAGGTCTGGCCATCCACAGCTCACATTGTACATGTAGGGCCCAAATGCTCAGGATCTCTTGAACAGACAATGCTGGGCTTGCCAGAGGCCCCCACGCCAAAGATCAGAGGTGGACCCTTTAAGACACATGCACGAGTGAGCTCAGAGTGTGAAGTGGCATGAAAAAACTGAGGTTACAGGACTGCAGCAACAGTATAATGAGTAGTAATGCCGCTTGCACTTGCCTTGTGTCCAACTGACCCGGGTTCAATCCCCCACACAACATATGATGCCTCGCGCCCTGCCAAGAGTGATCCCTAAACTCAGAGCCAGGAGTAAGCCCTGAACTCCACTGACTGTGGCCCAGATCCACGATAAATTCAGCTTTGAAAGTTCCTAAAGAACAGAGTCAGTTTCGCAGTTGCTGAGGACAGTAGCATAGAGACCAAAACCAGGCTAGTTCAGGTGGTCATCCTCAAAACGTTGTCAGTTCCTGCGGTGCCATCAGGAAAGTAAAAACACGGCCCAAGGCATACAAAGTTTGGCCAGAGCTGTAGCATAGCGGGTCGGTGTTGCCTTGCAGCACCCAACCAGGTTGGATCCTCAGCACCCCGCATCTTTGAGTAACTTCTGAGCATATCCAGATGTCGCAGGGGAAGAAAAGAAGATTTCTGTACAAGCTCAGTACAGACACACCCATCACCATCACGGTGGCCTAGTGGTGTAGTGTTTCCCACTGGTCGGTGGTGGGCCTGGGGACAGAGGGTCACCTGGAGCCACAGGAGTCCAAGCAGGTCTGGAGAAACGGCCCCTGTGCACAGCTGCCGGGGATGGGAAAGGGTGCAGAGTTCCTCAAAAAGATACAGAAGGCCGGGAGGAGGAGGAGCCACAGTGGGTCAGGAGCTTGCTTGGCATGCAGCTGACTAGGTTTCTGATCTTCTTCTGCCCCTCCCCCTTCCTGGCATTCTTTATGGTCCCCTGAGCCCAGCAGGAGTAATTCCTAAGAGCAGAGCCAGCCAGATGGAACCCAAAAACCCCAACGTCTGTAGGGCCGGGGGTGGGGGGGGCAACATTTTTATTGAGCAACTCTTGGCCCATTCCTGTCATGGGAGAAAACTGTTTGCAAATGTGGAAGCAGCCGAATGGGGCAAGAGCAAAGGCCACAGATGAGGGCAGTTGAAAGGGAGCATTGGAAGGGCCACAGGAGGCCAGAGCAGAGAGCCACAAAGGGGACCCAGGGAGTGATGAAGCCAGAACCAGTGTCTTGTCTCCTCAGGGTGAGGTGGAAGCTGCACAGTGAGGGCCGACCACTCTTTCCCTGCTTCACAGGCTGTCACCTGGAATGAGGCAGGGGTGGGGCGGGGGAGGGGGGAAGCCAACCTACTGTGGAGTTTTCCAGAACTTGTCTCTCTCCTCACTTGGGGATTCTCCACTTGTCCTTTGCTTTCATCCCGTGTCACTTTCTTCCTTTGCCCTTCAGAAACCAAATGGAACCAGAGCCTCAGGACTAAAGGGTTTCCAAGGGCTGCCTCCTCGTTCCCATGCAATTCCAGGCCCCTAGTTCCTGACTGTCATTCGTAAAACCAAGGAAACCCCGATGACGTTTCTATATTTGGGGGCTTATTAAAGTGCTCCTTGTACGGAGAAAGTGATCACATTTTCCTGATCGAATTTGAGTGCCTACTGCAAGAGGAGCACTCAGGGTACTAGAAGGAAGATAAAACCTGTTGTCCGCAACATGTTCATCGTGAAGTGGAGACCGTGCGAACAGTTTCACAGGGAATGGGAGAGGCAATGGACGCTGTAATTACTGGCCTGAAACAATATCAGCCTCCAGTAACTTATCCACAGCCAGTTGTGTTTTGTGGAGAGAGAAAGCTCGGGTGCAGCTTAATGATCTGGTATGGAGGCATAGAAAATAGGGGTGGGCGGAGGAAGCGTGTCAGAATGCCAGTGATTTCAGGCTGCTTGGAAGAATGGACTAGAGTTCAGATCATCTTTCAAAAGTCCTAGATAGAATCTATGTCGTTCTTTTGTTTCGGGGAGAGGTATTTGGGACCACACCCAAGTGTGTGGGGCTATTCCAGAATATCTTGCTCAAGAGTGACCCCTTGGAGTGCTGGGGATACACTCCCAGTCATCAAACAAAAGGAGGAACATTATTGATTAGGGATGACTTTTTAAAAAGACATTTTTCTTTATATTTTACATACTATTCCAAGGATCAGAGTTGGGTTGACCACATGGAAGTCAAGCACCTTACCCTCTCTCCTATCTTTCTTAGCCAGGATTTTTGTTTGTTTGTTTTTGCACCACACCTGATGATGTTCAGGGGTTCCTCTTGACTGTGCACTCAGGACTCACTCCTGGCAGTGCTCAGGAGACCATATGGGATGCTGGGGACCGAACTCAGGTCAGTCACATGCAAGGCAAGCACTCTCCCAGTGTTGATTCAATTTTCTTTGGAGATGCCGGTATGGAATAAAACCTATTTAAGGACAATCCAGGGCAATTTTCAGAAAAGGGACAGATGGACGCATGTCCTGCGTGTAACACGCATCAGTCCTGATAAAACTGGGGTGCGCCTTGAATCCCTCATGTTCCTACTTCGAGTTTTAACTACAGCAGTCATAAAATGAGAAATGATGATGTGGTAGTTTCTAGAGTTGTAGATTTCCAGAACAGATAAAAACAACAACAATTCAATTAAGACCATGATCAAAGATTTTCCACTTTTAAAACAACTTTAAGACTGAAGGGGATAAATAAAAATATCTTCCTTTTCATAAAACAATTATTAGCGTTGTAGAAAGGTCACACTTGATTAATGGAACCAATTTTTTTCTTAGAAAAGAAGAACATTGTTTATATTATCCTTTATGTTTTTTGGGGGTGTGTGTGGGGGGGGAACCTGTAATGCCCAGGGGTTTATCCTACCTCTGCACTCAGGAATTACTCCTGGTGGTCCTCAGTGGACCATATGGGATGCTAGGGATTGAACCTGGTCATCTGCATGCAAGGCAAATACTCTACCTGTTGTCTTATCGCTCTGACCCCTGAATATATTATTCTTTTTTCAAGGATCAGGCAAAATATCACAGATAGGATTTGGTGCTGTCCTGACTCTGCTGACCTGAGTTCAATTCCCAGATGCATAAATGGTCCCCCAGCCCCTTCCAGGGGTTCAGTGATGCCTGAGCATAAAGCCAGGAGTCAGTTTGTGCATCACCGGGTGTGACCCCAAAAGAACACAATTCCATCTGACACTAACACTTTTTTCCCTCTTTTGAGTCACAGGGGTTATTCCTGGCTCTGCACTCAGGAATTACTCCTGATGGTGCTTGGGGGACCCTATGGGGTGCTGGGAATCTAACCCGGGTCGGCCACATACAAGGCAAACGCTCTGCCCACCGTACTATTGCTCTAGCCCCTGACACTAACATTACAGATGGGTAGGACCTGCTTGCCTCCCAGGCCGTTGCTCCACCAAATAGCTACAGGGAAGCTAAGAATAGTCTCTCGGGCACCACGAGCTCCCATGTTGGAGCCACGACTTGAATCAACTCGAGTCCCCAGTTTCTGCCCTGACCTCAGCTCCGACATCATCCCGGCCCCACAAACTCACCTTCATAATACTCCAGTATCCTGTGGGGTCGGGATTGGGGTGGGGAGGAAGGAAATTGTTTTGTTTTGTTTTTTAATTAGTGAGACACCATGAGGTACAGTCGTAGACTTACAAATTTTGTGCTTGGGTTTCAATTATACAATGATCAAATACCCATTCAGGCAGGACTAGCACTGACAAAAATTTTTATGACCTTCCTCTTCCACAAGGTCAGCGCTCCTCATTTTCAAGTTTCACTAGGTGGTGCTGTCTGCTACCCAAAGGTCCCTGATGAGCAAGAACCCGCTGCTTTCTCCAGGTCCTTGCCCAGTGTCCTTAAATTAGCTCTCTGTCTCTAATCCCAGCGACCAATGGCTCCAAGATGAGATACAACAATTTTCATAGACTTTCCTCTACGGAAACCTTTATGGATCATTCTTAGTCAATTATTTATAGCAAGCAATACAAAATAAATGTTTTAAAATTTTTTATTAGTGAAACACCATGAGGTACAGTTGTAGACTTAGAAATTTTTGTGCTTGAGTTTCAGTTATACAGTGATCGAGTACCCATCCCTCCACCCGTGCCCACTTTCCACCACCACTGATGCCACTATACCTCCCACCCCCCATCCCCTTGCATCCCACACTGCCTCTGTGGCAGGGCATTCCCTTTTGTTCTCTCTCTCCTTTTGGGTTTTGTGGTTTGCAAAACAGGCATTGAGTGGCAAACATGTTCGGTCTATAGTCTACTTTCAGCATGCATGTCCCATCCTGGGAGGATCCTCTCAACACCCTTTCTTTGGTGCTCCCTTCTCTATCTGAGCTGCCATTTCCCCTAGCATGTGCGGCTGGCCTCCATGCCATGGAGTAAACCTCCTGGTTCTTATCTCGGCTCTTCTTGGGTGTTAGTCTCCTATTTTGTTACTTTATGTTCCCCAGATGAATGCCTATTTTGGGGAAATCTCGGGTAATGGTGGGAAAACTCAAAATAAAGGTGGTGGAAAGGGATCATGGTGGTGGAATTGGTGTTGAAATATTGAGTATAATTAAATACTGTGAAAAACTCTTTGAGAAAAAGAAAGAAACAAAACTAGCACTCTGGACTCTTCAAGAGAGACTTGTGCTGCTGGGACCCAGCAGGGGTCGAAGGTGGGAACTTAGCACCAAGCCTCATCCACTATGGGCTGGGCGGGCCAAAGTGCCCCGCCCCCAGCAGCCCCACCCCTCGGGCGAGCCCCCTTGGAAAGGCGCGGGCGCATTCTGCGCAGGCGCAGTGCCACGGGAGCCTGGAGCGCGCAGGCGCAGTGAGGCCGAGGATGGCTGGGCGGTACCTTTCAAAACCCTGCAGGTGCTGGAGCTGAGTCCTGGCCCAGGGGCCGCAGCGTTGCGTGTGAGCCAGTCCGGAGGGCAGGGCGGGTGTTCGGCGAAAGGCGCCCCGCGAGCCCAGACTTCCCGCCGTGGGCCCGCGTCCTGCCGTGTGCCAAGGGCCCCGTGGCTGTCAGCAGCCACGACAATTTCTCGTGCTGGACCCCGGGACCCTTGCGACGCTGCTGCAGCCCGGCTTGCAGAGTGCACAATGCTGGGGATGTGGCCCCCGCGCGAGGGTGGGGGTGTGCGGGGAGCGTGGGCCTCGGTCGCGGGTCTGTGCGGTGGGTGACCGCGGTGCCCCGCAGCATTCTCTGTCCTCAGCCTTCTGCTTTGCCTTCTGATTGCGGTGCGAGTCTTCCCCAAGGCTGTGGCCGCCCAGAGGGGGGTTCGATGTCATGGTCACCTTTTATTCGGCGCGCTCCGCCCACGCAGCCCAACTGGCCTGCGACCTGCAGACGCTCTTCCAGTCCCCTCTGCTGAGGACGGGTCGGAACTTGGCGGGGGTCGGGGCCGCGGGAAGCATTGCTGGGCCGGGTCACCTTACACTGGCAGCTACCCACCCCACCCACCAGCTTTCCCCTTGCCTTGCACAGTGTCCCCTCGTATCCGGGCAGCACGCAGCTGCTCCCCCAGGGCTGTCTGCTATAGAAATGCCCAGGCTGGTTGCAGTAAGACTAGCTGGAAGGGTCAGGGCCCAGTTCCCAGGCTCCTCTGGGCTCTGCGGGGGTCTACGTGTGCGTTTGACAGTCCTGCCAGCTGGAGGGAGTTGCGGCCAGCGTCATGGCTCTGTCTTCGGCCAACCGTTCGCAATGCCCACCCTCAGTCCCCATTTCCCACTGAAAACTTCCTTCCCTTTGCGTGCACCCTGGGCTCCAAAGCCTGGCAAACTACCCGTGACGTATTTGATATGCCAAAAACAGTAACAAGTCTCACAATTTGTTGTGACACGTTACTGGTGCCCGCTCAAGCAAATCTATGGACAACGGAGGACAGTGCTACAGTGCTATATCCATTGTAATTGATGAGTGGTACTCCCCCCACCCCTTTCTCTCACTGGCTATTAAGACCATTTCGTAGGAACAGGGATGTGACTCAGTGGCAGAGCGTAGACCTTGCATGAGTGAGGGCACCCCAGGAGGGAGGAAGATGCGTTTCATAAATGCGGTGTTGAGATTTTTATAGCATAAGATTCATTACCAGTATAGTGATAATGGCAACATCCTACAAATCAGTATGTAGTTGTGAAGGTGGTACTCTAGTTAGATCATCTCATGCACAGGCTGGGATTACTACCTTCCCTCTGAAAGTTATCCATTTCCATGAGAGGTTCTTTTATACCTTGGAGAGCACCCATAGTTCTTGTCTATTTTGGGCCTCCTGTAATACAGAAAAGTAAAGCGAATCTGAATGTAAAATGAAGGAAAGACCCAAGTCATCAGAGAATTTCTTCACAGTTACCAGAAAAAAAAAAACGAACTCTTACAAAGTTAAGGTAAAAACTACTCTCCAGGGCCTCAGAACCCTTCTAAAGTTTCAAAGTTGACAAAGCTGCGGTCACTACAGGTACAGGCTAGCCTGTGGTGTAACCATTCAACGATCAGTCTTCATTGGTCTCTCTCCTCAGGCAGCTTGAACTTGGGGAAACTAATTTTGTTCTCTTTCCTCATTCCTTGATTTATTCTCTCAACCAACTAACTATCAAGCCTTTGTGAGTAACAAACTTTTCTCGCTTCAGAGAATGAGGAAAGGATACATTATGGATCCTTTGAGCACTGAAGGTGTTTATAAACTGGTAATAGTGATAGGCACATGAGACAAATCAATAATTAATATTGCTCTGCTTTTATTTGTATTTGAATGGCTGTTCTTTTTTGTTTTGCAATGCTCAAGGCTTTCTTCTGACTCTGCACTCAGGGATCACTCCTGCTAGGCTTGGTGGCACTATATGGGGTACTGGGTGTTGAACCCAGATTGGCCATTTTCAAGGCAAAAATGCCTTACCCATTGGACTATCTCTCCACCCTTGCATTTGAATTTTTATTAATATGTTCACATAGTACATCCTGGCTGAAAGTTGAAATTGTCATTTAAGAACTAATGATGTAAGAATTCCACAGTAATGTATTTAGAGATCTAATAACAGAGGTATGTTTTTATTTTATTAGGAAGCTCTTATGCAGATGATAGTTGCTTATAAAATGGCATAACAAAAATAATAAACGAAACTGTAGTCTCCTCTAGCAGGGCTAATAATTTGCAGAGGGGAGTGCTGTAGATGAGGTCTTGCTTTGGTGGCAGGTCTCTTACCTATCTTTCAGGTTATCGTTACAGACAGGAGCTGCTAGATAGAATCTCTGAAGCAATTTACTTCTTTTGCTTATCTACAATCTTGCAGATCTTACGGCTTATAGTTTCACTTACCACCAGAAGTCAGGGACACGCTCAGATTAATCAGAGATTTTGGAAATAATGCAGAAAAGTACCACGGCTTGAGAATAATAAGTATTAGTGCTTCCTATGAACTTAATGCCTAAACTGTTTAAGGACCAAAGAAATAGGCCAGGAGTTAATGGGCTGACCTTGCTTGCTGCCAACCTGGTTCTATCCCCAGCCGCACATGATTCCCCCAACCACCACCTGGAGTGATCTCGGAGCACAGAGCTAGGAGTAACTGATTACTGCTGAGTATGGCTCTGAAACTACAGCAACCAGCAAAGTTTGTTTGATTTGCTCTTCACGGCCACTTTATGAAACTTGTACTGAGAAGTCTTGGGTGGGCTGAATTAGATCTCTGTGGGAAGTCGTTCCTAACCTCGAGTACCTCTCTTATGTCTTTAGGTTCGTCTCAGCAGACATAAAGCAGTTCGACATTCTACACTTGCCCTAAACAGCTCCCAGTGCCAGGAACTGGCAAACTAATATTTTGGTTTCAATGGATGGTCTAAAAGGATTGTCAAGGTAGGAAGCGGAGAGAGAGTTCAAGTGCGGAACTTGTGCCCACCGTGTTCAAGGCCCTGGGTTTTGTCCTGAGTATTGCACGACTCCCAGCTGTGTGGGGTGTTACCCCAGCTGGCCCAGAGAACCTATAGACCTGATAGATGAGAGTCGTCTAAGTGAAAGTGTTGGAGCACTGGTCACACCCCAGAATCAATAAGGTCTCAGTGAGTTGACGGTGGTGTCCATATTCTACAACGCTTGTGTGCTCCTTATGTGCTTGGCTGTTGTAGTTCATGGGAAGTTTTGCTTAACGTTGAAGTCACAGGTTACTTCAACGGTTGGCAAGGATTGCTGGCGTTTTATTTTTATTTCTAATTAAACATTTTAAAATCTACATTGAGATGTTCAGAAGGACCTTCAATCTAAATCTTAACAGCTTCAGGATCTTTCTGAACTTGAAGAAAGGGAAAATGAAGATATTGTGGCACCACTTCAGACGCAAAGTGTGAAGATATTCTGTGCTTTAGAGGTGGTTTTGTCGTCCTTTAACAAGAGCAGAGCCGAGGAGACTTTGGATAAACTGGAAGGTCTCTGTGGGGACTGGAATGGGGGTCTGGGTAAGAATTCATTCATTCATTCTCTTTCTCTCTCTCTCTCTCTCACTCTCTCATCATATTTTCAGATACATCAGAAACATCCCTCTCCTTGCTAAGCTGCTAAAGCCTTGGGCAGATGTTTTTAACAATACTTGTTTAAATCTTAGGTAGTAACTAACAGAATCATTTTTTTTGGTGGGGCCAAAGGACCCGGGGACACTTCACAATTTTAGAGCTGTCTTCCTACCAAGAACCTTAGAGATATAGGGATGGGAATACTGTTTCTCCTATTTGGGGGTAACAGTCTTCTTTGTTCCAAAGAAATTTTTCAAGTATAGATCCTGTGTAATTGTCCATTATCTCACCAAAATCTTCATTTTGATAATGAAATACACTAATAAAAATGTTTTTCCCCCCAGAATCTCTGGTACTTAGGCTTAGGGTATTAAATCAAAGGCAGGGCTGTTAGTGAAAGAACTGGAACAGACTCTGGTAGGTGAATCTTAATGAGACCAGCTCATCCTTGCCACTAGCAAACCTTTCTCAAGCTCCTGAAATTGATAGGTGATAGGGCAGACATTCGAATGGGTTGTCACTCCCCATGGGGGGTGCGGGCGTGCCATCTGCCCGAGGTTATCTAGTCACCATCACCAAAGCCCCTTGCACCTGCCTCGTGGCCAGAACCAACGGGAGGCTGACCGGTTTGGCTCTGATCTGAGAAATGTACGCATCCCCTGGGAAGGGGGTCAGTGCCCATCTGCATGTATTACCTCTAGAATTACCACAGTTATTCAATTTGGTTACTCGTAGCTGCGGTATCCAGGTGGCTCGGGTCTGCTTTGAACACTATAATTTTTGCAAAGTAAAGGACTCCATGACAGACCGTTTTCACTCGGGGCACGCCAGAGAGGGGCGGGTGACGGTCCTTCCCATCCCCAGGGACCCTGCCCGGCAGCTGATCTCCACTACCCAACTGCCGCCACTCTCCAGGCCAGGCCACTTTCACATTATAAGACACTTCCTACCCATTTTCCATAATTGCCACATCATATTTGATGGGGTTCAGACAGTAGGCAACAAATCATAGAGAGAAATATATAAATATTTGCGTCTCGGAGAGCCCGGCAAGCTACTGACTGTATGCCGCCCACACAGGCAGAGCCTGGGAAAATCCCTGTGGCCTATTCGATATGCCCAAAACAGTAATGACAACAAGTCTCATTTCCCTGATCCTAAAAGAGCTCCAATCATTGGAAGAAGCTGCTAAAATCTCAGGACTGGGAGGAATAGAGACGTTACTGGCGCCCACTCGAAGAAATCGACAAACAACAGGATGACAATGATACAGTGATTATTATAAAGTAATTTTTTTATTTTTATAAAAACATATTTGATTACATTTAATATTCAATAGCCAATCCCACGACCATTACACCTTACTACCACCATATTTTGTGTGTTTCCATCCTGAACCCGAACCCCTGCCCCAAGCAGAACGGAAACAATTTATTTTGTATTGTGTGTTCTGAATCAACTGCTGAAAATGCTCCACAAATGTTTCCTTAGAGGAAAGTGTGTGAAGATTGTTCTATTTCCCCCAGGGACCATTGATTGTTCTATTTGCCCTAGGGACCATTAAGCCCTTAAATAAGAGATTATTGACATGTTGTTAATGGGTGAGCTGCACGTGTGTGTGTGTGTGTGTGTATAATACACACTTCTGTAAAAATATATTTCCCTCTATGATTGGTAGCCTTCTATTTTAAACCCCATCAAATGTGGTTTGTTTCTCTTGAAATATTAGTGGTGTGAGGTATGTCAAGTTCCTAGAGTAGTCTGTAGGTTTGCCCATTTGAAATACATAATCAGTGTGAGATTTGTGCACTGATCTTGACTAATTTCTCCCTTCTAGTTTACCTGTTTACGAATGTCCAGAATTGATCAGATAGCAAAAATGTATGGTAATAGCCCTGACAGAATATACTTAGCACAGAGCCTTCAAGACATAGCCTGGTGTGGTGCCTTCCCTTACTCATTAAGATCATGATGTAGTGCTCTTTTTGATTTTTTATTTTTTTTTAACTTTTTTATTTTTGGGGTTATACCCAGCGATGCTCAGGGGTTATTCCTGGTTCTGCATTCAGAAATTACTTCTGGCAGTGCTGGGAGGACCATATGAGATTCGGGGGCTCGAACCCGGGTCAGCCGCATATAAGGCAAACGCCCTAGCCTCTGTACTAGAGCTCCAGGCCCAGTTCTCTTTTTAGACTTCATAAAAATCAATGAGAAAGATTGGCGTAGTAAATCTATTTGTTTTGGTTGGATGTCGGAACATTACCTTTCCTTATGAAAAGGAAGAGGACTCAGAAGTTTGCTATTCAAAAGACCATGTCAGATGCATTTCAGAAACTGCTCATTTTGGTTTAGGTAAGACTTTGTTGGTTTTCTTTGAAGTACTGCAGCTTTCTTACTTGACGAGCAAATAAATTGATTTTGAGAAGTCAATTATATTGAAAATAATGGAAATATAAGTACTTCCTATTCCTTTGTTTACTAGATGCTTTACAGAGTAGTCTCAAATTTGTCCTTTGTGGAATCTGTGAAAAATAATTACAGCAAATATTACCCCCAATGTATAAACGTAGAGTAGTTTAGACTGTAGAGAGAGTATTTGATCCAATTCCTCTTTCTCAATTGTTTGTCAGTAAAGCAGAAGAGTATAGTGGCTGTAAACTTCAGACTCCTCTGTTTAAGTACTAGCTCTGTCCTCCATTTTTTTTCTCTTTTTTCTTTTCTTGGTTTCTGGGCCACACCTGCTGATGCTTAGGGCTTCCTCCTGGCTATGTGCTCAGGAACCACTTCTAGTAGGACTCGGGGAACCACATGGGGTGCCAGGGACTAAATCTGTGTTGTCTGCATGCAGAGCGAATATTCGACCCATTGTAATAGTACTCTGGCCCTCTGTCTCATTTAGAAAATGCAACTGTAGATCTCTAGACAGATATGTGAAGGTATTTCTAAGCCGCAATTGTCTTTTCTTTCATTTGCGTTTTGGGTCACACCCAGGGATGCTGAGGGGTTACTCCTGCCTCTGCACTCAGAAATTATCCTTGTCGGAGCTCGGGGTCCACATGGGATGCTGGGAATCGAACCCAGGTCAGCCGTGTGCAAGGCAAACACCCTCCCTGCTGTGCTATTGCTCCAGCCCCTTTAAGCTGCAATTTTCTGAAAAAAAATATACTTTTAATTTAGCTTATCTTATATTGTAAAAGTAAATACTTAACACTTACCTAGAACTGCACTCATTTGCGGAATATAAAGTAACAGAATGGGAGACTAACACCCAAGGATAGTAGAGATAGGGACCAGGAGGATTGCTCCACGGCTTGGAAGCCAGCCTCACATGCTGGGGGAAAAGGCAGCTTAGATAGAGAAGGGACCACCAAGTAAGGGATGCTTGGAGGGCCCATTCGGAATAAGAGATGTGTGCTGCAGGTAGACTACAGGCGGGACATGATGGCCACTTAATGCCTATATTGCAAACCACAACCCCCAAATGAAGAGAGAGATTAAAAGGGAATAGGCCTGCCATCAGGGGGGGCGGGGGGAGGGTAGGGGCGGTGGAGGGAGTCGTGGGAGGGATACTGGGAAGACTGGTGGTGGAGAATGGGCACTGGTGGAGGGATGGGTACTCAATCATTGTATGACTGAAACATAATCACGAACGTTTGTAAGTCTGTAACTCTATCTCACAGCAATTCAATAAAAAGAGAAAGAAAGAAAGGGGCTGGAGTGATAGCACAGTGGGTGGGGTGTTTGCCTTGCATGCAGCTGACCTGAGTTCGATTCCCAGCATCCCACATGGTCCCCTAGCACCGCCAGGAGTGGTTCCTGAGCGCAGAGCCAGGAGGAAACCCTGCATCGTTGGGTGTCACCCACAAAAACAAAAAATAAGAAAAACATTAAATAATAAAAATAAATGTTTAAAAAGACTTACCTAGAATTTAGTAAAGGACGAAATATTCTAATTATTGCTACTGTTTTCCTACTAAGAGGAAACTTAACAGGAATCACTTCGGGGTTGGTTTTCAGCACTGACATATTGAGTGTTTGTGAGTCTATTTAACAACCAACTATGTGTTGTGAACCTTCACAGTGATTCTGCTGGCGGTGCTTGGGGGATCCTATGGGATGCTGGGAATCAAACCCGGGTCAGCCACATTCAATGCAAACGCCCTACCCGCTGTGCTATTGCTCCAGCCCCCTATTTAAGATTTTTAAATTTTCTCCTCTTATGGAATTTTATAGTCCTATGAATATTTCCGGCTGTGCCCAAAGGAAACTGAATAATCAGTAGAGAGTCCACAAACAGTATTGCTTTCCTTGCTTTATAGCCCTGCAGTCTTAGAGACAGAAATTTTCCGTTGTCACAGACCTTATTTATTACACGAGTAGATCCTGGGTTGACTTCAGCCTTGCAGTCTGGGCAATTCTTCTAGCAAAAGAGACTTCTGTGGTCATCTGGCAAAATTTCTATCAACTATAATAACTTTTAAGAACCAATAGGGGGTTAGGAAGATGGTACCAGAGCCTTGCATATCCCTGGCACGGCATATGGTCCCCTCTATCACCATCAGGGAGCACAGAGCCAGGAACAGTCGCTGAGTACCAGAGGGTAGGATCTGCAAACCCCAAATAAAAAGAAATGAAAGAAGCAGTGGGTTGGAGAGATAGCTCAACAGGCTGAGCACATTCTTGGCATGCAGGAAGCAGGTTTCAGTTCCAGCTCAGCACTGCATTGCCAGGAATGACTCCAAGTACTAAGTGGGTATAATCCCTGAGCACCTTTGAGAATGGCCTCAAAACAGAGAAGCAAAAGGAACCAAACTTAATGTCTGCATTGACAAGGAAAATGGTCTTATTTTATGCTTTAGAAATAAAATTATTGGATGTATAAAGGAAGTACACACTCACTATCACTGTGTACTACCTTCATAGAGAGAACATTTTAGCCAATAAGTTTGAATTGATCCTTGTTAACTTTATTTCAGAAAGTGGTAAAGTAGCTGCAGAATATCGGCCTTTTGAGGAGCTCACTGATGCCAGAACCGAACAACTACATGATTTAGTTCAAGTACGTGAAAGAAAAACTCAAGGATGACACATACAGAATGGCAGCAATTCAAAATAATGAGCAGATTTTAGAAGTGTTTAGCATGTGTAGGCGATTCTAGCATTCCCAGAAAAATATGAAACTCTCAAACTTTACTTCAGAGAATTTCTGAAGTTTCCCTGAAGTCCTGGCTCTTATTTGAAAAATGGAGAGTTCTGAGTGCCCTCTGAGTTCTGTCAGAGAAATAACTTTTCTTTTTTTTAATGTAGGAGTACTGCTATATAAATAGCAGCCACTGATTACGCTGGTTAAATTGGGCATGAACTCCACCTTACTCTTTTTCATTTTTTATAATTTCATTTATTGAATCACCATGAGAGCAGTTACAAAGCTTTCGGGTTTAAGTCTCAGTCATACAATGAAACACCCGTACCTCCACCACCAAAAACCCCAGTATACCCCATCCCACACCCTCCCCCTACCTGTGGGGCAGATGATTTCTACATTACTCTCTCTCTACTTTGATTACATTCAATATTTTGACACCAGACCTACCACTATTATTTGGGATTTTACTCCAATACTCATATCTGCCAAAAAGGCAACCGTAGACAACTTTTTTTCTATTGCTGGTTCTGAATAACATATGACGTCGCACAGCCACAGCAGTAGCTGCGCAATTTTGAAATTCCAAAATTTTAACAATTAAATCTGGAGGGATTTCTGCCAATACCTGCTGGGTTCCGAGATTTGTTCCTGAGTCTCTGGGATCATGGCCATTAAGCAGCTTCATCAGGAGCTAGAGAGGCCGTTCGTGGGAGGTTACTCGGGGTCTCGCTGGGGTGGGGAGGAAAGGGCCAGCTCCACCCCCATCCTGTGAGGCCCCATGTGTCTCCTCACTGAAGGCCCAAATCTGACTCTCCAATGGCGTCTGGAAGATGGCGGCCACCAAGCCTTCTGGGGGGAGCAGATGGAGGGACAGCACCCTTCCCCCCCTGGGGTGGCCGGATGCCAGTAACCCAGTGCGGGGTCCAGATGCAGAAAAAAATGCCTTTTTGAACTCCACTTAAACAGGATCTAGGAACGTGGGGCCTTAATTGTCATTATGCTACAGCATTTGAAAAGTTACATTTTTTCCAAGTATGATATCATACCTAGAGCTCAGCATCTCATATATATCTCGTATGAACTATTTTATGAAAGAACCTTTCTGTTCAACAATTGCACAGTATTCCAAATTTGGAATTAACTTGTTAATTTCCAGGAGAACATATGAATACACTATGTGTGTATTCTAGGGATGGTGGGGGGGGGGGGGGGCGGCAAAATGTGTTTAATATCATTGGGAACAAATTTGGAGTTGGATATATGTAATTAACATGGCTCAAAGTCAGAAAAGTTGTTTCCAAAGTTAGGGAGTTAGGGGAAGATAAAGAGAGAAAAGGTGATTCTGTTCCTCTTGTTGAAAATCTGTTTTTTTCCTTTGTAAAATAAATTTTATTTGTGGGTAAGGTAGCGGGATTCACACTTGGTAGCGCTCAGGAATTACCCAGCCTGGCTCTTTGTTATAATCACTTGTCGAAGTGCTCGAGGGACCAGGTGATGGTAGGGATCAAATTCAAATCTTTCTTGTGCAAAGCATGTGCTCAATCTCTTGAACTATTGATCTAGTCCTGCAAAGAACTTTTTTAAATAGTTTAAATCAAACCCACCAAGAAAACTTCCAACACCTACAATTGGGTCTTAAAAGACTTAGCTTAGGAGCCTGAGACATAGTTCATCAGGCTGGAGCATGGACTGTGATGAGGGAGACCTGGGTTTGATACCTACCACTGCATGGCCTCCTGAGCACTGTCAGGTACAGCGTCAAACACCTCCAGGTGTGGCCCCCAAAGAGACAACAATGTCCACCTTACTAAGAAAGGTGAGAAGACATTTCGTACTAATGCCAAAGAATTCAGAAAACTAACATCCATCCCTAAATGAGGCTACTCTTGGAACCAACTCCATTCGGGGCTCTCTACTCAACTAGAGAGCGGGAAGAAGCCCCTTCTCATGAAATTTATATTCTGGAAGTGTGAGATAATAAGAACTGATATGGATGAGAAGAAGGACTGTGAAAAAAGTAAAATGGGTGCTAGTTACAGTATTGCAAGAGAGCCTTGTCACTTTCTGACGTGAACATCTTAAGTGTTCCCTCCGAGTGCTAGAAGGGCAGCCCTCTAGAAAGGAGCTTGCTCCTTTTTCTCCATGAATTTATGTTGAGTTCCATGCAAGAAAGGGGGATTTCCCCAGGCCGGTGTAAAGGAGCGCATATGGCTGTTCATTCAGTTTAAGAACGGTCTCCCAGAATCAACTGTTTCTGGCCCCAGAGCCCTGCTTGAGAAAATGTTGTGTCCCTGATTCCATGCTATCCCCTGTCTAGGAGAGTGATAAATAATCAGAGAGACTAAGAGCTTAAAGGAAATGACAACATTTGTGAACCCCCACCCATGCGAAGTGCTCCTTTTGCAGGTCAACTGCCTTTCTTGGAAGCAGGATGGCCAAGGGGAGGAAGAATGTCTCTTGGATTTCAGTGGTGAGGAGGAAGCACCAAGACCACCACAGCTGGATTAGTGCTGTTGACTTCACCAGTGTTCCTTGTCTGGGGACAAGCTGCTCCTCCCCCACCCTCGGGGCTCCGCCCAAACGAGTGGGCAGTCCCAGTCCTGTTGGGTGGCAAGAGTGGGAGGGGAGGCAAGGGGGGTGGGGTAGAGGACCTGATTGGATGTGTTTGGTGCCTTGGGGGAAGAAGGAAAGCCTGGGTCCTGCTGGTTTTGAGGAGCCTGCTTTGCCCAGATCCAGTAAAGGCCTCTTAAAGGCTCATAAAGATGCTGAGGGGGTGGGTTACGCGGTTGCCAAGGGCCTGTGGTTGCCAAGGGCGTGGTTGATAAGGGCATGCACGGGCAGCGCCCAGCTGCCTTAATCAGGACACTTCCTTAGCCATGGATTTGGCATTAAAAATATTGACAATTATTTTCCTCTATACCCATCTACAGGGCACTCCTCTCCGGGGGAGAGTCCTACCCCCAGTCCCCCTGGCCCCCAGCCCCCCAGGGCCCCCCAATCCCTGGCTTTCACCTTCCCCTGATCCTGCCGCTGAATCATCCCCTACCCTTCGGCCCCGGATTTCCAAACCTGTGGCTTTCCATCCTAGAATGAGAAGTCCACCCACAGGTCTCGACCAACCGGAAGATCTACGTATATCACCTGATATACGTCCTCCACGTCCAGGTGGAACGATTTCCAAACTTTTCACGTATATTATTTCCCCTTTCACCTTCCCCTGATCCTGCCACTGTATCACCCCCTACCCTTCAGCCCCTGGCGAACTCTGGGTTCTTTAAGGTTTTAACAAGTACTGCCCTGGTAAGTTTTCTAGGACTTTGGTTTCCACCCTAGATGAGAGTCTGCCTCTGGCTTTGCATCCTAGGAGTATGATTCCACCAAGAGCTATAGAACAACCTGAAGATCAGGTTGAAGATCTGACATATGAAATACGCCTTCCAAGTCCAGTTGGAACGATTTCAAAACCCCTAACCTTTATGATTTCCCCAGAAAACTTAAATTTGCCCCATGTCACTGCACCTGCCCAGAATGCGCCCGCGCTTTTTCAGAGGGGGCTCGCCCAAGGGGTGGGGCAGCTGGGGGCGGGGCTACCGTGGCCCGCCCAGCCCATAGTCTAGTATTCCAGGTCTGGGGACAAGCTGTTCCTCCCCCACCCTCAGGGCTCCGCCCAAACGAGTGGACAGTCCCAGTCCTGTTGGGTGGCAAGAGTGGGAGGGGAGGCAAGGGGGGTGGGGTAGAGGACCTGATTGGATGTGTTTGGTGCCTTGGGGGAAGAAGGAAAGCCTGGGTCCTGCTGGTTTTGAGGAGCCTGCTTTGCCCAGATCCAGTAAAGGCCTCTTAAAGGCTCATAAAGATGCTGAGGGGGTGGGTTACGCGGTTGCCAAGGGCCTGTGGTTGCCAAGGGCGTGGTTGATAAGGGCATGCACGGGCAGCGCCCAGCTGCCTTAATCAGGACACTTCCTTAGCCATGGATTTGGCATTAAAAATATTGACAATTATTTTCCTCTATACCCATCTACAGGGCACTCCTCTCCGGGGGAGAGTCCTACCCCCAGTCCCCCTGGCCCGCAGCCCCCCAGGGCCCCCCAATCCCTGGCTTTCACCTTCCCCTGATCCTGCCGCTGAATCATCCCCTACCCTTCGGCCCCGGATTTCCAAACCTGTGGCTTTCCATCCTAGAATGAGAAGTCCACCCACAGGTCTCGACCAACCGGAAGATCTACGTATATCACCTGATATACGTCCTCCACGTCCAGGTGGAACGATTTCCAAACTTTTCACGTATATTATTTCCCCTTTCACCTTCCCCTGATCCTGCCACTGTATCACCCCCTACCCTTCAGCCCCTGGCGAACTCTGGGTTCTTTAAGGTTTTAACAAGTACTGCCCTGGTAAGTTTTCTAGGACTTTGGTTTCCACCCTAGATGAGAGTCTGCCTCTGGCTTTGCATCCTAGGAGTATGATTCCACCAAGAGCTATAGAACAACCTGAAGATCAGGTTGAAGATCTGACATATGAAATACGCCTTCCAAGTCCAGTTGGAACGATTTCAAAACCCCTAACCTTTATGATTTCCCCGGAAAACTTAAATTTGCCCCATATCACTGCGCCTGCCCAGAATGCGCCCGCGCTTTTTCAGAGGGGGCTCGCCCAAGGGGTGGGGCAGCTGGGGGCGGGGCTACCGTGGCCCGCCCAGCCCATAGTCTAGTATTCCAGGTCTGGGGACAAGCTGTTCCTCCCCCACCCTCAGGGCTCCGCCCAAACGAGTGGACAGTCCCAGTCCTGTTGGGTGGCAAGAGTGGGAGGGGAGGCAAGGGGGGTGGGGTAGAGGACCTGATTGGATGTGTTTGGTGCCTTGGGGGAAGAAGGAAAGCCTGGGTCCTGCTGGTTTTGAGGAGCCTGCTTTGCCCAGATCCAGTAAAGGCCTCTTAAAGGCTCATAAAGATGCTGAGGGGGTGGGTTACGCGGTTGCCAAGGGCCTGTGGTTGCCAAGGGCGTGGTTGATAAGGGCATGCACGGGCAGCGCCCAGCTGCCTTAATCAGGACACTTCCTTAGCCATGGAATTGGCATTAAAAATATTGACAATTATTTTCCTCTATACCCATCTACAGGGCACTCCTCTCCGGGGGAGAGTCCTACCCCCAGTCCCCCTGGCCCCCAGCCCCCCAGGGCCCCCCAATCCCTGGCTTTCACCTTCCCCTGATCCTGCCGCTGAATCATCCCCTACCCTTCGGCCCCGGATTTCCAAACCTGTGGCTTTCCATCCTAGAATGAGAAGTCCACCCACAGGTCTCGACCAACCGGAAGATCTACGTATATCACCTGATATACGTCCTCCACGTCCAGGTGGAACGATTTCCAAACTTTTCACGTATATTATTTCCCCTTTCACCTTCCCCTGATCCTGCCACTGTATCACCCCCTACCCTTCAGCCCCTGGCGAACTCTGGGTTCTTTAAGGTTTTAACAAGTACTGCCCTGGTAAGTTTTCTAGGACTTTGGTTTCCACCCTAGATGAGAGTCTGCCTCTGGCTTTGCATCCTAGGAGTATGATTCCACCAAGAGCTATAGAACAACCTGAAGATCAGGTTGAAGATCTGACATATGAAATACGCCTTCCAAGTCCAGTTGGAACGATTTCAAAACCCCTAACCTTTATGATTTCCCCAGAAAACTTAAATTTGCCCCATGTCACTGCACCTGCCCAGAATGCGCCCGCGCTTTTTCAGAGGGGGCTCGCCCAAGGGGTGGGGCAGCTGGGGGCGGGGCTACCGTGGCCCGCCCAGCCCATAGTCTAGTATTCCAGGTCTGGGGACAAGCTGTTCCTCCCCCACCCTCAGGGCTCCGCCCAAACGAGTGGACAGTCCCAGTCCTGTTGGGTGGCAAGAGTGGGAGGGGAGGCAAGGGGGGTGGGGTAGAGGACCTGATTGGATGTGTTTGGTGCCTTGGGGGAAGAAGGAAAGCCTGGGTCCTGCTGGTTTTGAGGAGCCTGCTTTGCCCAGATCCAGTAAAGGCCTCTTAAAGGCTCATAAAGATGCTGAGGGGGTGGGTTACGCGGTTGCCAAGGGCCTGTGGTTGCCAAGGGCGTGGTTGATAAGGGCATGCACGGGCAGCGCCCAGCTGCCTTAATCAGGACACTTCCTTAGCCATGGAATTGGCATTAAAAATATTGACAATTATTTTCCTCTATACCCATCTACAGGGCACTCCTCTCCGGGGGAGAGTCCTACCCCCAGTCCCCCTGGCCCCCAGCCCCCCAGGGCCCCCCAATCCCTGGCTTTCACCTTCCCCTGATCCTGCCGCTGAATCATCCCCTACCCTTCGGCCCCGGATTTCCAAACCTGTGGCTTTCCATCCTAGAATGAGAAGTCCACCCACAGGTCTCGACCAACCGGAAGATCTACGTATATCACCTGATATACGTCCTCCACGTCCAGGTGGAACTATTTCCAAACTTTTCACCTACATTATTTCCCCTTTCACCTTCCCCTGATCCTGCCACTGTATCACCCCCTACCCTTCAGCCCCTGGCGAACTCTGGGTTCTTTAAGGTTTTAACAAGTACTGCCCTGGTAAGTTTTCTAGGACTTTGGTTTCCACCCTAGATGAGAGTCTGCCTCTGGCTTTGCATCCTAGGAGTATGATTCCATCAAGAGCTATAGAACAACCTGAAGATCAGGTTGAAGATCTGACATATGATATACGCCTTCCAAGTTCAGTTGGAGCGATTTCAAAACCACTAACCTTTATGATTTCCCCAGAAAACTTAAATTTGCCACATGTCACTGTGCCTGCGCAGAACGCGCCCATGCTTTTTCAAATGGGGCTTGTCCGTGGGGTGGGGCTGCTGGGGGTGGGGATACTGTGGCCGCCCTGCCCATAGTGGACAGGGCTTGGCGCTAAGTCCCTACCATCGACCCCCACTGGGTCCCAGAAGCACAAGTCTCTATTGACGAGTGCACAGTGCAAGTTTTGTTTCTTTCTTTTTCTCAAAGAGTTTTTCACAGTATTTAATTACACTCAATATTTCAACTCCTCTGTGCTATCACTCCAGCCCAGTATCCCACTGAGAGTATCTCGTCCGCACGGCAGAGCCTAGCAAGCTCCCCGTGACGTATATAATATGCCAAATGCAGTAACAACAAAGTCTCCAATGGAGACGTTACTGGGCCTGCTCGAGCAAATCAACGAACAACGGGAGGGCCTTTACCTTTACCTAATATTTCAACTCCAATTCCAACACCATGACCCCTTTCCACCACCTTTATTTTGAGTTTTCCCATCCCCGCCCGAGATTTCCCCAAAATAGGCATTCATCTGGGGAACATAAAGTAACAAAATAGGAGACTAACACCCAAGAAGAGCCGAGATAAGTACCAGGAGGTTTACTCCATGGCATGGAGGCCAGCCGCACATGCTAGGGGAAATGGCAGCTCAGATAGAGAAGGAAGCACCAAAGAAAGGGTATTGAGAGGATCCTCCCAGGATGGGACATGCATGCTGAAAGTAGACTACAGACCGAACATGTTTGCCACTCAATGCCTGTTTTGCAAACCACAAAACCCAAAAGGAGAGAGAGAACAAAAGGGAATGCCCTGCCACAGAGGCAGTGTGGGATGCAAGGGGATGGGGGATGGGAGGTATAGTGGCATCAGTGGTGGTGGAAAGTGGGCACGGGTGGAGGGATGGGTGCTCGATCACTGTATAACTGAAACTCAAGCACAAAAATTTCTAAGTCTACAACTGTACCTCATGGTGTTTCACTAATAAAAAATTTTAAAACATTTATTTTGTATTGCTTGCTATAAATAACTGACTAAGAATGATCCAAAAAGGTTTCCGTAGAGGAAAGTCTATGAAAATTGTTGTATCTCATCTTGGAGCCATTGGTCGCCGGGATTAGAGACAGAGAGCTAATTTAAGGACACTGGGCAAGGACCTGGAGAAAGCAGCGGGTTCTTGTTCATCAGGGACCTTTGGGTAGCAGACAGAGAGCACCACCTAGTGAACTGGAAAATGAGGAGCGCTGACTGTGTGGGGGCAAACTACCTTGGAAGAGGCAGGTCATAAAAGTGTTTGTCATTGCAATCCTGCCTGAATCCTTAAAAAACAATTTCCTTCCTCCCACCTCAATCCCGAACCCACAGGATACTAGACTACTGTGAAGGTGAGTTTGTGGGTCCAGGATGATGTCGGAGCTGAGATCAGGGCAGAAACTGGGGAATCGAGTTGATTCAAGTAGTGGCTCCAACATGGGAGCTCCTGGTGCCCGAGAGACTATTCTTAGCTTCCCTGTTGCTATTTGGTGGAGCAACGGCCTGGGGGCAAGCAGGTCCTACCCATCTGTAATTCTAAAATGTTAGTGTCAGGGGCTAGAGCAATAATACAGTGGACAGGGCGTTTGCCTTGCACGTGGCCAACCCGCGTTACATTCCCGGCACCCCATAGGGTCCCCCGAGCACCACCAGGGGTAATTCCTGAGTGCAGAGCCAGGAGTAATCCCTGTGACTCAAAACAAAACAAAACAAATGTTAGCGTCAGATGGAACTGTGTTCATTTCTTTTGGGGCCACACCCGGTGATGCTCAAGGCTGACTCCTGGCTTTATGCTCAGGCATCAGAGAACTCCTGGCAGGAGGTGAGGAACCATTTATGGAGCTGGGAATTGAACCCAGGTCAGCAGAGTCAGGACAGCATCAAATCCCTTCTGTGATACTTAGCCTGGTCCTCGAAAAAATAATAATATATTCAGGGGTCAGACATATAGGACAGCAGGTAGAGTATTTGCCTTGCATACAGCTGACCAGGTTCAATCCCTAGCATCCCATATGGTCCACTGTGGACCACCAGGAGTAATTCCTGAGTGCAGAGCTAGGAGAAACCCCTGGGCATTGCCAGGTTTACCCCCCAAAAAACATAAAGGATAATATAACCAATGTTCTCCTTTTCTAAGAAAAAAATTGGTTCCACTAATCAAGTGTGACCTTTCTACAACACCAATAATTGTTTTATGAAAAGGAAGATATTTTTATTTATCACCGTCAGTCTTAAAGTTGTTTTAAAAGTGAAAAATCTTTGGTCATGGTCTTAACTGTATTGTTGTATTTTTCTGTTCTGCAAATCTACAAGTCTAGAAACTACCACATCATCATTTCTTGTTTTATGACTGCTGTAGTTAAAACTCGAAGTAGGAACATGAGGGATTCAAGGCGCACCCCAGTTTTATCAGGACTGATGGGTGTTACGTGCAGGACATGCCTCCATCTGTCCCTTTTCTGAAAATTGCCCTGGATTGTCCTTAAACATGTTTTATTCCATATCGGCATCCCAAATACCTCTCCCCGAAACAAAAGAAAGACATAGATTCTATCCAGGACTTTTGAAAGATGATCTGAACTCTAGTCCATTCTTCCAAGCAGCCTGAAATCACTGGCATTCTGACACGCTTCCTCCGCCCACCCCTATTTTCTATGCCTCCATACCAGATCATTAACCTGCACCCGAGCTTTCTCTCTCCACAAAACACAACTGGCTGTGGATAAGTTACTGGCGGCTGATATTGTTCCAGGCCAGTAACTACAGCGTCCATTGCCTCTCCCATTCCCTGTGAAACTGTTCGCACGGTCTCCACTTCACTATGAACACGTTGCGGACAACAGGTTTTATCTTCCTTCTAGTACCCTGAGTGCTCCGCTTGCAGTAGGCACTCAAATTCGATCAGGAAAATGTGATCACTTTCTCCGTACAAGGAGCACTTTAATAAGCCCCCAAATATAGAAACGTCATCGGGGTTTCCTTGGTTTTACGAATGACAGTCAGGAACTAGGGGCCTGGAATTGCATGGGAACGAGGAAGCAGCCCTTGGAAACCCTTTAGTCCCGAGACTCTGGTTTCATTTGGTTTCTGAAGGGCAAAGGAAGAAAGTGACACGGGATGAAAGCAAAGGACAAGTGGAGAATCCCCAAGTGAGGAGAGAGACCAGTTCTGGAAAACTCCACAGCTGGCCGACTTCCCTCCCCATCCCCCCGCCCTGCCCCCCCCCCCCCCCCCCCGCCTCATTCCAGGTGACAGCCTGTGAAGCAGGGAAAGAGTGGTCGGCGTGGTCGACCCTCACAGTGCAGCTTCCACCTCACCCTGAGGAGACAAGACACTGGTTCTGGCTTCATCCACCCTGACCCAGTGCTCTCTGAGCCCCCGGGGCCACTCCCTGGGTCTCCTTTGTGGCTCTCTGCTCTGGCCTCCTGTGGCCCTTCCCATGCTCCCTTTCAACTGCCCTCATCTGTGGCCTTTGCTCTTGCCCCATTCGGCTGCTTCCACATTTGCAAAGAGTTTTCTCCCATGACAGGAATGGGCCCTGTTTGCCTGGGCCAAGAGTCACTCAAGAAAAATGTTGCTCCCCCCCTCTTGCCCCAGAACTCTCTCTCTGGAAAGAGTCAGTCTTAAGGTACCCCTGCGGTCCTTGAGAGTTTGCCTAGCGCCACACAGTCACCTGGAGAGGGCAGGTGCTTAGATAGTTAACGTATCTGTTCACCGAGAAGTGCAGAGAAGTTCAGTAACCATTAGAACACCCGACATGTCTGAGCTGACTGTTTGAGGGTGTCTACCTCTCTGGGGAATGGGACATTTCTTTTTCCACTGAGAATGGTGCTGCTAGCTGAGACCATACACGACTATTTCATACAAATGTCCCATGGCTCCAATTATGGAACCAAGAGCTGATCCAGCGGACCTTGCATCCCTGGTACTTGCTCTGGACTGAAGCCATCCTCTTCTTTCCTAGGACTTTAGTGGGGGAACCTAAGGGGCCCCTCAGGAGTGGAAAAAGCTGGCATGCAGGGGGTGCTGTGGAGCAAGGTTCCCTGCAAAACAGTGGCCAGCTGACTCTGGGGTTTCTGGGTTCCATCCTGCTGCCTCTGCACTCAGGAATTACTCCTGCTGGGCTCAGGGGACCATAAAGGATGCGAGGAAGGGGGAGAGGCGGAAGAAGATCAAAACCCTAGTCAGCTGCATGCCAAGCAAGCTCCTGACCCACTGTGGCTCCTCCTCCTCCCGGCCTTGTATATCTTTTTGAGGAACTCTGCACCCTTTCCCATCCCCGGCAGCTGTGCACAGGGGCCATGACTCCAGACCTGCTTGGACTCCTGTGGCTCCAGCTGACCCTCTGCCCCCAGGCCCACCACCGACCAGTGGGAAACACTACACCACTAGGCCACCGTGATGGTGATGGGTGCGTCTGTACTGAGCTTGTACAGAAATTTTCTTTTCTTCCCCTGCGACATCTGGATATGCTCAGAAGTTACTCAAAGATATGGGGTGCTGAGGATCAAACCTGGTTGGGTGCTGCAAGGCAACACCGACCCGCTATGCTACAGCTCTGGCCAAACTCTGTATGCCCTGGGCCGTGTTTTTACTTTCCTGATGGCACCGCAGGAACTGACAACGTTTTCCTTTTGAGGATGACCACCTGAACTAGCCTGGTTTTGGTCTCTATGCTACTGTCCTCAGCAACTGCGAAACTGACTCTGTTCTTTATGAACTTTCAAAGCTGAATTTATCGTGGATCTGGGCCACAGTCAGTGGAGTTCAGGGCTTACTCCTGGCTCTGAGCTCAGGGATCACTCTTGGCAGGACGCGAGGCATCATATGTTGTGTTGGAGATTGAACCCGGGTCAGTTGGACACAAGGCAAGTGCAAGCGGCATTACTACTCATTATACTGTTGCTGCAGTCCTGTCACCTCAGTTTTTTCATGCCACTTCACACTCTGAGCTCACTTGTGCATGTGTCTTAAGGGGTCCAGCTCTGATCTTTGGCGTGGGGGCCTCTGGTGAGCCCAGCATTCTTTGTTCAAGAGATCCTGAGCATTTGGGCCCTACATGTACAATGTGAGCTGCGGAAGGCCAGGCCCGGCCCCTTCCCTGCCATGACTGTCTCTCCTGTAGCCAGTGACTCACGCGCTGGCTGGGTTTGATCCCCAGCACCACACAAGTCCAGAGAGGGACGGGGCAGGTGTCTCCAGTCGGCGAGAAAGGGAAGTGAAGACACACATCATTAGAGGAGCCTCTGGAGAGCTCCTCCCAGTACACACAGCTGCAGAAGTAGAAAACCAGTCCTGGCACCTCAGGACTTCCTGGCATCTCTGAGGAGTCCAGTCTCAAGGAGGGGGATCTGGGAGGCACCTTCAGGAGGCTCAAAGGAATAAGACTCAAAAAAGTGGCACAGAGTTGATGGGTTCTCCTTGGGGTCCGTATCCACAGCTGTGAAATAACCAAATCTCTGCTGTCCGGTCAAGAGAATGTGGAGGGAATGTGCACCTACCACGCATGGGACAAGTGTGTGTGCTGCTCTGAGTTCACAGTTCCTTGGATCCAGGAGTGTCCCAAATGGTCAAAATTCAGTGATCTGGCACCTGTAGAAAGAAGAAACAAATTCGATGGCTCCTGTGCCCACCCTGGCAGTAGCCTCCCAGGACCCACTTACCCACTCCCCTAACTACAAGACTCATCGCCAAGTGCTCCCGAGTGGGTGGTTGTTGGGGCTGAGCAGGAAACAGTCCTTGCTGGGGGAGCACAGGGTGACAGGCCTTAACATGTGCCACGACAACTCACACAGCGTTCTGCGACCACATGGTGGCACTCTCCACTTTCCCAGGCTAGCACCTGGGAAGCAAGGGCTGGTTCCTGCCACTTCAGTGGAGAGAGTGACTGAGGCACCAGCACTCACCTTCAGGGACTTGGCTGATGCCTAACAGGCGGGTGGCCAGCCCAGGGAATCCAATGCCAGTGCCGGACACACAAACCCCAGGACCGTCTAGGGGAAGAGAAGGTGAGGAGAAACCCTGGCCACGCAGCAGGGGCGGCCCCTCACGCTAGCTCACCACTGAAGCCCCTGGGGGTTAGTCCAGACACCCCCCTAAGTGCCATGTCCCCCAAGCTACTGACCACCAGAGCGCCCAAACTGCCAGGCTATTCGCACGCATCTACATCTGGGGGATATAGTGAAAAAACCCAATGAAATGAACGCCTCACCAAGAATCCTCTATCCAGCTCAACTCTAATTCAAACTCAGAAGGAAACATACACTACTTCATGCATGAACAACAGCTCAGGAACATCACAGACTCAAAACCAACTTAAAAGAAGGACTAAGGGGGCTTCTATACGACAAGAAAACCCCCTACAAGCACAAGTCCCTACAGAAAGATGGCACAAAACCCTCTACCAATAACCTCTCTCAACATCAATGGTCTAAGCGCACCAACCAAGAGACACAGAGTGGCAAAATGGATTCGGAAACTGAACCCAACATTCTGCTGCCTACAAGAAACTCATCTGAACCTTCAGAGTGAACACAGACCCAAAGTTAAAGGATGGAAAACAACCCTGCAAGCAAACAGTTCCCTCCAAATAGCTGCGTGGCCATACTAGTGGCCTTAGAACTCATTTATATTTTACTGAAAAATCATTTTCTGGGGCAGACATGATGGCACAGAAGGTAAGGTGCTTGCCTTGCACATCACTGACCCAGGTCTGATCTCTGGCACCCCAGAAGGTCCTCTGAGCCCTGCCAGTAGTGATTTCTGAGGACAGAGTCAAGAGTAAACCCTGAGCGCTGGATGTGGCCCCCCAAAAAACAGAAAACTCATTTCTAAGTTGGATTTTTGGACGCATAAATTTGCACACAGAAATGACTGGAGATCGACAACACCTTTATATTTATAAAGTATGTTAAGTGGAAGGGCCAAAGGAAGAGGCACTGCTCAGGTCTTTCGGGGGCTAATGATTTTCCCAGCTCCGCCAGTGGTGCCTGAGGCTCCCAGGACTACACTCCATGATGATCGTGTGCGGCCAGGGGTGAAATAAGCATCAACCCCTTCCCAGTCATCACCTTAACCTCTGTACTCTCCGCTACACCTGCCTTTTAATTCTTTTGGTGTGGGGGGAAGAGGAGGTGCAGGGAGAAGCTGTGAATCAGTGCTCAGGAATCTGGAGGCCCCTCCCAGTGAACTGAAACGAAGGGAGCTGGTGGTTTACTAAGAAGCCCGAGAATGTGGGGGTGCTGGCCCAGGAGCACCAAGGCTTTGGGGCCTGTAGGCACCCACATTCAGTGCTCAGGAAACCAGATGGTGCCAGGGAGTGAACCGGATTTCTCCACATGCAAGGCTCACTCTTTAATGCCTAGACTATCTTTCTGGCCTGCAAATTTGGTCTTTTCTACGTCTTAAATCTGAATTTATTATCAGCACGCAGGTGATTGAAAGTTGAAAACTACTGTGATATTGAGACCTGGACAATGGGAGATCAAAGGCGCTTAGATGCGTATCTCTTTTGGCTTGTAAAAAAAGATTCACTCTAGAGGCCAGAGAGGGGGTCAAAAGGGCCAGGGCATGGTCTGTATCGGGGGAGGAGACCAGAGGAAGATCCTGGGTTCCATCCCCAGCACTGCATGGTCCCCCTGAGCACTGCTGGGTGTGTCAAAACCCAAACAAGCAAAACTCACTACTAACATATATGCTAAGATGTTCCCAACAATACTCTTGAGCACATAAATATCTTTTCTGTCATTTGCACTAGCCTGAGTCAAAAAGAAGTCTTTTGAACAATACTCAGATTCGTCACCCTTAGTGGTTAAACTGTCAAAAACACTGAGTTTACAGCAAATAAGGGAAATGCAATAACTGAACATGCAAAAAGACCTATTCTGTTCTCTCACAGAGATTCTACTTAGGCCAGGGAAGTGAAGAGTGGATGGAGAGAGTGATGGGAATGAGTTCCCAAAGAAATAACCAGTGGGGCTGGAGCAATAGCACAGCGGGTAGGGCGTTTGCCTTGCATGCAGCTGACCCAGGTTTGATTCTTCCGCCCCTCTGGGACATCCCAGCAAGCTACTGAGTGTATGCCACCTGCACGGCAGAGCCTGGCTAGCTACCCGTGACCTATTGGATATGCGAAAAACAGTAACAAGAAGTCTCACAATGGAGACGTTAATGGTGCCTGCTTGAGCAAATCGATGAACAATGGGAGGACAGTGCTACAGTGCTACAGTGTTTATAATAATGCACATTTGAAGGTACATAATATGTGAACACTATATAACGATTAGAAGCCAAAAGGCAACAATAAGAAAATAAACATTCTTTTGGCGCGTATGGAACAACATTTATAAAAACTTCTCACATACAAAGGAAGTCCCACAAATAAGGAAATTATACCATGCAAAATACATTCCAACCTCAATCCAATAATCAACTATAAATAAATATTTTTAAAAGACACTGTACATTTATAAACTAAAAGAATAATGTAGTAAACCACTATGACAATAATAGCTGGGAATGTGAGGCTTAAAAGTAGGTAAGGGATATTCCTGATAGCATTTCAGTTCAATATTGCAAACCACAATTGGAGAGAGAGAGAGAGAGAGAGAGAGAGAGAGAGAGAGAGAGAGAGAGAGAGAAAATGCCCGCCAAAAGAGGCAGGCAAGGGGTTTAGGGTGATGGGAAGGAACGTGGGGGGACACTGGTGAAGGAACGGGTGTTGGAATACTGTATGACTGAAATCCAATCATGAACCGCTTTGTAATGCTCTAAAAAACCAAACAAATAAATCACGGTCACGGTCCTCCTGTTGTTCATCGATTTGCTCGAGCAGGCCCAGTAACATCTCCATTGGAGACTTTGTTATTACTGTGTTTGGCATATCGAATATATCACGGGTAACTTGCCAGGCTCTGCCGTGCGGGCGAGATACTCTCGGTAGCTTGCTGGGCTCTCCGAGAGGGGTGGAGGAATCGAACTCGGGTCGGCCATGTTGGCCGCTTGTAAGGCGAACGCCCTACCGCTGTGCTATCGCTCCAGCCCAAACAAATAAATAAACCAAAAAAATTATGTAGTATAAAACAAGAAACCAAAAAAAAAAAAAAAACCAGCAACTGTGAAGGATTTAGAATTGAATCACAACAGAAACAAAAATCTGGGGGCAAAGCTATAATAGATTTTAGAAAGAATTTCATAATCTTAAATTTCTATATTTCACAATAAGAACTTTAGTATACATTAAAAAAAAGTTCATGGAAGAAATGAGAACCTAAAGATAGGATTAAAAATAAGCAAACCAAGTGCCAAACAGGTAGTACAGTGGGAAAGGCACTTGCCTTGCATGTGACCAGTCTAGTTTTGATCCCTGGCAGCCCATAACGTCCCTCTAGCACCACCAGGAATCACCAGCTCTTCGGGTTCTTGTACTGAACTGCTGGCCTAGTTGGCTAAGAATCACCATGAGGGGCCCCAGAACCTCCTGAGAGCTGTTGGATCCCTCTTCCCAACAAAAGGATTCCAACTATGTCCTTAACTAGGAACTTTTTAATTATTTTAACTTATACTGGTAAAAATTTGAAAATATAGGTGTCGAATTTAAGCTAATTGAAACGAACAAAATAATCTCAAGAAGAAACAGGAGTGTAAAGGATATGTAAGTAATCAAGAAATTCAATTGGAGACAAAAATCTAAAGATCTGAAAACGATTTTAAAATATTTGAAAATTGGGGCTGGAGCGACAGCACAGCGAGTAGGCCATTTGCCTTGCACGCGGCTGACCCGGGTTTGATTCCCAGCGTCCCATATGGTCCCCTGAGAACCGCCAGGAGTAATTCTTGAGTGCAAAGCCAGGAGTAACCCCTGTGCATTGCCAGGTGTGACCCAAAAAGAAAAAAAAAAAAAAGAAAATATAATAGGTCCTAGTGATTCTGCACGGTTATTTCCCTTTCAAGCAACAAATAGTTCCTCTCTTTATGTAAGTAGTAGAATGAACAAAATGCGCAACTCACTGTTCTTTTACTAAACTAACGATGGTAGGGGCCGGAGTGATAGTACAGCAGGTAGGGCAATGGCCTTGCCTACGGCCCACCAGGATTCTATCCCCAGCACCCACTATGGTCCCCCAAACACTGCCAGGAGTGATCCCTGGTGCAGAGCCAAGATTAAGGAATGAACACCGCTGTGTATGGTCCCAACGCAAGAACGACAATAACAACAAAATCAAAAAACAAAGAATCGTAGTACACTAAAGGAAAATGTTAAGCTAATCTCATTTAGGAACACAAATGCAAAAAAAAAAGAATAAAATATTAGTGAACTAAATCTAATGATATATGTCTGAACAAGATGAACTTACACCAAGTCCTCAATAACAACTATCTAACAATAAAAAATAATTCTAATTATAATTCACCACTGCATATGTCGTTCCCAATGATCTCCCTTCCGAAATCCAACATGCCATCTCATCAGTAAAGAATCAGAGAGCACCTGGCCCAGACAAGGTCAACCTGAAAACCTGAAGAACCTACCGTCAATACTCATTAAGACACTGGCTGGGCTCTTCACACGCTACCTGTCTGAATGCAAGGTTCCGTCCCAATGGAAAACCAGCAGGACTGTACTACTATACAAGAAGGGAGACATCCACGACTTTGGCAACTATGGCCCAATCTGCCTATTGTCTGGCATCTAGAAGCTGTTCACTCGAGTCATCCTGAAAAGGATTTGCAGAACACTAGATGAAGGACAACCATGCGAGCAAGCCGGGTTCCACAAAGGATTCAGCACCATCAACCATATCCACACGATAACCATGCTCATTGAGGTTTCTCGGGAGTTCAAGATGCCGCTCTGTCTAACGTTCACTGATTTAAAGAAGGCCTTTGATTCTGTTGAGATGGAAGCGGTCATTGAAGCCCTAGCCAATCAGGGCGTTCAAACTCAATACATCAGGATCCTCTGTGAGTTGTGTTATGGATTTGCTCCCAGGATCTCACCATCCTACAAAGAAGTGATCATCAATGTCAAGAGAGGGGTTTGGCAGGGTGATACTATTTCACTGAAACTCTTCAGTGCCACCCTCGAGAACATCATGCAGCGAGTGGAATGGGAAGGAATGGGAGTGAAGATGATTGGTCGGCAACTACACCACCTCCGCTTTGCTGATGACAGCGTTCTAATAACACCAAACATCAGCCAAGCGGCACAAATGCTGACCAACTTCGACCGTGAGCTGAATCTCACAAAGACAATGCTCATGAGAAACAGTCTTGTTCCTGACATTCCATTCGCTCTCAACAGAACGACCATCTCCGAATGCACCAGCTATGCGTACCTAGGTCGAGAATTCAACATGACAAATGACCTGGCACCTGAGTTGCGTAGGAGGAAGAGAGTGGCTTGGAACACCTCCAAGAGCGTTGAGGAAATAACCAAGAGGACGAAGAACCTCCAGCTCCAAGCACATCTCTTAGATTCCACTGTTCTTCCTGCATTAACATACACCTCAGAGACCTGGGCCCTACAAAAATAGGATACAAACGTTATTCGAGTCTCTCAAAGAGGAATTGAAAGAGCTATGCTTGGAGTATCACGCTTCACTCAAATGAGAGAAAGAATCCAGAGTTCCGACCTCCGTCAACGCTCAAGAGTCAGGGAAGCTGTCTCGTTGGCCAAGGCATCGAAAATCAGATGGGCTGGACACGTAAGGAGATTTAGAGACGACCACTATGGACTAGAGCCATTACCGACTGGATTCCACGTCAAAAGATCGCGTGGCCACCCACCTACGAGATGGTCAGACTTCTTTGTCAAGACCCTGAATGATCGGTTTGAGGCTCTTTGTGTTCCTAGAACGAGCAGATGGCATTGGGCTACGCTAGCATGCAACAGGAATGAATGGAGGCGTTACTGGCGCCCGCTCGAGCAAATCAATGAGTAATGGGATATCAAGTGATCAAGTGATAATTCACCACACTAACATAGTATGGGAAAAATTACATGTACATCTGAAAGGTGCGAAATCTGCATTAGAGGAAATCTAACACACATTTGTAATAAAACAATTAAAAATATTCAGCCATTTAGAATTAGAAAAGAACTCCTCTTAACTAGTTTAAAACATCTAATATAACACTTATATATGGTAATAAGAATACTATAACAATATAACATTTAATACCACTGTGAATTGAAGTTTTGAAAAGTCAACTATCTGTCTCTCGCTGGCTTATAGGAATATGCTTGACTTTTGACTACTGATCACATGTCTAGCAAATTGCTTTCATGTTCTTTTTCTTGCTCCTTGCTGTGGTTCATTGCTTCTCCGGGATTTTGGGGCAGTGATATTATCTGTCAATAATGACATTCCTGATTCTTCCTTTTCACTCTTGATATAACTTCCTTTTTATATGCCCTGACCAGACATGCTAAGACATGTTTTCAACAGCAATAATGAAAAAACAAAAGCCCTTATCTACTATTCACAAATAAAACAAATATGCAAAGTATAGGAAGGAGGACATAAACAGCAAAAAAAATTATGATAAAAATGTTCAGGAAGAACTGGAATGATAGTATCGCAGGGAGGGTGCTTGCCTTGCATGCAGCCAACCCAGGTTCAATCTCCCACATCCCATATGGTTCCCCCATGCACCACCAGAAAGAAAGTCCTAAGTGCACAGACAGGAGTAACTCCTGGACATCACTGGGTGTGGTCCCCAAACAAAACAAGATTAAAAAACAATGCTCAGGCTAATCAGGAGTCAGAAGACTACAAGTATAACTGTACCGAGAGAGAGAACACTGACTTACTGTAAGAATGTTTAAATTCAGGGGCAGGGCTGTTGCTAAAATAAGAGAGTACATGCTTGGCATAGACAAAGGCCTGGCTCCATCATTGACGCCACAGGTCCTCCCCACCAGTACTGCTGGATGTGACCTTGGTGGCTCCTCTGCACTGCTAGGCCCAAGCACTGCTAGGCCCAAGCACTGCATTCTAGAATCTGCATTATAAAAAAAAATATGCATTTTGATAGGGTATGGTGCCGCCAGCAGGTCAATCTATACCTGTGAGGCGAGTGCATCAGCAGCCTGATGGTGCCTTCAGACTTCTAGATACCGCTAAATGGCTGCTGTGCCTCTAGCCAGATGTGGACATGATAGCCATGAAGAAAGGAGTTTTGTATACTCATGAATTCTCAAATCAGAAGACACAGGAAAACTCCCAGAGCCACAGCAGGAAGCTCCAGAGATGGTCAGGAGGCAGGGACTGAGGCGGACGTGGGCACAAGTCTTGGCTTTTTCCACGAACAGGGATGTGTGAGGCAGGCTGTGCACACATGTCCGGGGCTGGATGCACTGGCCCACTAAGGTTGGTATGCTAAGCATCACCCATGACTTTGACTTTCATTGCCTTTCACTTCTCACAACCAGATGGGGCAGGCTTTCGTACAATCCAACTTTCAGGTGAGGGGTTTCTGCTGCGGTTCAGAGCAGAAGCTTCTATGACACTTCTGTTCAAAAAACATTTCTAGAAAGCCAGTTTCTCTTATGTTTGAAAAATTTTTAATTAAGAGGAGAGTATCATGCTAACTGAAATGAGTCAGAAAGAGAGGGACAGACACAGCAAGAGTGTATTCATCTGGGGAACATATGCAAATGATTTCGTAGTTGAATATCTATCAAAGCAATGTGCCCAATTAACAGACAAAAAGAAAAACCAAACAATCCTCTTAATAGAAACAGGAAGGATACTTCTCAGACTTTAACAACCATTCAGGATTTGCTTTTACAGTCTTAGTTAACTGAGAAATGTTCTTAACCTGACAAAGATCTCTACAAAAAAGCCTACAGTGAATGTCATTTTAAATTATTAAGAAACACTTCCCTTAACAGTAGAAATAAGGGGCCTAACAGGTAGAACTGGTGATTGACTGGCTTGCGTGAGTCCAACCCCAGCTCCATCCTGGAACCATAAGGTCCCTTGAGCACTGAGTCAGAAACAGCTTCAACAGTAGGGCTCAAACCTCTCCCCTATCCATCCCATCCCCCCCCCCCACACACATACCAAAAAAGAAGCCAAAGTTAGAGTAATCAGTCTGCCTGATTGAGACCCACCGCAGAGCTAAAGTAATCAAAACTGTAAGAAAGAGACATATGGATCAATGGAACAGGACAGAGAGCCCAGAAACAGATCCAGACCACAGGAAAATATATCTGATTCATGTCTGAAGAGATTCAACGGTGGGAAAGTGTTATTACACATGTATAAGCAAAAGGCAAAACAAGGAAAGTCTGAAGAAGCGTCTTCTGAGCGGAACTGTGGAAGAACCTGTGGAGGTAGCCCTTTGTGAAGGCTGTTTACAGGTAAGTCTTGCCATTAAAGGCAACTCCTTCCTGGGAAAGCAATCTTACATTTTCCAGGACAAGGAAGACCTTCTCTTTTACTATGAATATGCCTTTTCCTCAAAAGCATCCCTGAGAGCTCTGGCATGCTCCTTCCCAGAGCTCTCTCTGTTTGAACTAAGCTACGATCATAACCTCAAAAGTCTTGTGAGGGGCTGGAGCAATAGCACAGCGGGTAGGGTGTTTGCCTTGCACGCGGCCAACCCGGGTTCAATGCCCAGCATCCCATATGGTCCCCTGAGCACCACCAGGGGAAATTCCTGAGCGCAGAGCCAGGAGGAACCTGTGCATTGCCGGGTGTGACCCAAAAGGGAAAAAAAAAAAAGTCTTGTGAGTGAATTACTCAATTCAGTGGGGTCTCTCTCATCTGCACAGGAGATAAATGTGTAGGATGGAGTGATAGTACAATGGGTAGGGCATTTGCCTTGCATGCGCCAGACCTAGGTTGGATGCCCAGCATCCCATATGGTCTCCTGAGCCTGCCAGGAGTAATTTTTAGAATAGTCAGGAATACCCCTTGGACGTGGCCGTGTGTCACCTAAAACCAAAAACACAACAAAACCATGTGTTATCAACAAAAACCTTACCTGTTTTTCTTTGCTCTGTCTGATAATTATTTCTCAGCAAGCCTAGGGGGGGTCAAAGATGATTTTCTCTGTGTTCCAACATGGAAATCGGGCAAAAGATGTAAAAAGACATTTTCTCTGAGCGGATATACAGATGGAAAATAAGTATATGAAAAGATGCTTGATATCATTAGTCATTAGGGGAAAGCAGATTAACACCGCAGTATCTTCACTGGAAAAGAAATGTACTTCTATGTTCTGTGTACCCCCCCCCCGCCACACACACATATATGTAAATTTAACTGTACTGATTTCTATGTATGTCTCTGAAACCAAAAATCTTCGCCCTTAACTTCAACTGCCCTCGATTTGAGGGGTCTGGAACCCTGAAAACCCTTTCCAGCACTTCATAGTCAAGCCTACCATGCTCTGCCACAGAACCACAGTCCAATGGGAATATTCTATTCCTAGATAGAGACAAGGCTTGCAATTCAGTGTTCTCTGCTTGAAAGACATGGTCCCAGAAATGTCTTTTGTATCTTGTCCAATCTCCTCCTTACTATCCCACATTCTTTACTCATTCTTCATTCCCTTACCCTTTTTATTTTCTCCACCGAAACACCGTGAGCTACACTTACAAAGCTTTCATATTTGAGATTCAGTTATATAGTGATCTAACACCCATCCCTCCACCAGTGCACATTTTCCAGCACCAATGTCCCCAGTATCCTCCACCCCTCCCCCTGCCACTATGGCAGAAAATTTCCCTCTAACTTTCTATCTTTACTTAAGCCATTCCCTTAATCCTGCTTTACTGGCTTCACTGTACTTGTCTTCTGCTGACACTATTTTCCATTTGTTATCTGATTGCTTTCTGTCAGTCTCCATTAGAACAAGGCCCATGGAAACAAAGGTATGCTCTTCATCAATTACCTGACACACAACAGTGAATTGAAACATTTTAAATAAATGAAATGATACATTTGTGTGTTAAAAGGTTCACTTTCATATTTCCACCCGTGATGTTTTAGACAAATGGACTTCCTAAATATTAGATCTCTCCTGCTAAGTTTCCCAAACTCTTTCTGGTGTTTGGCCCAAACCACTGCATTCTTTTTTGTTTTCAGTGTGTATGTGTATTTGGTTTTGGAGGTCATACCCGACAGTGCTCAGGGTTTACTCCTCCTAGCTCTGTAATCAACTATCATTCCTGACAGTGCTCAGGGAACTATATGGGGTACTGAGGATCAAACCCATGTTGGGCACATGCCAATGCAAGCACCTTATCCACTGTACAATCTCTTGGTGGGGCTGGAGAAAAAGTACCGAAGTAAGGTGCTTGTCCTACACATGGCTTCCCCATCTTCAATCCCTGGCATCCCATGTAGTCCCCTGGGCGCTGACACGAGTAACTTCTGAGCATACTGTCAGGAGTCACCCTCCAAATCACCATGTGTGGCCCCAAAACAAACCAAAAAAATTAATATGGTCATTGGACTCTGTGTTTATCAATCAATTCCTTTCACTAATCTGATTTTTACTGAAGCATACCACACATCCAGGAAAGGAAGCCCATCAGTAAATAATGAGCCCAATGAATTTAAAACAAGTTAACATTCATATTACAGGCCTGACCAATGAAGAACTTCCTTAATCACCCTGATGACCATCATGCTCCCACCATTACCATGCCCTGAGAGCAACTACCAGACAAACATATAACTATACAAAAGATAAGTCTATTTTTCAATTTATATGCAAGGACAGCAATTAGATTCTTGAAGTACCCCAGGGGGATATTTATCAAATGAAAAACAAAAAGGAAGGGGGCTGGAGATAGGGTTCCACTGGGTAGAGCACATGCCTTATATATTTGAGACCTTGAGTTCAATGCCAGCACTGTCATGTAATGCCGGTAGCCTGACCATTGAACCATTCAATCCAGTTGAGTTGGAGTATAGCACAGAGTAGCCCTCAAACTCCTGGACACTGCTTGGAAACTGCCCCAATTCCTATTAGCAACAAGTTTTTATTTCCTCTGTGTGGTGTGTGTATGTGTGTGTATTTGTGTGTGTGTGTGTGTGTGTGTGTGTGTGTACAGCAACAATTTTGGACTGGTACTTTTATTTCTTGTTTGCATGGGTTTGTGGATTATACCTGGTGTTCAGGGGCTACCAAGAGTTTGATGCTCTGGGAGTCACTCCCGGGAGTTCTTGAGGAGAACATGGGGTGCTGGGAATAGTATCTGGGCTCCCACATGCAAAATATGTGATCCAGACCTTTGGGATATTGTCCTGGCCCTAGACTTATTTAAAAAGATCATCCCATTGCAGGAAAAATATTTAATTCTGGAGAGCCTGTCTGTTTTTGCACTTCTGTACTAACTTTTTCATGCTAACTCATTTCTTTGTGAAGCTTCTGGAAATGATGTTGGAGACAATAGAAGTAATTGTTATTTTGATGGAAATACTTAGAAAGCTGTAATTTATTTCAATTTCTCTTTCATAAAAAAGTATAATCCTCAGTCTTCCAAGCAATTGCAAAGAAACTACCATTTTTCTCCAAATTGCTGCCTCAGACTTTTTCCTTATCATTTTCTCTTCATATTTTAGAGCCAGGTTTTTTCAGTCTCACGATTCACTAAAGTGTGACCTTTATAAGCACCCCCTCGTACTTGAACAGCATACAACATTCCTCTTTTCCACCTAAATTCCCAATGACTGTGGTTGGATGAAGAAGCTGGGCTAGATATACTCAAAGGCAAACTAATGAAATTTTTCCATTTGGGACAAAGTAGACGGAACTTGAGGTGATTATGCTAAACTAAATACATAAGAAGGTCAAAGACAATTAAGGAACAGTTTCACAAATAAGTAGAATAGAAGTAACTAAAGCCAATGAACTGGCAGAAGAATACAACAAGCTCCTGGACTTGGTGAAAATTACAGTGGGCAATAAGATGAGGTTTGATTCAAAACAGCAAAAGCAACCAGTGCTGGCATGGATGTAGGGAAAAAGGGACGCTCTTTCACTGTTGGTGGGAATGCCGACTGCTCCAGACTTTCTAGAACACAATACGAACATTCCTTCAAAAACTAGAAATTGAGCTTCCTTATGACTCCACAATACCACGTCTGCGAATATATCCCGAGGGTGCAAAAAAGCACAGAAGTAGTGACATCTGTACCTATACGCTCATTGTAGCACTGTTCACAATAGCCAAAATCTGGAAACAACCTGAATGCCCGAGAACAGACGACTGGTTAAAGAAACTTTGGTACACCTACACAGTGGAATACTATGCAGCTGTTAGGAGAAGATGAAGTCATGACATTTGCTTACAAGTGGATAGACATGGAGAGTATGATGCTAAGTGAAATGAGTCAGAAAGAATGGTATCGACATAGAAGGACTGCACTCATTTATGGAGTATAAAACAAGATAACATGAGACTGACACTCAAGGACAGTAGACACAAAGGCCAGGAAAACTGCTCCACAGTTGGAAGCCTGCCTCATGGTGGGGGGATAAGGAGAGGGAAGGCAGCTGGAATATAGAAGGGACCACTCAGAAAATGATGGTTAGAGGGATTGGTCGGGATGGGAGTTGTTTGATGAAAGTAGATAAAAGACCAAACATGATAACCTTTCAGAATTTGTATTGCAAACCATAATGCCCCAAAGTAGAGAGAGAGTATGGGGAAACGGTCTGCCCTAGAGGCAGGGGGAGGGTGGGAAAGGGAGATATACTGGGGAGATTGGTGGTGGGGAATGTGCACTGGTGGAGGGTTGGTTGTTTGATCATTGTATGATTGTAACGCAAACATGAAAGCTTGTAACTCTATCTCATGGCGATTCAATAAAATAAAATTAAAAATTTGAAAAATGATGAAGTTTGGCTGGCCATTCTGGAGTGGCCCTGATCCTGCGTGCTCCACCAAGTACTCCCAGGGGTGCAATGGATCAATTTTTTTCTTTTTCCTGAAAGGGGACGATAGGTCAAATTAGCATAGAAACCCTTGTTATACTATACCTGTATTAATATATAAACCTTTGTTAAATTATTGTAGAAAGCTTTTCAGTATGTAAGCCTTGGTTTAAGCATTGCAAAGCCTGCTGGGCAAAGAGTAGGCATAAGACCCAAGAGAGGCCAATCTTAGCCTATTCATTGAAACCTGAATCTTCAAAGGATGCTGAGGACTCTGCACAGAGAGCGGCTAAAATGCAGCCTCTCTAATATTCAGGCCTTGGAGAAACCTTTGTTGAGATCTTAGTTCCTCAATCCTTGGATCTGTGTTGTCTTTTCCAAAATCTGATTAAAAGTCTTCCTTTGGCCTTGGAGAAACCTTTGTTGAGATCTTAGTTCCTCAATCCTTGGATCTGTGTTGTCTTTTCCAAAATCTGATTAAAAGTCTTCCTTTGGAAAAAAATCTTCCTTTGTTTCCATTCAATTTACAATATTCATTTCTGCTGCAATTGCCTGAGATGAATAATTTCTGTTGTTTGTGTCACCATTATGCTGAATGGACAGAACTCCCAAAATAAAATGACGCAGTAACTTTGTATTTGTTTAATATCTCATTATCTCTCTCTCTCTCTCTCTCTCTCTCTCTGTCTGTCTCTCTCTCTCTTTAAAGTTATTTATTGACTCATCGTGAGAGCAGTTACAAAGCTTTTAGGTTTAAGTCTCGGTAATACAATGATGAAACACCCGTCCCTTCCCAGTGCACATTTACCACCACCAAAACCCCCACTATACCCCCCAGCCCACATCCTGCCCCTACCTGTGTGGCAGATGGTTTCCACATTACTCTCTCTCTCTACTTTGATTACATTCAATATTTCGACATCAGACCCACCACTATTATTTGGAATTTTATCCCAACACTCACATCTGCTGAAAAAGCAACATTAGGCAATTTGTTTTCTACTGCTGATCATGAACAACGATTTTGGATTTCTGAAATCTTAACAATTAGATCTGGAGGAACTTCTGCCAAAAGCCGCTGGGTTCCAAGTTTTGTTTTTGAGTCTCTGGGATCATGGCAGAAGCAGTTTGTTGAGTAGTCAGAGGGCCCATTTGTGGGCAGTGACTGGGGTCTCTTTGGGCTGTGGGAGGGAAGTGCCAGTCCCACCCCATTCCATCTCATTATCTCTTTCTAGCTACTCATGAGCCTTTCTCTTCGCTGTCTCCTATAGAGGTACTATAGAATTTGAGAGAGATGGCTCTGGAATCAAGTTTTTGGGCTCCATTCCTAGTTCTGTCTCCTCTAGACTATGTGAGTTGAGGCACCCCAGCCTCAGTTTCCTCCCCTGCCAGATGGAGAAGAGCAATACCTACATTTTTAAGTCATTATAAAACGCATATGAATTTCCAAAGGTAAACTGCAAGGGCTCTTGGCACACAGTTCAGTCCTGAGAAATGCTTATGGAGATGATGGCAGTGGTAGTGAAGCGAAGTTCTCTGGCTTAGGAGGCCATGATTGCTCTCAAGGATCTTTTCTCTCCTTATCTAAATCCATGGAAAGAGTTCAAGCACCACCATTTCCACAAGATTCACACAGGTCTGCCAAGTGCACATTCAACTAACAGTTGACTTGCAGAAATTATAATCTATAGCAGACCCATAAGTCATGATTATGGGTCTTCCTTTCTTTCTTTCTTTCTTTCTTTCTTTCTTTCTTTCTTTCTTTTTTTCTTTCCTTCTTTATTGTCAAAAGTGTGTAAACCATCACTACCCCAATGACAAAATCGTTCCTTGAAGGTAAGAATGTAATTGTACATATTGAGAGGTTGGGGATGGAGAAGCCTCCCAAGCAATGCTAAGGGGACACTCCTGATAATATCAATCAACTGGGTAGTACAGTGGACTTGGACTACTGTAATCAACTTGGACTCAGGAATACAGCTCTGTTCACGCCTCGCAGTACTCACAGTCAGCCTTAAAATTTAACACTTTATTTTCTCTCTCTAACCCCTGCCCAAGAGCCAAACCAATCCTGGGGGTAAAAGAAGGTGGGAGGCATTGTAAAACTTCAAAATGCACAACATAGCAGCAGCAATTAAAACAGCATGGTACTGGAATAAAGACAGACCCATAAATCAATGAGATAGGATTGAAAATTCAGAAACAGACCCTTGAGTATATATATGGCCCGTTAATCTTTGATAAAATGGTGCTGAGAAAACTGGTCAACCATGTAGAAAAAAATAAACTCAGACCTCTTTCGAATGTCATGCACAAAAATGAAATCAAAATGGATTAAAGATCTTGATATCAGACTTGACCCTATAAGACAAAGAAAAGAAACATAGAAAATCTCCACGACATTGAAGCTAGAGGCAACTTAAAGGAGGAAATACCACTGACCAAGCAAGTGAAACAAAATATAAACAAATGGTGGCACTGTAGCACTGTCCTCCTGTTGTTCATTGATTTGCTGGGGTGAGCACTGGTCTCCATTGTGAGACTTGTTATTACTGTTTTTGGCATATCGAATATGATATGCCGTGCGGGCGGGATACTCTCAGGAGAATGTTGGGCTCTCCGAGAGGGATAGCCACGTGCAAGGCAAACGCCCAACCCACTGTGCTTTTGCAACAAATGTACTATATAAAATTAGTACCTAAAATTAGCTTCTGCACTTCACAGGAAACAATGACCAGAACAATGGCCCCCAGATTAAGAAATTATTTGCCCATCACTCATCTGATAAAAGATTAACATCCAGGACATATAAAGCATTAGCAGTATTCTACAAGAAAAATGTATCCGATACTATCAAAAAATGAGAAAAAGAAATAAACAGAAGTTCCTCAAAGAAGAAATACATATGGCCAAAATGCATGTTTTAAAAAATACACTACATCATCAATCATCAGGGAAATGCAAATCAAAACAATGAGCTATCACACCTACAGCATCAAGACTGACACTCAATAAACAAACAAACAAATAAACAAACAAACAAAAATGTAGCATTGAAGAGGTTGTGGGGAAAAGCAGCCTTCATTCACTGCCGTTGGGAATGTCCACAGGACCAGACTTTTGGGAAGACAATAAAGACATTCCTCAAAAGACTACCAATTGAAGTTTTATATGACTCAGCAATTCCACTCCCTGGAAGACATCCCAAGGGTCCAAAGCACAATGCAAGACAGACATCTGCACCCCTGCGTTCACTGTAGCACTATTCATAATAGCCAAAATCTGAAAACAACCCAAGTGTCCAAGAACAGATGACTGGATAGAGAAGCTGTGGCACATACACAGAACACAACGGAATATTACGCAACCATCAGAAAAAGATGAATCAGGCAATTTGCTAAGTGGATGGATCGGAGTGGTATCATGTTGAGTGATGTTAGTAAGAGGGAGAGGGACAACTCAGAATGGTCTCTCATATGTGGGATGCAAAGAAACTTCATAGGAATAACAAATGCCCAAAGACAAGAGAGCAGGAGAAGTGGTCTTCAGCAGGAAGCTTACTGTGGAGCAGGGGTGAGGGGGATAAGTTAGGGAAGGGAACACTAGAATAATGGTGGAGGGGAAAGTGCCTGCCACAGAGGCAGACTGACAAGTGGGAAGGACACTGGGGACTCTGGAGGAGGGACGAAGAACCTGGAGAAGGGGCTGGTGTTGGAAATGGAAAATTGTTAACCTGAGACTTAATACTGAATAACTTTGTAACTATAATTCATAGTGATTGAATAAAAAAAATAATAATTAACACTTTAAGGGATCACCAATGAGCAAAAAATATTTCCAATCTCAGCTATTTCTCGGATTATACTTTCTGAAATGTATGTTTTGGAATAAGTGCCGCCACAGTGAGCACATGGCCGATGCTCTTTATCATGTGCACAAAGGTGCCAGGGATGTGACCCAGTGGCAAAACACTTAGCTGGTATGTGCGTGTCAAGCTCAAGTTGCAGTACGACCAAATTTATATATATATACACACATATATATGTATGTATATATATTATACATAAAAACAAAAAAAAAAAGACTGGCGACAGACGTTTGTCTTTTTCCCCACATACCTGGTATTCAATAAACATCTCTCTCCCCACAAAACACAAACACAAAACAACAACAATCAAAAGAAAACTACCTTGTAGATTTCAAGAGTTGAAAATTCTGTTTTCCTGAGTTTTGGAGATAAGTTTTAAAATACAAACACAAAGTTAAGAGGAAAAAACTAATTCCAGTCATCTTAGGAAATTCCCACTGCATCTGTTACTGTGAAGCACTGACACGATCACGCCAGAGGTCTTGTCTTGTTCAAAAATTAAAAAAAAAATGGAGATGAGAAACAGATATTCGGAGATATATTTTTCCCCTTCCAATTAATTTTTCCCCTTCCTAGAAATTGCCAAAGAACAAAGTGGAGACGATCAGTACTATAACCTGTCATTGTCAACCTTGCCGAGAAATGTTCTTTTATGTTGGAAACTGCGTGACAGAAAGCACACCATCATCTTGCTGTGATTTGTCTAACCATGAGAAGAAATACACACAGAGATCAAAACTTGGCCACTGCTGCCCCAGAGCGTATCACGTCCAGGTAAGTGATGGCAGCATCTCACAGCTGCGTAGGCTGTTGTTTGGCCGGGTAGGAACGTCCATTGGGGAAAGGGAAGCCTATCCTCAGTCCCATACGAAACTGGCTATGAAATGGAGACTTACAAACTGACTAACTTGACTCACCTGGGAACAAGCTTCTATTACATCTAAATGATACCGCTGCAAAACCCCGTGCTTTGTGGCTCAGTGTTGGCTAAAGAATATGGTTATTTCAAAGTTACGAAAAAGTGACTTTTTTTTCCCAACATGAAATCCATCAAATTTCTCCAGCAGGCTGATGTTTCATTTCTAGAGGAAAGCTCAGCCTCGGAGAGAAAAAGAAAAGGAACAGTGAGGAGGATGAGGGGAAGATAACTCACTGGGATTGTGCCAGACAGCCTGGTGCGACCACGTTCTGATTCTCGTCTTCAGCCTGGAGGGCCGTAAGCCCGGCCATGCTGACCATCCCATCACTCGTGTGGCCGGGAAACTGCGGGAGCACTGATAGAATCTTTTCTACCAAGTTGTCTCCATGAGGTCCCACTGCTCCTATTTAAGCAGACAAGAAGACAAAAATTTACAATGACGACCTGGGGGAAGACCCCTTGCAGTCTGGGTCAGTAACTGTGATCTGTAGAGAAACAAAACCCGGGATCAGACAATATCAAGTGATAACAAATCTTTGGCTTTCGATTTCTAAAGTAAGAATGCCAAGCAGCAGGGGGAGGGGGTTGTAAGGCAGAAACGGAGCCAAAGTAGAAGTGACAGAAGGACCCAAAGGCACGCAAGGTCAGTGATGGAGTCTTTTTGGCACTTTGGGGGTAGTCAAGGTGCAGTAACCTTGTTCAGAATTAAAAAGCGCAAACACTATGGTAACCACGTTACACAAGTTACCGTTTTTTGAAGAAAAGGAGGAAAAGAAATTTGGCTTCATGTTTATAACGGTCCTTTAATCTAAACTAACATGCAGGTGGGGATGGAAAGAGCAGGAGTTTAGAAACTTGCCTTGCACATGGGTTCAACCCCAGGACACCATACTAAATTTTTAGGATAGCGATTTTTTTCCTTTTTGTGCAATGACAATAGAAGGTCCAGAAGAGTGTAGAAATTTGATGAGTAGATCTCCCCTTTTCTGGAATCTTCTCTTCACGTGGTAAATATTATTGGGTACACCCTGTACCCAAGAGGTCTAGGACACTGAACTTACAGTTACAGACTCCCTGAAGTTCTTCCCCGATGAAAGAAAGAATAAATTGAGAAATGGTAACAGTTAACAATAACAGAAGAAGTTAAAGAGTGTGTTCTATGTACTGGTGACTACTGAGATATTTTACATCTATGTATTAACACTTTTACAACAAATGAGGGTCAGAGAGACATTGTATATGTTTCCTCTGCTCAAGCATGAGGTAACTCTGGATTCAATCCCCAGTACTGCAACCCTCAGATTATCACCAGGAGTGAAACCTAAAGTAATGGGCTGGGAGTAGGTCCTGAGCTTCGGAGACTGCCCCAAAAAACACATTAAGAAATAATAAACAAGTTCATTAAATGAACTCAACCCAAAATTCAAGACAAATAACAGTGTTCAGTGCTTTTTAAAGAATGGACCTAAGTTCTCACTCCCAAATTCATCATTGGGGTTTTTTACAATTACTTTTCAGTTATTATTATTATTTTGACTTTTGAGGTAACACCTGGTGCTTTTCAGGAGCTACTCCTGGCTCTGCACTCGGAATTATTCCTGGTGGTGCTCAGGGGACCATAGGAGATGCTGTGGATTGAACTTGGGTTGGCCATGTGCGAGGCACACACCCTTCCTGCTATACTATTGCTCTAGCCCTAACTTGATCATTGTTTGGAAGATTATCATTCCACCAGTGAACAGAACTACCCACAACACAACTTTCCCTTGGACAATTCAGAAAACAAAACCTGGGAGACTTAGGGGCTGGAGCGATAGTACATCAAGTAGGGCAAATGCTTGCCGTGGCTCACCCAGGTTTGATCCCTGGCACCCTTGATGGACACCTCAGCTTGTCAGCAGTGAACCCTGAGTGCATAGCCAGTTATGGCTCCAAACAAAAAGCAGACAAAAAAGATGGTGGACTTAGACATTGATAGAAATATTGATACAATTCTGGCCCAGCTGGTCTTCTCCTCAATGCTCATGCTTTCCCCCTTTTCAGTAAGTAAAGAACAACTCCTGAACCTGCAAATCTATTTCCTTCCAATGATAAATACAATACTCAACTAATATGTTGGGATCTATAAGATGAAATGATTTTTATTCACAAAGCATCCCTGCAATTAGGATTAACAAATATCACTATTGCCTTGCTCAATAGCACAGCGGGTAGGGCATTTGCTTTGCACGTGGCCGATATGGCCAACCCGAGTTCGATTCCTTCGCCCCTCTCGGAGAGCCTGGCAAGCTACTGAGAGTACACACAAGGGTCAGGAGGATTGGTCCATCGTTGCAAGACTGCCTCAAGTGCTCTGGGAGAAGGCAGCTGGAATAGAGAAGGGATCACCAAGCCAGTGATGGTTGGAGGATCGCTTGGGATAGGCGATGTGAGCCGAAAGTTGACCAAGGACCAAACATAATGGCCTCTCAGGATTTGTATTGTAAACCATCATATCCCAAAGTAGAGAGAGAAAGTAAGAAGGAAACTACCTGCCATAGAGGTAGGGGTGTAGTGGAGTGGGGGTGGCGGGAGACATATTGGCGACACTGGTGGTGGAAAAGCTACACTGCTGTAGGAATTGGTTTTTGATCATTGTGTGACTGAAGCTCAAACATTAAAGCTGTCACTATCTCATGGCGATTTAATACATAAATTAGAAACCTAAAACCTCTCAACAAGTCAGTCATAAAGGAACAGACCTCAGGTTCATCACCTATAAGTAACCCATGTCTAACATTATGTTCAATGACAAATTAAAAAATAATAAAAGTAATCACTTTATTCATCTGAACTCAGAGCCACCACAGAACATAAAAACAATGGCCATGTCATGTCTCCTAATGTGTTGCTTATTGTCATAGAGAGCACTGTTAACTTGGTTGCATACCTACATAACAAACCTACAGGTCAAGTTTTCACTTTTTTTCACTTTTGTCATCTTCCTAACCATTTAAACATTATTGATTTCAATGAAATCTCCCATGTGAGAATTTTCTAACTCAGCACCATCATTCCATTACCCTATCCTCCCGCTGATCCCCTTAACAGACAACAATCAGTTGGTATATCTGCTAATAGTTGGAATATCTTTGACTAAATTTGAACACACCTGTTTTCTTTAACATATTTGTTTTAGAGGGTTGGAGTGACAGTACAGTGAGGAGGGCTTTTGGTTTTCACGCAACCGACCCAGGTTCTATCTCTCACCCCATACGGACTCCTGAGCACGCCAGGAGTAATTCCTGAGCACAGAGTTACGAGTAACCCCTGAGCACTGCCAAGTATGACCCCAAACCAAAAAGTAATAAAATAATATATTTGTTCTAGTGTGCCAGAGAGCTGGGATCCCCAACACTAAGATGTAACAGGTGCTCAGTAACTGTGTTAAATATTCAATCCATATCATTCCAATGCAATATATAATAAATTATGTATTCAACCAAATTTTAATCAATATGTAAAACATTTCAGGTTCTATACTGGACAAAAGTACAAAGAAAAATAAAGGTACAAAGAAAAATAAGCCACAGCCTTAGCTTCAAGAGAATCTAAAATAACCAGAGAAATAGTGTAGAGGTTAAGCCAGTCACCTTCAACAATGCTGATCCCTGTTCTTTTCCGAGGTACTTGATTTTCTGAGGTACTTGATTTTCTGAGGTACTATTGTGAATGGGATTGTAATGTCTGCCATGAAGGCTGGGGGAGGGTGCAAAAGGGGAGGTATACCGGGAATATTGGTGGTGGGGAATATGCACTGGTGGAGGGATGGGTGTTTGATCATCTGTGATTGTAATCCAAACATGAAAGCTTGCATCTATCTCACGGTGTTCAATAAAATTAAAAATAAAGAAATAAATAAAAAATAAACAAAATATAAAATGATCACAATAATGCCCAAAATGAGTGTGTGTGTATGTGTGTGTGTGTGTGTGTGAGAGAGAGAGAGAGAGAGAGAGAGAGGGAGAGAGAGAGGGAGAGAGAGAAAGAGAGAAAAAGGGAGGGAGAGAGAGGGAGAGAGAAGAAAAGAGCTTGTCATAGGGACAGGCCAGGGGAAGGTGGCGGGGGGAACCCTGGGACACTGGCAGTGAGAAATATACGATGGTGGAGGCACAGGTGTTGGAAAATTGTATGACTGAAAACCAACCATAAACAGCTTTATGACCCTGTATTGCATGGTGATAAAATTTTTTTAAATTAATAAAGTAAAATATGAATTTTTTAAATTAAAAAAGACAAATAATTTAATCTATTCTGGATTCCACCAAAATTTTCCTAAGGATTTTAAGTTGTAAAGGCAATTGCCATTATAACAAGATGACAGTGATATGGAGCTCGAGAGACAGTACAGTGGATAGAGCATTTGCCTGGAAGGTAGCAGACCCAAGTTTGATTTCATATGGTCCCCTGAGCATCACCAGGAGCAATTCCTGACTGAGGCGTCAGGAGTAACTCCTGCGCATCTCTGAGAGTGCCTCTACCCCCAAATGACAATGACAGTAGCTGAATTAACTGCATGGTTCTTGAAATAACTTAAGGAAAAGGTTCTACTGAAGAAATAATTCTAAAGCATTTATGATATATAAGATACAAAGTCTGCTAGATAAAGGATGGCACATTTAATAAGATATTTTACCTTCCCAGTACAGCATATGTCAAATTTGAAAATCAGAAAACACTGACTTCCATTCAACCATCATAACAAAAGCATTATCTGTACTTTATTCATTTCAGAATCTTTCTATTAAGACTCCAAATGTTGTCAGGGAAGTAATACATGAGGGAAGGCATTTGCCTCACATGTAGCCAACCTCAGTTCAAATCCCTAGCACCACATGTGGTCTCTCGACCACCAGATGGAACTCCTAAGCTGAACCAGGAATAGTCTCAGAGCACTGTTGGGTGAGGTTCAAATCTCCACATCACCCCACAAGTAAAGATAATTGGATGGACAAACAAATGACAGCTCATTCATCTGATCCAGTTTACAAAACATAAAACTTAGCTAACACAACTAAAAAACAAAAAGGAATAATTAACAACTTAAAAAAGAAGCTAAAGGGGCTAGAACTTTAGCACAGTGGGTAGGGTGCCCGCCTTGCATGTGGTCAACCTGGGCTCAACCCTAGAGATCCCATATGGATTCCAGAGTAACACCTGAATATCACTGGGTGTCCCCCCACTCCCCAAAACTAAAGGAACATAAGCCATACAGAGTTTAAAAACAAAAGCCTTCTGATTTTTTAAAAATCAATTAAAAACTGAATTAAAAATATTAAAATCCTGGAGCTAAGAAAATAGCTCAAATAAAAGCACATGCCTAACATGTCAGATCCTGTACCATGAATATCACTGAAAGTATCCCCAACACCAGCAGTTACTGGCCTTATTTTAAAATTATTACATATACAAAATACAGAAAAAAACCAAAGCTCAAGACTGGAAGAATGCAAGCTGAAATTTAATAGTTTCTAAATCTAAAAATTTGTAGCACTCATTTTACAAAAATACTTTCAATTCTAGAATTACAAATTACTGATTCCATGCAACTTTTATAATTCAATTCACCATTAGGGAGGAAATCTTTTCCATGGCTAAGTATTTTTTGAGATATAAATAACAAAGTATTTGTTTTAGCTATTCAACATGACTTGATATACATATACATATATACATATAAACTGCAAAATGCTGATCACAGCAATTTAACATTCATCATCACAGTTTTCATTGTTTCCTTATAAGAATGTTTAAGATGTACAAGTTTTAGCAACTGAAAGTAAAACTTAAATAAGAATGCTTTCATATCATGATATGATAAAAAATGTAAAACCAACAGAATCTACCACTAAAGTCTTAATAATGGCACCCAGTTTTTGATACAGAACTGTTAAAGGAGTAAAGGATGTATTTCAATGGAAGAGTACATGCTTCACATGTATGTGGTCCTGGGATCAATTCCCTGCACCACAAGACTTGAAATTGAAAATTTAAAAACTTACCCATACTGTGGTGCTCCCGTTTTAATGTCTCCGATAGTGACATGAACATCATCCTCATCATCATGACTGTCACGATCATATCCAGTTTCAGTCGCTTTCTATACCAACATAAATAGTAATAAAATAGATTCAATAATCCACCTTCAATATCTAGTAACTGAAAAAGTAACCAATTTGTTTCATCTATGGGTTTAGAGTTATGAAACCAATGTTTCCACTTCTTCTTTGTAACTTTAATGCTTAATAGCCTAAAAAAAGTGATAGAAATGTGAAAAAAGCTTTCAAAAAGTTTTTGTAAGACTACCTAATGTATCTTTATATGTAAAGCTTTCTCTCTTGCAAAAAGGATCTAAGGGAATGTGCTAAGATATCCAGCAGATAGAACCATAAAAAGTAGGTATTTGAAGAACTTTTGGCAAAAGGAATGTGAAGATAAGAGTGAAAAATTAATTATGGAGCTGGAGCGATAGCATCGCAGGGAGGGCATTTGCCTTGCGCACGGCTGACCCTGGATTCGATTACCAGCATCCCATATGGTCCCCTGAGGACTGCCAGGAATAATTCCTGAGTGCAGGGCCAGTGCATCACCAGGTGTGACCCGAAAACCAAAAAAAAAAAAAAAAAAATTAATCATACTAGGCACAGTGTTAGGTTGAAAAGCAACAAAATGTTACCAAAGAGTTCACCAGTCATGGCATTCATTAATATCTCGAAGAGGTCTTGCCATAAAATGACCAGGAATATATGTTATCTGAAAAACTAAAATACATCAGCATACTTAGGAAAGTGTTATTCTGGCTCTAGACAGCTATTGTGTCCATAGTATCCTATTAGTTAACTTTTTAAAAAAAAGCATCATTTAAACCAGTATTTATCAATAAGAGACGGTATGAGACCAGGATGTTCCAAGGGGCAACGGGCAGAATTCCCATGGGTGAGAGAAAGTAGGAGACTAGAGGACCATTAGCAGGAGAGGGCAGGCCACCAGGCCACACGTGGAAAAAAAGGCTGGAAGGGGCCAGAGTCTAAAAAAGATGGAAAAACATGAACCTGGGAAAAACATTTTTACCAGGACAAGTTTAATCCTGCAGAGTACCAATCTCTTTCTTTCACAGAAATAATTGAATATATTAAAATCTTCAAAAGACCATGGTAAATTAATCCTGCAAAACATCACTTTGAAGGTGAATGAGGTCAGAGACCAACATGCAAAATAACACCTTGCTTAAAAACAAAACCAAAAAAAGCCAATTATTTCTTAAAAGAACTGTGATAATCTAACAGGTTCAGAACTCAAATGAAAGCAATAAACCTCTGCACACACTCTATTTCATCTGAATACCTTCCCACTATTTCTTTTCACTGTGCATCAAATAAAAATACCTGACAGCGAGATTGTGCAGGATACTCCAAAGTCTAGCTAAATGTAGACTTTCTTCTTAACTAGAAATCTACAGATTTTAAATACGGAAGCGACTGAATTCCAAAGCCTTATGTTACCGGTTTAGGTACACCATTTTCAGCAGCTTCCTCTTCAATCCCAGATGGAGGACTGGCACTACAAATAAAAACAAGTACACATGTCTGTGGTTACTTTTCAGAAGAGACAGAGTATACTACCTAGTTCTGGTAGTTTCTGAAAATTGTCCACACTGAGAAGGTAAAAACAAGTAAGAGCTGCCTGTTTATTCTTCTATTCCTATGCCTTGCTTTAAATAAACATTTCACACTGAAGGTGACATAAAATAGCCTCCAAAATTTGTTAAGTACAGCAATTTTAAAACTTGGCAGAGGTATAATTAAAGGTTTTTAACTTTTAAAATATGCATCAGAATCCATTTGACTTATTCTAAACCATTTGAATACTACCTAAGCGCTATAACCAAATGTAAATGTAGCAAAACAAGTTTCACAATAAATTTGTAATTACTAAATGTTTGATATGCCTGGATTGTGCAAAAATGTCTTGGGTGAAATGAGGTCACATGTAGAAAAAAGTGTACGAAATCCTGCTACAGTATGATTTTGTTTTAAATTATAATTCTGGGACAAAAAAAACAATAGTACTGTGGGTAGGGTCTTGCCGTGCACATGGCAAACCCAGGTTGGAGCCCCATCACCCCACATGGTCCCCAAAGCCTGACAAGAGTGGTTCCACGCATGGCAGAGTGTGGTCCCAAAACTAAAATTCATAAAGCAATTCTGGGGGGCTGGAGTGATAGCACAGTGGGTTGGGTGTTTGCCTTGCACGTGGCTGACCTGAGTTCAATTCCCAGCATCCCATATGGTCCCCCGAGCACCGCCAGGGGTAATTCCTGAGCGCAGAGCCAGGAAGAAGCCCTGAGCATCGCCGGGTATGACCCCCCAAAAAAGCAAAATAAAATAAAATAAAATAAAGTAATTCTGATAGTGTGGATTAACCAGTTTCCATTTTCTAGATAAGGAAATTAAAAGCACAAAGCAATTAATTCACAATTAGTAAGAGCTCAGGAAGGCAGAGCCCTAGTCCAGTGGGGACGGTGTTTCCCTTGCACAGCTGACCAAGGTATGATCCCTGGCACTCCAAATGGTACCATGCACGGTACCACCAGGAGTAATTCATGAGTGCAGAGCCAGGAGTAATCCCTGAGCATTGCTGGCTGTGACCCCCAAAAGCCAAAATAAGAGTTCTAAAAATTCTCAAAACTCTTCTTTAATTACTGTTAATTTCTCTGAAACTTGTCATGCAGTTTCTCTAGAAGTCCATTATTCTCTAGCGGTCCTTGGCAACACAATCCTCAAATAAGCAACGTGAAAGGTTGAAAAGTGAAAAACTTGTGAAACTCTCATTGCTCAATTGCTTGATCTAAGGAAACAAAATGCAAATATCATTGCTCGGTACATTTAGTTACCTACTTCTTCAAGAAGCTTCAGCAAGTCCAGCTTGCTTTTCCGTCACCGAGAGTATGTTCGGCCAACACTTAGAAAGGCAGAAACTGTCACCTAAAAGTGGCGGCTGCTGTGTGGCCACGCCAGCTGATTCTACACACCGATGACCCCCGGCTGTTTTCATTCATTGGGGAAAGGAGGATGAAAAAGCACTGGCGGGACCCAGGGGACATTCGGGCCTTTCCGTGCGGCCGTCAGGCACCCCATCTCCCGTCAAAGACTTCGAAAAGCCCGACTTTCGGGCAAGAGGCGCCCTTTTCCGCAGGTGCGTCCACGCGCACTGGCCCTCCGGAAAGGAGCCGTTGGCGGGGCGGGGGCGGGGGCGGCGCCGTTCCCGGGGCGCGGGGCGAAGCACTGAGGACGGGAGGGCGGTGCAGGCAGCTCGGAGGCCGGGGAGGGCGTCCCGCAGCCGGGGGACGCGAGGACAGAGCGAGGCTTCGCGGGAGGGGCGCCGGGGAGCATCAGCGGCAGGTACCGGCGGCGGCAGCGGGGGCGGCGGCGTCGGCGGGGACACGGTGCGGCGCGCGAGCGGCGCGGCTTCTGCGCACGCGCAGCAACGACCCAGCGGCGCGGCGGTGGCGACCTGAGCCTGACTGCGCCTGCGCGCGGCCGAGGCCACGCCCCCAAGAGATCCCGCCCCGCCTCGCAGCGAGGCTTTCTCGCCCGCGACCGCGTCAGCTGCGCCTCCCCCCCACCCGCCCTCTGCAAATCCCTCTTGCTTTGCCCATGGGGGCTTCCTTTTGACCTTTTCTTTCTTTTCTTTTGTTTTCCTTTCTTCTCTTTTCCTTTCTTTTCTTTTCTGTTCTCTTCTTTCCTTTTCCTTTCTCTTCTTTTTTCTTTCTTTCCTTTCCTTTTCTTTTCCTAATTTATAATTTATATTATAAATAAATAACAGAGGATCCAGCGGCTTTCAATTTCGCTATCAGACTATTCTTTGAACTCAGAACAAGCCACTCATTGGATGCTTTCGCTGATAGCTCTCTTGGAAATAGGTCAAATTTATGCTCAAGCCAAAATGTGTGCATTCCTTCCAAAACCTGCCCTTTCCTGCTCCCATCCAACCATTTGTTCTAGTGAAAATGTATCCACCCCGAAACCTGTATTTTTGAGTGGGTCGAGTAAAAGGACCTTTTAGCAACAGGCCTACACATAGGAAGATACTGTACTTGTGGCCTAAAAGCAACAACTTTGTCTCATGGGCACAAGAAGGAGTTTATAGGAAAAGAACAGGGATCGGCCTTGTTCAAGGTGACAGGCTTAACCTCTGCACTATTTCTCTGGTTATTTTAGATTCCCTTGAAGCTAAGGCTGTGGCTTATTTTTCATTGTACCTTTATTTTTCTTTGTGCTTTTGTCCAGTATAGAACCTGAAATGTTTTACATATTGATTAAAATTTGATTGAATATATAAATTATAATATTTTGGATTGAATGTTATGGACTGAAGATTCATTTAACACAGTTACTGAGCACCTGTTACATCTTAGTGTTGGGGATCCCAGCTCTCTGGCACACTGGAACAAATATTTTATTACTTTTTGGTTTGGGGTCATACTTGGCAGTACTCAGGGGATACTCATAGCTCTGTGCTCAGGAAGTACTCCTGGCATGCTCAGGGGTCCATACGGGGAGCCAGAGATAGAACCTGGGTCGGTTGCATGAAAGCCAAACGCCCTCCCCACTGTACTATCACTCCAACCCTCTAAAACAAATATGTTAAAGAAAACAGGTGTGTTCAAATTTAGTCAAAGATATTCCAAATACCAACTGATTGTTGTCTGTTAAGGGGATCAGCGGGAGGATAGGGTAATGGAATGATGGTGCTGAGTTAGAAAATTCTCACATGGGAGATTTCATTGAAATCAATAATGTTTAAATGGTTAGGAAGATGACAAAAGTGAAAAAAAGTGAAAACTCGACCTGTAGGTTTGTTATGTAGGTATGCAACCAAGTTCACAGTGCTCTCTATGACAATAAGCTACACATTAGAAGACATGACATGGCCGTTGTTTTTATGTTCTGTAGTGGCTCTGAGTTCAGATGAATAAAGTGATTACTTCTATTATTTTTTAAATTTCTTTTGTCATTGAACATAATGTTAGACATGGGTTTCTTATAGGTGATGAACCTGAGGTATGTTCCTTTATGACTGACTTATTGAGAGTTTTTAGGTTTCTAATTTATGTATTAAATCGCCACGAGATAGTGACAGCTTTAATGTTTGAGCTTCAGTCACACAATGATCGAAAACCAATTCCTACACCAGTGTAGCTTTTCCACCACCAGTGTCGCCAATATGTCTCCTGCCACCCCCACTCCACTACACCCCTGCCTCTATGGCAGGTAGTTTCCTTCTTACTTTCTCTCTCTCCTTTGGGATATGATGGTTTACAATACAAATCCTGAGAGGCCATTATGTTTGGTCCTTGGTCAACTTTCGGCTCACATCGCCTATCCCAAGCGATCCTCCAACCATCATTGGCTTGGTGGTCCCTTCTCTATTCCAGCTTCCTTCTCCCAGAGCACTTGTTGCAGGCTCCCAATGATGGATCAATCCTCCGGGCCCTTGTGTGTACTCTCAGTAGCTTGCCAGGCTTTCCGAGAGGGGCGGAGGAATTGAACTCATGTCGGCCGTGTCGGCCATGTGCAAGGCAAATGCCCTACCTGCTGTGCTATCGAGCACGGCAATAGTGATATTTGTTAATCCTATTTGCAGGGCTGCTTTGTGAATAAAAATCATTTCAACTTATAGATCCAAACATATTAGTTGAGTATTGTATTCATGCTTGGAAGGAAATAGATTTGCAGGTTCAGGAGTTGTTCTTTACTTACTGAAAAGGGGGAAAGCATGAGCATTGAGGAGAAGACCAGCTGGGCCAGAATTGTATCAATATTTCTATCAATGTCTAAGTCCACCATCTTTTTTGTCTGCTTTTTGTTTGGGGCCATAACTGGCTATGCACTCAGGGTTCACTGCTGACAAGCTGAGGTGTCCATCAAGGGTGCCAGGGATCAAACCTGGGTGAGCCACGGGCAAGCATTTGCCCTACTTGATGTACTATCGCTCCAGCCCCTAAGTCTCCCAGGTTTTGTTTTCTGAATTGTCCAAGGGAAAGTTGTGTTGTGGGTAGTTCTGTTCACTGTTGGAATGATAATCTTCCAAACAATGATCAAGTTAGGGCTAGAGCAATAGTATAGCAGGAAGGGTGTTTGCCTCGCACATGGTCAACCCAAGTTCAATCTACAGCATCTCCTGTGGTCCCCTGAGCACCACCAGGAATAATTCTGAGTGCAGAGCCAGGAGTAGCTCCTGAACAGCACCAGGTGTAACCCCAAAAGTCAAAATAATAATAATAATAACTGAAAAGTAATTGTAAAAAACCCCAATGATGAATTTGGGAGTGAGAACTTAGGTTCATTCTTTAAAAAGCACTGAACATTGTTATTTGTCTTGAATTTTGGATTGAGTTTCATTTAATGAGCTTGTTTCTTATTCTTTAATGTATGTTTTGGGGCAGTCTCCGAAGCTCAGGACCTACTCCCAGCCCATTACTTTAGGTTTCACTCCTGGTGATAATCTGAGGGTTGCAGTACTGGGGATTGAATCCAGAGTTGCCTCATGCTTGAGCAGAGGAAACCTGTACAATATCTCTCTGACCCTCATTTGTTGTAAAAGTGTTAATACATAGATGTAAAATGTCTCAGTAGTCACCAGTACATAGAACACACTCTTTAACTTCTTCTGTTATTGTAAACTGTTACCATTTCTCAATTTATTCTTTCCTTCATCGGGGAAGAACTTCAGGGAGTCTGTAACTGTAAGTTCAGTGTTCTCGACCTCTTGGGTACAGGGTGAACCCAATGAAAGTTAGCACGTGAAGAGAAGATTCCAGAAGAGGGGAGATCTACTCATCAGATTTCTACACTGTTCTGGACCTTCAATTGTCATTAGCACAAAAAGGAAAAAAATTGCTATCCTAAAAATTTAGTATGGTGTTCTGGGATGCTATTGGCCTGACGTCTCTAGGCTGCTCACTTATTCATTAAATATGTGTTGTTGCAAAGCATGATTGGTGCTGAAAATACAGTAGTAACCAGAGTAGACTCAGTGTCACAGCATATGAAATATTCACTCCAAAGCAGAAGTTGACTGGGTGCTTGGGTGCCTGAAACACGAAGTTCATGTGATTGATCTGTGTAACAGAAACTTAACAATGTATGTCATTTACTTATTTAATAGGGCCACACTCAGGGGCCAGGAACACCACCCTCTGGAAGAATACATAGTGTTGGGAATCAAACGCACTGATGTGAATATGCTGGGCACGTACTCTACCTCATGAGCCATCTTCCCAGCCCTGTCTGTTATTTGAGAGAGGTTAAGCCACACCTGGCAGTGCTCCTCCTGGCTCTGTGCTCAGAGATCCCTCCTGGCATATGTGGCATGAGGGAGTTGAACCGGGTTGGGCCATGTGCAAGGCAAGTTTCTAAACTCCTGCTCTTTCCATCCCCACCTGCATGTTAGTTTAGATTAAAGGACCGTTATAAACATGAAGCCAAATTTCTTTTCCTCCTTTTCTTCTAAAAACGATAACTTGTGTAACGTGGTTACCATAGTTAGCGCTTTTTAATTCTGAACAAGGTTACTGCACCTTGACTACCCCCAAAGTGCCAAAAAGCCTCCACCACGGACCTTGTGTGCCTTCGGGTCCTCCTGTCACTTCTACCTCGGCTCCGTTTCTGCCTTACAACCCCCTCCCCCTGCTGCTTGCCATTCTTACTTTAGAAATCGAAAGCCAAAGATTTGTTATCACTTGATATTGTCTGATCCCGGGTTTTGTTTCTCTACAGATCACAGTTACTGACCCAGACTGCAAGGGGTCTTCCCCCAGGTCGTCATTGTAAATTTTTGTCTTCTTGTCTGCTTAAATAGGAGCAGTGGGACCTCATGGAGACAACTTGGTAGAAAAGATTCTATCAGAGCTCCCGCATTTTCCCGGCCACACGAGTGATGGGATGGTCAGCATGGCCGGGCTTACGGCCCTCCAGGCTGAAGACGAGAATCAGAACGTGGTCGCACCAGGCTGTCTGGCACAATCCCAGTGAGTTATCTTCCCCTCATCCTCCTCACTGTTCTTTTTCTTTTTCTCTCTGAGGCTGAGCTTTGCTCTAGAAATGAAACATTGGCCTGCTGGGGAAATTTGATGGATTTCATGTTGGAAAAAAGTCACGTTTTCTTAACTTTGAAATAACCATATTCTTTAGCCAACACTGAGCCACAAAGCACGGGGTTTTGCAGCGGTATCATTTAGGTTTAATAGAAGCTTGTTCCCAGGGTGAGTCAAGTTAGTCAGTTTGTAAGTCTCCATTTCATAGCCAGTTTCGTATGGGACTGAGGATAGGCTTCCCTTTCCCCAATGGACGTTCCTACCCGGCCAAACAACAGCCTACGCAGCTGTGAGATGCTGCCATCTCTTATCTGGACATGATATGCTCCGGGGCAGCAGTGGCCAAGTTTTGATCTCTGTGTGTATTTCTTCTCATGGTTAGACAAATCACAGCAAGATGAGAAAGGTGGCGGTCACATGGGAGCCTTGTGGACAGCAGGTATGAGCCAGGGGTATGGGGGCGACTAAAACCTCATGGGAAGGGGGCGTTTCGGTCCGCCCTTCACGCCCTACCGAGGCCACCAGTTGCCCCCCACTAGCGGCTCTCCAGCACGGCCACGACTCCAGAGCACAGAAACCAATTTCTTAACTATCTGACTTTCAGTATAAATACTTCCAGGGTCAATAAGTAAAATAGCAGAAATCCAAAACCAACATTTAATTCTTGAACCCAGCTGTAGAAAGCAAATCACGTCACAATGCTTTTTCAGCATGTCTGATTTGGGGGGGGGGGGTTAAACTCTAAATTATAGTGGTGAATCTTTTATTGAAACAATGAATCTAATCAAAGCAGATAGAGTGTTAACTAGAATTCATCTGCCCCACAGGGACTGGGAGGGGTGGGGGGTGGGGTTTTATTGGGGTTCTTCATGGTAAAAAAAAAGTATTGGTAAAGGGAAATGTGTTTGATATTTGCATGACTGAGACCTAAACCTGAAAGCTTTGTAACCTTCCCAAGGTGATTCAATAAATAAAAAAAAAATTTAAAAAAAAAAAAAAAGAAAGAAAAAAAAATAAAGATGATGGTGTGCTTTCTGTTACGCAGTTTCCAACATTAAAGAACATTTCTTGGCAAGGTTGACAATGACAGGTTATAGTACTGATCGTCTCCACTTTGTTCTTCAGCAATTCCTAGGAAGGGAAAAAATTAATTGGAAGGGGAAAAATATATCTCCGAATATCGGTTTCTTATCTCCATGTTTTTTTTAATTTTTGAACAAGACAAGACCTCTGGCGTGATCGTGTCAGTGCTTCACAGTAACAGATGCAGTGGGAATTTCCTAAGATGACTGGAATTAGTTTTTTCCTCTTAACTTTGTGTTTGTATTTTAAAACTTATTTCCAAAACTCAGGAAAACAGAATTTTCAACTCTTGAAATCTACAAGGTAGTTTTCTTTTGATTGTTGTTGTTTTGTGTTTGTGTTTTGTGGGGAGAGAGATGTTTATTGAATACCAGGTATGTGGGGAAAAAGACAAACATCTGTCGCCAGTCTTTTTTTTTTGTTTTTATGTATAATATATATACATATATATGTGTGTATATATATATATAAATTTGGTTGTACTGCAACTTGAGCTTGACACGCACATACCAGCTAAGTGTTTTGCCACTGGGTCACATCCCTGGCACCTTTGTGCACATGATAAAGAGCACCGGCCATGTGCTCACTGTGGCAGCACTTATTCCAAAACATACACCTCAGAAAGTGTAATCCGAGAAATAGCTGAGATTGGAAATATTTTTTGCTCATTGGTGATCCCTTAAAGTGTTAATTATTATTTTTTTTCAATCACTATGAATTATAGTTACAAAGTTATTCAGTATTAAGTCTCAGGTTAACAATTTTCCATTTCCAACACCAGCCCCTTCTCCAGGTTCTTCGTCCCTCCTCCAGAGTCCCCAGTGTCCTTCCCACTTGTCAGTCTGCCTCTGTGGCAGGCACTTTCCCCTCCACCATTATTCTAGTGTTCCCTTCCCTAACTTATCCCCCTCACCCCTGCTTCACAGTAAGCTTCCTGCTGAAGACCACTTCTCCTGCTCTATGTTTCTCTTGCCTTTGGGCATTTGTTATTCCTATGAAGTTTCTTTGTATCCCACATATGAGAGACCATTCTGAGTTGTCCCTCTCCCTCTTACTAACATCACTCAACATGATACCACTCCGATCCATCCACTTAGCAAATTGCCTGATTCATCTTTTTCTGATGGTTGTGTAATATTCCGTTGTGTTCTGTGTATGTGCCACAACTTCTCTATGCAGTCATCTGTTCTTGGACACTTGGGTTGTTTTCAGATTTTGGCTATTATGAATAGTGCTACAGTGAACGCAGGGGTGCAGATGTCTGTCTTGCATTGTGCTTTGGACCCTTGGGATGTCTTCCAGGGAGTGGAATTGCTGAGTCATATAAACCTTCAATTGGTAGTCTTTTGAGGAATGTCTTTATTGTCTTCCCAAAAGTCTGGTCCTATGGACATTCCCACCAGCAGCGAATGAAGGCTGCGTTTCCCCACAACCTCTTCAATACTACATTTTTTGTTTGTTTGTTTGTTTGATGAGTGTCAGTCTTGCTGCTGTAGGTGTGATAGCTCATTGTTTTGATTTGCATTTCCCTGATGATTGATGATGTAGTGTATTTTTTAAAACATGCATTTTGGCCATATGTATTTCTTCTTTGAGGAACTTCTGTTTATTTCTTTTTCTCATTTTTTGATAGTATCGGATACATTTTTTCTTGTAGAATACTGCTAATGCTTTATATGTCCTGGATGTTAATCTTTTATCAGATGAGTGATGGGCAAATAATTTCTTAATCTGGGGGCCATTGTTCTGGTCATTGTTTCCTGTGAAGTGCAGAAGCTAATTTTAGGTACTAATTTTATATAGTACATTTGTTGCAAAAGCACAGTGGATTGGGCGTTTGCCTTGCACGTGGCTATCCCTCTCGGAGAGCCCAACATTCTCCTGAGAGTATCCCGCCCGCACGGCATATCATATTCGATATGCCAAAAACAGTAATAACAAGTCTCACAATGGAGACCAGTGCTCACCCCAGCAAATCAATGAACAACAGGAGGACAGTGCTACAGTGCCACCATTTGTTTATATTTTGTTTCACTTGCTTGGTCAGTGGTATTTCCTCCTTTAAGTTGCCTCTAGCTTCAATGTCGTGGAGATTTTCTGTCTATGTTTCTTTTCTTTGTCTTATAGGGTCAAGTCTGATATCAAGATCTTTAACCCATTTTGATTTCATTCTTGTGCATGACATTCGGAAGAGGTCTGAGTTTATTTTTGTGCTCATGGTTGACCAGTTTTCTCAGCACCATTTTATCAAAGATTAACGGACCATATATATACTCAAGGGTCTGTTTCTGAATTTTCAATCCTATCTCATTGATTTATGGGTCTGTCTATATTCCAGTACCATGCTGTTTTAATTGCTGCCGCTTTGTTGTGCATTTTGAAGTTTTACAATGCCTCCCACCTTCTTTTACCCCCAGGATTGCTTTGGCTCTTGGGCAGGGGTTAGAGAGAGAAAATAAAGTGTTAAATTTTAAGGCTGACTGTGAGTACTGCGAGGCGTGAACAGAGCTGTATTCCTGAGTCCAAGTTGATTACAGTAGTCCAAGTCTACTGTACTACCCAGTTGATTCATATTATCAGGAGTGTCCCCTGAGCATTGCTTGGGAGGCTTCTCCACCCCCAACCTCTCAATATGTACAATTACATTCTTACCTTCAAGGAACGATTTTGTCATTGGGGTAGTGATGGTTTACACACTTTTGACAAGAAAGAAAGAAAGAAAGAAAGAAAGAAAGAAAGAAAGGAAGACCCATAATCATGACTTATGGGTCTGCTATAGATTATAATTTCTGCAAGTTAACTGTTAGTTGAATGTGCACTTGGCAGACCTGTGTGAATCTTGTGGAAATGGTGGTGCTTGAACTCTTTCCATGGATTTAGATAAGGAGAGAAAAGATCCTTGAGAGCAATCATGGCCTCCTAAGCCAGAGAACTTCGCTTCACTACCACTGCCATCATCTCCATAAGCATTTCTCAGGACTGAACTGTGTGCCAAGAGCCCTTGCAGTTTACCTTTGGAAATTCATATGCGTTTTATAATGACTTAAAAATGTAGGTATTGCTCTTCTCCATCTGGCAGGGGAGGAAACTGAGGCTGGGGTGCCTCAACTCACATAGTTTAGAGGAGACAGAACTAGGAATGGAGCCCAAAAACTTGATTCCAGAGCCATCTCTCTCAAATTCTATAGTACCTCTATAGGAGACAGCGAAGAGAAAGGCTCATGAGTAGCTAGAAAGAGACAATGAGATGGAATGGGGTGGGACTGGCTCTTCCCTCCCACAGCGCAAAGAGACCCCAGTCACTGCCCACAAATGGGCCCTCTGACTACTCAACAAACTGCTTCTGCCATGATCCCAGAGACTCAAAAACAAATCTTGGAACCCAGCGGCTTTTGGCAGAAATCCCTCCAGATCTAATTGTTAAGATTTCAGAAATCCAAAATCGTTGTTCATGATCAGCAGTAGAAAACAAATTGCCTAATGTTGCTTTTTCAGCAGATGTGAGTGTTGATGGGTCTGATGTTGAAATATTGAATGTAATCAAAGTAGAGAGAGAGAGTAATGTGGAAACCATCTGCCACACAGGTAGGGGGAGGATGTGGGCTGGGGGGTATAGTGGGGGTTTTGGTGGTGGTAAATGTGCACTGGGAAGGGACGGGTGTTTCATCATTGTATTACCGAGACTTAAACCCAAAAGCTTTGTAACTGCTCTCACGATGAGTCAATAAATAACTTTAAAGAGAGAAAGAGACAGACAGAGAGAGAGAGAGATAATGAGATATTAAACAAATACAAAGTTACTGCGTCATTTGATTTTGGGAGTTCTGTCCATTCAGCATAATGGTGACACAAACAACAGAAATTATTCATCTCAGGCAATTGCAGCAGAAATGAATATTGCAAGGTAAAGGTAAAAGGTAAAGGCCCTCCCGTTGATCATCGATTTGCTCGAGCGGGCCCAGTAACGTCTCCATTGGAGACTTTGTTGTTACTGTGTCTGGCATATCCAATACTCTCGGTAGCTTGCCGGGCTCTCCAAGAGGGGCGGAGGAATTGAACTCGGGTCGGCCATGTTGGCCGCTTGTAAGGCGAACGCCCTACCCGCTGTGCTATCAAAGGAAGATTTTTTTTCCAAAGGAAGACTTTTAATCAGATTTTGGAAAGGACAACACAGATCCAAGGATTGAGGATCTAAGATCTCAACAAAGGTTTCTCCAAGGCCTGAATATTAGAGAGGCTGCATTTTAGCCGCTCTCTGTGCGGAGTCCTCAGCATCCTTTGAAGATTCAGGTTTCAATGAATAGGCTAAGATTGGCCTCTCTTGGGTCTTATGCCCACTCTTTGCCCAGCAGGCTTTACAATGCTTAAACCAAGGCTTACATACTGAAAAGCTTTCTATAATAATTTAACAAAGGTTTATATATTAATACAGGTATATTATAACAAGGGTTTCTATGCTAATTTGACCTATCGTCCCCTTTCAGGAAAAAGAAAAAAATTGATCCATTGCACCCCTGGGAGTACTTGGTGGAGCACGCAGGATCAGGGCCACTCCAGAATGGCCAGCCAAACTTCATCATTTTTCAAATTTTTAATTTTATTTTATTGAATCGCCATGAGATAGAGTTACAAGCTTTCATGTTTGCGTTACAATCATACAATGATCAAACACCCAACCCTCCACCAGTGCACATTCCCCACCACCAATCTCCCCAGTATATCTCCCTTTCCCACCCTCCCCCTGCCTCCAAGACAGACCGTTTCCCCATACTCTCTCTCTACTTTGGGGCATTATGGTTTGCAATACAAATTCTGAAAGGTTATCATGTTTGGTCTTTTATCTACTTTCAGCACACATCTCCCATCCCGACCAATCCCTCTAACCATCATTTTCTGAGTGGTCCCTTCTCTATTCCAGATGCCCTCCCGCTTCTTATCCCCCCACCATGAGGTAAGCTTCCAACTGTGGAGCAATTTTCCTGGCCTTTGTGTCTACTGTCCTTGAGTGTCAGTCTCATGTTATCTCGTTTTATACTCCATAAATGAGTGCAGTCCTTCTATGTCGATACCATTCTTTCTGACTCATTTCACTTAGCATGATACTCTCCATGTCTATCCACTTATAAGCAAATTTCATGACTTCATCTTCTCCTAACAGCTGCATAGTATTCCATTGTGTAGATGTACCAAAGTTTCTTTAACCAGTCATCTGTTCTCGGGCATTCAGGTTGTTTCCAGATTTTGGCTATTGTGAACAGTGCTACAATGAGCGTATAGGTACAGATGTCACTACTTCTGTGCTTTTTTGCACCCTCGGGATATATTCCCAGAAGTGGTATTGTGGAGTCATACGGAAGCTCAATTTCTAGTTTTTGAAGGAATGTTCATATTGTTTTCCAGAATGGCTGGAGCAGTCGGCATTCCCACCAACAGTGAAAGAGCGTCCCTTTTTCCCTACCTCCATGCAAGCACTGGTTGCTTTTGTTGTTTTGAATCAAACCTAATCTTATTGCCCACTGTAATTTTCACCAAGTCCAGGAGCTTGTTGTATTCTTCTGCCAGTTCATTGGCTTTAGTTACTTCTATTCTACTTATTTGTGAAACTGTTCCTTAATTGTCTTTGACCTTCTTATGTATTTAGTTTAGCATAATCACCTCAGTTCCATCTACTTTGTCCCAAATGGAAAAATTTCATTAGTTTGCCTTTGAGTATATCTAGCCCAGCTTCTTCATCCATCCACAGTCATTGGGAATTTAGGTGGAAAAGAGGAATGTTGTATGCTGTTCAAGTACAAGGGGGTGCTTATAAAGGTCACACTTTAGTGAATCGTGAGACTGAAAAAACCTGGCTCTAAAATATGAAGAGAAAATGATAAGGAAAAAGTCTGAGGCAGCAATTTGGAGAAAAATGGTAGTTTCTTTGCAATTGCTTGCAAGACGGAGGATTATACTTTTTTTTATGAAAGAGAAATTAAAATAAATACAGCTTTATAAGTATTTCCATCAAAATAACAATTACTTCTATTGTCTCCAACATCGTTTCCAGAAGCTTCACAAAGAAATGAGTTAGCATGAAAAAGTTAGTACAGAAGTGCAAAAACAGACAGGCTCTCTAGAATTAAATATTTTTCCTGCAATGCAATGATCTTTTTAAATACGTCTAGGGCCAGGACAATAGCCCAAAGGTCTGGAGCACATATTTTGCATGTGGGAGACCAGATACGATTCCCAGCACCCCATGTTCTCCTCAAGAACTCCCGGGAGTGACTCCCAGAGCATCAAACTCTTGGTAGCCCCTGAACACCAGGTATAATCCACAAACCAATCCAAACAAGAAATAAAAGTACCAGTCCAAAATTGTGGCTGTACACACACACACACACACACACACACACACACAAATACACACACATACACACACCACAAAGAGGAAATAAAAACTTATTTCTAATAGTAATTGGGGCAGTTTCCAAGCAGTGTCCAGAAGTTTGAGGGCTACTCTGTGCTATACTCCAACTCAACTGGATTGAGTGGTTCAATGGTCAGGCTACCGGCGTTACATGACAGTGCTGGCATTGAACTCAAGGTCTCATATACAAGGCATGTGCTCTACCCAGTGGAACCCTATCTCCAGCCCCCTTCCTTTTTGTTTTTCATTTGATAAATATCCCCCTGGAGTACTTCAAGAATCTAATTGCTGTCCTTGCATATAAATTTAAAAATAGACTGTCTTTTGTATAGCTATATGTTTGTCTGGTAGTTGCTCTCAGGGCATGGTAATGGTAGGACCATGATGGTCATTAGGGTGATAAAGGAAGTTCTTCATTGGTCAGGATTGTAATATAAATTTTAACTTGGTGTAAATTCATTGGGCTCATTATTTACTGATGGGCTTTCTTTCCTGGATGTGTGGTATGCTTCAGTAAAAATCAGATTAGTGAAAGGAATTGATTGATAAACACAGAGTCCAATGACCATATTACTTTTTTTTGGTTTGTTTTGGGGCCACACCTGGTGATGTGGAGGGTGACTCCTGACAGTATGCTCAGAAGTTACTCGTGTCAGCGCCCAGGGGACTACATGGGATGCCAGGGATTGAAGATGGGGACGCCATGTGTAGGACAAGCACCTTACTTCGGTATTTTTTTCTCCAGCCCCACCAAGAGACAGTACAGTGGATTAGGTGCTTGCATTGGCATGTGCCCAACCTGGGTTTGATCCTCAGTACCCCATATAGTTCCCTGAGCACTGTCAGGAATGATAGTAGATTACAGAGCTAGGAGGAGTAAACCCTGAGCACTGTCGGGTATGACCTCCAAAACCAAATACACATACACACTGAAAACAAAAAAGAATGCAGTGGTTTGGGCCAAACACCAGAAAGAGTTTGGGAAACTTAGCAGGAGAGATCTAATATTTAGGAAGTCCATTTGTCTAAAACATCACGGGTGGAAATATGAAAGTGAACCTTTTAACACACAAATGTATCATTTCATTTATTTAAAATGTTTCAATTCACTGTTGTGTGTCAGGTAATTGATGAAGAGCACACCTTTGTTTCCATGGACCTTGTTCTAATGGAGACTGACAGAAAGCAATCAGATAACAAATGGAAAATAGTGTCAGCAGAAGACAAGTACAGTGAAGCCAGTAAAGCAGGATTAAGGGAATGGCTTAAGTAAAGATAGAAAGTTAGAGGGAAATTTTCTGCCATAGTGGCAGGGGGAGGGGTGGAGGATACTGGGGACATTGGTGCTGGAAAATGTGCACTGGTGGAGGGATGGGTGTTAGATCACTATATAACTGAATCTCAAATATGAAAGCTTTGTAAGTGTAGCTCACGGTGTTTCGGTGGAGAAAATAAAAAGGGTAAGGGAATGAAGAATGACTAAAGAATGTGGGATAGTAAGGAGGAGATTGGACAAGATACAAAAGACATTTCTGGGACCATGTCTTTCAAGCAGAGAACACTGAATTGCAAGCCTTGTCTCTATCTAGGAATAGAATATTCCCATTGGACTGTGGTTCTGTGGCAGAGCATGGTAGGCTTGACTATGAAGTGCTGGAAAGGGTTTTCAGGGTTCCAGACCCCTCAAATCGAGGGCAGTTGAAGTTAAGGGCGAAGATTTTTGGTTTCAGAGACATACATAGAAATCAGTACAGTTAAATTTACATATATGTGTGTGTGGCGGGGGGGGGGGGGTACACAGAACATAGAAGTACATTTCTTTTCCACCGAAGATACTGCGGTGTTAATCTGCTTTCCCCTAATGACTAATGATATCAAGCATCTTTTCATATACTTATTTTCCATCTGTATATCCTCTCAGAGAAAATGTCTTTTTACATCTTTTGCCCGATTTCCATGTTGGAACACAGAGAAAATCATCTTTGATCCCCCTAGGCTTGCTGAGAAATAATTATCAGACAGAGAAAAGAAAAACAGGTAAGGTTTTTGTTGATAACACATGGTTTTGTTGTGTTTTTGGTTTTAGGTGACACACGGCCACGTCCAAGGGGTATTCCTGACTATTCTAAAAATTACTCCTGGCAGGCTCAGGAGACCATATGGGATGCTGGGCATCCAACCTAGGTCTGGCGCATGCAAGGCAAATGCCCTACCCATTGTACTATCACTCCATGCTACACATTTATTTCCTGTGCAGATGAGAGAGACCCCACTGAATTGAGTAATTCACTCACAAGACTTTTTTTTTCCCTTTTGGGTCACACCCGGCAATGCACAGGTTCCTCCTGGCTCTGCGCTCAGGAATTTCCCCTGGCGGTGCTCAGGGGACCATATGGGATGCTGGGAATTGAAGCCGGGTTGGCCGCGTGCAAGGCAAACGCCCTACCCGCTGTGCTATTGCTCCAGCCCCTCACAAGACTTTTGAGGTTATGATCGTAGCTTAGTTCAAACAGAGAGAACTCTGGGAAGGAGCATGCCAGATCTCTCAGGGAGGCTTTTGAGGAAAAGGCATATTCATAGTAAAAGAGAAGGTCTTCCTTGTCCTGGAAAATGTAAGATTGCTTTCCCAGGAAGGAGTTGCCTTTAATGGCAAGACTTACCTGTAAACAGCCTTCACAAAAGGCTACCTCCACAGGTTCTTCCACAGTTCCGTTCAGAAGACGCTTCTTCAGACTTTCCTTGTTTTGCCTTTTGCTTATACATGTGTAATAACACTTTCCCACCGTTGAATCTCTTCAGACATGAATCAGATATATTTTCCTGTGGTCTGGATCTGTTTCTGGGCTCTCTGTCCTGTTCCATTGATCCATATGTCTCTTTCTTACAGTTTTGATTACTTTAGCTCTGTGGTGGGTCTCAATCAGGCAGACTGATTACTCTAACTTTGGCTTCTTTTTTGGTATGTGTGTGTGTGGGGGGGGGATGGGATGGATAGGGGAGAGGTTTGAGCCCTACTGTTGAAGCTGTTTCTGACTCAGTGCTCAAGGGACCTTATGGTTCCAGGATGGAGCTGGGGTTGGACTCACGCAAGCCAGTCAATCACTAGTTCTACCTGTTAGGCCCCTTATTTCTACTGTTAAGGGAAGTGTTTCTTAATAATTTAAAATGACATTCACTGTAGGCTTTTTTGTAGAGATCTTTGTCAGGTTAAGAACATTTCTCAGTTAACTAAGACTGTAAAAGCAAATCCTGAATGGTTGTTAAAGTCTGAGAAGTATCCTTCCTGTTTCTATTAAGAGGATTGTTTGGTTTTTCTTTTTGTCTATTAATTGGGCACATTGCTTTGATAGATATTCAACTAAGGAAATCATTTGCATATGTTCTGCATAAACTCACCTCTGTACCGATTTGCTCTTTTCTCATTCTTCTCTCCCTCCCCTATTTTGGTATTTTCTTTCTTTAGATCCTCCAGGTGCTGGAGCAATAGCACAGCAGGTAGGGCGTTTGCCTTGCAGGAGGCCAACTGGGTTAGATTCCCAGCATCCCACATAGTCCCCCCCCCCCCCCCCCCCCCCCCCCCCCCCCCCCCCGAGCACCACCAGGAGTGATTCCTGAGTGCAAAACCAGGGGGCACCACCAGGAGTGATTCCTGAGTGCAAAACCAGGGGGCACCACCAGGAGTGATTCCTGAGTGCAAAACCAGGAGTAAACCCTGAGCATCGCCGGGTGTGACCCAAAAATAAAATTAAAATAAATAAATAAATAAAATGTCAAAAAGAAAAAGAAAAAAATGATAGATTGAGAAAACTACTCTTTGTTCACTAGTTTCACATCCACTGAACATTTTTGGGCTGGAGCGATAGCACAGCGGTAGGGCGTTTGCCTTGCACGCAGCCAACATGGCCGACCCGAGTTCGATTCCTCCGCCCCTCTCGGAGAGCCCGGCAAGCTACCGAGAGTATCTCGCCCGCACGGCAGAGCCTGGCAAGCTCCCCGTGACGTATTCGATATGCCAGACACAGTAACAACAAAGTCTCCAATGGAGACGTTACTGGGCCCGCTCGAGCAAATCGATGAACAACGGGAGGGCCTTTACTTTACTTTTACTTTAGATCCTCCAGGACTGATCTGAGGGCAAACTAGCAGCCAGACACCTTTTCTGAAAAGAGCCGCAGTTCCCGCCAAATTGACAGGCCAAGGTGGAGTTGGGGCTGGGATTTGGAGGAAATCTGGCAACACCTGTGGAGGAAAGTTGACGCTGGTGGAGGGATTGGTATTGAAGTATTGTATGCCTAAAGTGCAATTAACAGCAACTGTGTAAAGCATATGTCCTTAATCACTACTTTTTAAAAATTTTATTAGTGAAACACCATGAGGTACAGTTGTAGACGTACAGGTTTTTGTGCTTGGGTTTCAGTTATACAATGATTGAGAACCCATCCGTCCACCAGTGCCCATTCCCCACCTCCAATGCTCCCAGCATCCATCCCACCCTCTGATGTCAGTGGGCCCCACGCGTGACTTATGTGAAACGGGGAGGAGAAAGACGTTCACTTTCTTCCCAACCGCCTCTGCCACCCAGGACCCAGGACCCAGGGTTACTGGGTTCTTGTCTCGCCTTGCAGAAAGGAATTTCAGGAGTAGACAAGCAGTGAAACACATAGATTTTATCTGGAGGATTTTTTTAAAGGTGTGTGTGGGGGGGGGGGGAGAGAGAGAGAGGGAGAGAGAGGGGGGGGGAGGGAGGGAGGGAGAGAGAGAGAGAGAAACAGTAACGTACTCAAGAGAGAACACAGGCTTCTCCAAGGACGAAGAGAGAGAACCCCTACACACATCCTAGCATTAGACAGAAAAGCATGAAAGTACACATCTCAAAGGGGGAGATGCGGGCTACACATGTGCTCGGGCACCACATGTGCTCCGGCACCACATGTGCTCGGCCACGTGGGCGCAAGCAGCACATGGGCTCAGGCAGCATATGCGCGCCCTCCTTTGTTCAAGGTGGCCTTTATAGGGTTTCTCCAGCCTGCCCCCACATGAAGCTTCTTCCCAGGGAAAAGTCCATTGCTAAGGAGGTCACCAGGAAGGTTGGGAGGGTGATAGTCTTCTTTGGGCTGAATCACTAAAGTTAATCAGATTAAAGGGGAGGTCCAAAAAGAGGAATTTCATGGGGAGGAGGCCTAAATCCTCAGGGTCTGCCATGGTCTTATCAGGCCTCTGTTTTCTGTATCCACAAGGTGGGTCATTCCTAGAATTCTTCTTCCATGAAACTTTGTTTCATTGCAAAGGGCCTTTCCCTATCTACCAGCCTACAACACCCCCCATCCCACCCCACCCCTGTGGCAGGGCATTCCCTTTTGTTCTCTCTCTCCTTTTGGGTGCTGTGGTTTGCAAGAGAGGCATTGAGTGGCCTTCATGTTGGGTCTATAGTCTACTTTCAGCATGCATCTCTCATCCTGGGAGGATCCTGCCAAGACCCTTTCGTTGGTGTTCCCCTCTCTATCTGAGCTGCCTTGTCCCCCAGAATGTGCAGCTGGCCTCCAAGCCCCGGAGTGAACCTCCTGTACTTGTCTCGGTTATTTTATTCATGGGTGTTGGTCTCCATTTTTGTTACTTTATGTTCCCCAGATGAATGCACTCTTTCTATATCTGTCCCTCTCTTTCTGACTCATTTCAGTTAGCATGATACTCTCCTCTTAATTAAAAATTTTTCAAACATAAGAGAAACTGGCTTTCTAGAAATGTTTTTTGAACAGAAGTGTCATAGAAGCTTCTGCTCTGAACCGCAGCAGAAACCCCTCACCTGAAAGTTGGATTGTACGAAAGCCTGCCCCATCTGGTTGTGAGAAGTGAAAGGCAATGAAAGTCAAAGTCATGGGTGATGCTTAGCATACCAACCTTAGTGGGCCAGTGCATCCAGCCCCGGACATGTGTGCACAGCCTGCCTCACACATCCCTGTTCGTGGAAAAAGCCAAGACTTGTGCCCACGTCCGCCTCAGTCCCTGCCTCCTGACCATCTCTGGAGCTTCCTGCTGTGGCTCTGGGAGTTTTCCTGTGTCTTCTGATTTGAGAATTCATGAGTATACAAAACTCCTTTCTTCATGGCTATCATGTCCACATCTGGCTAGAGGCACAGCAGCCATTTAGCGGTATCTAGAAGTCTGAAGGCACCATCAGGCTGCTGATGCACTCGCCTCACAGGTATAGATTGACCTGCTGGCGGCACCATACCCTATCAAAATGCATATTTTTTTTTATAATGCAGATTCTAGAATGCAGTGCTTGGGCCTAGCAGTGCTTGGGCCTAGCAGTGCAGAGGAGCCACCAAGGTCACATCCAGCAGTACTGGTGGGGAGGACCTGTGGCGTCAATGATGGAGCCAGGCCTTTGTCTATGCCAAGCATGTACTCTCTTATTTTAGCAACAGCCCTGCCCCTGAATTTAAACATTCTTACAGTAAGTCAGTGTTCTCTCTCTCGGTACAGTTATACTTGTAGTCTTCTGACTCCTGATTAGCCTGAGCATTGTTTTTTAATCTTGTTTTGTTTGGGGACCACACCCAGTGATGTCCAGGAGTTACTCCTGTCTGTGCACTTAGGACTTTCTTTCTGGTGGTGCATGGGGGAACCATATGGGATGTGGGAGATTGAACCTGGGTTGGCTGCATGCAAGGCAAGCACCCTCCCTGCGATACTATCATTCCAGTTCTTCCTGAACATTTTTATCATAATTTTTTTTGCTGTTTATGTCCTCCTTCCTATACTTTGCATATTTGTTTTATTTGTGAATAGTAGATAAGGGCTTTTGTTTTTTCATTATTGCTGTTGAAAACATGTCTTAGCATGTCTGGTCAGGGCATATAAAAAGGAAGTTATATCAAGAGTGAAAAGGAAGAATCAGGAATGTCATTATTGACAGATAATATCACTGCCCCAAAATCCCGGAGAAGCAATGAACCACAGCAAGGAGCAAGAAAAAGAACATGAAAGCAATTTGCTAGACATGTGATCAGTAGTCAAAAGTCAAGCATATTCCTATAAGCCAGCGAGAGACAGATAGTTGACTTTTCAAAACTTCAATTCACAGTGGTATTAAATGTTATATTGTTATAGTATTCTTATTACCATATATAAGTGTTATATTAGATGTTTTAAACTAGTTAAGAGGAGTTCTTTTCTAATTCTAAATGGCTGAATATTTTTAATTGTTTTATTACAAATGTGTGTTAGATTTCCTCTAATGCAGATTTCGCACCTTTCAGATGTACATGTAATTTTTCCCATACTATGTTAGTGTGGTGAATTATCACTTGATCACTTGATATCCCATTACTCATTGATTTGCTCGAGCGGGCGCCAGTAACGCCTCCATTCATTCCTGTTGCATGCTAGCGTAGCCCAATGCCATCTGCTCGTTCTAGGAACACAAAGAGCCTCAAACCGATCATTCAGGGTCTTGACAAAGAAGTCTGACCATCTCGTAGGTGGGTGGCCACGCGATCTTTTGACGTGGAATCCAGTCGGTAATGGCTCTAGTCCATAGTGGTCGTCTCTAAATCTCCTTACGTGTCCAGCCCATCTGATTTTCGATGCCTTGGCCAACGAGACAGCTTCCCTGACTCTTGAGCGTTGACGGAGGTCGGAACTCTGGATTCTTTCTCTCATTTGAGTGAAGCGTGATACTCCAAGCATAGCTCTTTCAATTCCTCTTTGAGAGACTCGAATAACGTTTGTATCCTATTTTTGTAGGGCCCAGGTCTCTGAGGTGTATGTTAATGCAGGAAGAACAGTGGAATCTAAGAGATGTGCTTGGAGCTGGAGGTTCTTCGTCCTCTTGGTTATTTCCTCAACGCTCTTGGAGGTGTTCCAAGCCACTCTCTTCCTCCTACGCAACTCAGGTGCCAGGTCATTTGTCATGTTGAATTCTCGACCTAGGTACGCATAGCTGGTGCATTCGGAGATGGTCGTTCTGTTGAGAGCGAATGGAATGTCAGGAACAAGACTGTTTCTCATGAGCATTGTCTTTGTGAGATTCAGCTCACGGTCGAAGTTGGTCAGCATTTGTGCCGCTTGGCTGATGTTTGGTGTTATTAGAACGCTGTCATCAGCAAAGCAGAGGTGGTGTAGTTGCCGACCAATCATCTTCACTCCCATTCCTTCCCATTCCACTCGCTGCATGATGTTCTCGAGGGTGGCACTGAAGAGTTTCAGTGAAATAGTATCACCCTGCCAAACCCCTCTCTTGACATCGATGATCACTTCTTTGTAGGATGGTGAGATCCTGGGAGCAAATCCATAACACAACTCACAGAGGATCCTGATGTATTGAGTTTGAACGCCCTGATTGGCTAGGGCTTCAATGACCGCTTCCATCTCAACAGAATCAAAGGCCTTCTTTAAATCAGTGAACGTTAGACAGAGCGGCATCTTGAACTCCCGAGAAACCTCAATGAGCATGGTTATCGTGTGGATATGGTTGATGGTGCTGAATCCTTTGCGGAACCCGGCTTGCTCGCATGGTTGTCCTTCATCTAGTGTTCTGCAAATCCTTTTCAGGATGACTCGAGTGAACAGCTTCTAGATGCCAGACAATAGGCAGATTGGGCCATAGTTGCCAAAGTCGTGGATGTCTCCCTTCTTGTATAGTAGTACAGTCCTGCTGGTTTTCCATTGGGACGGAACCTTGCATTCAGACAGGTAGCGTGTGAAGAGCCCAGCCAGTGTCTTAATGAGTATTGACGGTAGGTTCTTCAGGTTTTCAGGTTGACCTTGTCTGGGCCAGGTGCTCTCTGATTCTTTACTGATGAGATGGCATGTTGGATTTCGGAAGGGAGATCATTGGGAACGACATATGCAGTGGTGAATTATAATTAGAATTATTTTTTATTGTTAGATAGTTGTTATTGAGGACTTGGTGTAAGTTCATCTTGTTCAGACATATATCATTAGATTTAGTTCACTAATATTTTATTCTTTTTTTTTTGCATTTGTGTTCCTAAATGAGATTAGCTTAACATTTTCCTTTAGTGTACTACGATTCTTTGTTTTTTGATTTTGTTGTTATTGTCGTTCTTGCGTTGGGACCATACACAGCGGTGTTCATTCCTTAATCTTGGCTCTGCACCAGGGATCACTCCTGGCAGTGTTTGGGGGACCATAGTGGGTGCTGGGGATAGAATCCTGGTGGGCCGTAGGCAAGGCCATTGCCCTACCTGCTGTACTATCACTCCAGCCCCTACCATCGTTAGTTTAGTAAAAGAACAGTGAGTTGCGCATTTTGTTCATTCTACTACTTACATAAAGAGAGGAACTATTTGTTGCTTGAAAGGGAAATAACCGTGCAGAATCACTAGGACCTATTATATTTTCTTTTTTTTTTTTTCTTTTTGGGTCACACCTGGCAATGCACAGGGGTTACTCCTGGCTTTGCACTCAAGAATTACTCCTGGCGGTTCTCAGGGGACCATATGGGACGCTGGGAATCAAACCCGGGTCAGCCGCGTGCAAGGCAAATGGCCTACTCGCTGTGCTGTCGCTCCAGCCCCAATTTTCAAATATTTTAAAATCGTTTTCAGATCTTTAGATTTTTGTCTCCAATTGAATTTCTTGATTACTTACATATCCTTTACACTCCTGTTTCTTCTTGAGATTATTTTGTTCGTTTCAATTAGCTTAAATTCGACACCTATATTTTCAAATTTTTACCAGTATAAGTTAAAATAATTAAAAAGTTCCTAGTTAAGGACATAGTTGGAATCCTTTTGTTGGGAAGAGGGATCCAACAGCTCTCAGGAGGTTCTGGGGCCCCTCATGGTGATTCTTAGCCAACTAGGCCAGCAGTTCAGTACAAGAACCCGAAGAGCTGGTGATTCCTGGTGGTGCTAGAGGGACGTTATGGGCTGCCAGGGATCAAACCTAGACTGGTCACATGCAAGGCAAGTGCCTTTCCCACTGTACTACCTGTTTGGCACTTGGTTTGCTTATTTTTAATCCTATCTTTAGGTTCTCATTTCTTCTATGAACTTTTTTTTAATGTATACTAAAGTTCTTATTGTGAAATATAGAAATTTAAGATTATGAAATTCTTTCTAAAATCTATTATAGCTTTGCCCCCAGATTTTTGTTTCTGTTGTGATTCAATTCTAAATCCTTCACAGTTGCTGGTTTTTTTTTTTTTTTGGTTTCTTGTTTTATACTACATAATTTTTTTGGTTTATTTATTTGTTTGGGCTGGAGCGATAGCACAGCGGTAGGGCGTTCGCCTTACAAGCGGCCAACATGGCCGACCCGAGTTCGATTCCTCCGCCCCTCTCGGAGAGCCCGGCAAGCTACTGAGAGTATCTCGCCCGCACGGCAGAGCCTGGCAAGTTACCCGTGATATATTCGATATGCCAAACACAGTAATAACAAAGTCTCCAATGGAGATGTTACTGGGCCTGCTCGAGCAAATCGATGAACAACAGGAGGACCGTGACCGTGATTTATTTGTTTGGTTTTTTAGAGCATTACAAAGCGGTTCATGATTGGATTTCAGTCATACAGCATTCCAACACCCGTTCCTTCACCAGTGTCCCCCCACGTTCCTTCCCATCACCCCAAACCCCTTGCCTGCCTCTTTTGGCGGGCATTTTCTCTCTCTCTCTCTTTCTCTCTCTCTCTCTCTCTCTCCAATTGTGGTTTGCAATATTTAACTGAAATGTTATCAGGAATATCCCTTACCTACTTTTAAGCCTCACATTCCCAGCTATTATTGTCATAGTGGTTTACTACATTATTCTTTTAGTTTATAAATGTACAGTGTCTTTTAAAAATATTTATTTATAGATGATTATTGGATTGAGGTTGGAATGTATTTTGCATGGTATAATTTCCTTATTTGTGGGCCTTCCTTTGTATGTGAGAAGGTTTTATAAACGTTGTTCCGTATGTGCCGAAAGAATGTTTATTTTCTTATTGTTGCCTTTTGGCTTCTAATCGTTATATAGTGTTCACATATTATGTACCTTCAAATGTGCATTATTATAAACACTGTAGCACTGTCCTCCCATTGTTCATCGATTTGCTCAAGCAGGCACCATTAACGTCTCCATTGTGAGACTTCTTGTTACTGTTTTTGGCATATCCAACAGGTCACAGGTAGCTAGCCAGGCTCTGCCGTGCAGGCAGCATACACTCAGTAGCTTGCTGGGCTGTCCCAGAGGGGCAGAAGAATCAAACCTGGGCCAGCCGCATGCAAGGCAAACGCCCTACCCGCTGTGCTATTGCTCCAGCCCCACTGGTTATTTCTTTGGGAACTCATTCCCATCACTCTCTCCATCCACTCTTCACTTCCCTGGCCTAAGTAGAATCTCTGTGAGAGAACAGAATAGGTCTTTTTGCATGTTCAGTTATTGCATTTCCCTTATTTGCTGTAAACTCAGTGTTTTTGACAGTTTAACCACTAAGGGTGACGAATCTGAGTATTGTTCAAAAGACTTCTTTTTGACTCAGGCTAGTGCAAATGACAGAAAAGATATTTATGTGCTCAAGAGTATTGTTGGGAACATCTTAGCATATATGTTAGTAGTGAGTTTTGCTTGTTTGGGTTTTGACACACCCAGCAGTGCTCAGGGGGACCATGCAGTGCTGGGGATGGAACCCAGGATCTTCCTCTGGTCTCCTCCCCCGATACAGACCATGCCCTGGCCCTTTTGACCCCCTCTCTGGCCTCTAGAGTGAATCTTTTTTTACAAGCCAAAAGAGATACGCATCTAAGCGCCTTTGATCTCCCATTGTCCAGGTCTCAATATCACAGTAGTTTTCAACTTTCAATCACCTGCGTGCTGATAATAAATTCAGATTTAAGACGTAGAAAAGACCAAATTTGCAGGCCAGAAAGATAGTCTAGGCATTAAAGAGTGAGCCTTGCATGTGGAGAAATCCGGTTCACTCCCTGGCACCATCTGGTTTCCTGAGCACTGAATGTGGGTGCCTACAGGCCCCAAAGCCTTGGTGCTCCTGGGCCAGCACCCCCACATTCTCGGGCTTCTTAGTAAACCACCAGCTCCCTTCATTTAAAATCACTGGGAGGGGCCTCCAGATTCCTGAGCACTGATTCACAGCTTCTCCCTGCACCTCCTCTTCCTCCCACACCAAAAGAATTAAAAGGCAGGTGTAGCGGAGAGTACAGAGGTTAAGGTGCATGACTGGGAAGGGGTTGATGCTTATTTCACCCCTGGCCGCACACGATCATCATGGAGTGTAGTCCTGGGAGCCTCAGGCACCACTGGCGGAGCTGGGAAAATCATTAGCCCCCAAAAGACCTGAGCAGTGCCTCTTCCTTTGGCCCTTGCACTTAACATACTTTATAAATATAAAGGTGTTGTCGATCTCCAGTCATTTCTGTGTGCAAATTTATGCGTCCAAAAATCCAACTTAGAAATGAAGTTTTTGCTTTGGGGCACACCCAGAGCTCAGAGTTTACTCTTGACTCTGTCCTCAGAAATCACTACTGGCAGGGCTCAGAGGACCTTCTGGGGTGCCAGAGATCAGACCTGGGTCAGTGATGTGCAAGGCAAGCACCTTATCCTCTGTGCCATCATGTCTGCCCCAGAAAATGATTTTTCAGTAAAATATAAATGAGTTCTAAGGCCACTAGTATGGCCACCTAAGCTATTTGGAGGGAACTGTTTGCTTCAGGATTGTTTTCCATCCTTTAACTTTGGGTCTGTGTTCACTCTGAAGGTTCAAATGAGTTTCTTGTAGGCAGCAGAATGTTGGGTTCAGTTTCTGAATCCATTTTGCCTCTCAGTGTCTCTTGATTGGTGCGCTTAGACCATTGATGTTAAGAGAGGTTATTGGTAGAGGGTTTTGTGCCATCTTTCTGTAGGGGCTTGTTGTGCTCGTAGGGGGTTTTCTTCTCTTATAGAAGCCCCCTTAGTCCTTCTTTTAAGTTGGTTTTGAGTCTATGATGTTCCTGAGCTGTTGTTTATCCATGAAGTAGTGTATGTTTCCTTCCAAGTTTGAATGAGAGTTGAGCTGGATAGAGGATTCTTGGTGAGGCGTTCATTTCATTGGGTTTTTTCATTATATCCCCCAATGTAGACGCGTGCGAATAGCCTGGCAGTTTTGGCGCTCTGGTGGTCAGTAGCTTGGGGAACATGGCACTTAGGGGGGTGTCTGGACTACCCCCCAGGGACTTCAGTGGTGGGCTAGCATGAGGGGCCGCCCTTGCTGCGTGGCCAGGGTTTCTCCTCACCTTCTCTTCCCCTGGGCGGTCCTGGGGTTTGTGTGTCCGGCACTGGCATTGGATTCCCTGGGCTGGCCATCCGCCTGGTAGGCATCAGCCAAGTCCCTGAAGGCGAGTGCTGGTACCTCAGTCACTCTCTACACTGCAGGGGCAGGAACCAGGCCTTCCTTCCTGGTGCTGGCCCGGGAAAGTGGAGAGTGCCACCGTGTGGTTGCAGAACGCTGTGTGAGTTGTCCTGGCACATGTTAAGGCCTGTCACCCTGTGCTCCCCCGCTAGGACTGTTTGCTGGTCAGCCCCAACAACCACCCACTCGGGAGCACTTGGCGATGAGTCTTGTAGTTATGGGAGTGGGTAAGTGGGTCCTGGGGAGGCTACTGCCAGGGTGGGCACAGGAGCCATTGAATCTGTTTCTTCTTTCTGCAGGTGCCAGATCACTGAATTTTGACCATTTGGGACACTCCTGGACCCAAGGAACTGTGACCTCAGAGCAGCACACACACTTTTCCCATGCGTGGTAGGTGCACATTCCCTCCACATTCTCTTGATTGGAGAGCAGAGAGTTGGTTATTTCACAGCTGTGGATACGGACCCCAAGGAGAACCCATCATCTCTGTGCCGCTTCTTTGAGTCTCATTCCTTTGAGCCTCCTTAAGGTGCCTCCCAGATCCCCCTCCTTGAGACTGGACTCCTCAGAGATGCCAGGAAGTCCTGAGGTGCCAGGACTGGTTTTCTCCTTCAGCAGCTGTGTGTAATGGGAGGAGCTCTCCGGAGGCTCCTCTGATGAAGTGTGACTTCACTTCCCTTTCTCGCCGACTGGAGACACCTGCCCTGTGCCTCTATCGATTTGTGTGGTGCTGGGGATCAAACCCAGCCAGCGCGTGAGTCACTGGCGACAGGAGAGACAGTCATGGCAGGGAAGGGGCTGGGCCTGGCCTTCCACAGCTCACATTGTACATGCAGGGCCCAAATGCTCAGAATGTCTTGAACAAAGAATGCTGGGCTCACCAGAGGCCCCCACGCCAAAGATCAGAGCTGGACCCCTTCCTCAGAACACGTGCACAAGTGAGCTCAGAGTGTGAAGTGGCATGAAAAAACTGAGGTGACAGGACTGCAGCAATAGTATAATGAGTAGTAACGCCGCTTGCACTTGCCTTGTGTCCAACTGACCCGGGTTCAATCCCCCACACAACATATGTTGCCCCGCGTCCTGCCAAGAATGATCCCTGAGCTCAGAGCCAGGAGTAAGCCCTGAACTCCACTGACTGTGGCCCAGATCCCCGATAAATTCAGCTTTGAAAGTTCGTAAAGAACAGAGTCAGTTTCGCAGTTGCTGAGGACAGTAGCATAGAGACCAAAACCAGGCTAGTTCAGGTGGTCATCCTCAAAAGGAAAACGTTGTCAGTTCCTGCGGTGCCATCAGGAAAGTAAAAACACGTCCCAAGGCATACAAAGTTTGGCCAGAGCTGTAGCATAGCGGGTCGGTGTTGCCTTGCAGCACACAACCAGGTTTGATCCTCGGCACCCCACATCTTTGAGTAACTTCTGAGCATATCCAGATGTCGCAGGGGAAGAAAAGAAAATTTCTGTACAAGCTCAGTACAGACGCACCCATCATCATCACGGTGGCCTAGTGGTGTAGTGTTTCCCACTGGTCGGTGGTGGGCCTGGGGGCAGAGGGTCAGCTGGAGCCACAGGAGTCCAAGCAGGTCTGGAGTCATGGCCCCTGTGCACAGCTCCCAGGGATGGGAAAGGGTGCAGAGTTCCTCAAAAAGACACAGAAGGCCGGGAGGAGGAGGAGCCACAGTGGGTCAGGAGCTTGCTTGGCATGCAGCTGACTTGGGTTTTGATCCGCCCTTCCCCCTTCCTGGCATCTTTTATGTTCCCCTGAGCCCACCCGGAGTAATTCCTGAGTGCAGAGGCAGCAGGATGGAACCCAAAACCCCAGAGTCAGCTGGCCACTTCTTTGCAGGGAACCTTGCTCCACAGCACCCCCTGCATGCCAGCTTTTTCCACTCCTGAGGGGCCCCTCAGGTTCCCCCACTAAAGTACTAGGAAAGAAGAGGATGGCTTCAGTCCAGACCAAGTACCTGGGATGCAAGGTCTGCTGGATCAGCTCTTAGTTCCATAATTGGAGCCATGGGAGCATTTGTATGAAACAGTCATGTATGGTCTCAGCTAGCAGCAACATTCTCAGTGGAAAAAGAAATGTCCCATTCCCCAGAGAGGTAGACACCCTCAAACAGTCAGCTCAGACATGTCGGGTGTTCCAATGGTTACTGAACTTCTCTGCACTTCTCGGTGAACAGATGCGTTAACTAAGCACCTGCCCTCTCCAGGTGACTGTGTGGCGCTGGGCAAACTCTCAAGGACCGCAGGGGTACCTTAAGACTGACTCTTTCCAGAGAGACAGTTCTGGGGCAAGAGGGGGGGAGCAACATTTTTCTTGAGTAACTCTTGGCCCAAGCAAACAGGGCCCATTCCTGTCATGGGAGAAAACTCTTTGCAAATGTGGAAGCAGCCAAATGGGGCAAGAACAAAGGCCACAGATGAGGGCAGTTGAAAGGGAGCATGGGAAGGGCCACAGGAGGCCAGAGCAGAGAGCCACAAAGGAGACCCAGGGAGTGGACCCGGGGGCTCACAGAGCACTGGGTCAGGGTGGATGAAGCCAGAACTAGTGTCTTGTCTCCTCAGGGTGAGGTGGAAGCTGCACTGTGAGGGCCAACCACTCCTTCCCTGATTCACAGGCTGTCACCTGGAATGAGATGAGGGCGGGGCGGGGGGAGGGAAGCCGACCTACTGTGGAGTTTTCCAGAACTTGTCTCTCTCCTCACTTGGGGATTCTCCACTTTGTCCTTTGCTTTCATTCTGTGTCACTTTCTTCCCTTGCCCTTCAGAAACCAAATGGAACCAGAGCCTCAGGACTAAAGGGTTTCCAAGGGCTGCCTCCTCACTTAATCACTTAATCACTTAACTTCCCGTTAGTCGTCGATTTGCTCGAGCGGGCGCCAGTAACGTCTCCATTTGTCCCTGTCGCGTGCTAGTGTAGCCCAATGGCATCTCTTCGCTCCGGGAACATGGAGGGCTTCAAACCGATCGTTCATGATCTTGACAAAGAAGTCTGACCATCTGGTAGGTGGGCGGCCACGCGGTCTCTTGACATCCCGTGGAATCCAATCAGTAACAGCTCTAGTCCAACGGTCGTCTTTAAATCTCATTACGTGACCAGCCCATCTGATTTTCGACACCTTGGCATATGAGACAGCGTCCCTGATCCTTGATCGTCGACGGATGTCAGAACTCCGGATTCGTTCTCTCATTTGAGTGAAACGTGTTATTCCAAGCATAGCTCTTTCTATTCTTCTTTGGGAGACCTGAATGGCGTTCTCATCTTGTTTGCGTAGGGCCCAGGTCTCTGAGGCATATGTTAATGCAGGAAGAACAGTGGAATCAAAGAGATGTGCCCGGAGCCGGAGGTTCTTCGTCCTCTTAGCTATTTCTTCGACGTTCTTGAAGGCGTTCCAAGCCGCTCTCTTCCTCCTGCGCAGCTCGGGTGCCAGGTCATTTCTCATGTTGACCTCTCGACCTAGGTACACATAGCTGTTGCATTCGGAGATGGTCGTTCCATTGAGAGCGAATGGGGCGTCAGGAACAAGGCTGTTTCTCATAAACATTGTCTTCGTAAGATTCAGCTGTAGTCCTACCTTTCCACACTCACGGTCAAAGTCGGCCAGCATTTGTGCCGCTTGGCTGATGTTTGGTGTTATTAAAACAATGTCATCAGCAAAGCGGAGGTGGTGTAGTTGCCGACCATCTATCTTCACTCCCATTCCTTCCCATTCCAGTCGTCGCATGATGTTCTTGAGGGTGGCACTGAAGAGTTTCGGTGAAATGGTATCACCCTGCCGCACCCCTCTCTTGACATCAACGATCACTTCTTTGTAGAATGGTGAGATCCTGGTAGTGAATCCGCAATACAGCTCACGGAGGATCCTGATGTATTGGGCTTGAATGCCCTGATTGGCTAGGGCTTCAATGACCGCTTCCGTCTCAACAGAATCAAAGGCCTTCTTTAAATCAATGAACGTTAAGCAGAGCGGCATCTTGAACTCCCGAGAAACCTCAATGAGCTTGGTTACCGTGTGGATATGGTCAATGGTGCTGAATCCTTTGCGGAACCCTGCTTGCTCGCATGGTTGTCCTTCATCTAGTGTTCTGCCAATCCTATTCAGGATGACTCGAGTGAACAGCTTGTAGATGACAGACAATAGGCAGATCGGGCGATAGTTGCCAATGTCATGGATGTCTCCCTTCTTGAACAGTAGTACGGTCCTGCTGGTTTTCCATTGGGACGGAACCTTGCATTCAGACAGGTAGCGAGTGAAGAGCCGAGCCAGTGTATTGATGAGTACTGACGGCAGGTTCTTCAGGTGTTCAGGTCTGACCTTGTCTGGGCCGGGTGCTGTTTGCTTCTTTACCAACGAAATGGCGTGTCGGATTTCGGAAGGGAGAACGTTAGGAACGACATACCCATCCTGTGGAATTTGGTATGTCGGCAAGTGGACATGGCTATCGAAGAGATTTGAGTAGAAGTCATGGATAATCTTCTCCATTGCCGTTCTGGAGGATGTGATGGATCCATCAGGACGTCGGAGGGCAGTCATCTTGGTCTTATAGTTGGCGAAGGACAGGCGGGCCTTACGAATACTTTTCCCGGCTTCTGCCGCATCTATCAGTACTTCTGCTCTTCTCCCTTTGAGGTCTTCCTTGATCGCATCTCTGCACTGCTTTGCAAGCTCGGACGTTAGCTTGCGGTTGCCTGAGGCATGCGCCAAACCACGCTGGCGAATTAGCTCAAGAGTTTTCGAAGATAGGCGACTTTTTGTGGCTATCTCTCTCTTGGCGTTCCTCGCACATTCATGGAGGTGCTGAACCAGTCGATCGTATTCCTCGTCAATGTTGTCAACAATGGCATCTTCCCATGTTGCCGCAATAGTACCAAAGAGTTCCCAGTTGGTGGTCATTCTGGGAGTTCTCTTTTTGAACTTTGCAGCCCTTTCTCCCCGCTCTGTGAAGTAGAATTTTGCACGAAGGAGACGGTGGTCCGATCCCGTTCGAAATTTGGACACTACTTCCACTACCCGGCTGCCTCCTCATTCCCATGCAATTCCAGGCCCCTAGCTCCTGACTGTCATTCGTAAAACCAAGGGGACCCCAATGACGTTTCTATATTTGGGGGCTTATTAAAGTGCTCCTTGTACGAAGAAAGTGATCACATTTTCCTGATCGAATTTGAGTGCCTATTGCAAGTGGAGCACTCAGGGTACTAGAAGGAAGATAAAACCTGTTTCCGCAACATGTTCATCGTGAAGTGGAGACCGTGCGAACAGTTTCACAGGAAATGGGAGAGGCAATGGACGCTGTGCTTACTGGTCTGAAACAATATCAGCCTCCAGTAACTTATCCACAGCCAGTTGTGTTTTGTGGAGAGAGAAAGCTCGGGTGCAGCTTAATGATCTGGTACGGAGGCATAGAAAATAGGGGTGGGCAGAGGAAGCGTGTCAGAATGCCAGTTATTTCAGGCTGCTTGGAAGAATGGACTAGAGTTCAGATCATCTTTCAAAAGTCCTGGATAGAATCTATGTCTTTCTTTTGTTTCGGGGAGAGGTCTTTGGGATGCCGATATGGAATAAAACCTGTTTAAGGACAATCCAGGGCAATTTTCAGGAAAGGGACAGATGGAGGCATGTCCTGCACTTAACACCCATCAGTCCTGATAAAACTGGGGTGTGCCTTGAATCCCTCATGTTCCTACTTCGAGTTTTAACTACAGCAGTCATAAAATGAGAAATGATGATGTGGTAGTTTCTAGACTTGTAGATTTGCAGAACAGGAAAAAACAACAATATAGTTAAGACCATGATCAAAGATTTTTCACTTCTAAAACAACTTTAAGACTGAAGGGGATAAATAAAAATATCTTCGTTTTCATAAAACAATTATTGGCATTGTAGAAAGGTCACACTTGATTAATAGAACCAATTTTTATCTTAGAAAAGGAGAACATTGGTTATATTATCGTTTATGTTTTTGGGGGGTAAACCTGGCAATGCCGAGGGATTTCTCCTAGCTCTGCACTCAGGAATTACTCCTGGTGGTCCTCAGTGGACCATATGGGATGCTAGGGATTGAACCTGGTCAGCTGTATGCAAGGCAAATATTCTACCTGTTGTCCTATATCTCTGACTCCTGAATATATTATTAGTCTTTGGAGGACCAGGCTAAATATCACAGATGGGATTTGATGCTGTCCTGACTCTGCTAACCTGGGTTCAATTCCCAGCTCCATAAATGGTTCCTCACCTCCTGCCAGGAGTTCAGTGATGCCTAAGCATAAACCAGGAGTCAGCCTTGAGCATCACCGTGTGGCCCGAAAAGAATTGAACACAGTTCCATCTGACACTAACATTTTTGTTTGTTTGTTTTGAGTCACAGGGATTACTCCTGGCTCTGCACTCAGGAATTACCCCTGGTGGTGCTCGGGGGACCCTATGGGGTGCCGGGAATGTAACGCGGGTTGGCCACGTGCAAGGCAAACGCCCTGTATTATTGCTCTAGCCCCTGACACTAACATTTTAGAATTACAGATGGGTAGGACCTGCTTGCCTCCCAGGCCGTTGCTCCACCACATAGCTACAGAGAAGCTAAGAATAGTCTCTCGGGCACCACGAGCTCCCATGTGGTAGCCACTACTTGAATCAACTCGATTCCCCAGTTTCTGCCCTGATCTCAGCTCCCACATCATCCCGCCCCACAAACTCACCTTCACAGTAGTCCAGTATCCTGTGGGTTCGGAATTGAGGTGGGAGGAAGGAAATTGTTTTTTACGGATTCAGGCGGGATTGCAATGACAAACACTTTTATGACCTGCCTCTTCAAGGTAGTTTGCCCCCACAAAGTCAGCGCTCCTCATTTTCCAATTTCACTAGGTGGTGCTCTCTGTCTGCTACCCAAAGGTCCCTGATGAACAAGAACCCGCTAATTTCTCCAGGTCCTTGCCCAATGTCTTTAAATTAGCTCTCTGTCTCTAATCCTGGCGACCAATGGGTCCAAGATGAGATACAACAATTTTCATACACTTTCCTCTATGGAAACCTTTTTGGATCATTCTTAGTCAGTTATTTATAGCAAGCAATACAAAATAAATGCTTTAAATTTTTTTATTAGTGAAACACCATGAGGTATAGTTGTAGACTTAGAAATTTTTGTGCTTGGGTTTCAGTTATACAGTGATCGAGTACACATCCCTCCACCCGTGCCCATTTTCCACCACTGATGCCACTATACCTCCCACCCCCATCTCCTCGCATCCCACCCTGACTCTGTGGCAGGGCATTCCCTTTTGTTCTCTCTCTCCTTTTGGGTGTTGTGGTTTGCAAAAGAGGCATTGAGTGGCAAAGATGTTCGGTCTATAGTCTACTTGCAGCATGCATCTCCCATCCTGAGAGGATCCTCTCAACACCCTTTTTTGGTGCTCCCTTTTCTATCTGATCTGCCATTTCCCTAGCATGTGCAGCTGGCCTCCAAGCCATGGAGTAGACCTCCTGGTACTTATCTCGGCTCTTCTTGGGTGTTAGTCTCCTATTTTGTTACTTTATGTTCCCCAGATGAATGCATATTTTGGGGAAATCTCGGGTAGTGGTGGAAAAACTCAAAGGTGGTGGAAAGGGGTCATGGTGGTGGAATTGGAGTTGAAATATTAAGTAAAGGTAAAGGCCCTCCCGTTGTTCGTCGATTTGCTCGAGCGGGCCCAGTAAAGTTTCCATTGGAGACTTTGTTGTTACTGTGTTTGGCATATCGAATACATCATGAGGAGCTCGCCAGGCTCTGCCGTGCGGGCAAGATACTCTCAGTGGGATACTGGGCTGGAGTGATAGCACAGAGGAGTTGAAATATTGAGTGTAATTAAATACTGTGAAAAACTCTTTGAGAAAAGAAAGAAACAAAACTAGCACTCTGGAATCTTCAGTAGAGACTTGTGCTGCTGGAACCCAGTGGGGGTCCATGGTGGGGACTTAGCGCCAAGCCCTGTCCACTACAGGCAGGGCGGGCCACAGTAGCCCCGCCCCCAGCAGCCCCACCCCTCGGGCAAGCCCCATTTGAAAAAGCATGGGCGCATTCTGCGCAGGCACAGTGACATGGGGCAAATTTAAGTTTTCCGGGGAATTCATAAAGGTTAGTGGTTTGGAAATCGCTCCAACTGGACTTGGAAGGCGTATTTCATATGTCAGATCTTCAACCTGATCTTCAGGTTGTTCTATAGCTCTTGGTGGAATCATACTCCTAGGATGCAAAGCCAGAGGCAGACTCTCATCGAGGGTGGGAACCAAAGTCCTAAAAAACTTACCAGGGCAGTACTTGTTAAAACCTTAAAGAACCCAGAATTCGCCAGGGGCTGAAGGGTAGGGGGTGATACAGTGGCAGGATCAGGGGAAGGTGAAAGCCAGGGTTTAGGGGGTCCTGGGGGGCCTTGGGGGACCGGGGGTCAGGTGGACTGGGGGTAGGACTCTCCCCCGGAGTGGAGCTCCCTGCACCAGCAGCCAAATTGGCTGCCAAGTTAGGAGACAAGAGGATAGGGAGTATTTTCCAGTACATTTTCAAGCCTAGGTCCGGGCAAGAAGGGCCTAGCGTCCTCTTCCAGAGGGCTAAGTTCCAATAACTTCATCAGCATGATGAACGCCAACTGAATCCTATCTCCGGTTTTCATGCGAAATAGTGAAGGCAAGCAGTTTTGAAATGCGGGGCTGAAGGGTAGAGGGTGATTCAGCGGCAGGATCAGGGGAAGGTGAAAGCCAGAGCTTGGGGGGCCCTGGGGGACTGGGGGTCAGGGGGACTGGGGATAGGATTCTCCCCCGGAGAGGAGCGCCCTGCAGATAGGTAAGGAGGCAAAGGAATGAAAATATTTGGAATAACATATCCATGACAAGAAGAGGAAGAGTGTCCTCTTCCTGAGCCTGAGGATGAAGGCAGCTGGGCGCTGCGCGTGCATGCCCTTATCACCCACGCCCTTGGCAACCACAGGCCCTTGGCAACCGCGTAACCCACCCCCTCAGCATCTTTATGAGCCTTTAAGCGGCCTTTACTGGATCTGGGCAAAGCAGGCTCCTCAAAACCAGCAGGACCCAGGCTTTCCTTCTTCCCCCAAGGCACCAAACACATCCAATCAGGTCCTCTACCCCACCCCCCTTGCCTCCCCTCCCACTCTTGCCACCCAACAGGACTGGGACTGCCCACTCGTTTGGGCGGAGCCCCGAGGGTGGGGGAGGAACAGCTTGTCCCCAGACAGGGAACACTGGTGAATTCAACATCACTAATCCAGCTGTGGTGGTCTTGGTGCTTCCTCCTCACTACTGAAATCCAAGAGACATTCTTCCTCCCCTTGGCCATCCTGCTTCCAAGAAAGGCAGCTGACCTGCAAAAGGAGCACTACTTCGGGTGGGTGGGGGTTCACAAATGTTGTCATTTCCTTTAAGCTCTTAGTCTCTCTGATTATTTATCACTCTCCTAGAGAGGGGATAGTACGGAATCAGGGACACAACATTTTCTCAAGCAGGGCTCTGGGGCCAGAAACAGTTGATTCTGGGAGACCGTTCTTAAACTGAATGAACAGCCATATGCGCTCCTTTACACCGGCCTGGGGAAATCCCCCTTTCTTGCATGGAACTCAACATAAATTCATGGAGAAAAAGGAGCAAGCTCCTTTCTAGAGGGCTGCCCTTCTAGCACTCGGAGGGAACACTTAAGATGTTCACGTCAGAAAGTGACAAGGCTCTCTTGCAATACTGTAACTAGCACCCATTTTACTTTTTTCACAGTCCTTCTTCTCATCCATATCAGTTCTTATTATCTCACACTTCCAGAATATAAATTCCACGAGAAAGGGCTTCTTCCCGCTCTCTAGTTGAGTAGAGAGCCCCGAATGGAGTTGGTTCCAAGAGTAGCCTCATTTAGGGATGGATGTTCATTTTCTGAATTCTTTGGCATTAGTACGAAATGTCTTCTCACCTTTCTTAGTAAGGTGGACATTGTTGTCTCTTTGGGGGCCACACCTGGAGGTGTTTGACGCTGTACCTGACAGTGCTCAGGAGGCCATGCAGTGGCAGGTATCAAACCCAGGTCTCCCTCATCACAGTCCATGCTCCAGCCTAATGAACTATGCCTCAGGCTCCTAAGCTAAGTCTTTTAAGACCCAATCGTAGGTGTTGGAAGTTTTCTTGGTGGGTTTGATTTAAACTATTTAAAAAAGTTCTTGCAGGACTAGATCAATAGTTCAAAAGATTGAGCACATGCTTTGCACAAGAAAGGTTTGAATTTGATCCCTACCATCACCTGGTCCCTCGAGCACTTCGACAAGTGATTATAACAAAGAGCCAGGCTGGGTAATTCCTGAGCGCTACCAAGTGTGAACCCCGCTACCTTACCCACAAATAAAATTTATTTTACAAAGGAAAAAAAAGGACTTTCAACAAGAGGAAGAGAACTACCTTCTCTCTCTCTTTCTTTCCCTAACTCACTAACTTCGGAAAAAAATTTTCTGACTTTGGGCCAAGTTAATTACATATATTCAATTCCAAATTTGTTCCCAATGATATGAATCACATTTTGCCGCCCCCCACCATCCCTAGAATACACACATAGTGTATTCATATGTTCTGGAAATTAGCAAATTAATTCCTAATTTGGAATACTGTGCAATTGTTGAACAGAAAGGTTCTTTCATAAAATAGTTCATACGAGATATATATGAGATGCTGAACTCTAGGAATGATATCATACTTGGAAAAAAATGTAACTTTTTAAATGCTGTAGCATGATGACACTTAAGGCCCCACATTCCTAGATCCTGTTTAAGTGGAGCTCAAAAAGGCATTTTTCTGCATCTGGACCCTGCAGTGGGTTACCGGCACCCAGCCACCCCAGGGGGGGAAGGGTGCTGTCCTTCCATCTGCTCCCCCTAGAAGGCTTGGTGGCCGCCATCTTCCAGACGCCATTGGAGAGTCAGGTTTGGGCCCTCAGTGAGGAGACACATGGGACCTCACGGGATGGGGGTGGAGCTGGCCCTTTCCTCCCCACCCCAGCGAGACCCCGAGTCACCTCCCATGAATGGCCTCTCTAGCTCCTGATGAAGCTGCTTAATGGCCATGATCCCAGAGACTCAGGAACAAATCTCGGAACCCAGCAGGTATTGGCAGAAATCCCTCCAGATTTAATTGTTAAAATTTTGGAATTTCAAAATTGCGCAGCCACTGCTGTGGCTGTGCGACATCATATGTTATTCAGAACCAGCAATAGAAAAAAAGTTGTCTACGGTTGCCTTTTAGGCAGATATGAGTGTTGGAGTAAAATCCCAAATAATAATGGTAGGTCTGGTGTCAAAATATTGAATGTAATCAAAGTAGAGAGAGAGTAATGTAGAAATCATCTGCCCCACTGGTAGGGGGAGGGTGTGGGATGGGGTATATTGGGGTTTTTGGTGGTGGAGAATGGGCACTGGTGAAGGTACGAGTGTTTCATTGTATGACAGAGACTTAGACCTGAAAGCTTTGTAACTGCTCTCATGGTGATTCAATAAATAAAATTATAAAAAATGAAAAAAAAGAATAAGGTGGAGTTAATGCCCAATTCAACCAGCGTAATCAGTGGCTGCTATTTATGTAGCAGTACTCCTACATTAAAAAAAAGAAAAGGTATTTCTCTGACAGAACGCAGAGGGCACTCAGAACTCTCCATTTTTCAAATAATGGCCAGGACTTCAGGAAAACTTCAGAAATTCTCTGAACTAAATTTTAGAGTTTCATATTTTTCTGGGAATGCTAGAATTGCCTACACATGCTAAACACTTCTAAAATCTGCTCATTATTTTGAATTGCTGCCATCCTGTATATGTCATCCTTGAGTTTTTCTTTCACGTACTTGAACTAAGTCATGTAGTTCTTCGGTTCTGGCATCAGTGAGCTCCTCAAAAGGCCGATATTCCACAGCTACTTTACCACTTTCTGAAATAAAGTTAACAAGGATCAATTCAAACTTATTGGCTAAAATGTTCTTTCTATGAAGGTAGTGCACAGTGATAGTGGGTGTGTGTTGGGTAACATTGCTTTGTCCTTCAAGAAGCTTAGGTTTTATCTGGTTACACCCATTAATCTGGTTACACCCATCAATCTGGTTACACCCACCACAGTGCTCCAGAGGCACTTCCACTTCCATTGTGTTTACATGTAAACATGTAAACAGTCTTTCCTATGCTCTCCTTCCCACCCAGTTAATCAGCTTTCCCCTTAATCAGACTTTGTTAATTTGTCAGATCAGTTTCCCAGAAATCTATGATTTTATATGTATGAGTGAAATATTGCCCTTTTCCTCTCCTTATGCCTTATGAATAATTTACCTTAAAGTAATATCCTTTTTGTATAGATACAGAAAGAACGTTAACATTATGCTTTGTAACTTAGGATTTGATTGGCCTTGAATATTATTCACTCCCGGGCATCTTTCTCAACTTAAGCCTCAGTTGCCCTTAGTTCCTAACACCCCAAAAGCAGGGTCCCGACGAGGGACTGAATGGACCCAGGGCAAGCAGTGAGCTACCCTGGCAGCGAAATGGGCCAGGCCAAAGTGCCACGATTCTTAACTATAAGTTAAGAGTTTGATCATAGACAAATGCTGTCATGATCCAAAGGTAACGACAAGACTAGGATCCTGCTAGGGGTGGGAAAGACTATTTGGCCTGAGCACCGTAGTCTGAGATCGAGATGGCCCTAGGAGAGCAATTCTATAAGTTTAAGATATTTCTTACTGTATCCATACAAAATGATTTATATTATATTCTTATATGCTTGTCAGACAAGGAGAGGAGAGGCACGCCCATGGGATTCTGCTCTAGGGTGGGTCCTCCTGCTGAGGGAGGATCTGTCCTAGGAGCGGTCTTCCCTGAGGCTAAGATTTCTACCCCTGTTGATTTCTACCCCTATTGATTGTGACCACACCTATGTGTAATTGTTTCCCCAATTCCTCATGGAGAGAGGATTTAACTGTACTGTAGGAGTGGGGCAGGGGTAGAAGGAAGAAGAGAGTTCAGAGAGGATCAGAACCCAGACTCCAGAGAAGGAGGATGAAGGGGAATGGAGAAGGAAAATGAAGTAGCTGGGGGAGGAAGAATGGGGGCAGAGACAGAAGGAGAGATGAGGAGAGGATCAGAATAAACTACGACTAATACCTACCAGCCTGGCCCTCGTTCCTTCCTCCGCCTGACCATCACCATCGACCTCTCCGGGGTGGTAGAAGGGTGAGACTACCGAACGCGGGTGGCGGGAGAGATAGAGCCGCCGCCGTGTGGGTGCCGAACCCCCTCTTTGTGTGAGATTACACAGGTGTGTACTTCCTTTATACATCCAATAATTTTATTTCTAAAGCATAAAATAAGAGCATTTTCCTTGTCAATGCAGACATTAAGTTTGGTTCCTTTTGCTTCTCTGTTTTGAGGCCATTCTCAAAGGTGCTCAGGGATTATACCCACTTAGTACTTGGAGTCATTCCTGGCAATGCAGTGCTGAGCTGGAACTGAAACCTGCTTCCTGCATGCCAAGAATGTGCTCAGCCTGTTGAACTATCTCTCCAACCCACTGCTTCTTTCATTTCTTTTTATTTGGGGTTTGCAGATCCTACCCTCTGGTACTCAGGGACTGTTCCTGGCTCTGTGCTCCCTGATGGTACTAGAGGGGACCATATGCCGTGCCAGGGATATGCAAGGCTCTGGTACCATCTTCTTAACCCCCCATTGGTTCTCAAAAGTTATTATAGTTGATAGAAATTTTACCAGTTGACCACAGAAGTCTCTTTTGCTAGAAGAATTGCCCAGACTGCAAGGCTGAAGTCAAGCCAGGATCTACTCGTGTAATAAATAAGGTCTCTGACAACTGAAAATTCCTTTCTCTAAGACTGCAGGGCTATAAAGCAAGGAAAGCAATTCTATTTGTGGACTCTCTACGGATTATTCACTTTCCTTTGGGCACAGCCGGAAATATCCATAGAACTAGAAAATTCCATAAGAGGAGAACATTTAAAAATCTTAAATAGTATGACCACTATTTGTTTTTGTTGGGGGCCACACCCAGCAGTGTTAAGTCTTCTCCTGACCGAAGTACTTGGGGGCTGCTCCTGGACGCTCATGTTGTGCCAGGAATCCAACCCTGGCCTTCCACATGCATAGCATGTGCACTAGGCCTCTTAGCTATCTTCCTGGCCGCAACAGAATCACTGTGAAGGTTCACAAGACATAGTTGGTTGTTAAATAGACTCACAAACACTCAATATGTCAGTGCTGAAAACCAACCCCGAACTGATTCCAGCTAAGTTTCCTCTTCAGTAGGAATACAGTAGCAATAATTAGAATATTTTGTCCTTTACTAAATTCTAGGTAAGTTTTTAAACATTTATTTTTATTAATGTTTTTCCTATTTTTTTGTTTTTGTGGGTGACACCCAACGATGCAGGGTTTCCTCTTGGCTCTGCGCTCAGGAACCACTCCTGGCGGTGCTAGGGGACCGTATGGGATGCTGGGAATCGAACTCAGGTCAGCTGCATGCAAAGCAAACACCCCAGCCACTGTGCTATCGCTCCAGCCCCTTCCTTCCTTTCTTTCTTCCTTTCTTTCTTTCTTTCTTTCTTCCTTCCTTCCTTTCTTTCTTTCTTTCTTTCTTTCTTTCTTTCTTTCTTTCTTTCTTTCTCTTTTTAATGAATCACTGTGAGATAGAGTTACAGACTTACAAACTTTCGTGATTATGTTTCAGTCATACAATGATTGAGTACCCATCCCTCCACCAGTGCCCATTCTCCACCACCAGTGTTCCCAGTATCCCTCCCATGACTCCCGCATTCCACCGCCCCTCCTCCCCATGGCAGGACTATTCCCTTTTAATCTCTCTCTTCCTTTGGGTGTTGTGGTTTGCAGTATAGGCATTAAGTGGCCATCATGTTCGGTCTGTAGTCTACCTGCAGCACATATCTCTCATCCCGAATGGGCCCTCCAAGCATCCTTTACTTGGTGGTCCCTTCTTTATCTGAGCTGCCTTTTCCCCCAGCATGTGAGACCGGCTTCCAAGCCATGGAGCAATCCTCCTGGTCCCTATCTCTACTATCCTTGGGTGTTAGTCTCCTATTCTGTTACTTTATAGTCTGCAAATGAGTGAAGTTCTAGGTAAGTGTTAAGTATTTACTTTTACAATATAAGGTAAGCTAAATTAAAAGTATATTTTTTTCAGAAAATTGCAGCTTAGAGGGGCTGGAGCAATAGCACAGCAGGGAGGGTGTTTGCCTTGCACATGGCTGACCTGGGTTCGATTCCCAGCATCCCATGTGGTCCCCCGAGCTCCGACAAGGATAATTCCAGAGTGCAGAGCCAGGAGTAACCCCTCAGCATCCCTGGGAGTGACCCAAAACGCAAATGAAAGAAAAGAAAATTGCGGCTTAGAAATACCTTCACATATCTGTCTAGAAACCTATAGTTGTATTTTAAAAATGAGACAGAGGGCCAGAGTACTATTACAATGGGTCGAACATTTGCTCTGCATGCAGACAACACAGGTTCAGTCCCTGGCACCCCATGTGGTTCCCCGAGTCCTACTAGAAGTGGTTCCTGAGCACATAGCCAGGAGGAAGCCCTAAGCATCAGCAGGTGTGGCCCAAAAACCAAGAAAAGAAAAAAAAAAAATGGAGGACAGAGCTAGTACTTAAACAGAGGAATCTGAAGTTTACAGCCACTATACTCTTCTGTTTTACTGACAAACAATTGAGAAAGAGGAATTGGATCAAATACTCTCTCTACAGTCTAAACAATTCTACGTTTATACATTGGGGGTAATATTTGCTGTAATTATTTTTCACAGATTCTACAAAGGACAAATTTGAGACTACTCTGTAAAGCATCTAGTAAACAAAGGAATAGGAAGTACTTACATTTCCATTATTTTCAATATAATTGACTTCTCAAAATCAATTTATTTGCTCTTCAAGTAAGACAGCTGCAGTACTTCATAGACAACCTCCAAAAGTCTTACCTAAACCACAATGAGCAGTTTCTGAAATGTATCTGACACGGTCTTTTGAATAGCAAACTTCTGAGTCGTCTTCCTTTTCGTAAGGAAAGATAATGGTCCTACATCCAACCAAAACAAATAGATTTACTACGCCAATCTTTATAATTGATTTTTATGAAGTCTAAAAAAAGAACTGGGGCTGGAGCTCTAGTACAGAGGGTAAGGCGTTTGCCTTGTAGGAGGGTAACCCGGGTTCGAGCTCCCGCATTTCATATGGTTCTCCCAGCACTGCCAGAAGTACTTTCTGAATGCAGAACCAGGAATAACCCCTGAGCATCGCTGGGTATAACTGCAAAAATAAAAAAGTTTAAAAAATAAAAACAAAAATAAAAAAAACAAAAAGAGAACTACATCACGATCTTAATGAGTAAGGGAAGGCACCACACCAGGCTATGTCTTGAAGGCTCTGTGCTAAGTATATTCTGTCAGGGCTTTTACCATGCATTTTTGCTGTCTGATCAATTCTGGACATTCGTAAACAGGTAAACTAGAAGGGAGAAATTAGTCAAGATCAGTGCACAAATCTCACACTGATTATGTATTTCAAATGGGCAAACCTACAGACTACTCTAGGAACTTGACATACCTCACACCACTAATATTTCAAGAGTAGCAAACCACATTTGATGGGGTTTAAAATAGAAGACTAGCAATCATAGAGGGAAATATATTTTTACAGAAGTGTGTATTATACACACACACACACACACACACGGCTCACCCATTAACAACATGTCAATAATCTCTTATTTAAGGGCTTAATGGTCCCTAGGGGAAATAGAACAATCAATGGTCCGTGGGGGAAATTGAACAAGCTTCACACAGTTTCCTCTAAGGAAACATTTGTGGAGCATATTCAGCAGTTGATTCAGAACACACAATACAAAATAAATTGCTTCGGTTCTGCTTGGGGCAGGCGTTCGGGTTCGAGAAGGAAACACACAAAATATGATGGTAGCAAGGTGTAATGGTCGTGGGATTGGCGTTTGAATATTAAATGTAATCAAATATTTTTATAAAAATAAAATTCACGATCACGATCACGACCACCCTGTTGTTCGTCGATTGCCTCGAGCAGGTGCCAGTAACGTCTTCTTCGTCCTAGCCCTGAGATTTTTTTTTTTAAAGTGCCATATTCAAGGCTTTTTCAGGGTTAGGAGAATGAGACCCATCATTGTTACTGGTATTTGGCATATTGGGTATACCACGGGGAGTTTGTCAGACTCTGCCGTGTGGGCAGGTTACATTTGGTAGCCTGCCAGTTTGACCAAATTAGGAATGAGATGATAAGATGTCGCGCAGCCGCAAATGCGGCCGCGCGCTTCCGGGAGCTGAGTGTGATAATCTCTGGATCCTGGCCGTTGTTGGAGTTACACGGCAGTTGGTGGGTGTAACTGTCTAGTTACTGGCAGGTCCAGTCCCAAACTGTGCAGGCTTGGAGATCTCAGCCCCGGGTCCCACACACCTGGGTTCCTCTGTCAGTTCTTTTATGCGTGAGGCTCATCCAAGTGTGTGGAGAGTGGTCCCAGCATGGCCTTGGCTGGGCCTCAGTGGTCTTCAGCTGTTGGACCCTGGTGGAGACAGTCAGGCATAGGGTAGGAGACTCTGCCTTGTTCTCTCCCAGGAGCTGAGTGTGATGATCTCTGGATCCTGGCCGTTGTTGGAGTTACATGGCAGTTGGTGGGTGTAACTGTCTAGTTACTGGCAGGTCCAGTCCCAAACTGTGCAGGTTTATTATAATAAAATAATAATTTTATTATAAAATAAAATTACTTTATAATAATCACTGTATCATTGTCATCCTGTTGTTTGTCGATTTCCTCGAGTGGGCGCCAGTAACGTCTCTATTCCTCCCAGTCCTGAGATTTTAGCAGCTTCTTCCAATGATTGGAGCTCTTTTAGGATCAGGGAAATGAGACTTGTTGTCATTACTGTTTTGGGCATATCGAATACACCACAGGGAGTTTCCCAGGCTCTGCCCGTGTGGGCGGGATACTCTCGGCAGCTTGCCGGGCTCTCCGAGAAGCAAATATTTATATATTTCTCTCTATGATTTGTTGCTTGCTGTCTGAACCCCATCAGATATGGAAAATGGGTAGGAAGTGTCTTTTAATGTGAAAGTGGCCTGGCCTGGAGAGTGGCGGCAGTTGGGTAGTGGAGATCGGCTGCCGGGCAGGGTCCCTGGGGATGGGAAGGACCGTCACCCGCCCCTCTCTGGGGTGCCCCGAGTGAAAACGGTCTGTCATGGAGTCCTTTACTTTGCAAAAATTATAGTGTTCAAAGCAGGCCCGAGCCACCTGGATACCGCAGCTAGGAGTAACCGAATTGGATAACTGTGGTAATTCTAGAGGTAATACATGCGGATGGGCGCTGACCCCCTTCCCAGGGGATGCGTACATTTCTCAGATCAGAGCCAATCCGGTCAGCCTCCCCTTGGTTCCAGCCGGCTGCGAGGCAGGTGCAAGGGGCTTTGTTGATGGTGACTATATAACCTCGGGCAGATGGCACGCCCGCACCCACCACGGGGAGTGACAACCCATTCGAATGTCTGCCCTATCACCTATCAATTTCAGGAGCTTGAGAAAGGTTTGCTAGTGCCAAGGATGAGCTGGTCTCATTAAGATTCACCTACCAGAGTCTGTTCCAGTTCTTTCACTAACAGCCCTGCCTTTGATTTAATACCCTAAGCCTAAGTACCATAGATTATGGGGGGAAAAACATTTTTATTAGTGTATTTCATTATCAAAATGAAGATTTTGGTGAGATAATGGACAATTACACAGGATCTATACTTGAAAAATTTCTTTGGAACAAAGAAGACTGTTACCCCCAAATAGGAGATAGGAGAAACAGTATTCCCATCCCTATATCTCTAAGGTTCTTGGTAGGAAGACAGCTCTAAAATTGTGAAGTGTCCCCGGGTCCTTCGCCCCCATCAAAAAAATGATTCTGTTAGTTCACTTAATCACTTAACTTCGCGTTAGTCGTCGATTTGCTCGAGCGGGCGCCAGTAATGTCTCCATTTGTCCCTGTCGCGTGCTAGTGTAGCCCAATGGCATCTGTTCGCTCCGGGAACATGAAGAGCCTCAAACCGATCGTTCATGATCTTGACGAAGAAGTCTGACCATCTGGTAGGTGGGCAGCCACGCGGTCTTTTGACATCCTGTGGAATCCAGTCGGTAGCAGCTCTAGTCCAGCGGTTGCCTTTAAATCTCATTATGTGACCAGCCCATCTGATTTTCGACACCTTGGCAAATGAGACAGCGTCCCTGATTCTTGATCGTCGACGGATGTCAGAACTCCGGATTCGTTCTCTCATTTGAGTGAAACGTGATATTCCAAGCATAGCTCTTTCTATTCTTCTTTGGGAGACCTGAATGGCGTTCTCATCTTGTTTGCGTAGGGCCCAGGTCTCTGAGGCATATGTTAATGCAGGAAGAACAGTGGAATCAAAGAGATGTGCCCGGAGCCGGAGGTTCTTCGTCCTCTTAGCTATTTCTTCGACGTTCTTGAAGGCGTTCCAAGCCGCTCTCTTCCTCCTGCGCAGCTCGGGTGCCAGGTCATTTGTCATGTTGACCTCTTGACCTAGGTACACATAGCTGTTGCATTCGGAGATGGTCGTTCCATTGAGAGCGAATGGGGCATCAGGAACAAGGCTGTTTCTCATAAACATTGTCTTCGTAAGATTCAGCTGTAGTCCTACCTTTCCACACTCACGGTCAAAGTCGGCCAGCATTTGTGCCGCTTGGCTGATGTTTGGTGTTATTAAAACAATGTCATCAGCAAAGCGGAGGTGGTGTAGTTGCCGACCATCTATCTTCACTCCCATTCCTTCCCATTCCAGTCGTCGCATGATGTTCTTGAGGGTGGCACTGAAGAGTTTCGGTGAAATGGTATCACCCTGTCGCACCCCTCTCTTGACATCAACGATCACTTCTTTGTAGAATGGTGAGATCCTGATAGTGAATCCGCAATACAGCTCACGGAGGATCCTGATGTATTGGGCTTGAATGCCCTGATTGGCTTGGGCTTCAATGACCGCTTCCGTCTCAACAGAATCAAAGGCCTTCTTTAAATCAATGAACGTTAAACAGAGTGGCATCTTGAACTCCCGAGAAACCTCAATGTGCTTGGTTATCGTGTGTATGTGGTCGATGGTGCTGAATCCTTTGCGGAACCCAGCTTGCTCGCATGGTTGTCCTTCATCTAGTGTTCTGCCAATCCTATTTAGGATGACTCGAGTGAACAACTTGTAGATGGCAGACAATAGGCAGATCGGGCGATAGATGCCAATGTCATGGATGTCTCCCTTCTTGAACAGTAGTACGGTCCTGCTGGTTTTCCACCTCTATTATTAGATTTCTAAATACATTATTGTGGAATTCTTACATCATTAGTTCTTAAATGACAATTTCAACTTTCAGCCAGGATGTACTATGTGAACATATTAATAAAAATTCAAATGCAAGGGTGGAGAGATAGTCCAATGGGTAAGGCATTTTTGCCTTTCAAATGGCCAATCTGGGTTCAACACCCAGTACCCCATGTAGTGCCACCAAGCCTAGCAGGAGTGATCCCTGAGTGCAGAGTCAGAAGAAAGCCTTGAGCATTGCAAAACAAAAAAGAAAAACTATTCAAACACAAATAAAAGCAGAGCAATATTAATTATTGATTTGTCTCATGCGCCTATCACTATTACCAGTTTATAAACACTTTGAGTGCTCAATGAATCCATATTGTATCCTTTCCTCATTCTCTGAAGCAAGAAAAGTTTGTTACTCACAAAGGCTTGATAGTTTGTTGGTTGAGAGAATAAATCAAGGAATGAGAAAAGAGAACACAATTAGTTTCCCCAACCTAAAGCTGCCTGAGGAGAGGGAGCAATGAAGACTGATCTTTGAATGCTTACACCACAGACCTGTAGTGACTGCAGCTTTGTCAACTTAGGAAGCTTCAGAAAGGTTCTGAGACCCTGGAGAGGAGTTACCTTAATTTTGTAACAGTTTTTTTTATTTATTTTTTTGCTGGAAACTATGAAGAAATTCTCTGAAGACTTGGGTCTTTCCTTCATTTTACATTAAGATCCCCTTTACTTTTCTGTACTTATAGGAGGCCAAAAATAGACAAGAACTATGGGTGCTCTCCAAGGTATAAAAGAACCTCTCATGGAACTGGATAACTTTCAGAGATAAGGTAGTAATCCCAGCCTGTGCATGAGAAGATCAAACTAGGGTACCACCTTCACAACTACATACTGATTTACAGAATGTTGCCATTATCACTATACTGGTAATGAATCTTATGCTATAAAAATCTCAACACCATATTTATGAAACTCGCCTTCCTCCCTCCTGGGGTGCCCTCACTCATGCAAGGTCTATGCTCTGCCACTGAGTCACATCCCTGTTCCTACGAAGTGGTCTTAATAGCCAATGAGAGAAAGGGGTGGAGGGAGTAGCACTCATTAATTCCAATGGATATAGCACTGTAGCACTGTCCTCCATTGTCCATAGATTTGCTCGAGTGGGCACCAGTAACGTTTCACAACAAATTGTGAGACTTGTTACTATTTTTGGCATATCGAATACGTCACGAGTAGTTTGCCAGGCTTTGGAGCCCGGGGTGCACGCAAAGGGAAGGAAGTTTTCAGTGGGAACTGGGAACTGAGGGTGGGCATCGGGAACGGTTGGCGGAAGGCAGAGCCATGATGCTGGCCGCAAGTCCCTCCAGCCGGCAGGACTGTCAAATGCACACGTGGACCCCGGCAGAGCCCAGAGGAGCCTGGGAACTGGGCCCTGACCCTTCCAACTAGTCTTACTGCAAGCAGCCTGGGCATTTCTATAGCGGACAGCCCTGGGGGAGCAGCTGCGTGCTGCCCGGATACTAGGGGACACTCTGCAAGGCAGGGGGAAGCTGGTGGGTGGGGTGGGTAGCTGCCAGTGTAAGGTGACCCTGCCGAGCAATGCTTCCCACGGCCCAGACCCCCACCAAGTTCTGACCTGTTCTCAGCAGAGAGGACTGGAAGAGCGTCTGCAGGTCGCAAGCCGGTTGAGCTGAGTGGGCGGCGAGTGCCGAATAAAACGTGACCACAACTTCGAACCCCAGCTGGGTGGCCGCAGCCTTGGGGAAGACTCGCACCACAATCAGAAGGCAAAGCAGAAGGCTGAGGACAGAGAATGCTGCAGGGCACCGCAGTCACTCACCACACAGACCCGCGGCCAAGGCCCACGCTCCCCGCACACCCCCACCCTCGCGCGGGTCCCAGCAGCACAAGTCTCTCTTGAAGAGTCCAGAGTGCTAGTTTTGTTTCTTTCTTTTTCTCAAAGAGTTTTTCACAGTATTTAATTATACTCAATATTTCAACACCAATTCCACCACCATGACCCCTTTCCACCACCTTTATTTTGAGTTTTCCCACCACTGCCCGAGATCTCCCCAAAATATGCATTCATCTGGGGAACATAAAGTAACAAAATAGGAGACTAACACCCAAGAAGAGCCGAGATAAGTACCAGGAGGTTTACTCCATGGCTTGGAGGCCAGCAGCACATGCTGGGGAAATGGCAGCTCAGATAGAGAAGGGAACACCAAAGAAAGGGTGTTGAGAGGATCCTCCCAGGATGGGACATACATGCTGAAAGTAGACTATAGACCGAACATCTTTGCCACTCAATGCCTCTTTTGCAAACCACAACACCCAAAAGGAGAGAGAGAAAAGGGAATGCCCTGCCACAGAGGCAGGGTGGGATGCGAGGAGATGGGGGGTGGGAGGTATAGTGGCATCAGTGGTGGTGGAAAGTGGGCACGGGTGGAGGGATGGGTACTCGATCACTGTATAACTGAAACCCAAGCACAAAAATTTCTAAGTCTACAACTATGCCTCATGGTGTTTCACTAATAAACATATTTAGAACATTTATTTTGTATTGCTTGCTATAAATAACTGACTAAAAATGATCCAAAAAGGTTTCCATAGAGGAAAGTTTATGAAAATTGTTGTATCTCATCTTGGAGCCATTGGTCGCCGGGATTAGAGACAGAGAGCTAATTTAAGGACACTGGGCAAGGACCTGGAGAAAGCAGCGGGTTCTTGTTCATCAGGGACCTTTGGGTAGCAGACAGAGAGCACCACCTAGTGAAACTGGAAAACGAGGAGCGCTGACCTTGTGGAAGAGGCAGATCATAAAAATTTTTGTCAGTGCTAGTCCCGCCTGAATGGGTATTTGATCATTGTATAATTGAAACCCAAGCACAAAATTTGTAAGTCTACAACTGTACCTCATGGTGTCTCACTAGAAGGTAAAAGGTAAAGGCCCTCCCGTTGATCATCGATTTGCTCGAGCGGGCCCAGTAACGTCTCCATTGGAGACTTTGTTGTTACTGTGTCTGGCATATCGAATACTCTCGGTAGCTTGCCGGGCTCTCCGAGAGGGGCGGAGGAATCGAACTCGGGTCGGCCATGTTGGCCGCTTGTAAGGCAAACGCCCTACCCGCTGTGTCTCACTAATTAAAAAAAAAAAAACAATTTCCTTCCTCCCACCCCAATCCCGACCACACAGGATACTAGACTATTATGAAGGTGAGTTTGTGGGGCCGGGATGATGTCGGAGCTGGGGTCAGGGCTGAAACTGGGGAATCGAGTTGATTCAAGTAGTGGCTCCAACATGGGAGCTCGTGGTGCCCAAGAGGCTGTTCTTAGCTTCCCTGTAGCTATTTGGTGGAGCAACGGCCTGGGAGGCAAGCAGGTCCTACCCATCTGTAATGTTAGTGTCAGGGGCTAGAGCAATAGTACAGTGGGCAGAGCGTTTGCCTTGTATGTGGCCGACCCGGGTTAGATTCCCAGCACCCCATAGGGTCCCCCAAGCACCATCAGGAGTAATTCCTGAGTTCAGAGCCAGGAATAACCCCTGTGACTCAAAAAGGGGAAAAAGTGTTAGTGTCAGATGGAATTGTGTTCTTTTGGGGCCACACCCGGTGATGCTCAAACTGACTCCTGGCTTTATGCTCAGGCATCACTGAACCCCTGGAAGTGACTGGGGGACCATTTATGCATCTGGGAATTGAACTCAGGTCAGCAGAGTTCGAGGTGTGTGTCGAGGTGCTCTGAGAAGTGTGCGTGTGTCTGTGTGTGAAGAAGATGCTCTAGGGAGTGTGTGTGTGTGCATGTGTGAAGGAGATGCTCTACAAAACATGTGTGTGTGTTAAGGAGGTGCTCTAGGTATTGTATGTTTGTCTTTGTGTGAGAAGTGTGTGTATGATGGAGGTGCTCTAAGGAGCGTGTGTGTGTGTGTGTGCATGTGTGAAGGAGGTGCTCTAGGAGTGTGTGTGTGAGGTATTCTATGGAGTGTGTATGTCTGTGTGAAGGAGGTGCTTTAAGGAGTGTGTGTCTGTGTGTGAAGAAATTGCTCTAGGAAATGTGAGTGCATGTGTTGGTGGTGTTATAAGGAGTGTGTGTGTGTGAGTGAGAGTTGGAGGTACTCCAAGAAGTGTGTAGGAGGTGCTCTAAGGAGTGTGCATATGTGTGTGAAGAGATTCTCTAAGGAGTGTATGTGTGTGAAGGAGATGCTCTAGGGAGTGTGTTTGTGTGTTTGTGTGAAGGAGGTACTCTAAGGAGAAGGAGGTACTCTAAGGCGTGTGTGTCTCTGTGTGTGAAGGAGATGCTCTAGGGAGTGTGTGTTTGTGTGAAAGAGGTGCTCTAGTGAGTGTGTCTATGTGTGAAGGAGGCACTCTAAGGAGTGTGTGTGTGTGTGTGTGTGTGTGTGTGTCTGAAGGAGGTACTCTAGGTATTGCATGTGTGTGTGTATGTGAGGAAGTGTCTGGGGAGAGTGTGTATGAAGGAGGTGCTCTAGGGAGTGTGTGTGTAGGAGGTCCTGTAGGGAGTTTTTTGTGTGTGTGAGTGTGTGTAGGAGTTTCTGTAAGGAGTGTGTGTGTCTTTGTGTGTAGGAGGTGCTCTAACAAGTGTGTGTGAGTGTATGTGTATGTAGGAGGTGCTCTAGGGAATTTGTGTGTGTGAGAGTGTGTCAGTGGTGCTCTAGGGAGTGTGTGTGAGTGTGTCTGTGTGGGTAGGAGGTGCTCTATGGAGTGAGTGTGTGTATAGCAAGTACTCTAGGGAGTGTGTGTGTGTATAGGAGGTGCTCTAAAGAGTGTGTGTGAAGGAGCATGTGTGTGTCTGTTTGTGAAGGAGATTCTCTAGGGATTGTGTGTGTGTGCGTGTGTGAAGGAGGTGCTCTAGGGAGTGTGTGTACATGTGTGAAGGTCGTGCTCTAAGTAGTGTATGTGTGTGAAGGAGATTCTCTAGGGAATGTGTGAAGGTGTGTGTGTGTGTGTGTGTGTGTGTGTGTGTGTGTGAAGGAGTTGCTCAAGGGAGTGTGTGGTGTGAGTGCGCGTGTGAAGGAGGTGCTCTATGGAATGTGTGTGTATGTGTGTGTGTGAAGGAGGTGCTCTTAGGAGTGTGGGGGCAGGGCAGAGAGGGGGCTCAGGGAGAGAGCTTGTGTCAGGGAATGGACTATCACTTCCAGGCTCTCCTCTCTTCCCCCTCACTCTTCAGGGCTTCACCAGGACTGTGGGAATAATGGCCACGGCTGCTCCCAACCTGGTCTCAGACCTCAGGCCCAAGGACGCTGCTGGTTGAAGCTGGGATCCATCTCTGAGGGCTCCTTGAAGACCACGGAGGGAGAGACCATCCCTGAGGGTGCAGCCCCTGGAATTCAGCATCCGGGCTGCCCGTCTTTTCCGTGGGAACCCCAAGGTCTTTGTGCATCTGGGTCACACGCCTGTCACCCAGCTCCTTCGGAGAGACCTAATTGAGTCCACCTCTCTCTCCTTCCTCCCAGAACGTCCAGTTCCTCTGTCAGCCCTCTGACCAGCCAGTGTCCTGGCCACCAGGATCCGTGGTGGTCATCTTTGCTTCCTCTTCCAAATATCCTTATTTCAGACCATCTAAAATGGTCCTACTGGCTATTTCCAAAAATGACATACACTTAAAAAGTGTAGTGGAGATATAGGAGATAGATAGGAGAAATAATTCCATCCTATATGGGGCATAACAGACTATGAGTGTTGATACATTAGTCGTTTTATTCTCTTAAATAAATGAAAATCAGGTGGGCATGTTCATTTTTATTTTTACTTTTTTGGTTTGTAGGCCACACCCTGCAATCCGCAGGGCTTTCTCTGGGCTCTGTGCTCAGAAATCACTCCTTGCAGTGCATGGGGGACCCTATGTGGTGCCAGGTATCAAACTGAGGTTGGTCAAGTGCAAGGCAAGTGCCTTAAACATTGGACTATCTCTGCATCCCACTCATCCATTTTAAGTGTGATGGTGAATGAAAAGGCAGAAAATGGAAAAGGTGAAAGGCCTGGCAGTGTCCCCTGGGGCCCTTTCTCATGCATTGGCTGATTGCTTCCAAGGGGAGGAGGTCAATGAGGAGGAATTCGCAAAGGTGAGCACCTGGGAATCCAGGGAAACAGAGGAGTGGACCCGACTTCCTGTCCCATGGTGCCCTGTCAGATCCTCCTTGTCTCTGTCCCTCCAGCCTGACACTCCTAGTAGTAGGAGAATGAAACAATGGAAGACACATGTGTGGGTGGGTGGCAGCATCCCTCAAGGAGAACTTCCTGGTGGAGGGGGGTTATCTGACCTCAGGAAAGTGGAGATGCTGATGGGCAGAGTGAAGGGGGATCCCTGTGGAAATTTCCTTGTAGTCTGCCTTTGGGCAGCCCTGGACAGCGCCGCATCCCACTCAGGCCTTTCCCTTCCTTCCTTCTCCATGTCCCAGGAAAAGAAGATCCTGCAGGAGAGTGCTTTGCTCCAGGAGGCCACGGAGAACTACCGCCTGCAGCCCCACGAGCAGTTTCTCACCTGGTTCAAGGCCCTGGAGCTGGTCACAGAGAAGAGGTCGGAGGGAGAGGCCTGCTCTGAGGAGGGCCCTGGTTCCACTTCCTGGGACAGCCTGGAATGTCAAGCACTCCTTTGTCAGGATGACTTGGGTTCTAGCCTGGAGGACTTGCACACTTGTCATCAGGGGGCAGGACATGCCTGAGATTCTGTGGAAACTGAGGCGGGAAACGTGTGGCAGAGGTCACTATGGCTGTTTCAGCTTCAGGAACGAGGGCATCTCTGCAGCCCAGCTGGGGTAAAGTGAAGGGGGTTTGAGTCCACCGCTGAGTGCATTCCGTGACTGTGTTCTGGGCATTGGTGTCACTGATGTTACTAAAATTCACCCAGGGGTCCTGCCATCAGGGCGCAAATGAGAGGTCAGATACATTCCTGAAGCCAGCACAGGTGAAGGCTAGCTGCGCTACCAGAACGAAAATGAGGGCACACAGGGGGTCTGTGATCCTTGGGGTTGGAGGGAGAAAAAGGGTCCTGGGCTCTCGGGAGCTGGGTCCCTAAGGATGACCTGGGAGCAAGCAGCATTCGGGGGGCACTTGTCTGGGAGAGGGCCTTTGAGCGCAGGCCTGAGGTGAGAAGGGAGTCCAGGGTGGCAGCGGGTGGCCTGGAGGAGAGAGGAAGGGTGGGAGGCGGGGCGTATGCGGAGATGGTGCCTGCTGCAGAGGGACATGCCCCAGCCTCTGCATGGACGAGCTCCCACGCGTGTGCTTGTGAATCCTGCACACACGGACCAAACCTCGGGTCAGGGTGAGCATCAGACGGGGCCTGCGGCCCCAGCCGCAGTCACGGGCAATTCTCTGCCCCAAGCTCCCCAGAGGATCAGGGCTAGTTTCTTCTGTTTGTGGTTCTGGACTCTGCCTTTGTTTCCATGTGACTTACAAGCCATGGCACTAAATACATTATCCCTCATCTAAGGCATCCCTGAGAGAGCTAGACACCCACACAGACAAAAAGAAATGGAATCCTAAAAAATAGGGAAACAAACAAACAAACAAACAAACAAACCAGCAAGCTTTGGGATGGGGATGCAAAGGGAGATGAAAGGTTTTCCAGAAAAACCTGCCCCAGCCCCGTGACTCTTGGTCATATCCCAGTCACAGCCACTCAGTGAAATCTATGATGTGTCTGCCCTTATGGGCTCCCTGGGATCCGTTTGGAAGTTTCTTCTCTCGTGCCAACATGATGCCTTGGGAGATATTCCATTTGATGATGGAGTGAATGGCAGGTGGAATTGCTTCCAGGATGGCAGAGTCTGAATCGTCATGAATTTCAAATCCCTCCTGGCCTTGATGGACCCGAGGCCCCAGCTGGTGGGACTATGCTGCTGTCTTCTCAGAAGCCGACTCTGCTGACTGGGGACCGTTTTCTCTTTCTCCTGTGACTCAGCCTGTGTCTCTGATGCACGTTACTTGCCCATCTGTCTTACCTGAACCATCCCTGTGAGCAGATGGGGAGCATAAGTCCCAGGGTCTAGCCTCACGGCCACTGGACAGGGCAGAGACTTACAGAGTTACAGTAAGTGATTTAGAACACAAACCGATGTGAAAATGGAGATCTACTACATGGTTTCCTCAGAGCTACTTTTGAGATAACAGTTCTAGTGAGCTTCGTGAGGGCCCTGTCAGCTAATTTGTTCCTTAAATGACCAATACAGCAGGGAAGGCTAAGAGTCCAATGATGAAGGCGGTGGGCCAAGAGATAGCACACTGACCTTGCACAAAGTTCAACCATATTTAGTTCTTGGCACCTCATATGAGCACCATCAGAAGTTAACCCTGAGCAAGAGTCTGGAGTAAGCCCTCGGTATGGCTGAGTGTGACCCAAAGCACCAAAAAAAAAAAAAAAAAATCCCACACAATACTCTGGCTACTTCAGTTCCCAGGTGACAGAAACCAACAGACATCAGACTGGGGACCAGCTAATTTGTCAAATATTTACAGGAACACACAACGAAATCAGTAGTCTCAGGGAGTTAGCTATGAATCTTGAGCTTTGAGCAAACACACACGCAAACACACACACGCACGCACACACACACACACAAACACACGGGGTGGGAGGGATGGAAGGGGGGAAGTCACACCCAGCATTGCTCAAGGGTTTACTCCTGGTTCTGCACTCAGGAATTACTCCTGGTGGTACTCGGGGAACCATATGGGATGCTGGGGATTGAACCTGGGTTGGCTGATACAAGGTAAACACCCTACCTTCTGTACTATCACTCTGGCCCTAGAATCTTGAGCATATTGTCACTGTCACTGTCCTCCCCATTGTTCATTGATTTGCTCGAGCAGGCCCAGTAACGTCTTCATTGTGAGACTTGTTACTGTGTTTGGCATATCGAACACATCACGGGGAGCTTGCCAGGCTCTGCCGTGCGGGCGAGAGACTCTCTGTAGCTTGCCAGGCTCTCCGAGAGGGGCGGAGGAATCGAACTCGGGTCGGCCGTGTTGGCTGCGAGCAAGGCAAACGCCCTACCTGCTATAGCACAGCGCTGCTGCTGTGCCACCACTGTGCTATGGCGGACAGGACGTTTGGCTTGCATGCGGCCAACCTGGTCGACAAAGGTTCGAGCCTATTAGATTGCTAAAGAACTAGAACAGAGTTCTAACCTGAGCATGCATGCAGATAATACCCTCACTTCAAGGAATCAACAGAAAGGGAAATTTATATTACAGTGAAAGAATGTAACTTCCCAGTCACTTGTGTGGAGGACCCTAACAAGCCCAATATTCAGGCACTGCCATGTGGCCCACAAACAAGTGATTTATTCCCCGCCTATCAAGACAGTGCATAGAACATTCACTGTCAGGCAAGAGGAATTAGAAGTTCAATGTCTCTAACTTCGGGTCTGGTGGAGGAAATTCTTACATTAAAAATACAGTTCAGAGAGGCAAAGGCTAGTCATGAAAACATGGATTTTATTTCACCAACCAAGACCAGAAGTAATTTCTCTCTGATTCCAAGTGAATTCCAGTTGTGTTCCCAGTACTAGTACGTAAGAGTTTCCCTTCCAAATAAACAGATGCCATTACTGTAGCACTGTTCTCCTGTTGTTCATTGATTTGCTCGAGTGTGCCCAGTAACATCTCCATTGTGAGACTTGTTGTTACTGTGTTTGGCATATCGAATACGTCACAGGTAGCTTGCCAGGCTTTGCCATGCGGGCGAGATACTCTCGGTAGCTTGCTGGGCTCTCCAAGAGTGGCGGAGGAATAGAACCCAGACCAGTCAGCCATTACTACAACAAAATATTAAAGGCAGCTAAAGATGTAAACAATCACTTCCCCTTTGGTTATATGCACAAAGTGCTTGCCATATCTGTAAAATCAAACTGGAAGCAACAACCTAACTGCTAACTCTCTTATACAGATTTAAAATGCTCCTTCGGTATTAAGTGGGGCTAGGCCAGCTAAAAAGACACTAATATAGATCATTTCTAACTCTGGGCAAGTTAACTGTCTTGCACTTTCTTTTATGTGAAATGGACAGGAGCATTTGATTCCAAGTTTTTAATATCTAGGTCATGTAAAGTGCTCAATGATATCACAGAACCATTAGTATTAACTGATACTTTTACTCTCGATCAAAACAAAAAGGTGTATTAAGGCCTCAAAGAGTATAAAGTGCTTTGTCTTGCATGACCACTTATACAGCGTCCAGTACCACCAGAAGTGACTCTTGGTAGCCTTTGAGCATCACTGCCAGCCTGCCCCCAACCCCCCAAACCTATTATTTTCTGAGTCAAGATTCCTCAAAAAGTTAAAGTAACTCACAAAGGAGTTAAGTAATTCATTTCAAAGTCACGTTCCTGATCCTGAAACAGCAATTTGAGACACAATTGGGAGTAACCATACTTCCTGAGGATAAGCAAGAAGTTAAATTAGATTTTACTTAGTGTTATCTTATTTCCAGAGCAGCTTTAGAGCATATTTGGTTGCCCAATAAACCTTTCCACATTTTTTCGCAAGATTAAATTTAAATAGTAAAGACAAAAGACCCAATTAATTAGACACGACTCAAAGTTTGCTTTAAATAATTTGGGGGATTGGTGGGGGGGTGGGGGAGGTCGAACGACATGACACTGAAAAGAACCATTTTCTATAGTCCAGGAGTCTCTTTATTTTTAAACAAACACCTCTCATGCCATAAATTCATAGGGAATGGGCTCCAGCAGCTCGGGCTCCTTTCCATTAGTTCTTACGAAGTGTGCTTCTCTGGGTGGAGCAGGCTAGAAGAGGGGAAAAAAGGTGACTGTAAAACACTAATTTAAACCACACAGTACTCTAAGAACCAGTGAAATGACGAAAGAAAATTACATTAGTATAGGTCAGATTCAAAGTACTCACCTGGCGCTTCAGTTGAACCCAAGTCCCTTTCTCTTTGGCTTCCTTCTTTTTCTGATCATTTTCCTTTACCCGTTTCAAGAAGCTGTCTCGACTCTTAGAGTGCTTAATATGCTCAATACGAACATTAATTCTCTTGGCAAGAATCTTGCCCCTGGAAAGAAGATGAACTCTTATAAATGCCTCACCAAAAACATAACTCAGAAGGAGCAAATCTGCAGGTAAAACCTCCAGTGTAAAAAAAAAAATGTGATTTTGTTTTGCATGGGGATGGGGCAGATTAACTGGATTTAAGGTTTAACTGGACTTAAGATTTAACTGAATTTAGCATAGCATTCTGCAACATTTCTACACTTGTGGACTGGTTTCTATCTTAGGCCAGCAAAATTCAGAAAACTTTTTTGGCAGTTTCACAATTAATCACAAATTTTTTATCCATAAAACAGAATAAAGTGATGGCAAATTTGCAATCATGATCAATCTTACTGCGAGAATTAGTGTTTGGACAAACAGCCCCACTTTTAAGCTCTTTCTTATGATAACGGACCTTGAAACTAAAACCAGGTTGCTGTATTAACTCACTAAACCTTTTACTCTGGCAACAGAACCACCTTAAATCAATCCCATGACGTTCCACGACTTTGATCCTTCAAGTTGTTTCCTCTGACTGGATACAAGACAAACACCCAGTTTGCTTGAGCTTTAAAGGGACGCTTCCTTTGCCCCACTTGAATGACCAATTAAGACATAAGTCCAATTGGCAAAGTGAGAAGGGGGCATAAGGGAATACTAGTTAGCCCTCCCAATCCACATTACTTACTTGACCTGTTTGTTAACGACAATGCCAACAGCATGCTGGGTAACATTGTAGACCCTTCCAGTTTTGCCATGGTAACATTTGTGGGGCATTCCTTTTTGGACAGTGCCCATTCCCTATAAACAAAGGAGGCAAACGTCATGCCATCTATTTCCCTTTCTTATCAAGGCTATTCAAGGAACTTTTTCTTTGTAATGGCAACTCAAGAGCTTTCAGAGTCGGTGAAGTGTGCTTTTTCATATATTGTTTCAAAAAGCAATCAAAGAGACAATCATCATTAAACTCTACAGCACCATAATGTGTTTAAAAATTAGTCACAAAGTTTTAACTATTTTTAATAGCCCTCTGTAGCATAACATTGGTTAGCCCTTCCTCCCTGGCCACTAGGAGCTTGTGTTTGTTGATTGCCCCCTAGCCTGTCAATTATCTTTGTCTCCTGATCAGACTCTGACTTGTAAATATTGTCTTTCTCTTCTCCTTAATGTCCTTTGCATGCTTAGTTATTTCAGAGCAGTTGCTTTTTGCATGGATACAGGAAGATAGTTAAAAAGACAAGCTTGTGGCTTGGGAGTTGACTGACTCCAGATAATTGACTCCCAGACATCTGCTCGCTCGACTTAAGCCTCAGTTGCCCTTACTTCCTAGATCCCCCAAAGCAGGGTCCTGACGAGGACCCAGGGCAAGCGGTGAGCTATAAGCTACCCTGGCATTGAAATGGGCCTGGCCAAAGTGTCCTAACTATAAATTAAGAGTTTGGTCATGGGAGAGACGCCGCCGCCACTGCCACGGCCCTGGGTCGCCAGCGAGATTAAAAGGGGAGGGCCCCACAGGAACTGAGAGCTCGCGCCCATCGGGGCCCCGGGTCGGCCCGCCCGAAGAAATGAGTGGTGATCGGCCTCAAGTAAGAGCACTGTGTATGTATCCAACTTGCCTTTTTCCCTGACCAACAATGACTTATACTGGATATTCTCCAAGTATGGCAAAGTTGTAAAGGTTACTAGAATGAAAGATAAAGATACCAGGAAGAGTAAAGGGGTAGCATTTATTTTGTTTTTGGATAAAGACTCTGCACAGAATTGTACCAGGCCAATAAATAACAAACAGTTATTTGGTAGAGTAATAAAAGCAAGTATTGCTATTGACAATGGAAGAGCAGATGAGTTTATCCGAAGACGAAACTACTTTGATAAATCTAAGTGTTATGAATGTGGGGAAAGTGGGCACTTGAGTTATGCCTGTCCCAGAAATATGCTTGGAGAACGTGAACCTCCAAAGAAAAAAAAATTCCTGAACCAGAAGAAGAAATTGAAGAAGTAGAAGAGAGTGAAGATGAAGGTGAAGATTCTTCTCTTGATAGTCTTAGTCAGGCCACTGCTTTCCAGGAAGCCAAAATTGAAGAACAACAAAATAAATGGAAACCCAACTCAGGAGGTCCCTCAACACCAGATGATTCAAGACGCCCAAGAATAAAGAAAAGCACGTATTCAGTAATGAGGAAGAACTTAGTGATTAACATTTATTATGTAAATATCATTAATTTTTTAAAATATTGACGGTACCAGTTTATTTGGGCTAATAATGATTATTTTCAGTATTCAAGCATAAGAAAACTTAGTATCAAATATTTTTATTCTATAATAGTTCATTGAAATTGAAAAATAATTATAAAGTCATTTTCTGTCTTACCAGAATAAAATTTTAAAATCAAGATATTATAATAACCATTTACCTTGAAATCAGTTCATTTGAATAAGAAAATACTGTCATAGTAATTTTACTGTCATCCCAAATAAAAGGATAGATACTAGGAATAATTTTCTGAGATGTTTATAAAATTTTATTCACATCCAAATAGCTTACATGAGGACTTTTGAAATAAATATTTTAACAAGAAGTGCTCTTTAAAATAAGCAATTCTTCAGGCCAGAGAATTAGTACAGGAATTAAGGATTAACTGTATTTAATTGTCAATTCATTCCACAGAATCACCAAGAGTGACCCTTGAACATTGACAGGAGTAAAGCCTCAGTTATGGCCCAAAACAAAAATTAAAAGCAAAAGCTTTTACAAACTGTGAAAAAGTTAAAGAATTTATTTTTATTCAATGATAATAAAATTTTCAAGGAAACTTAAAAAAAAAAAAGAGTTTGGTCATGGACAAATTCTGTCATGATCCAAAAGTAGTAACTAGATTTGGACCCTGCTGGAGTTAGGAATGATTGATCCGGCCTGAGCACTGTAGTCTGAGTCTGTGGTTAGATGGCCCCAGGAGAGTCACCCTACAAGCCTAAAAGTGTCTATTACTGTGTCCACAAGGAATGGTAAAGGAAGGAGAATTAGGAAGAATTAGGAAGGAGAATTAAAGATGCTGATTAAGTTGCAGGTCTAAGGAGGGGAGAAACACACCTTAAGGGCTCTTTTGCTGTGGGTTGCAGGTGGAATGTCTGGAAAAACATTTCTGATCACGCTTCCTGTGGGGAGGCATGGTTGGGAAGGCATGGTGAGAGGATAAAAAAGAGTGGCTGTGGGGAGAAAGGGATGGATTGAAGGAGAGACAGTTACGGAGACAGCTGAGAGACAGCAGAGAGAGAGGAGACGGGTACAGCGGGAAGAAAGAATTGTGCGGTTAGAGAGAGAGAGAAAGAGAGAGGGTTGGAGAGAGCTAGGAGAGACGAGAGATTGAATAAAGGACAACTAATCAGCAACCAGCTTGGCCCTCGTTCTTCCTTCGTCCATCCAAGGCAACAGTCGCCTGGGGTGGATAAGCAGCTGAGAGCACCGAACTGCCTGGAGAGCCCGCAAACATCCTTTCCCGTGCAATCCCTGCGTGCATGAGGGGCTTACACAGCTTCTCGCTTGAGAGTAAGATTTTTTCACAGCCATCCTTACCAGTAACCCTTTACACAAGGTATTCAATTATACCTCAATGAACTCTACTAGATATTAGCAACAACTAAGTAATGAGAAAAACTTAAACACAAATAATTCAGATTTCTGAAAATATTAACAGTCTACACTTAATAAAAGTTTCTCATCTAAAAGGATAAGTATTGACTAAGTTATGTCCAATTTGTCCAACTTACCTTTATGTCGACGATATCACCTTTCTTGTATATCCGCATGTACGTGGCCAAAGGAACAACTCCTGGGAAGCATCAGTACACAGTCAGTATCCAAATTATGAACTGAGCAGCTCTCAGCATTTTTTTTAAAAAAAAAAAGGCAGCTTTTGGGTTTCCCTGGTGGTGTGGTGGTGCTGAGGGCTTATTCCTGGCTGCGCTCAGGAATCATTTCTGGCAGGCTTGGCAAACTCAGTCTTGTCATGTGCAAGGCAACCCCTCCACCCGCTGTACCATAAATAGTGCCAGCTAATACAAATTCAGAGTTGTATTTTACATTTTTGCTGATTCACAATGAATGCAGCTATGTAAGTCATGCTTTTTAGTACAAGTTAGGGAGATGCTAGTTAATATAGCACCAAGACCACAAACACCAACAATGTAATAAAAAACGCAAACATAATAATGCATTAAAAAATAAAACTGGAATACATCTTATAAAACATAGGCCTAAAAATAAAAACAAACCATATGCAAAATCACAAATGCCATATGTACTTTTCTCAGGAGTAATGTACTTACCATGTTTTCTAAAAGGTCTAGAGAACATATAGCGGGTGCCCCTCCTCTTTCCTTTTGTGTTGGTCATTTCTGCTCTTTACTGGAAAATGTGAAAGATATAAAGACAAATTTGGTATATGTACCTCTACCAAAAATTTCAACTTTGAATACTTGCGTTTCCCTAGCAACGTCAGATCTAAGAACATGTTAACCTAGAAGGGCACCGAAGGAAATTAGAAGACAATCTGACAGTATGACAAAACCTCCAGTAACTCTTCTGATCAACCTAATTTTTGGTCACAGCACATTGCACACAGCATCTACTAACAGTCAAAATGTCCAATTCATTTACATTTGATCACTGACATGTTTACTAGGACACATATTGGGTAGAAGAGGAAAAACAAGCAAGAAATCATGGACCCAGTTCTGGGTCCATTTACACCCCGATCCTCATCTGGAAGACAGGGCAATTAATTGAGGCCAAATCTACAAAGCACTGGCAACTGAGCAGTGGTTGTTAACAGTAACAGGCCAAAACAATGATTTTAATCACTGCTGGTCAGTCATGCTACAATTGATATCACAGAGTGAAATAGAGGGCAAGGTTGAATTTGAATATTCTAACAAATTACTTCTCAACTAACATGAGAATTCTAGAGAAAATGGACCACACCAAAGCATCCTTTCCATATAACGCAGAAACCTAACACCATTAGTCCAGCGAATGCACTCTTAAAAAGGCCAGCAAGCACGCATTAAGTGCTAAACATCCTGTTTTTATACTTTTTTTCTCTGACTCCAAAATCCCACTCGTCCCCCACAAGCAATTCTCCAAGTGAGAATGTATTATCAGATACAGAAGCAAGTCTAATAGTTAAAAAATTGACTAATCTGACACCCCAGGGTTCCATCCCAAGATTCCTTAAGTGGGTGCCTTCAACAGCAACCTGGGCTGTTCTTACAAATCAGTGAAGTGTGCCCAGTTAAGAGACTGACAAAAGTAGCAATAAAATCGAACAATTTCGACCAAAATATCTCCTGCTACCACCGACTAGGTAATTGAAACCAAGTTATTTTTTTTATAAAAGGCGCGTGTGGGGGGGGGGGCGCTCGCAGGGGCAGGGCTTCAAAGGCAAAGCAAATACGTAGATTCCGACACAAAAGATGTGGGTGAGGGTGTCAGTATGCAATCTAGTAGCCGATCGATCGCAACGAAGATGCTGAACCTTCATAGAAATCACCAGCAACCCGCTGCGGGGGGCGGGCCGGACCACCGCGGCCCGAGATCGTCCCCAGCCGGGATCGGTGGGTGTGCCCCGCACTCCGCCTCGCCCACCCGGCCTCCCCGCGGGGGCAGCAGCTGTTTTCACAAGCGCAGGCCTGTGACCCACTGACTGCACCGACGGTCCCTGAGGACCAGCGAATCCCCCGCACTGACCCTCCTCCCCGACCGGACAGGGCCCGGGCCACGGCACGCCAGTCCCACTTACAGGGACAAAACTGCACTACCCGGGCCAGGCAGTGGAGACTCAGCCTCTCGAGTCCCCCAGGGAGCGCTGCCGCGACACGGGTGAAGGATCAGCGCCTGCTGAGCGATGGGCGCCCAGACGGCAGAGACCACTACCCGGCAGACCACCCCGCGGGCCGAAAGAAGGGCGGGGCGGCGGCGAGGGCCGGAGGAAGGGGCGGGGCGGCAGCGCGGGGCGGGGGAAGGGGAGGGGCGGGGAAAGGGGCGGGGCGGAGGAAGGGGGGCTTTGGCGCGGCCCGGAGGAAGGGGCGCGGTGGAAGAAGGGGCGGGGCGGCAGCGCGGGGCGGAGGAAGGGGAGGGGCGGGGAAAGGGGCGGGGCGGAGGAAGGGGGCCTTTGGCGCGGCCCGGAGGAAGGGGCGGGGTGGAAGAAGGGGCGGGGCGGCAGAGCGGGGCGGAGGAAGGGGCGGGGTGGAAGGAGGGGCGGGGCGGCGGCGCGGGGCGGAGACAGGGGAGGGGCGAGGAAAGGGGCGGGGCTTTGGGGCGGGGTGGAAGAAGGGGCGGGGCGGCAGTGCGGGGCGGAGACAGGGGAGGGGCGAGGAAAGGGGCGGGGCTTTGGGGCGGGGTGGAAGAAGGGGCGGGGCGGCAGCGCGGGGCGGAGACAGGGGAGGGGCGAGGAAAGGGGCGGGGCTTTGGGGCGGGGTAGAAGAAGGGGCGGGGCGGCTGCGCGGGGCGGAGGAAGGGGCGGGGTGGAAGGAGGGGCGGGGCGGCAGCGCGGGGCGGAGACAGGGGAGGGGCGGGGAAAGGGGCGGGGCTTTGGCGCGGGGTGGAAGAAGGGGCGGCGGCGCGGGGCGGGGACAGGGGAGGAGGAAGGGGCGGGGCGGCGGGCCGGGGCGGAGCGGGTAAGAAACGAGCCCTGGAGGCGACGCTTATGGGGAAATAAGGGCCGTCCTTGAGGACAAGCGAATCCCGTGAGGATGTTTTCCTTTAACACCAAGATGAAGCCGTCGAGCCACACTAACCACGTCAGGGGGCTTCGAAGAGGCCGAACCGGAAGCCAGGGCCCGCGAGCGTGGTGACGTCACCGGCGTCCGCGCTGCCGCCCGGGCGGGGCTTCGGCTGCCGGGGGCGCCCTGCGGGGCTGGGGGGAGCCGCTTTTGTGCAGAACCGGGCACGTGAGCACCAGGGCCCAGCAGCCAAGCGATTGCAGCCTCCTGTCGACGCATCCGTGCTCGATTGCGTGTGCGCGCGTGTTAGAACTGCTTTGGAAAACCACTGGGCGAAATCTAGAACTGAAACTTTAAAGGTACCAAAATCGCAGTATTCCGCTGCAAGGTTCCTGTCTCAGGACTTGAATTTGGAGTTCAGGATGAGCATTAACAGCGTTGAGTAGTGAAAAAAAAAGTTAGAAACATCCTTCAGTAAAAGTAAACATTCTGGGACGTTAAGACGTATTACATTGACGGTTGATGAAACGCCCGGTAGAGTGAACCCAAAGGAGGAGGATGTATGTATAATGTACATAGTATGACAAGTCACTTACATAGTGTAAAAACGTTTAAAAGTGTAAACTGGGCTAGAGAAGCCCCCAAACGTTGCGTCTTGTGGCACCCCCTCCAGAAACCAAAACCAGAATAACCTGTAGGCGAAGTATATATACATTTATAAGTACAGAAGAGTTCAAATCAAACTGAGAAGTTGGTGCTGCCTAGTAGGGAAAGAGCTATAAAGAGAAAGGCAGGCCTTAATGTCTGGTTGTTCTTAAGCTGTTTTAGATTTTTTTTAATTTTTTTTATATATTTTTATATAAAAATATATAAAAGAGACCTTTTTTTATATTTTTATATTTTCATTTTGAGGATTGGGGCCTCCCTGCGGATCCCTCTCAGTGCTCAGGTGCCAGGTGACTGCCTTCCTCCCCTCAGCTATCTAACCAGGGTCAGCCATGTGCAAGGCAGGCACCTTCATGCTAGTCTTTATCTTTCAAGCACTGTCTGATCTTTTTAATCGAGATTATTTTTAGCATTGTTTTTTAAAAAACACTTTGCATTAATCTTCCTAGGGACCAACAGTGCCTGCTGTGTTGAGGGTGGGCACCCTGGGCTTGAATTCAGAGCCTAGTATAGGACAGGCTCCTGTTCCACTATTAGACCTGCCTCCTGGTCCTAGTTTTGGATATATTTAAAAATAGAGAGGCTGGGGCCAGAGAGGTAGGACACAAGGTAGGGCACTTGCTTTGCATACAGTCAACTCGAGTTTTTTTGTTTTAATTTGGTTGTTTTGGGGAGCCACAACAGGCCGTGCTCAAGGCTTACTTCTGACTCTGTGGTAAGGAATCACTCCTGGTTGTGCCACGAATCAAATCCAAGATAGCCCTGTGCAAGGCAAGAGCTCTACCCATCCACTGTTTCTCCAGGCCTCTGAACCCCACCTTGATGCCCAGCATCTTATATGGTCCCCCAATATGACTGCCAGGGGTCACTGCTTAGCAGAGCCAGGAACAGCCCCCGAGCAACAATGTGTTTTGGTGCCAAACCCCCACCCCTCAAGTAAAATAAAACTAGTTTTTAAAAAATGATGGGGCCACAGAGATAGTATAGTGAATAAGGTGCTTGCCATGCACCCGGGTTTGATTCCAAGAACTACATATGATACCCACCCAGGCCTCCCCAGGACTGATTCCTGAGCACTGTGGGATATCGCCCCTCCTCCCCCACTGCCACCAAGTTTGAAAATAGACAATTGACAATCTTTATTTTATTTTTTGGTTTTGGGGCCACACCCAGAAATTAGGAGTTACTCCTGGCTCTGCTCTCAGGAATTACTTCTGACAGTGCTCGGGGTACACCATAAGGGATATTATGGATCAAACCCAGGTCAGCTATGTGTAAGACAAGGACCCTACCTGATGTACTATCACTCCATCCCTGAATTAACGTCTAATCTTAGAATGGTACATTTGGTATAGTTAATCATCCAGTAAGATCGGTCGGTCCTCCCGTTGTTCATTGATTTGCTCGAGTGGGCCCAGTAACGTCTCCATCATGAGACTTGTTGTTACTGTGTTTGGCATATCGAATACATCACGGGTAGCTTGCCAGGCTCTGCCGTGCGGGCGAGATACTCTCGGTAGCTTGCCGGGCTCTCTGAGAGGGGCGGAGGAATCGAACTCGGGTCGGCCATGTTGGCCGCTTGTAAGGCAAACGCCCTACCGCTGTGCCATCGCTCCAGTAATGTGCATTATTATTAATTCCATTAATTAGTTATATTTCCTTATTTCTTGCCTAATATCCCTTATTTGTGTCAAGAGCCTTGCTAGGATGCCACATTACATATGGTAATGTCGCCTTATACTGTGGCAGCTTTCTCAGACTACCCTTGTTTTTGATGATCTTGACAGTTTCTTTTAAAAAAAAATAGGGTCACACCCTAGATGAGTTTATCAGTAACAGGGACTCACAGATGCTGGGCTCGGGTGGGCACTGCCATTTCAGCCATACCCCCACTGCTATTAGTCTTGTGATGTCCTGATCAGGAATTTTGTAGGATATTCAGTATTGGAATTGATCTCAGATTGTCTTTTATTTGCCATTTTTATATATTTTATTTTCATAAAGTAGTTCACAATAGTTCTTTACAGATAATATTCAAACACCCACCCAACCAGCAAGCATCTTCCCACCACAATAAGAGGGAAGTGTGTGGGGAGTATGGTGCCACCAGCAGGTCAATCTGTACCTCAGAGGCGAGTGCATCAGCAGCCTGATGGCGCCTTCAGACTTCCAGATACCCCAAAATTGCTGCTGTGCCTTTGGCCAGACCCCAACAACTTGGGGCCAAGTTTACCAAGAAAGTAAGTGGTCAAAAGTTAGGTTTGTGGGGGAGACACCCACAAACCACCTGCGGCTCAGGTATATAAATGGAGGCAGGCCTCTCTGGTTCCTGAGCAAACTGCTTAACAGCTATGATTCCAGAGACTCAGAAACGAATCTTGGAACCCAAAGGCTTTTGGCAGAAATGCATCCTGTTCCCAGCTCCCCCCACCCCTGCAGTTGCTGCCATTGATCTAGCCTGATTCCTCTTTGGCCCCAGCCCCCTCCCCGCCCTCACTCCTGCAATCGCGTCCCTTGTTCCAAGTGAGTCTCTGTAGCTGTAACTCCAGGCAGCTGCTCCCCTCGGAGCCCTGCAGGGTGCCTGGGAAACCCCCCTATGTGCACATGGGGACTCACAGGGATGGAGGGTGAAGGGCAAAGGGCCCTCCAGGCACCTGCGCCCCCAAAAGGCTCGACTGGGGGGACCAAGCTCCTGCACACACACACCCTTATTTTCTTTTTGGGTCACACCTGGCTTACTCAGGGGTTACTCTTGGCTATGCACTCTGGAATTACCCCTGGTGGGCTTGGGGGACCCTAAGGGATGCTGGGGATGAAACCCTGGTAGGCCACATGCCAGGCAGGCGCCCTGCCCCACTGCACTATTAGGGGTGGAGGGGGCTTTTTTCTTTCTTTTTCTTTTTTTTTGGGGGGGAGGGGCCTGCAGCCCCCTCCTCTGGGACCTTCAAGAGGCTTGCTTTGTTCCTTCCTGTCCCCTGTGAGGGTGTGGGAATGAGAGGGGCTGGGTGCTAATTCCCCCAGAAAGAGACAGACAGACATAGACCCAGAGGCAATCACACAGGCTGGGTGGGGGGAACAGAGTAGATGGTTTGCATGTGGGCTCTGGGTCTGCTGCACCCAGAAACAACCAGGAGTGGGAATCAGACAGACTCAGGGGCACAGAGGATGGGTGGGGAGACTGACAGGGGGTTAAGGGATAGCAGGGAGGGCGCTGGCCTTGTACACACCCCCACGGGGCCCCCCTAGCACAGCCAGGAGTGATTCCTGAGTATAGAGATAGGAGTGATCGACCCCTGAGCATTGCTGGGTGTGACCCAAAAAGCAAAAAAAGAAAAAAGTGACAGTCCAGCAGTGAGGGCTGATTCGGGGTCACCCCCCTAGCACCACGCAGGGTCCCCCAAGCCACCAGGAGAGACTCCTGAACATCACTGGGTGTGAAATGAAGCAGAGATGCTGTGGTTCGAGAGGGCAGGTGTGGGTGCAGGGCTACTCTCGTGATACAGCTGCTTCTCATGCCGTCCTGGGTCCTGCCCTCACCCCCACTCACCTACATAACCCAGTAACCAAAACAACCTTCCAGAACCTTCTGGTCCAAGGGGGTCAGAGGGAAACTGGACATCTGCGCAAGGCCCAGGCCTCCTCTGCTCACCACCACCCCTAGCCACACAGGGAGCCATCCAACAAGTAGTTATTGAGCACCGATTGTGTGCAGGGCCTAGTGTGAGACAGGAAAGCGTCAATATTTAGCAAAATCTGGGGTTCTGGGAGAGAGAGAGAGAAAGAGAGAGAGAGAGAGAGAACCTCAGGCCCTCCATCCTCCATATGCAAGGCAACTGCACTACCTCTGGTTTTTATTTCCTTTTCAGCTTTTGGGCCACAGCTGATAGGGTTAAGAGATGTTTCCTGGATTAGTGCTCATGGGGTCGTGTGGTGCTAGCATGGAGTCCAGGACCCCCACATGTAAATCCTAAATTCTGATCCTTTGAACTATATTCCCACCCCCAAAGTTAATGCTTTTTGCTTTGTTTGTTGGGGGAGGTACACCCAACAGTGCTCAGGGCTTCCTCCTAAATCTGTGCTCAGGGATCACAGAACCCCAGACCCAGACCTTGAGTGATTACATGGGGTGATTACATGGGGTGCCCAAGCAGTACTTTTTAAGTCTCTGCCTTCACAGAACTGATATAGTAGTTGGGAGAATCGGACAAATCAACTACAGTGAGTGTCTTATTTATTTATTTACTCAGGGAACCACTCATGTTAGGTCACCTTTTGTCTAGTGGCCACATCCGGTGGAACGATTCCTGGCTCTGCGCTCAGGGATCAACTCCTGACATTGTCCAGGTAGTTGATCAGGGAGTGTCAGGGATTGAACCCTGGTAGGCCACGTGCAAGGCAGATGCCCTCCCAGCAGTACTATCTCTCCTGCCCCACAAAGTCATCCTGCTATTGAGGCCCCCATGGTAAGATACAACCATTCTCACACATTTTCTTCTCCGGTATTTTTTTTTTCATTCTGTTAGTCGTTTAGGGGGTAACAAGCAATAGAAAATAACTCATTGAGGGAAAGGAGGCTGGGGGAAAGGAGACAGTGGAGGAAGGAAAGAGACAGCAGTAGTGGAACTGGTGCCTGTAACAAAGCATCGGGAGGAAGTTTGTGACGTGTGTGACCCAGTGTCTAAGTAAAGTGAAGGGAGGGTGGAGAGATGGCACAGCGAAAAAGGTGCTTGCCTTGCAGCTGACCGAGTCTGATCCTGGGCATCCCATAGGGTACCAGGAGCTAGGAGTAATCCCTGAGCGTCCCTGGGTCACTATCACTGTCACTGTCCTCCCATTGTTCATCGATTTGCTTGAGCAGGCCCAATAACGTCTCCATTGTGTCAATTGTTACTGTGTTTGGCATCTTGAGTACATCACGGGTAGCTTGCCAGTGTGGCCTCCAAACCAAAACAAATAAATACATAAATAAAAGTACGTGTGTCGGATGTGGCGAGAAAGGGCCACTCCTTCACTGTTGGTGGGAATGTCGACTGGGTCAGCCCTTCTGGAAAACAGTATGGACGATTCTCAAAAAATTAGAAATTGAGCTCCCATTTGACCCAGCGACACCACTCCTGGGAATATATCCCAGAGAGGCAAAAATGTATAGTCGAAGTGAATCTGCACTTGTTTGTTCATTGCAGCACTCTTTACAATAGCCAGAAACTGGAAGAAACCTGAATGCCCAAGAACAAATGACTGGTTAAAGAAACTTTGGTACATCTACACAATGGAGTACTATGTAGCTGTTAGAAAAGATGAAGTCATGAAATTTACATACAAGTGGTATAACATAGAAAGTATCATGCTAAGCGAAATGAGTCAGAAAGAGAGGGATACACAGAAAGATTGCATTCATCTGGGGGATATAAAGTAACAAAATATGAGATTAATACCCAAGAATAGCTGAGATCAGCACCAGGAGGATTACTCCATAGCTTAGTCGCCAGCCGGGCATTCTAGAGGAAAGGGCAGCTCAGATAGAGAAGGGAGCACCAAATAAAGGGTGTTTGGAGGATCCTCCCAGGAGGGGAGATGCATGTCAAAAGTAGACTATAGACTGAACATGTTTGCCACTCAATGCCTCTTTTGCAGACCACAACACCCAAAAGGAGAGAGAGAACACAGGGGATTGCCCTGCCACAGAGGCGGGGGGGATGGGGGGATGGGGGTGGGGGGGATATTATCCATGGTGGTGGGAAATGGGCACTGGTGGAGGGATGGGTATCTGATCATTGTATAATCAAACCCAAGCACAAAAAATTGTAAATCTACAACTGTACCTCATGGTGTTTCACTAATAAAAAAAAATCAAAAAAAAGTACGTGTGTTAGAGGAAAATAAGAGAAGTCTACCCATAATGCACAGTACTACCCTAGCAACCGCGAGGCCACGCCCACTGAGTGAGGCCACACCCATCACAGGAACCTTGCTCTCAATGGAGGCCACGCCCACCGGCTGACGCCACGCCTCTCCTAGCACTGCTAGCCTGTACCTGGCGCCGTGACCCCCGTGCTTGGCTTCAGGAGCAGACGCTGGGCAGTTCCATATGGGACCCGGCGGACCCCACGGCCAGGCCTGCCCCCGCGTGCCCGGCAGCCCTGTTCTCTCCCACCTCCTTTACCTCTGCCAAGTGGGGCGGGCGGTTGTGGACTGTCTGGGGGCCTAGGAGAAAGATGATTGAGCAGCCCCTCAAGACCAGGGGTGGGGGCGGGACAGGCAGCAGGGGAGCTGGGGAGGGCAGCTCAGGCTTTGCGTGGGAGAGCCCTGGGTTCCATCGCATGGCCCCCTAGTATTACAGGATGTGTCCCCCAAAACACAAATACAAGGTCAGAAAACAGGACAGTGCAGGGAGATGGCAGTGGAGTGGGTACCCCAGAGAGTGGGACTAACTGCCAGGCAATGGACAGAACCAGTGCAAAGATCCTGGGGTGGGAAGTAGGAGGTGGGTGGAGGGGGTTGATGTGCTGCGTGTAGAGGGAGATATGGGGAGCTCAGGGACAGGGCCGGAGTGACAGAATAGCCGGGAGGACTCTGGCCTTCCACGTGGCCAAGCCAGGTTCAATACCTGGCCTCCCATAGGGTCCCCCAGAGCACCTTCAGTGTTCCCTGTGATCCCTGAGTACCAAGCCAAAAGTAAGCCCTGAGCATTGCAGGGGATGTGTGTCACCCCTGCCAAAACAAAAACAGTAGGGTGCTGTGTGTGGTGTGTGTGTGGTGTGTGGTGTGTGTGTAGTGTGTGTGTGGTGTGGTGTGTGGGTCTGGGTGTGTGTGTGGGAGGAGGTGTGTGGGGTGTGTGGGGGGGGTTGTGTGTATGATGTGTGTGGTGTGTGTATGGTTTGTGGTGGGTGTGGTGGGTGTGTGTAGTGTGTGTGGTGTGGTGTGTGTGTGGTGTGTGTGGGGGTGTGGGGTGTGTGGGAGGGTGTGGGGTGTGTGATGTGTGTGTGGTGGTGGTGTGTGTGTGTGTGTGTGTACTTGTGTAGAGACCGGGGGACCGGGGGAGATTAGGTGCTTGTCTCATCCCAAGCTGGGATGGAAAACATTCTGTTCCTCAGAGCTGTGCAGGGGACACTTCACTGCAGCTTGTGTTTGGGAGGGTTGAGCTCTTTGCACATGGCTCTGCCGAGAAATCCCCACGGACAAAAGGGAACTTGCCCATGGTGAGTTTGGGCAGGATTTGAACCAGGGAAGCCAAGACTCTGCCTGCCCCGACATTGGAGCACTCCCCCACCCCTCACCAACCCCCTTATTATTGCCTTTCCAGAGCCTCTCCACACTCACGGAAAACTCACCCTATCACCCCCATCCCTGGACCTTCCCTTTAGCTAGCCCTGACTCTGGCCCCCTGCTGGTTTCCCTCTGGGGCATCACTGGCCTTTTGCTCTCAGAAAGCACTTTCTTTGCACTGTCCTCCAGTTGTTCATCGATTTACTCCAGCGGGCCCAGTAACGTCTCCATTGTGAGACTTGTTGTTACTGTGTTTGGCATATCGAATCCGTCACAGGCAGCTTGTCAGGCTCTGCCGTGCGGGCGAGACACTCTCAGTAGCTTGCTGGGCTCTCCAAGAGGGGCGGAGGAATCAAATTCAGGTCCAAGGCAAAACGCCCCACCACTATGCTATCGCTCTCAGAAAGACCCTGTCATTTTCCAGTCCTGCCCTGCTCGCCCCCTCCTGCCTGGACACACAGGCACTTGCACCCCCTGCCTTCTCTTAGGGTCCCAAGCGCCCGTATCCTGCACACCATACCCAGTCTGTCATCCCCATTGCATCCAGTTCACACCCACCCCAGGACTTTGCACCTGCTGCCTCTCCCTTCCAGTACACTCTGACCTCAGGAACAACGTTAATTCCTTGACTCCCCCCTCCCCCCGCTCTCCTCCCCTTCTCACCCAGAACTTTTCCACTCTATTTTTATTTTGGGTGCTCAGGTCTGACCTGGGGCTCCCCTACCTTCTTCCGCCAAGTTGGCTTCTCAGCTTCCCCGTGGTGCATCTGAGCGAACTGCTACCCAGGGTCCTGGCTCTGGGCACCCCGGCCATATTTCTTTCCCGAAAGGGACTCTGAGATTGACAGCTGAGCACTGAATCTGCAGAACCGACTTCCCCAGCCACCACGAGGTGCTGGCCGCCGCCCCCTCCCTCGCTGCCCTATATTCCCTTTATTTGGTGGCTGTGGGTCTGGTCCTGTTCCTGGCTCTGAGCTCACGAGTGCCATCGATGAATTTGGCGCTGCACTTCCCCTCCTGTGTTAGCTTTCCAGTTCCTGGCGGTGTCCCTGGGGAGTGCCTGGGAATCGAACCTGGGTCAGCCGTGTGCCTGGCAAGCGCCCTCCCCCACGCCCTCCCCGCTGTACTCGATGATAAACAGTCTTTATCATCATGTAACTTTCTATTGTGTTTCATTTGTTCCCACTAGGACTTTTTTTTTTCTTTTTGGGTCACACCCGGCGATGCTCAGAGGTTACTCCTGGCTCTGTAATCACGAATTACTCCTGGCGGTACTTGGGGGACCCTACGGGATGCGGGGGATTGAACCCGGGTCAGTCACGTACAAGGCAAACACCCTACCCGCTGTGCTATCGCTCCGGCCCCTGGCTTGCCTGACTTTTGGCCTCCTCCTGCACCCACTACTCGTGGTTCTGAGGACCCCTCTGGACTCCAAGCTCCAGTTTTAGGGTTTTAGCTGTTTGCATTCTTTGTGTGTTCTTAAGATTTTATTGGTGGGAGTTCTAATGCCTTAAAGAATGCTGTAGTTTGGTGAGATTTGTTGGTTTGGTTTTGGGGTCATACTCAGTATTGCTCAGGGCTGACTCCTGGCTCTGCGCCAGGGAACTCTGGGGGTGCCGGGGATCAAACCCGATTCAGCTCCATTCAAGGCATGCGCCCTGCCCTCTGTGCCATTACTTTCCTCCTCCGGTGAGGGCAGTTTCCACGTACAAATCTCTGTCTCCCTGCTGAATTTATTTCTGGTTACTTCTTGTTTAAAATCGGGAGGAGGCGAGCAGAACCACAGTAGAGTGGGGAGGGTGCTTGCCTGGCATGCGGCCCGCCTGGTTCCATCCCTGGCATCCCCTAGGGTCCCCTGAGTGTGGTGAAAAGTGATCTCCGAGTGCAGAGCCAGGACTCAACTCTGAACACCGCCGGGAGTGGCCCAAATAAAAATTTAAAAATAGCTTAATTCCAAACATTTCAACTGGGGTGGGGGGTCCCCCCAACTGGTGATCAACGCTGCTGGGGGAAGCCTTGTGGGGATTCTCAGCCATCAGCTAAGTACGCTGTGGATTCAGTGTGTGCACCGAGGGTGTGGGGGCCCTGTGGGCCAGGGGTCACTCTGGCAGTATTTGGGGGCTTTCCAGGGTGGCATCCAAGTCTGACAGTGCTCTCTGCTCTGCACTGTCTCTCCTGACAATTCTCTGGGCTAACTCTTGGCTCTGTGCTCAGCACTCAGTTCTGACAGTGCTTGGGGCTTACACTTGGCTCTGTGCTCAGGAGTCATTCCTGACACTGCGTGGGGCTTACTTTTGACTTTGTGCTCAGCACTCACTTCTGACAGTGCTCAGGGCTTACACTGGGCTCTGTGCTCAGGAGTCATTCCTGACACTGCGTGGGGCTTACTTTTGACTTTGTGCTCAGGGATCACTTTTGACAGTGCTCAGGGCTTACTCTTGGCTCTGTGCTCAGGGCTCACTCCTGAGAGTGCTTAGGGATTACTCTTGGTTCTGTGCTCAGAAATCACTTCTGACAGTGCTCAGGGCTTAGTCTTGGCTCTGTGCTCAGGACTTTCTCCTGACTGTGCTCAGAGCTTAGTCATGACTCTGTGCTCAGGGCTCACTCCTGACAGTGCTCGGGGCTTACTCTTGGCTCTCTGCTCTGGATTCATTCCTGAGAGTGAGTGGGACTTACTCTTAGCTCTGTGCTCAGGACTCACTCCTGAAGGTGCTCGGGGCTTACTCTCGGCTCCATGCTCAGGACTCACTCCTGACAGTGCTTGGAGCTTACTCTTGGCTCTGTGCTCAGGACTCACTCCTGACACTGCACAAGGCCGTCCTGTCACGGCTGTTTCCCCCCCGGTCAGTCAGGCTGACATAGCCAGGAGGCCCAGGTGCGGCCCATGCAGCGGAGCCCAGCGCGCCTGCCCCTTAGGTTTCTGGGAGGGAGCCCGGGGAGCCTGGTATGGATGGCCCAGCTCCGGGGAGGTGAGTGGAGGCTCTGGGGTCCCGAGCACTAGGTGACAGGTGTGGCATGTCCTACATTCTCCCCTCAGGCCCACTGCAGGGCCGGGACATAAGTGGGACTCGGGGCCCAGGGTTGGGGGTGGGAGTCAGGGCCCCAGGGGGTTCGGCCAGCGTGGTTGGGGGTTAGTCAGGGGCTGGGGGTTGTGGCCAGCTTGTCTCTCGCTCAGCCCATCTCCCAGGTCTGCGGGAGCCTGAGGGTCTGTGGGACGCATTCCTGGAGCAGTGCATAGTTGAACTGGTGGGTGCTCGTGGTCAGCCTGGGGCGAACCCAGGCAGAGGGTGGAGTGGGTGCTGGGGCACCCACTCAGTGCAGGCAGGTTCCCAGGGCCCAGACAAGTGATGAGGAGAGGGTTGGGCATTGTCAGCCCAGGCTGTTGGCGCAGAAAGGGGAAGAGCGAGTGTCTCGGAATCACAGGGTCCTGCGGAGTGTTGGCGTAAAACTCAGCCCCCTTGCATGCAGGAAGACCCATGGCCTGGAGCCAGGGAACAGGGTCTGAGGAGCCTGTAGGTGAGACTGGTGTCCCCAGACACCCTGCAGGTGTATGTATGTGCCTCCTGGTTCCTGTCTCGTGGATGGACACTGTTGAAGCAGGGAACCCCTACACGGCCCCTCCCTGCCTTCACTGTCCGGTTGTTCTCTGCTCAGTTCACCCCCTGGGAGCTGGGAAGTTTCCAGGGATGGAAATCTGGGGGTGGTGGCATTTCTGAGGGGGAGGAGGGGAGAGCCCACTCATGACTGGGACAGGCAAGCTCCTTCCTGTGCTTGGGCACCCAGAAAAATCATTTGGTCCATGCCAGCTTCCTCTGACCCTCTCCACCCCCTCGGGGTGTGGAGCCCTGTCGCAGGGAGTGGACATAGACTGGCCTCGATCCTCTTGAAAGGACACGAGGGTGGACAGCAGCCAGTGGCGACCTCCCTCTACTGTGGGTCGAACACCAGGCCACTCGGGGTGCATGCTGGTCTGGGTACAGACACAGGGTCAGCCAACAACCTCCTAGCTTCTCTCGAGTGATACCCAGTATGACTTATAGGGTCCATCCCACCCACGTGGTCCCTTCAGGAGGGTATGGTGCCCTTGGAGGTGGCTGTGCTAAGGGCATATACCTCAGAGGAATCACAATTGGGGTGCGGGCGGGGAGGGGTGCCCCAGGTCGGGGAGCCAGGCACAGATTCCCAGGAGGTCCTGGTGGCTGTCCCAGGCCCCCTGGACAGGGTAGAGGACGGGATGCTGTCATTTGGCCCCTCTACTAAATGGTTTAGCTGGAAGTGGGGGTGAATGGCCCTTGTGGGATGTGCAGGACAGCCAGAACCTGAAGATGTACAGTGCAATCCTCAAGAGCCAGCACTGACTGTCCCCACAGGGAAGCCTGGCAGGTGGCTCAGGAGAGCAGGGTGTGGCCTCGCTGACTCTGGTGGGAGGTGTCCTGTGTGCCTGACAGTGTCAGTGCTGCAGGGTGTGCCGCCCCCTAGTGGTTTCCACTACCTATTGCAGCTTCAAGGGGCATAATCCCTTCCAGGAGCCCAGAGTGTGTGTGTGTGTGTGTGTGTGTGTGTGTGTGTGTGTGTGTGTGTGTGTGTGTGTGTGAAGAGGGTCGGTTAGGAGCCCTGGTGGGGCTGGGGGTGGGGGGCACTGACTGTGTTCAGTTTGGTCATCTTTCAGGTCATTTGCCAAGTTGATTCTTTTTTTTTTTCTTTTTGGGTCACACCCAGCAATGCTCAGGGGTTACTCCTGGCTCTGCACTCAGGAATTACTCCTGGCAATGCGGGGAGACCATATGGGATGCAGGGGATGGAACCCTGGTTGACCGCGTGCAAGAAAAATGCCCTATGCTGTACTATGGCTCCGGCCCCAACCAAATTGATTCTTTCCTTCCTTCTTTCTTTCTTTCTTTCTTTCTTTCTTTCTTTCTTTCTTTCTTTTTGTTAATTTTTATTAGTGAGACACCATGAGGTACAGTTGTAGACTTACAAATTTTTGTGCTTGGGTTTCAATTATACAATGATCAAACACCCATCCCTCCACCAGTGCCCTTTTCCCACCACCACGGATCCCAGTATCCCTCCCATCCCCCATCCCCCCACCCCACCCTGCCTCTGTTCAGGGCATTCCCTTTTGTTCTCTCTCTCCTCTTGGGTGTTGTGGTTTGCAAAAGAGGCATTGAGTAGCAATCATGTTTGGTCCATAGTCTACTTTCAGCAAGCATCTCCCATCCTGGGAGGATCCTCACAACATCCTTTCCAAATTGATTCTTAAGCTGCCTCCCCGCTGTACCATCGCTCTAGTCCCAGCTTCTCGTTTCTAAGTCATTTTCTGGTGGAGTCTGTAGGTTTTTCTACATAAATTTTTGTGCCATCCACAGACAGTTTCACTTCTTCTTTTCTAATTTGGATCTGTGATTATTTTCCTGACTGCTACGGTAAGGACTTCCAAAACTCTTGGGAGGGAGTGGGGAACGTGGGCGTCTAAGCCAGTAACTGCTGTTGATTGTGGCGCTGGCTGTGGTGCTGCGGATGACCATTGCTGGCCTTAGGTGTGTGCCTATTAGTCTTATTTGTTGAGAATTGTCATGAATGGATGTTGAAACTTGTCAGAAGTTTTTCTCTGCACCTTTTTATTTGATCGTGTATTGTGTGTGTACTTTTTTGGGGGGCCATACTGGCAGTTCTGGGTCTTACTCCTGGCTCTCCCTCAGGGATCATCCCTTGTGGTGCCTGGGGGACCATATGTGGTACCAGGGATCGAACCCAGCTGGGCCCAGTCTAGGCCAGCACCATCCTCTCTGTCCTTGCTCCCTGGCCCAGCATGTGTTTTGTTTCCCTTCCCTTTGGTTGATGGTCACAGGAACCTGCATGCATAATGCTGAGCCTTTCCGGGATGATCCCACCTGCTTGGGCTGATCTGCTTTGCTGAGTTCCTGTGGAGGAGGTTCTTGGCCTCAAGGTTCATCAGGGATGTCAGCCTGTAACTTTCCTTTTCAAACTGCTTATCAGGTGATGCTGGTGTCTCAGAGGCTGTTATTGTCACTAGCATCTGGGTCTGGACTGGGCTTTTGTTCTTGGGATTTTTAAATGACTGTTTCCCTTTCCTCACTCGTTTTTGGTCACTTCGGTTTTCTGCTTGCTCAATCAGCTGTTAGCAGTTCTGATTCTAAGAATTCCGCGATTTCTTCCAGGCTCACTAGCTTAATGGCCTCAAGCCGTTCCTGGACACCTCTTAGGAGACAGTTTTGCATTTCAGAAGTGTCTTTTGTAGCTTTTTCTGTTCCATCATCGACCCGGTTTATTGGAGTTTTCTCTTTTGTCTTCACGAGTCTAAGTGTTTTCAGTCCTGTGTGCTCTCTGAGACACCCAGCTCCTGATTTCATTTATCATTTGTGCTGCATTCTAATTTCTGTATCATTGATTTCTGTTCTAATTTTTATTATTCCCACCCCCCCACCACCACCCTGGGATTCACCTGTTCTACTCTAGTTCTCCAGGTGCGAACTTAGTTACTGAGTTCAGTGTGTTCATGGTTCTGTGTAAGCCCGGATAGCTACACACTCCCCAAAGTCCTGCTTCTGTGGTGTCCACGTTGGTCCTCATGGTTTGCCTTCTTGCTCATTTGTTTTGAAGCATCTTCTTGCTTCTCCACTGGCTTCCACCGTGACTCAGTAGCTGTTTAACTGTACTGTGCTCTGTTTTCAAATGTGGGAGCATTGAGGCCTGAGCTAGTACAGCAGGTAGGATGTTTGCTTGCACTGGGCCAACCTGGGTTTAATTCTGGGAAACCCACAGGGAACCACAAACCCACTTGGCGTGATCTCTGAATGCAGATTCGGGAGTAAGCCCTCGTGGAAAAACCCAAATGCGGAAGGTTTCTCTCTCTCTCTCTCTCTCTCTCTCTCTCTCTCTCTCTCTCTCTCTCTCTCTCTCTCCCTCCCCGGCTCCATCATGGCACTGTGGCTGAGAAAGCTCCTGTCATGATTTCTACTTTATTGACCTGATGGACACAGAAATTGGGTCCCAATAATTGATCTGAAGCCAGCATGTTTGTCTGATTTGATTTTCATTTTTCCTGTTTTTCAACATTTCCCTCGGAGCCACTGTTCATCATGAGAATTTTGGTGCGTCTCCTGTGAGGAGCAGAAGCTTGGGTTTTCTTTACAAATAGTTTTTATTTATTTTTTGTTTGGGGGACTTGCATGGTGATGCCCAGGGATTAGTCCTGGCTCTCCAATCAGGAATCATCCCTGGTGCTGCTTGGGGACCCTGCGGGGTGCTGGGGATCAAAGCCGGGTTAGCTGCATGCAAGGCAAGTGCCCTCCGCACTGTTTGATTGCTCTGGCCCTCAAACAAGATAGATAAATTTTGAACAGAAAGATAAATTTTGAACAGAATTTATTTAGAAATTGCACTTTATCTCTGGATGCAGTATGACTGTCTGTGCCCTTAGATGGCAGAGTTCTGTGCATTGATGCTTAGAGAATTTATTTATGAATAAATTCATAAATTGGAAGAAATTGGTGGCCATTTTTCTTCAGGATTTTTATTGCCATTTTTTTCCTTCCTTTGCTATCTTTTAATTTTAAGTAACTTTACCTTTCAAAGCTCATTTTTATGAAAGGGGTTAATCGACACCCAGCAAAGTGCCAGCCTTTCTCCTACCTCTGTGCTCAGGAACCATGCCTGATGGGGCTTGGGGGATTGTCTGTGGTGCCAGGGATTGAATCTGGGTCAGCCATGTGGCAACAGAAGTGCCCTATCTTGTAATAAATAAATAGTAAGACTCTAGTAAGAGATAGTAAGCATGCTATCTCTCTGGCCTCTGAAGCTCATTTTGAGTATGAGTAGAAAAACATAGAAGTGTTAAGTTGAAAAATTAAAAAGACTTTACTAGGAAAGATCTTTTACTGTTTTGTCCCGCATTATTTTGGAGCTTGTCAAGCCCGTGTTTGTGTCCATCAGGGCTTCGTTACTGAAGTGCGGAGTCACTCCGTTACACCGTTACTGAACCGTCCCTGGCAAGACCGTTACGTGTCCACAGGAGTCTGTGTAAAATGAGCCCTGAGTAACAGCAGTGTCCACTTAGGGCTCAGAGGGACTCATGGCGACGGTGAGAAACATCAGCTCATTTCATCAGCAGTGATACTCACTGCAGGAAGTTTTAAAAGGGGGGGAAGGGCATCAAAGTAGAAGGCAGAATTCAAATACCACATTCCTAATGATTCACAAGTAATTCTACACCCAGAGGGGATAACGTGCAGAGTGATCTAAGGCGTGAGCAGGGCCTGGCCTGGGCCTGAAGCTAGCGCGTCTCTGCCAGTTTGTGTCAAGAGACACGTGGCACAGGATGGAGGCCACCGAGGGCAGATGCCAAGTCAAGGGCTCTGCCTGTGTCTTCCATTTCGCCACGCCACTTGTCACGGGAGCTATCGGTGCCTTGCAGAACCAGTGTGGTGTGTAAAGCAGTGGACAGCACTGCTGTTTGAATGAGAAAGTTTGTGTCACCCCACTTTGTTAGGTCTCTGGTCCTCTCAGTGGAAACCCCCAAATCATTTTATCCTGGTGTGGGGGTCCAGGACTTCTGGTGGGGACTCGGGGTTTGGAGGCGGATTCTGAGCCCTGGTGCCTTGTGTAGCATCCAAAACGGCACTTTTCCCTCTGTGTTGTCGTCCTGGGCTGTGCGAGCCCCAGCCTCAACCACAGCCTCTCTAACCATGTTTGGGGCAGCCTGATGACAGGTCAGGCCAACCTGCGGGCACTCAGGGTACCCTGGGCAGTGCTGGGGACGGAGCCAGGACCCCCTGTGGGTAAGTGCCTCGACCCCTGTTCTGCCTGTCCAGCCCTGGTCAGGCTATTTTGAAGACCCAAGATTTTGCCCTCGTGAACTTGCCAAGCAGTTGTGAAGGAGGAATGGGACCCCCTCTCCTTCTGCACTGCCCTGACCCCTTGCCAAATCTGGCCCTTCTGGGCAGTCAGACACAGGGAGCTTAGCTGAATGGCCCCCAGATGGCGTCCTTACCGCTCTTGCCCAGCAGCAGGGACGGGGTGTGGGTGGGTTGTCTGGGCAGCACCATGTCCACCAAAAGGCGTGTTGGACGCCCCCAAAAAAGGGGCCAGTCAGGTCACGCTGATGCATGACCTGACTGAGTGGCCCTTTTACATCTGTGTACACATTCTTACACACACGTTCTTTCCCTGAGTCCATGTCTGCAAACATGTCCTCCTACACATTTCTGGACATGGGTCTTCATGACAGTGCGTGAGCCTTGCACACACACGTTCATGTGCATTGCTGATATTGTGCAGTGACTGAGGCGTCAAGGCCACCAGGCCCCATGGGCGGGCAGTTGGGGAGCTGCATGTCCAGCGAGCACCACACACACTTTTCTGGAGTATAGCCTGCCTGTGTTGGGCCAGAGCAATAATACAGCAGATAGGGTATATCTACCTTGTATGCAGCCCACCTGGGTTTGATTCCTGGAATCCCATATGGTTCCCCAAGTCTCCCAGCAATGATCCCTGTGCACAGAGCCAGGAGGAAGCCCTGAACATTGCCAGGTGTGGCCTAAAACTTATAAATGAATATTCTACATCATTTATAAACACAAAACCCTCCCTCAGCTCACTCTTTTTTTTCCTCAGCTCATTCTTCAAGACCCTTCATCTGCCACCTCTACCCTTCCTGTGGACACCCCTGCTCAGGTTACACACAGATGTCCATGACTCCCAGCTATGATGTCTTGTGCCAGGCCAAATTGTTTCTTTCAACAATGAAACCTGCAGAACTTGGGCTCTATCATGTGGTTGGTTCCTGGGAGGTTGGTGGAATGAACTGGAGGGCTTTCATAAAAACTGCACCCAGTTTTCAATTTTCATATGAAAAGGTGGGGACACAGACATACAGGCGTGGAGTGAAACACTCAATGCAGTTCACTGAGCAACACTTGCTGCTGGTGGCTGGTCTGTGCAGGCACAGCCTGGTCACTGTTGCAGGTGGTATTTCTGCAGAGACACAACCCAGTCACTGTTCGTCTGTCTCTTGTCTTTCCGTCGGTGCAGTTCGAGTTCATGATTGAGTCCACCCTCTATGCCCGGGATGCATGGCTGAAGGAGGACGGGATCGTCTGGCCAACTACAGCTGCACTGCAGAGCAGACCAGGACTACCGCAGCAAGTTTTACTTCTGGGACAATGCCTGTGAGTTTGACATCAGTGCCCTCAACTGAGTGTAGTGGTGAGTGCAGGGCCTCTGGGACAGGTGACTGGGAGAGAGTCGCTTGCTTCTTTCACACTGCACTGGAATTGGGTCTGTGGTGCTTTTAAGTTTTCTGTGTGAATATGTGCATACCTGTTGCGATCAATCAGGGGGAACTGCTTTCCAGTCCTGGTGGGACAGAAACCCAGAGTGTGGGGCTTCCACTGCTCATGAAAACCTTGTCACCTTGGTATCTACACATGAAAATGCCACAGTTACAACTTCAACATGCAGTGCCTTGTTAGATCTTCAATTCTATTGGAAAAAGATGAACATGGGGATGGAGAGATAGTGCAGTGGGTAAGGCATTGACCTTGCATGTTTGATCCCTGACCTCCCATACGGTCCTTTGAACACTGCTTTAAACATGCCAGCCACAGCTTAGAGAGTAGAGTGACTTTGGGGCACACTTCAATGTAGGCAGAGAGGGTCTTCCTGGGAGGGGACCAGGAAACAGGCACATTTCAGGAACTGTCTCAGTAATCAGGGTCCTCATGAACACCGACCCTTGGGTTTGATGGAGCCAGTCCCTACTGGTCTGTGACCCCACATCCAACGTGGGTTTACCCATGGGTTGGGGTGGGACTCTGACAGAGCAGCAGTTCCCGACACACATCCCTTGTCACACAACACCACTCACTGGAAGCAGGTGCTGTTCATGATGGATGAGCCCGTGGCCGTCTGCGCAGGAGATGTGCTCACAGGCTCTGTTTGTGCTGCAGAGAAACTCTGTGTGGAGGAGACACATGTCTGTGGCTCTGAGTTAGTCTGTCACCTCCAGACAAGATTTGCATGGCACAGAAGGTAAGGGATCACCTGGAATTGTGTGCCATGGTGCTTGTTGGGGACCGGGTGATGCCTTGTCTTTCTCCGGTCCACTGACAGGAAGTGGGAATGGTGCAGAGTGATTCGGGCTGCTGTGAGAGCAGAGACCCTCGGCCTCTTACTCTGCTTCCTGGTGGAGGGTGGTGTGGTGATGTTCTGACTGATTGCACCTGGACAAAGGCTGAGACACCATGCAGTAGGTGGCGACCACATCTTACAAAGGCTGCTGAAATGGGCTCTACTCTAGACTCGGGAGCATGTAGGAAGGAAGAAAACAAAAAGGTAGCTGCTCTTTTCTTGTCTTCAGGCTATATCTGGCAGTATGCAGGTGCTACTACTGGCTTTGTGCTCAGGAGTGACCCCCTCCCCCTGGTCACTGGTGGTGCTCAGGGGACAGTACTCAATGGTGCTCAGGGGACTGTATTCAGTACTAGCATTCAAAGAGGGCCGGTGGGTTACAAGCATCTGCATCAGCCTTGTAATGTTTTTCTGTCCCTCCCTTTGTTTTTGCTACTTATTTCATGCTGTGCTTTACCCTTTTTATTTTGGTGGGGGTTGGAGCAACACCCAGTGGTACTCAGGGCTTACTCTTGACTTTGCACTTAAGGTCTCTTATGTGGTGCTTTGTATTGAACCTGGGTCATCCGTGTGCAGGGCAAGTGTCCTACCCACTATAGAGAGGGCCCGAGTACTCTGAGACCCAGCCCAAGGGTGAGGCCAGGCATCTGACTCTAGGTGACTTGTTCTGCTTCTGAAGAGTGTTTGAATGAAATTATACATGGTGTATTTGCTATAGAGTGAACACCTGTGTCTTCCCAAAATCCATGTATTGAAACCCAGCTGAAATGTGAAGTTTTTAGGGACTCTAGGCCTTTGGAGGAGAGTAGGTTAAGAAGGTTGAATTCGAGTGATGGGACTGATGCTCTCATTAAAACTAATGTCTCAAGGGCAGGAGATATGGTTCCATGGGCTGAGCATGCTCTTAGCATGCAGGAGCCCAGGTTTGGCTTATGGCACTGTATGGTCCCATGGGCACCACTGGGAACAACCCTTGAGCACCGAGCTGAGAGTTGCCCCTGAGCAGTGCTGGGTATGGTCCCAAAATAGCAAGAACAAAAACTAACTCCAGATGGCTTACTGGTCTCTACTGCCCTCTGATCCCTCTGTGAGGGGACACCTCTCCTCCCGATTCCCACCAGCTCTGATCTGGAAGCAGAATTGCAGCAGATGGGGCTGGTGTCTTGATGTTGGACCATGTAGCCTCTGAGAACTGTTGCTTTTTATTTTGTTTGGTTTGGGGGGTCAAAGCTGGTGGTGCTAAGGGCTTCTAACTCTAAACTCAGGGCTTACTTCTGGCTCTGGGCTCAGGGACAACTCCTGGAAGTCTCAAGGAACCTTAAGGGATGCTGGAGGTCAGAACTCCAGAACTCTATCTTGGGCCAGTTTTTCTGGTGCCAATCATTCCTGAGCCAATCTCTCTTGGGTCAGTTGATGTGGGTCCAATTTATATTGTGCCAATCTATTTTGAAATAATCTATGTGGGGTCAACCTACTGAGGCCAATCTATGTGAAGACAATCTGTCTTGGCACAATTGATATTGGGCCAATCTATCTTGGAACAGTGTCTATTGGGCCAATCTGTCTTGGCCCAATCTATCTGGGACCAATCTAGGTTAGGCCAATCTGTCTTTGGCCAATATATCTTGGGTCAATCTTTTTGGGGTCAATCTATCTTGGGCAAGTCTATCTTGGACCAATCTACCTTCATCCTATCTATCTTGGAATTATTTATCCTGGGCCAATATGTTAGGAGCCAATCTGCCTTGGTCCAATCTAGCTTGGGCTAATCTATCTTGGGCAGATCTATCTGGGGCCAACCTATCTGAGGTCAATCTATCTTTGGCCATTATATCTTGGGAAAAATCTATTTTGAACCAATCTATTTGGGTCAGTCTATCTTGGGCCAATCTATCTTGGGCCTGTCTACCTTGAAACAATCTTTCCTGGGCTCATTTATCCTGGTAAATCTATCTTGGGCCAAACTATCTGGGGCCACTTTATCTGGGGACAATCTATATGGCACAAATATATATGGGGCCAAACTCTCTTGGTTCAATATATGTGGGGTCAATCTATCTTGGTCAATCTATCTTGGATAATCTATCTTGGGCCAATCTATCTGTGACTATTCTATATGTGGCCAATCTATCCTGGGCCAATCTCTCTTTGGCCAGTCTATCTTGGGCCAATATATTTTGGGCCTATCTACCTGAGGACAATCTATCTTGGGCCAATCAATCTTGGGCCAATCTATCTTGAGCCAGTGTGTCTTGGGCCAAACTAACTGGGATGAATATATCTGTGACAATCTCTCAGGGGCCTATTTATCTTGGGACATTCTCTATGGGTTCAATCTATCTTGGGCCAATCTACCTTGGGCCAGTCTATCCTGCACCAATATATCTTAAGCCAATATAACTGGTGACAATCTGAGGCAAAACTCTCATGAGCATTCTATCTTGGAAAATTCAACTGGGGCCAATCTTTCTTGGGCATTCGTTCTTGGGCCACTCTATCTCAGGCCAGTCAATGTGGGGCCAAACTAGCTGGGGCCAGTGTAGCCTGTGCTAATATACCTGGGACCAATATATCTGGGGCCAATTTATCTTGGGCAAATCTATCTTGGCCAATATATATTTGGTCAATATATCTGGAGCCAATCTACTTTGGGCCAGTCTACCTTGAGCCATTCTCTCTTGGGCCAATCTATCTTATGCCAATCTATCTTTGGCCAATCTATCTTGTGCCAAACTATGGGGTCAATATATCTTGGGCCAATCTACCTTGGCCAATCTTTCTGGGGCCAATTTATCAGTAGCCAATATAACTGAGTTAATCTATCTTGGGCCAATCTATTTGAGACCAATCACTCTGGGGCCAAGATATCTGAGGCCCATCTATGTGGGGAAAATCTCTCTTGGGCCAATCTATCTTAGGCCAATATATCTGGCTCAAATCTCTTGGGGGCCAATATATCTGGAACCAATATGTTATGGATAAATCTATCCCAGGTCTATCATTCTTCGGCTAATCTATCTCAAGCCAATCTATTCGGGCCAATCTATTTTGGGTGAAACTATCTTGGGCTAGTATATCATGGGCCATTCTATCTTGGGCCAATCTATCTCAGCCACTTTTTCTAGGGCCAATATATGTGGGGCCAATCTATGTGTGCAAGCAATCTCAGGTCAATATACCTTGGTGAAATCTAGTGAGACCAATCTATCTTTGGCTAGTATATCTTGGGCCAATCAATATGGGGCAAGTCTATTAGTGACAAATATATCTGGGGCCAATATATCTGTTGTCAATTTATTTGGCCAATCTATAGGAGGGTAATATACCTGGGGCCAATCTATCTGGGCCCAATATATCCTGTACCAATCAATCTTGGGCCAATCTATCTTGAGCAATCTATTTCGGTCAATCTCTCTCAAGACTATATATCTAGGGTCAATCTATGTGGGATCAATCTACCCTTGGCCAATCTATCTTGGGCAAAACTATGTAGGGCCAATATATCTTGGGCTAATATATTTTGGGCCAATCTCTTGGGTCAATCAATCTGTGGCCAATCTCTCTCTGGCCAAACTATATGGGGGTCAATCTATCTTGGGACAATCTATCTGGGAGCAATCTACTGTGTGCTAAACTATATGGGCCCAATGTATCTGGGGCTAATCCATGTGGGTTCAATCTATCTTGGGCCAATCTTTCTTGGGACAGTCTGTCTGGGGTCAATCTATCTGGCGCCAATCATCTCAGGCCAATCTGGTGCCAATCTATCTTGTGCTATCTATCTGTGGCCAATCTATTTTGGGCCAAACTATCTTGGGTAAATCTAACTGGGGCTAATATATCTGGGGCAAATCTCTCAGGGGACGATTTATCTTGGCAAATCAACTGGGACCAATATTTCTTGTGCTAATCTCTCTTGGGGCCAATATGGGGCCAATCTATCTGAGGTCTGTCTATCTGTGGTCAATCTATGTGGGGCAAATTCATTCTTGGCCATTCTATCTTGGGACAATCTGTCTTGGGCCAATCTATCTAGGCCTAATCTATCTGGGGCCAATCTCTCTTGGGCCAATCTATCTCAGCCAATATATCTGGGGCCAATATATATGGGGTGCATCTGTTGTCAATTTATTTGGCCAATCTATAGGAGGGTAATATATCTGGGGCCAATCTATCTGGGGCCAATCTATCTCGGGTCAATCTATCATGGGGAAATCTATCTGGGGCCAGTCTATCTTGGCTAATATATCTTGGGCTAATCTATCTCAGGTCAATCAAAAAGGGGCAAGTCTATCAATGACCAGTCTTTCAGAGGCCAATCTATCTTGGCCAAACTATCTTTGGCCAATCTTTCTGGGGCCAATAAATACCTGGGGTCAATCTGTTGGGGCCAGACTAGACCGTCTGGATGAGCCCATGGAGACTGACCTGCAAAAGGGCAGAAACCCAGGGACCCATGAAAATGGGCAAGACATGACTCGTGTGTCCAGACTGGTTTGGATAAGACAGAACATCTCTTTCTTTAGGCTTCCTTCAGTAAATAACCTAAATCTGAGTATACCAGAAGAGTCAGCGTTCCTCTTCTCACAGAGCCCAGACCCAGCTTGTCTTTGATAAGCAAACCCTAGGTGCTTGTGGCCCTGGAATGCTCTTGTCTGTGCATTTCTTTCTGAGGGGATTGAAAGTAACTGGCTTGGGGACATAAGGAAACAATGTATGTCTTAATGCCTCAATGTTCCTCCGCGAACTTCTGAACTTTTTGTTTAGATGATGTAATAAAAGGAGATCTCAGGATGCTCTACCTTTGTCACAGGATCTGAGTGATTCCCGTGATCCTACACGAAAAATAATTTCTCTTGCGTTCCTTGTCTCAGTGCCTTTGACTGAACGAATACTCGCAACATCTGGCGCTCAACACACAGGCCAGAAGGTAAGGACTGGGTACGGGAGAAACCAAGAGGGATAACGTTGCACCGAGTTTGCATAGTCTCTCGACAGATAGGAGGCGGGGGAAAGGGTGTGATGGGTAGTTCCGTAATGTTGCAGCAGGAGGTTTATATTGACATCCTGAACTCTCTGACAAAAGCAGTAGGTCTGCTTTTGAAGGAACAAATAATGCGACTGCTCCTTGAGAGGGTACATAGGTATTGCAAAGAGAGAACAGTTCGATTTGAAACTGTGGAGAAAAGTAGGGAAAAAATTGTGTCATGCACATCAGAAAGGGGACTTGATCCCTGCAGATGAATGGGGCGTGTGCGATGTAATTACCACCTCCCTGATTCCTTTCCAGTCTGACGCCACAAAATGCGTGGCTTACTGGAGGGTCACTGGTTGGGGAGTGTGGGAGACGTCCCCATTGCCCCCAGGAATGGAGCACTGTTTGGTAAGACACCATGGTCTGGCAGGAGTTCACTGAACTCCTAGTTTTTAACCTGCCTAGTTAAAAAACAAGAGCTTTTGTGAAACAGTTCAGAGATAAAATTAGTTTGGTGTTTTCTTATGTTGCTTAGTGAGTGCCAATGATGTGTGTGTGTGTGTGTGTGTGTGTGTGTGTGTGTGTGTGTGTCTATCTGTCTGTCTGTGAAGGCATGTTTGTAACTTTAACTGTTGTAAATTGTTAAAGTGTCTGGGTATGGTGTGAAGATTTTATGATTTAAGGTAATTAAGAACTTTTAAAATTAAGCGAAAAGGTGCCAGAAGAAGTCCAAAACCCACCAGGATGGGTCCCCTTTGAATATATTTTGCCGACTTTATAGTAAGAAAGGCACTTTATTGATCCAATTTTAACAAGCAGGAGACAAGCTAGTTAGACTGAGAAATGGGGAACAATCCTGGGGAATTTTACCTTGGGGACTGCCCTTCCTTTCTCAGTCCATCAGTTTTTCCCTTGTCATTCTTTTCTTCTTCTTCTTCTTCTTCTTCTTCTTCTTCTTCTTCTTCTTCTTCTTCTTCTTCTTCTTCTTCTTCTTCTTCTTCTTCTATTTATTTATTGAATCACTGTGGGAAAAGTTACTAAGCTTTCAGGTCTAAGTCTTGGTCATACAATGATCAAACACCTTTCCCTTCACCAGTACTCATTTTTCACCACCAAGAACCCCAATATAACCTCCTCCCACCCCTCCCAATGCCTGTGAGGCAGATGATTTTTCACTTAACTCTTCTCTACATTGATTACATTCATTATTTTAACAAAATATGCACCATTATTGTTTAGAATCCCCCCCAACCAATCAGAATTGCTGAAAAGGCATTGTGAAATACTTTGTTTTCTGTTGCTGGTTATAAGAATCATATAATCTTGCATGGCCACAATAGCAGCCTTTTGATTTTGGATTTCTGCAAAGAGCCAGATAATTATGAGATTGGTTTCTGTGCATCTGGTGTGGCTGTGCCAGAGAGCCACTTGTGGGGGGCAACGTGTGACCTCGGTAAGGCGTGAAGGACATGCCGGTACCGCCCCCTTTCCCATGAGACTGAAGTTGCCCCGTCAACGCCGGCTCATACCTGGCTTTTCAATAAGCTCTGAAGCGGCGGCCACCTTGCTGCTGGGCGGGAAAAAGGCAGAAGGGAGCAACACCTTTTCCCTCTCGGGAAGGCATGGAGCCGTAGTTTAATGCATGGTCCATTCACTTTTCTGCCACAAGCTACCGGGCTCTGGATTAAGTCCTTTTGCCTCTGGAGCCATGGCCGTGCCGGAGAGTAGCTCGTGGGGGGCAACTAGTGACCTTGGTAGGGCGAGAAGGACGAGCTGGTACCGCCCCCCTTCCCATGAAACTGCAGTTGCCCCGTCAACGCCAGCTCATACCCGGCTTTCCAAGAAGCTCTGAGGCGGCGGCCACCTTGTAGGTGGTCCAGATGCATTTCTGCCAAAAGCCGCTAGGTTTCAAGATTTGTTTCTGAATCTCTGGGATCATGGCCGTTAATTAGCTTGATCAGGAGCCAGAGAGGTCGCTGGGATGGAGAGGAAAGGGCTGGTTCCACCCCCATCTGGTGAGGCCCCACATGTCTCATCCCTGCAGACCCAAACCTGACTGTACAGTAGCCTCTGGAGGATGGTGGTCTCCGGGCCGCCAAGGGGAACAGGCCAAGGCACAAAACCTATTCCCACCTGGATTGGCCCAGAGCCAGTAACCTACTGCAGGAACAGGATGCATTTCTGCCAAAAGCCTTTGGGTTCCAAGATTCATTTCTGAGTCTCTGGGATCATGGCTGTCAAGCAGTTCGATCAGGAACCATAGAGGCCATGCTGAGCCGGAGGTGGTTTGTGGGTGTGTCTCCCACATACCTAACTTTTGGCTGTTTACTTTCTTGGTAAACTTTGCCCCAAGTTTTTGGGGTCTGACCAAGGGCACAGCAGCATTTCTGGGGTATCTGAAAGTCTGATGGTGCTATCAGGGTGCTGATACACTCATCTCACAGGTACAAATTGATCTGCTGGTGGCATCATACCCCTGTTTTTTGTTTTTTTTGCTTTTTGGGTGACACCTGGCGATGCTCAGGGGTTACTCCTGGTTTGCGCTCAGGAATCACTCCTGGCAGTGCTCAGGAGACTATATGGGATGCTGGGAATCAAGCCGGGGTCAGCTGCATGCAAGGCAAACACCCTACCCACTGTGCTATCACTCCAGCCCCTTCCCTGCCATTCTTGAAGGGTCAGATCAATTGATCAAGTATATATGTGCACACATGTACATGTGATGTTTGTTGTCTTTCTGTCTGTCTGTCTGTATTGAGTACTCAAATGTTAGAGTCAGATTAAAATCAGAAGTAGAAATCCTTAAACCTGTGTAAGCAGCATTATCACAAAAGTTCAGTGATATGCAATCCAGCAATTTAAAAAGATTAGGCATTTTTGGAACTTGTTTGACAAAGGTTTAAACAAAAACCAATCCCTGCGGATGAATGGGGATGTATGTGGCACCTACAGAGAACTTGAAATTCTCAATCTAAAATTTCTTATTGGAAAAACTTTAATGGTTACTAACAGTTGCATTTTTTTGAACTTCAGAATATGCTGCTGTGTAGGAAGAATTGCAGAATTAGAGTCTGAAACTAAAGTAAAAATTGCTAAAGTATCTGGTGCAGAAAGCTCATGATTTGAAATAACTAAGTTGTAAGAACTATTGAAAATAAGCCAAAAGAGGTTTTTCTCGTGCTTCATAAAAAAAATTTCAAACTCTTCTCTATGCTCATATATATACATATATATGTTATAAAATTGGTTGCAAAACTTATCCTACCAGTATTTTAATCTCTGAGACTTTTGGTAGTTAAAATTTCTAGGGCTAATTAGACAAGTTATAATGGGTTAATGTCAGATATTAACCTGATAGCCTGAAGTCATAGCTTACACGGTGTCTTTGTAAAAGTTTAAAGAGATAGCAGGTTTTCCTGCTAAAATGCCAGACCAGCTTCAGAATTTTTTTCTCCCTCCATCCTTTCTCAGTCTTCTGATTTTCGTTTTGAAGTTAGGAAGTCAATATCTAAAGTGTTAAAAGTTTTGAATGCCTTTTGAATTGAGTGTCTCCAGAAAACAAAATATGTATGTGTGGTAAAAAGGAATTTCAAGTTTAAAGTATTCTGGCAGAAGAGTTAGTCCACTGGAAGTGATGAAGTGGGCAAAGATAGAAGGAATATGTAGATAAATGAAATATATGAATTTTGTGAGCATTTTAACCCTCTTCTATCCATGTTCTCCTGCAGTTTGAAATTCTATATCATAAGGTCTTTCATTATGAGCATTGTAAACCTTTTGAAAATATACAGGGCTAATGTGATGCTTTTGAAAGAGTACTACAAAGTACAACTTAGTCATGGTCAATGAGACAATGATTAGTAATCTTCATAAAAACTTTTAAACTTGTATCTGCAGAATTGTTCTAGTATCCAGACTCCTATTACAGTGTTCCTAGATAATTGGAAATCATGGTTTTCAACATGGAACTAAATGAGTTATACATGATGTTGTTAAACTTTACATTCTATCTCTACACAACTTAAAGCTTTTATTAATTTGATGAGGACCTATAGCAAATAGGTATTGGTCATGTTTTCAAAACAATTCTGCTGCTCAAAAAAAATAGCTCTCCCAATAGTTCAGAAACAAGTTCAGTCAGTTTGGGTTGAGCAGTGGCCCCTGACAAAAGAAAAACTTGAGGCTTTGCATAAATTTGCATAAATTTATTACAGAGCAGCTTGATTTGGGATATATCGTTCCTAGCTCTAGTCTTTGGAATTCACCTGTATTTATTATTATGTTAGCTGATCTAAGAAAGGTTAATGACTGTATGAAACCAACGGGCCCTTTACAATAGGGGGTGCCTAATTTGGCCATAATCCCAAAGCAGTGGGATATTATTATAATTGACATAAAAGATTGTTTCTATATTATCTCTTTAAGGGAAGAGGATAGAAAAAAATTTGCATTTACTGTGCCTTCTTTAAATAATGAACTTCCTACTAAAAGATATCAGTGGACTGTTTTGCCCCAATGGATGATGAACAGTTCCACGATGTGCCAATATTTTGTTAATCAACCACTGGATGTCATAAAGGCACATGTCCTGAAGTCAAAATTATTCACTAGATGGATGATATTCTAATCACTACTGCACCTCAGACCAATTCGCAGAAGGTGTATGAAGCTGTAACTTATGAATTAGAGTCATGGGGTTTAAACATTGCACAGGATAAAATTCAATGTCAGGTTCCTAGGAAATTTTGGGGACAAATAATATGGGAGAGTAAGATTACATCTCAAATGGCCTAAATTCAGAGAGATAAGTGAAAAACTTTAAATGATTTTCAAAAGCTTTTGGAAAATATAAATTGGCTATGGCCTTCCCTGGGCATTCCGACTTATGTCCTACAAAATTTGTTTTGTACTTTGGAAGGTAACTCTTCTCTTAATAGTCTGAGGCAACTCAGCCCCAGGAGCTGAGCATGAATTGGAACTAATTGAGAAAATTGTTAATAAGGATCAGCTAGATAGAATTGATTCTTTAGAAAATTTAAATAGTGTTGCATACTTCACATTCTCCCACTGAGTTTCTGGTACAAGGAACTAATATTGTGGAATGGAGTTTTTTACGTAACAAGCCTACTAAAAAATTGGTCACTTGCGTGTGTAAAATATCTCAAATATTTCTCAAAGGAAGAAAAAGAACTAGACAATAGGGAGTGATCCTGCTGAAATTATTGTGCCATTGACTAATGAACAAATCCAAGCGCTATGAGAACTTGATTAGGATTGGCAAATTGCCTGCAAAAACTATTTGGGAAAAATCCATAACAGCTTTCCAAAACAAAAGATATTTCAATTTCTTAAATTTACTGATTGGATTTGGCCTATCATCATAAAAGCTTAACCTATTGAATCAGCAGTTACATTCTTTACAGATGCTAGCAAAGAAGGAAAGGCTGCTTATGCTGGTATGCAAAATGATAAGGTTTTGCAAGCTCCATATAATTCGGTTCAAAAGAATGAATTGTTTGCAATTATTTCTCTTTTTACGAGATTATTCTGAACCCATTAATATAATAACCATTCTCAATACGCAGCTTGGACTTTCAATCATATACTTACTGTTGCTTTGCCTTTGAGTGACTCTGAACTTATTTCTTTATTTAAAGATTTACAGCAAGTTTTGAGAGACCATAAACATCCTTTATACATTACTCATATACAGCTCTTAGGTCTTCTGGGTCCCTTAGCTCAAGGCAATGATAAGCTGATAAATTGGTTACTTTGGTAATGAATGCTGAGAAGTCTCATGCTTTGCATCACCAGAATGCCCATCCTTTGAAAATCAAATATGCTCTTACTTGGAGGCAAGCTAAAGGCATTATTAGGCAATATACTACTTGTCAGGCAATCAATACACCTCATATGCTTTGGGGGGCTAACCCTCAAAGCATAAAAACAAATGAAATTTAGCAAATGGATGTAACTTCTGTCCCAACTCTTGGTAAACAAAAATATGTTCATCAATCAATTGACACTTATTCTCATTACCAATGGGCTTCTGCATTACCTTCAGTAAAAGCAGGAGCTGTGATTATTCACTTGTTAGAAGCTTTAGTTGTCATGGGCATTCCTAAGGCCCTGAAAATGGATAATTCACTTGCCTATACCTCAGCAAAATTGTGTGCTTTTTTTCCTCTGCTTATGGTATTAATCATATTACAGGAATTCCTTACAGAACAAGCTATTATTGAAAGAGCAAATCACTCACTTAAAGAAATGTTACTTAAACAAAAAGGGGGAGTATATACGAATTCTCCCAGACAGCAGTTATTCAGAGAACTGTTTACTTTAAATTTTTTGACTGCTCTGATAATATAACACCTGCAGAAAAACACTGGGAAGTTCAAAATAGCTCAGAAGAAACAAGTTCTAAGGCAATCAGAAATAACTGAGATAAAACTATTCAGAGATGAAAAGTCCTTTATAGGGACCTAGTCTCTGGTAATTGGATACCAGGTCAGGTAGAAAGGTGAGGGCAAGGTTTTGCTTTTATTTCTACTGACAAAGAATGCTCTGGTGTCCCACCAAAAAGACTTAACATCAATCCAATCAAAAAGAAACAGATGAAACAGCTATGAAAAAAGATGAAAAGATTCCAAACAGTCATCAGAGTCTGGCCCAAAATGCACTCCCTCAACGCAGATGCCTTCCAACAACACAGCCAGCAGTGACTCCAACATGGGGAACTTCAAAACCCTGATTAAACATGCTGAGGAGGTATTGTGCAACACTGACACAGAGAAAACTCCTGAAGTGCTCTCTCTCTCTCTCTCTCTCTCTCTCTCTCTCTCTCTCTTAATATTATTGAATCACCATGAGATAGTTAGAAGCTTTCATGTTTGGGTTACAGTCACACAATGATCAAACACCCATCCCTCCACCAGTGCACATTCCTCACCACCAATATCCCCAGTATACCCCCCTCTTTATCCCCCTCCCCCTGCCTCCATGGCAGACAATATTCCCCATACTCTCTCTCTACTTTTGGGAATTATGGTTTGCAATACAGACACTGAGAGTTTATCATGTTTGTTCCTTTATTTACTTTCTGCACACATCTCCCATCACTACCGGTTCCTCAAGCCATCATTTTCTTAGTGATCCCTTCCCTATTCCAGCTGACTTCTCCCCTTTGCTCATGAGGCAGGCTTCCAGCTCTGGAGAAATGTACCTGTCCAGTGTATCTACTATCCTTAGGTATCAGCCTCATGTTACGTTGTTTTATACTCCACAAATGTGTTCAGTCCTTCTATGTCTGTTCCTCTCTTTCTGACTCATCTCACTTAGCATGATACTCTCCATGTCTATCCATTATAAACGAAGTTCATGACTTCATCTCTCATGACAGCTACATAGTATTCCATTGTATAGATGAACCAAAGTTTCTTTAAACCGTCATTTGTTCTAGGGCACTTGGGTTGTTTCCAGATTTTGGCTATTGTGAACAGTGCTGCAATGAACATATAGATACAGATGTCATTTCTACTGTGCTTTTTTGCATCCTCGGGATATATTCCCAGAAGTAGTATTGCGGGATCATATGGAAGCTCAATTTCTAGTTTTTGAAGGACTGTCCATATTATTTTCCAGAAAGACTGGACTAGTGGGCATTCCCACCAACAGTGAAAGAGTGTCCTTTATCCCCCACATCCACACCAGCACCGGTTGCTTTTGTTCTTTTGAATGTGTGACAGTCTCTATGGTGTGAGATGGTATCTCATTGTTGTTTTTATTTGCATCTCCCACATCAGGGTTTTCTTCCTGTCCCTCTGGGACTCCAATAATTCTTATCTTACTCCTCTTGGCTTCATCATGATCTTCTCTTGCCATCTGTTCCCGGATTTTGAGTCTCTTTTCCATTTTCTGCTCTTTTCTGGAGAGTCTCTGGACTTCATCTTCGAGCTCACTGATTCTGTCCTCAGCAGCTGTTACTCTGCTGCTGAGGCCTTCCACTGAGTTTTTCAAATTGCCTACCAGGTTGTTCAGGCCTGACATTTCCGTTTGTAATTTTGTTTGCATTTTCTGCATTTCTACTTTCAAATCCTCTTGTCTTTTATTAGCATTGCTTTCCATTGTTTCTTTTAGCTCTTTAAGCATCTTCAGTAGCTCCTTTCTAAATTTCGTGTTGGAGAGGTTGTCTAGTACTTCATTACTGTTGGGGTCTTCTAGGCTAGCCTTTTCAATAGGTAAGCTTGGTGGGCTTCTCCGTTCTTTTACCATAGTATAGTTTAGCCCTTCACACTCACTGTTTCTGTTCTTCTTATGATGCAGTATTAATTAAAGTGGGCTTAATGAATTATTAACTAATGTGTTTCTAAGCTAACTTAGTGAAAGTTCCAACTAAGAGGGTAACTTATAGTTCTTATGAGATATGGAGTGGAGGATTATTGATGGCCACTAACACAGCCGTGGCTCCAGGTAGGAGCCCTGCCACCGGGCAGGTACCTGGTGAGATGAGCAGAGAGTGGCCGGAATGGTTAAGCTTTGTATACGCACAGTGTGCCTCAATTCCCGTCCCCCCACAGATCAATGATGAAAACCGGCAGTTCTGGGGACTAGCTAGACGCTTGGCTCCGGGAAGGAGCCCTGGCACCAGGCGGGTACCTGGGTGAGATGAGCAGAGGGTACCCGGAATGGTTCAGCTTTGGTTGTGTGCGGTGTGCCTCAATTCCCATCCCCCGCAGATCAAGGATGAAAACCGGCAGCCCTGGGGACTTGCTAGATGCACAGCTCTGAGAAGGAGCCCTGCCACTGGGTGGGTACCTGGGTAAGATTGAAGCTCTCTTTTTAGCTATCATATCTCTTCTGTCATTATAAGTAAATCCCTCTACTCAAAAATCTAACCTATTGGGCTTACATTCTTAATCCACCTTTACCAAGTGATGTGTCCAGTAGGACGAAGTGATACTTATTGTAATAATGAAACCTTTTGGCTGCAAATATATCTATCTATCCCAGCTATACCTCCATGTAAGCTGGAGAGTATGAAAAATTTATATTATTGGATTTCTTGGGAAAATTGTAGAGGATTGCTTGCAAACATTTACATTGATGATTCTGTTAAAATTATAGGTTGGAGCCCTAAATTTAGGTTATTCGAATGGACAAAAAAGGAATAAAAAGAAGCCTGGTATGGCAATTTAAAGATGATCAACATATGGATGCAGTGTCATCTGACTCCACTTATTGGAAGAATGAGGGGTTTCCTCTTCCTGCATCATTTCAACCTGGATTTTCAAAGTGAATTTACTTATGGAAAATTGGCTCTGCTCTGTATGAACCTGCCTCTTGGCAGAGTAGCCAAACTAAGGATGGTACTATTGATGTGATGTATTTCAACAGAAATTTAACCCTCTCTATCTTAGCTGGTGTCCCTTTTCCTTATGTGACCCTGAAAAAGGAAAAATTAATTAGGACATACATGAAGAAATGATTTCCTGTAGACAGTGTTCCATGTATACTTGTATTGACCCATCTGTGAGACTCCTTGAAGGAGGAAGTTTTTATTTTTTTCAGAGCCTTAGTAGGTGTTTGAATGCTGATGACTTTTCCATAGACCATGCGAGTTGAGTCCAATGATGGGAGCACTTTGTCAACTGATCGTCCATCTCTTCCAATGGACCAAGAGATCCCTTGACCTGCTCATCACTGCTATCATGGGGGTCATTGCAGTGACAGTGACGATGGCTGTGGAAGATGTAGCTCTGAAGTAAGGAACACAGACTGTGGGAATCGTCCAGAAATGGCGTGAGAACTCTGGGAAATTATGGACTACTCAAAGACAAATTGGCTCTGAACTGCAGGCTGAATTGGCTAATGTTGCTTAAATTATTACTTTGTTTGGAGGCTTAGTTATCTAGTCTCCACCATCAGTTGTCTTTGAAATGTGATGGTACTACTATTTTACTTTGTGTAACATCTGTGCTGTATATATAATATGACTAAATTTTCATGGAATAAGGTTAAAAAACATCTGTAAGCATGTAAGAAAATAACAGCTAGAATACTGAACTTATAAAGTTCATGGCACCTTTAAGGACCATATTTCTGGTATTGGGTTTTCAGAAATATGGCAAGGGATTTCTGATTATTTAAATTCCTTTAATTCTAAGGGACTGCTGGAAGATCTGTGGGAATAGGTGCTTTGCTCTTGTTACTGGCTATTTTGTGCCTACTCTTTGGCCAATCTATCTCGACTAATCTCTCTGGAGTCAATAAATCTGGGGCCAATCTATGTAGTGCCAATCTGCGCTCTTGGCCAATATATCTTGGGCAAATTTATCTGTGGCCAGTCTATCTTGTGCTAATATATCTGGAACCAATATAAAATTGGTCAATTGGGGCCCAAATTATTGGGCTCCAATCTATTTGGGGCCAATATTCTGTGGGGCCAATATATCTTAGGCCATTATATCTTGGGCCAACCACATGGGACCAGTCTAACTGGGACCATTCTATCTTGGACCAATCTTTCTGGGGCCAGTCTAGCTGGGGCCAATCTATCTTGGCTCAAACTATTTGGGCCAATCTTTCTCAGGATAACCTATCACAGCCAAATCTATCTTGTGCCAATCTATCTTAGGCAAAACTATTTTGGGCGACTTTATCTTGGGTCAATATATGATGGACCAATCTATCTTGGGCCAATCTATCTTGAGTGAATCTATATTGGGCTAATCTCTTTGGGCCAATCTATTAGACCAATTTATCTGGGCCATTATATCTGGGGCCAATCTATATTGGGCAAATCTATTTGCAGTCAATCTATCTTAGTCTAATATGTATTGGACCAACCTATCTCAAAATAATCAATATAGGGCCAGTCTATCTAGGGCAAAACTATCTTGGGACAATTAATATAGGGCCAATATATCTTGTGTTATAATCTGGGGCAAATCAATCTTGGTCCAATCTATCTAGGACAAAAATCTGTGGCCAATCTATCTGGGGCCAAATCATTTGGAGGTAATCTATCATGGACCAATCTATCTAGAGTCGATCTGGGGCCACTCTATCTTGGACCAGTCTATCTGGGCCCGATCTATCAGTAGCCAATCTATGTAGGGCCAAACTATTTGGGGCCAGTCTATCTTGTGCTAACCTATCTAGGAGCCAATCAATCTTTGGCCAGTATAACTGGGACCAAAATATCTGGGGCTAATTTATGTGGGGTCAATCTATTTTGGGTCAATACATCTTGGGCCAATCTATCTGGGGTCAATCTATCTGGGACCAATCTATCTTGGAACAATCTCTCTGGGGCCAAACTATCTGGGACCACTCTCTCTGGGTACAATCAATGTGGGGTCAATATATCTTTGGCCAATCTCTCTTGGTTCGAGCTACATGGTTCAATCTCTCTTGGGTCAGTGTTTCTTGTGACAAACTATCTTAGACCAATCTGTCTTGGGCCAATAAATCTTGGGTCAAGCAATCCTGGGCCAATCTATCTCGAGCCAATCTATCTTGGTTCAATCTGTCCTCCCATTGTTCATCGATTTTCTCGAGCAGGCCCAGTAACGTCTCCATTGTGAGACTTTGTTGTTACTGTGTTTGGTATATTGAATATGTCACTGGTAGCTTGCCAGGCTTTGCTGTGTGGGCGAGATACTCTTGGTAGCTTGCTGGGCTCTCTGAGAGGGGCGGAGGAATCAAACTCAGGTCAGCCATGTTGGCTGCATGCAAGGCAAACGCCCTACCATCTGTGCTATCACTCCAGTCCCATGGGTCAATCTATGTCAGCTAATCTTTCTGGAGCCAATATATCTGGGGCTAGTCTATGTAGGTCCAATCTATCCTTGGCTGATATATCTTAAGCAAATCTATTTGGGGCCAATCTATCTTGTGCTAATATATCTGGGACCAACATAACATTGACCAATGTATCTGGACCCAAACTATCTGGCCCCAATCTATATGCAGCGAATCCCCATGGGGCCTATCTATCTTGCACAATATATCTTGGGCCAATCTCTCTGGGGCCAATCTAACTGGGCCATTCTATCTTGGACCAATCTAACAGGGACCAATATATCTGGGGCCAATATATCTGGGGGTAATCTACCTTGGTCCAAACGATTTGAACCAATCTCTCTCAGGCTTACCTATCACAAGAAAATCTATCTTGGGTCAAACTATCTTGGACATAACTATATTGGGTGAATCTATCTTGTGCCAATATATGATGGGCCAATCTATCTTGGGCCAATCTATCTTGGGCCAATCTACTTTGGGTCAATCAATCATGGACAATTATTCTGGGGTAATTATATCTGGGGCTAGAGCGATAGCACAGCGGTAGGGCGTTTGCCTTGCACACAGTCAGCATGGCCGACCCGACTTCCATTCCTCCACCCCTCTCGGAGAGCCTGGCAAGCTACCGAGAGTATCTCGCCCACACAGCAGAGCCTGGCAAGCTACCCGTGATGTATTCGATATGCCAAACACAGTAACAACAAAGTCTCCAATGGAGACGTTACTGGGCCTGCTCGAACAAATCGATGAACAACGGGAGGACAGTGACAGTGACAATTATATCTGGGGACAATCTATTTGGGGCCAACCTAACTTGGGCCAATCTACCTGTGGCTAGTCTGTCTGGGGCCAATCTGTATTGGGACAAACTATCTTGAGCCAGTATATCTGGGGCCAATCTATATTGGGCCAATCTATCTAGGAACAGTCTGTCTCGGGCCTATCTATCTGGGAACAATCTATAGTATCCAATCTCTCTTGTTCCAATATATCTTGGGCTAATCTATCTTGGTTAATCTATATTGGCCAATATATCTGGGGCTAATATATCTTTTTTTTGTTATATTTATTTATTGGATCACTGTGGGAAAAGTTACAAAGCTTTCAGGTTTAAGTCTGGGTCATACAATGATCAAACACCGTTCCCTTCACCAGTGCTTGTTTTTCACCACCAAGAACCCCAATATACCCACTTCCACCCCTCCTGATGCCTGTGAGGCAGATGATTTCTACTTAACTCTCTCTCTCTACTTTGATTACATTCATTATTTCGACAAAAGATGCACCATTATTGTTTAGAATTTCCCCTGAACAATCAGAACTGCTGAAAAGGCATTGTGAAATAATTTGTTTTCTATAGCTGGTTATGAGAACCACATGATGTCGCGCGGCTGCTATTGCTTTTGTATTGCCTTTGGATTTATGATATTTTACTAAATATCTGATATTTCTGATATTTTACTAAATAAGTCTGGAGGGATTTCTGCCAAGAGTCAGATAATTACAAGATTGGTTTCTGTGTGTCTGATGCTATGGCCATGCTGGAGAGCCACTCTTGGTGGGCAATTCATGACCTTGGTAGGGCGTGAAGGATGAGCCGGTACCAGACTCCATCCCATGAGGCTGCAGTTGCCCCGTCACCGCCGGCTCATACCTGGCTTTCCAATAAGCTCTGAGGCAGCAACCACCTTGCTGCCGGGGGGAAAAAGGTGGAAGGGACTGACACCCTTTCCCTCCCGGCGAGGCATGGCCCCATAGTTTAACACATAGTCCATGCACTTTTTCGCTGCAAGCTGCCAGGCTCTGGATTAAGTCCTTGTGCCTCTCGAGCCATAGCCGTGCCAGAGAGCCGCTCATCGGGGGAAACTTGTGACCTCAGTAGGGCGTGAATGGGGCTAATATATCCTGGGCCAATCTATCTTATACCTTAGGCTAATATATCTGGGGCCAATTCATCTTGGGCCATTCTATCTTGACCAATCTATATTGGGCCAATCCAGCTGGGGACAATAAATGTGGGGCCAATATATTGGGCCAATCTTCCTTGGGCCAATCTACCTTGGGCCACCCTATCTCAGGCCAACTTATCTCAGCCAATCTCTCTGGGGCCTAATATTTCTGGAGCCAATCGATGTAGGGCTAATCTATATTTGGCCAATCTATCTTGGCCAGATCTATCTGCAGCCAGTCTGTAGCACTGTAGCACTGTAGCACTGTCCTCCCGTTGTTCATCGATTTGCTTGAGTGGGCCCAGTAACATCTCCATCATGAGACGACTTGTTACTGTGTTTGGCATATTGAATATGTCATGGGTAGCTTGCCAGGCTTTGCCGTGCAGGTGAGATACTCTTGGTAGCTTGCCGGGCTCCCCGAGAGGGGTGGAGGAAACAAACTTGGGTTGACCGCATGGGCTGTGTGCAAGGCAAACGCCCTACCCACTGTGCTATCGCTCCAGCCTGAAGCCAGTCTATCTTGTGATAATATATCTGGGACCAATATAACATTGGCCAATGTATCTGGGCCCAAACTACCTGACTGCAATCTATCTGGGACCAATCCTGTGGGACCTATCTATCTTGGGACAATATATCTTGGAACAATCTATCTGGGGCCAGTCTAAATTGGGCGATTTTATCTTGGACCAATCTATCTGGTGCCAATCAAGCTTGGGCCAATCTATCTAGGGGCAATCTATATTAGTCCAAAATATTTGGGCCAATCTCTCTTGGGCTATTCTATCATGAGCAAATGTATCTTGGCCCAATATATCTTGGGCAAAACTATATTTGGCTAATCTGTCTTAGGCCAATATGTGATGGGTCAATTTATCTTGGTTAAATCTATATTGGCCAATCTACCTTGGTCTAATCAATCTCGGCCCATTTATATGGGGCCAATATATCTGGGGACAATGTACTTGGGACCAATCTATCTTGGACCAATCTATCTTGGGTGAATCAACCTGGGGACAATCTACTTTGTACCAATCTATCTTGGGCCAATCTATCTCTACCAATCTACCTTAGGCCTATCTAACTGGAACAACCTATATGGGGCCAATCTATCTTGTCCAATCTCTCTGGGGCCAATCTATCTAGGGCCAGTCTATGTGTGGCCATTCTATATTTGGCTAATCTATCTTGGGCAAATCTATCTTGGGTCCATCTAACTGGGGCCAATCTCTCTTGGGCCAATTCAGCTGGGGCCAACTATCTTTGGCCAATCTATCTGGGGCCAAATTATCTTTGGTCAATCTATCTGAGATCAATCCATTCTGAGCCAAAATATCTTGGGCCAATCTATCTGGGGCCAATCTATCTTGAGCCACTCTATCTTGGGCTAATTTTTCTTGGGTCAATCTGTCTTGGGACAATATATCTCAGGCCAAACTCTCTCTGGATTATCTATCTCCAGCCAAACTATTTCAGATCAATCTATCTCAGGCCAATCTATATTGGAACATCTCTCTTGGGCCAGTGTATAGATTCATCCGAGATAGTTCATCCCTAGATAGATTGGGCCAAGATATATTGGCTCAAGATAGATTACCTGAGCTATATTAAACCAGAGATATATTGGCTCATGATAGATTGGCCTGGGATAGATTGGCCAAAGATAGATTGGACCTCAATAGATTGGTCCAAGATATATTGTCCCAAGATAGATAGGAGAAGAGAGTTTGGCCAAAGATTGATTGTCCAAGAGAGATTGGCTCGCCCCACAGATAGATTTGCCTAAGGAAGTTTGACGCAAGATAGATTGTCCGAAGAGAGATTGGGTAGGAGGACATTGGTCCCAGATAGATTGGCACCAGAAAGTTTGGCCCAAGATTGATTCATCCCAGATAGATTGGGCCAGCTAAATTTGCTCTATGTAGATTGGCTCACAATAGATCAGCCCCACGTAGATTGGCCCCAGTTATATTGGCCCCATATAAATTGACCGAGATAGATTTGCCCAAGCTAGATAGGCCCAAGCTAGATGGACCCAAGATAGATTGGACCAAGATCAATTGGCCCAATAGAGATTTGTCTGAGATAGTTCAGTCCGAAATAGACTGGGCCAAGGTAGATTGTAGTGGTAGAAGTGGTAGAAGCCCGCTTGTTAAGTTCCATCCATATTGCAGCAAACTGAATGATTTCATCTTTCTTAGAGCTGTATAGTACTTCATTGTAGATATGTACCGCAGCTTCTTTATCCATTTTTGTGAGGTTAGGCATTTATGTTATTTTCATGTGCAGTTTATTTTACTAAGTACTACAATGAATAAAATGTGCATGTAACTTTTTAAAATAATGTTTTGGTTTTTGAGGGGAAGTGGGGGGAGCAGATGCCAAAAACAGGAATTTTTGGGTGATATGGGAGTTCTATTCTTTATTCCAATTTATACTATAGTTTATTGAGGGACTATGATTTACATAATGTTAATGACAGTAATTTATATATATATATTATTCAACAATATACCTACAACTAGAGTGCCTGGTTTCCTCCACTAGTGTCTCAAGGTAACTCCTATTCACACACATACACACACACACACACACGCACACGCGTGCGCACGCGCGCACCTTGTAAAATCAGTACTGTGGTCCAACTCTTCAGTTCTGTATTCTTTCCCCATATGTTGCTCCCTTACTATGTAACTATAAACAACATATATTAGAGAGACCCTTATTTATCTACCCCTTCCTTTTGAGTCACATCATTCATCATGATGCCTTCTAGTTCCGTCTTCCATCTGTGTAGCAACAAATTGCATTATTCTGTCCTTCCTTACAGCTGCATAGTATTTTCAATACTATTCTTACTGGTTTTGGATTATATTTCACTGTCATGTTCATTTCTTATAAAAAAAATTGTGATGGTTTTCCAATGAGAATGACACGTGTCACTAAGAATGTAAACAACCAGTGTTGGTGGAGATGTAGTTAAAACAGAAAAGCTCATTCGTGGATGGCTGGAAAGTCAGATGGTTATGCCAAATGAAAAGCAGTGTGCTGACTTGTAAAAAAGGTAAAGATAGTCCATAGGATCCCTTAGAAGTTATTCCAAGAAAATAAAAGCAGTAACTTGAAAACATACATGCTCCCCTCATTGTACTATTCTTAACGATTGTAACACTTTATGCGTACTAAAGACAGGAGCAGGGCAGCCCTGCCCATACCAGACCTAAAATATCCAGCTTACCCACCCCCCAACAATAATTAGAGATAGGTACATACCACTTATTGGTGAAAGAAATCAAGAAATACTAACTCTTACCAACATATATGCATCAAATGAAGGGGCAGAAACATATATGAAATGTCTGCTCAACAAACTAAAGAAACACAGTGGTGGAATCACAGTAATAGTGAAAACTTCAACTCTCCACTTTCAGCATTAGACAGATCAACAAAATATCAATAAAGATGCAAAAGCCCTAAATGATGAGTTTGAGTAACTGGACTGACATACACAGCTTCTCCTATCTCCAGAAAGCCAAAAACACATTCTCCTCTTGTATATATGGTCCAGTCTAGACCATATACTAGGGCATAAATTAACATATATAAATTTACAAAAGTATTAATCATGCCAAGCAGCCTCTCAGATCACAATACCATAAAAGTAGAAATCAGCAATAAAAATAAGATGGAGGAAAAACTCAACCACTTAGGAGCCAACAAAATCCTTCCAAACAGACCCACACCTGTCCTCCACCTCACCAAGAGGCCCAGCTCGGTGGCTGCTGAAGCTCTGTACACTACCACACCCTTCCAGGTGGACCCATCTCTTGGCTGACAACTCCAAGGCCTTTCCAGAAAGGGAGTAGGGGTGGGAAGATTCCCCAGCTCCCCCAAATTTCTCACTATTCACAGTTCAGTAGGAGCACAAAAAACACATGGGAGAAGATACGTAGAAGTCCACTCAATGAGTGAAAACAAGAACAAAGAGGAAGGTTCAAATAGCCCCAACCAGCTTGGTAAATCCTTGATGACTTTAGTGAAATCATTGTGAGGATGTTTAATGAGCTCAAAGAAACAATGGCATAAGTAGTCAGCAGTGGCATAGGTAATCTGGTATATCCCGTTATTATGTGCTCTTTACCTCCCACACACACTTGTGGCAAGCTTCCAATCGTTGACCTGTCCTCCCTGTCCCCTTGTCACTTGGATATTAGTCTCTCTCTCTATATATATAAATATATATACACATATATGTATATATACACATGTATCTCATAACCCACACATGAATGCAATCATTCTATATCTGTCCCTCTCCTTTTGACTCATATCACGCAACATGATACTCTCCATGTCAATCCATCTATAGGCAAATTTCATGATTTCATACTTCCTAACAGCTGTATAGTATTCCATAGTCTAGACGTACCATAGTTTTTCAGGCACTTGGAGTATTTCCAGCCTCTGGCTATTGTGAATAGTGCTGCAATGAACTTCGAAGTACAGATGGTGTTTCTTCTGTGTTTTGCGGCCCTCAGGGTATATTCCCAGAAGAAGTATTGCTGAGTCAAATGGGAGTTCAATTTCTAGTTTTTTGAGGAACGTCCGTATTGTTTTCCAAAATGACTGGACAAGTAAGCATTCCCAACAACAATGAAGGAGAGTCCCTTTTCCCCACATCCATGCCAGCATTGGTTGTTTTTGGTTTTTTGGAGATGTGTGCCATTTTCTGTTTTGTGAAATGATATTGTTTTTTGATTTGTATCTCCTTGATGATTAGTGATTTAGAGCATTTTCTCATGTGCCTTTTGGCGATTTGAATTTTTTCTTTGAAGAAGTTTCTGTTCAATTCCTCTCCCCATTTTTTGTTGGGGTTGGATGTTTTATTACCTCATATTTTTTCTTGAAATTTTTACTCTTACTAAATCTTATATTTGTAGCTTTTACATATTTAATATAAATTGAAAAATACATTAGCTCACCACTAAAGTATAGTTTTATAGGAAGATATGATTATTACCATAATGGGGCTCGTGCATAAAAAAAAACCTTAATGCATCTATTATAGATGCCAAGGTTGAATATTGAATTAAATTATTTGAATTTCCCTATTTACATAGGTTAAAATCAGAGCCATCAATATCATAAATTTACTTTTATTTTATTTTCTATGGTCCCATTTGCCATTTCTCTAATTTTTTGTTCACAATAATTTATATTGCATTCAGTATTCCAACACCAATCCCACCCCCATTACACCTTCTCACAACCATTATTTTGAATTCTTCCACCAACACCTAAACCTGCCCAAAAGACAGGTCTTAAATTTATTTTGTATTGCTTGTTATGAATAATCAGCTAAAAATAATCCAAAATAAGTTCCTTAGAGGAAATTGTATGAAGATAGTTGTATCTCATCCTGGAGACATTAAGCTCTTGTATAAGGGGTAATTAAGATGTTGTTAGAGGTTGAGCCTTTCGTGTTAATATATATATACATAAATTATGTGTGTATGATATGTATATATATGGATATATATTATGTGTTAATATATATATACACATATTATGTGTGAATGGTCAAGATCAGTCGCCTTATACTTTAAACCCTATCAAATATGGTGTACTATTTCTGGTACATTAGTGGCTTAGAGAACGAAATGTCATGGCCTTGAGCTCCAAGAATTCTAAAATTTTAAATAGTATGATAGAGCTGCAGTTAGATTTTTAACTGGATGTTGACTTTGGGGTCTGGAGGCATGTCTTCGGCTTGTTGCTCTCTTTCGAGATCTATTTGTGCATTTCTCTAATTTTTGTTGGAGCAAGAATATGAAGTAAATTTGTGATGTGCTTGCTATGGGGGCAGGCTGGGGGTCTGAGGGAAACCGGGGAGTGGTGTAGGGGAGGTCACACTAGTAGTGGGATTGTATGTCTGAAACAATTGCATTATGAACGACTTTGTAAATCATGGTGTTTTAATAAAAAAATACTCCTCAACATCTGGATAAAAGAGAAAAGGTGGGATAAGATGGAAATTCTTGGAAACTAATGAGAATAAAGAAACAAACTATCAGAATCTTTGGGACACAGCAAAAGGTGTACTAAAAGGAAAATTTACAGTGATACATGCTTATATTAGGAAAGAAGAAAAAGCTCAAACCAACAATCGAAACACATGTCAATCACCTGGAGAAAGAAAAACAATCAAGTCCCAAAGATAGTTGGGACAAAGATAGTATGAAGAAGGAAATAATAAAAATTAGAACAGAAATCAATTACATAGAAATTAAGAAAACAATGCAAAGAATCAATGAAACCAGTGGCTGATTCAAAAGAAAAAACAAGATAGACAAAACTTTGACTAGACCCACAAGATAAAAATAGAGGAAACACCTAAATAAAAAGGATCAAAGATGGAAGGGAAGGAATTACAGAAGACTCTTCTCACATTCAAGATATCCTGAGGGGTTACTAAGAACAACTCTGTTCTGTTAATCTGAAGAATCTAGAAGAATTTTTACAATCATATTACCTCAAAAAACTATTCAAGGAGGAAATAGGCCAATCTCAAGCACTGACATTGAAACAGTAATTAAGAATCTCCCTAAGGACAAAAGTTCTGGTCCAAATGGGTTTATTGGTGAGTTTTATCAAAACTTTAAGAAATACTTACTACCATTACTCCTCAAACTGTTCCAAAAAATTGAAGAAATAGGAATTCTGACTAATATAGTGTCTATTAAGCCAACATTACATTAATGCCCAAAGCAAGTATAGATGCTACTAAAACTTTTTAAGCCAATTTCCTTGATTTCCCCGAATTAAAAAAAAAGCTCTTCAACCAAATCTTTGCAAACAGAATTCAATAGCATATCAAAAAGTTAATTCAACATGATCAAGTTGAGCTTCATCCATAGATGCAAGTGGTTCAAAAATTGCAAATTAACGTAATAAAAGAAAAGATGAGAATTATGATCATATCAATTAATGCAGAGAAAGCTTTCATCAAGATCCAAAATCTATTAATAATAAAAACTCTCAACAAAATAGAGGTGGAAGGCACCTTCCTCAAAACAGGGATAGAGATCTATAATGAACACACAGCCAGTTTCATTCTCAGTGGTGAGAAACTGAAAGCATTCCTGCTGAGATTAGGCAGAAGATAGGGATGTTCACTATCTTCCCTTTTATTTAATATTGTATTAGAAGTTGTAGCAACAGCCAAGTAGGCAAGACAAAGAAATCAAAGGGATTCAAATTGGAAAAGAAAGAAGTCAAACTATCACTACTAAGAAAGAAGTCAAACTATCACTACTTGTAGATTACATGATCATATACATAGAATACTTTAAAGAATTTACTAAGAAGCTTCTTGAAACAATAAACCAATACAGCGAAGTAGCTGTATACAAAGTCAACACAGAAAAATGGATCATGTTTCTATTCCAAATAACGAAAGATGCCAGAGTCTATTCTGTTCAAAAGAATATCACAAAATCAAGTACCTGTAAATCAACTTAAACGATGTGAAATTTATACATATTTATGTAGATGTATAAAATCATAAAAACTACAAAACATTTTTGTGCAGCTTGATGTCTGCCTCACGAGCTGGTGTGACACGAGGACTGTACCACACAGGAGATCATGGCTGAATTTTTTCAGTCCTAGATTTCCTCAGGCCTCTCCAAGTGACCAAGATGGATAAAGAAGAAAGTAGCAGACACCCTTCTCCAGGCTGCCATCTCTGCCTTCTCCCTACTTCACATCAGTCACCTGCAACACGTTAAAGTCATTAAAAGTCCTGTGATAAACATTAAATTGTTGATTTATGAGAGTATGTTTTTGCTGTAGAGTCTCCTTTTCAAAGTTGGGTTATGTTAGAGCAGGGAATCCTGTATTTCAACTTCAAGATTTTTTTTGCTCTCAGGAGGAGTATTCACCTTTACTGAATTATACATGGGTTATGCTGTCCATTAAATAAAGAGGTAGGATTTTGGTGTCAAGACAAAATTCTATCTCTGGAACATTACTTCATGTGTATGTACCTCAGTTTCATTACCCAGGTGTCAGCAGCCCTACATATTTCAGAGGCTGGTTAGAATGATCCTAGATGAGGAAAGCAAATGACCCGGTCACCTACACCCCATCTGATCTGGTAGTCCTCCTCTGTTCATGCTAATTAGAATATCAGAATATCAGATGTGGGGACATAAAGAAGGTGGAGATGGAAGAAGGCATGATCAAGAGCAGGTTGGGCATTCCAACCAGACTTGCTTGCACCAGTGCTGTGCCCAGTTCCTGTTTTCCCTACAGAACCCCGCTGCCCTCCCATAAAACCAACACAGAGAACTGCCAAGTAAGGTTCTTTTTGATTTATTTATTGTTTTGTAAAATTTAGAGCTCAGTCAGGAACCAAAGCAATCGAAAGAAGTCTGACCAGATGGTGGACTAAACTGATTATAGCTTACAGAGCTGCTTTGGTTTGGAAGGATGTAATGATCCCCAGTAGTGTGTATTAGGAAATGGAGAGTGGAATTTGAATGAGGAATTATTGATTGAAAGCCTTACTACATTGAACTTTCCATAACCTGGTAAATTGTTAAATGTTCTATTAGTAGGAAATGACAGCTCTACTGGAATATTTATAGATTAGCAAAAACAAATATTATTATAAATATGCAGGATATCACATTTCCTCAATATTCAAAGTAAGTAAGTAACGTCATAATACAGAAACATATTTTTCCTCTTTTGGTCCACACCTATCAGTGTTCAGGTCTTACTAGAAACTATTTTTTGTTTTATTTTGCCAATTGTGATGGTTTTGTTTTTCTGTTTGTATTGCAACAAATGATAGTAATTTCTGGACACGTGTTATTAAAACTCACCAGAAGAGTTTTAAAGTGGAGCAGACATACAGGGTTAAAGATGACCAAAGTCAAAGCTTTCCTTTGTGGAGATACCTCTTTGTTCCTCTCCCATTATTTCAATTCTTTATGTCCTTCTTTCATAACTTGTCATTAACTATAACATTGATCGTGAAAAATATTTATTTTTAGAAAGCCTTTATGGGGTCAGAGAGAACAAGGGTTAAGGTGTTTCCTTTGTAATGAAGTGGACTGTGGTCTGATTCTTAGCACTGCATATCCTCCATCATTGCCATGGGGCACTTCTGAGCACTGAGTCAAAACAGTTTATGAGTAACTCAAAGTGTATGGACTCTCCGTTTTCTAAACTTTTGAAATTAAGACTTAGTGTATATCACAGGACTCTTAGAATAAGTAAGAGAACAAGATGAAGGGTGGAGTCCTAGATAGCTTCGTCTGAGTCTGTCTTGAATGAATGGCCCACTTCTGCTTGGATCTCACCCATGTACCACAGGGAGTGAGGGTGCACACGTGATGAAGCCAACTCCCCATTCTAATCTAGCTTTGCTGTTCATTTTTAGAATCTGTTCCTGTATTTGTTAGAGGGAAATTTCTCTCATTCTTAGACATTGTTGGAACTATTTAGTTTCCTGAACTATCAACATTTTTTCAGAAATATTTCAGTGGCGGGGGTAATATTTGACTTAGGTAAGTAGCACTATCTAGAGCTTAATTATGAAAATTCTCTGTTCTCATTCTAAGTGATAGATTTGAAATAGTACAAGCGTGTATTACTGTAGCCTATAAAAGCACTTTAACTTCTTCCACAATGTCTGTGGAGAAATGGAAAAATCCCGGCCAGGATAACTTACCCAAACTAAGTGTCTGCTAGTTACTGTTGATTAACATTGATCAAAAATAGCCACAAACACATATTTTTGTTTTGGAAATCTATCAGGGGTCATTATTTTTTGACTTGCCATCTTCAATTTATTATCCATTTCACTGTTGAGATACCGTTGTTCACTTCACTTAATCACTTAACTTCCCATTAGTCGGCGATTTGCTCGAGCGGGCGCCAGTAACGTCTCCATTTGTCCCTGTCGCGTGCTAGTGTAGCCCAATGGCATCTGTTCGCTCCGGGAACATGAAGGGCCTCAAACCGATCGTTCATGATCTTCACGAAGAAGTCTGACCATCTGGTAGGTGGGCGGCCACGCGGTCTTTTGACATCCTGTGGAATCCAGTCGGTAACAGCTCGAGTCCAGCGGTCGTCTTTAAATCTCATTACGTGACCAGCCCATCTGATTTTCGACACCTTGGCAAATGAGACAGCGTCCCTGATCCTTGATCGTCGACGGATGTCAGAACTCCGGATTCTTTCTCTCATTTGAGTGCAATGTGATATTCCAAGCACAGCTCTTTCTATTCTTCTTTGGGAGACCTGAATGGCGTTCTCATCTCATTCACCATTGTTCAATAGAAATATAATGTGGGCCACGTGTACTTTTTATTTTGAGACCACATCAACCGTGCTGCCATTTTTACTTCAGATGGGAAATATAATTTAGCAAATGCAAGTTTTAGTATTTTTCTGTTTTTTTAACTGTTAATCCTTCATTACACAATTCCACCTCTATTTTTTCCTTATCAGCTTTAGAATTTCCTTTAGCCATTCATTTATGACTTAGTCTATTGGTAACTAAATCCCTCAGTTTTTCTTCACTTGAAAATGCTTTTAATCTTTCTTTCTTTTTGGAGGGTGGGGGCAGAATGACTCCTAACCAGTAGTCAGGAGGTTTGGAATTGAGTCTGGATTGAGTGTATGCAAGACATGAGTCTTAACCACCGTTCTATTTCCTGCCCCCTCAATTTCATTTCTGTCTCATCCCAAGCAGTCTACTCACTTCCTGTGAATGACAGCCAGGTGCAGTTCCTGCATCCTTTTTTTTTTTTATCCCATTTGCTTTCCTCAGTCTCCAGCCACGGCCACATGCATGTGGGCAAGATCCCTGCACTAAGTACTTGTTGCTGAGCCCCAAGTGCTCTTGTCCTGTCCTGCTTTCCCAATCTCTGGCCACAGTCATGTGCGTGCAAGTGGGTGAGACTCCTATGCTCAGCATCTTATCACTACCTGGGCATCAGAGCCCTACCTGAACCTGAGCTTTCCTGGGCATCTGAGCCCTGGCTGTATTTTGTCCCTGTCTGGGCCTATATGGCCTGCCTGTACTCAGCCATCTGTCTGGGAGTGCAGCCTTACCTGATCCTACAGTCTGTGGAGAGAGGAAGATGGTGGTCTGGGAAGAGAGAGCCAGAAGAGAGTGAAATCGGGCTGGGAACTCCTTTTATCTGATGGTATCCCATCCCCCAGCCATTCCATTATCTATTCTGATTAGCTACCCGTTCAATGGGCAAAATTTAAAGTGACCAACGAAATTCACCTGGCCCTCCACCCTTTCACTCCTGCTTTATCATCGTTATTGTTCAGAAGTATGGTTATGACATGCCTTACCGATGCTCCAACCGATAGCACAGCGGGTAGGGCGTCTGCCTTGCATGCAGCCAACATGGCCGACCCGAGTTCGATTCCTCCGCCCCTCTCGGACAGCCCGGCAAGCTACCGAGAGTATTCGATATGCCAGACACAGTAACAACAAAGTCTCCAATGGAGACGTTACTGGGCCCGCTCGAGCAAATCGACGATCAACGGGAGGGCCTTTACCTTTACCTTTACCTTATTGTTCAGAAGTATGGTTATGACATGCCTTATTGTAGAACTTTGATACTATTGGGATTCACTTACATACTTGAATTTTTAGGTTTAATTTGCTTTTGTTTGGTCAGATTGGACAATTAAGGGCATCCAGATAGGAAAGGAAGAAATCAAGCTCTCACTATTCGCAGATGCTATGATACTATATCTAAAGAATCCTCAAGGCTCTACCAAGAAACTCCTAGAAACAATAGACTTGTACAGTAAAGTCGCAGGCTATAAAATCAATATCCAAAAATCCATGGTCTTCCTATACGCCCCAGAAAATCAAGTACCTCAGAATCAGCCTACCTAAGGAGTTAAAGGACCTCTACAAAGAAAACTACAAAAAGTTACTCCACGAAATAAAAGAGGACATGAGGAAATGGAAACATATCCCCTGCTCATAAGCCACCCATGAGGGTCCACTGATATCAAGTCATAGATTTCCATAGCTCTTACCTGGTGGTAGAGGTGGATAGAGAAAAAGCAGATTTCCTTCTCAAAGCCACTGCCTCTCTCCTCCCCCTTCACTCCACCAGCAACACTAACATGCTGAAAGCAATATCTGCTTTAAATGCTGACTTAGCTTAATGATAGCAAGATAGCAATCAGTCAGCATTCAGACTTGTGTTTTATCCCTTCTCTGATCTAGCAACGCAAACTTTACAAACATTACCCAAGAGCAGGCAGGTAGATGGGAAAGAGCCCTCACCCTCCCCCAACAGTGAATGCACAGCGGGTAGGGCGTCTGCCTTGCACGCGGCCAACATGGCCGACCCGAGTTCGATTCCTCCACCCCTCTCGGAGAGCCCGGCAAGCTACCGAGAGTATTCGATATGCCAGACACAGTAACAACAAAGTCTCCAATGGAGACGTTACTGGGCCCGCTCGAGCAAATCGACGATCAACGGGAGGGCCTTTACCTTTACCCAACAGTGAAATTCCTGGGAAATAATGAAACCAATAGCCCTGAAACTGCAAAAAGCCCTTTTTGCAGAAATGGAAACTAAGGCCTGGTAAGGCTTCCCCTGGCACCAACAGACCCAGAGAGAGCTGGAGCCCTCCGAGAGAAGCTCCAGCAGGAACAAAAGCCAGGAAAGGAATTGCAAAGAGAACCTTCAACCACTCCCAACTCTACCCGCTTGGCAGCAACCTTAGCAATGGACTTTTACTTAGGTAGAAGCCCTGTGTGGGAGCAAGTTGGAGAAACCCTATAAATATAAGCCATCTGTTATAGTGTTTCTCCAACAAAGGAAGGGTGCACACATGCTGCCTGAGCTCGTGTGCTGTTTGTGCCCACGTGGCCACATCTCCCCTCTAGAGATGTGTACTGGGGCTCTCTCCATCTCTGGAGTAGCCTGTGTTCTCCCTTGAGTACATTAGTCTTACTCTCTCCCATTACTCTCCTTCCTTCTCTTTCCTAAAAACCTCCAAATAAAATCCTTTTTACAAGACAAGGATCCAGAAACTCTGAGTAAGTTCTGTGACTGACTTTCCTTTCCTGCAAAGAGCAATCCCAGCATCTGCAGCTCCCCCAAGAGATTGAGTGATGGGGATCAACTCCAGTGCCAAGAAGACCAAGAAGACATCAAGTGTGGCTTGATATCCACCGTGTGGGGCTGGCAGGATTCCAAGTCCATGCCATGCAGGGGCTCATAGCAGATTTGATCAGTCCTAACCTTCTCAGCAGGTCCAGGGGTGGCAGAGGTGGATCAGGAGAAAGTAACCGTCTCTCTCCTCCTTGCCTCACATAAGCCACCTGTGGGGACCCACCAACTTCATTCTTAACTCAATCTTCCATTAATAACCAAATCATGACCCAGCTGAAAGCACTGAAGCCGGTAGTCCAGTATCTAGGCATGCAGCACGAAGTTTTAATATAATCATTTAGACTTCTCTGAGACCCCCCCCCTTTAATACGTTTGTATGACTGCATGACTGCATTCCCTATAATCAATCAGTAAGTTGGAGCAAAGTAGAAGACCACTTGCCAGATAAGTATAGAGTACAGCTATTTAGGGTCTTTCAACTGTAGGGATTACAAAGACAAATAGAATAGGAAACTGTTGGGACTTTAGTGAGTAATGGTACCTTTTGAGAGCTGTGTAAAGCACCCAGCCTCTGGTCTTCCTCATACCTAATGAATGTTGATGTGCTTCCTAATTGTCCTTAACATCAACAATGCCTCACTTGTTTGGAACCCAGTGGGGGGGTTGGGGGGGCAGGAGGGAGGGGCATTACTGTAATTGAATAAATGTTTAGCCTGTGAGAGTAATAGGGGATGCCCAGTGACCTAAAACTAGGACAGTGACTTTTTATTTGTCTGTCTTTATGTGTTTTCTGTCTCATTCTCTGAATCTGACCCTTGTTAGACAGGGGTCAAAGGTGCCGGTCTGATTGACTTTATACAGTGGGTTGCTTTTATTAGGTAACCTTTCAGCAATCCTTGAGGGTTTGGTTTAGTTGTAGCAAAGGATGTTAGTTCTTTTTTGTCTGAAAATGTTTTTATACCTCCCTCAAATATAAATGACAACTTTGCCAGATAGAGGTCTCTGGGCTGAAAGTCTTGTTTATTTCACTTTCCTTTAAAAACATTCAAATGAATGTGGGTTGTTGTTGTTTTCATTTCATATGGGAAAAATAGGATTCTTTTACTTCCCTTGTATTTGAGGTTTTTCCTTCTTTCTTATTGCTTAAGTAGTCTGTTTCTCTCTCTTTGTTCTTACCTTTATGTATCTGGTGTTGTTTTCTTCATAAAGTATTCACTGTATCGCTGTATCACTGTCATCCCATCGGTCATCAAATTACTCGAGTGGGCACCAGTAATGTCTCTATTCCTCCCAGCCCTGAGATTTTAGCAGCTTCTTCTTACTTTGTCTTTTCCCAATGATTGGAGGCTCTTTCAGGGTAAGGGGAATAGACCTGTTGTTGTTACTGTATTTGGCATATTGAATACGTCATGGGGAGCTTGCCAGGCCCTGCCCATGTGGGCACTGCCCATACTCTCAGTAGCTTGCTGGGCTTTCCAAGAGGCATTTATTTATATATATTCACTATGATCTGTTTCCTACTGTCTGAACCCCATCAGATATGGTCTAGTAATTGTGAAAAATGGGTAGGAAGGCCGCATGGTCCGGAAAGTGGCCTGAAGCATGGCGGTGGTTGGGTAGTGGAGGTCAGCTGCCAGGGCTGGGTCCCTTGGGGTGGGGCAGGCTCTCACCCACCCCAGAGCCTGGCGTGGAAAACACGAGAAACCTCACCCGGCCCGGACACGGACAATTGACTGATAGCTCTTTCTCAATTCTGTGGGTGGTGGTGCATGGCTGTTCTTAGTTGGTGGAGCAATTTTTCTGGTTAATTCTGATAACTAACGAGACTCTAGCATGCTAACTAGTTACACGACCTCTGAGTGGTCGGCATCCCCCAACTCCTTAGAGGGACAAGTGGTGTTCGGCCACCTGAGATTGAGCAATACCAGGTCTGTGATGCCCTTAGATGTCCGGGGCTGCACGCACGCTACACTGACTGGCTCAGCGTGTGCTGGCAGGCGCAGGTCACCCGTTGAACCCCATTCATGATGGGGATCAGGGATTGCAATTATTCCCCATGAACGAAGAATTCCCAGTAAGTGCGGATCATAAGTTTGTGTTGATTGAGTCCCTGCCCTTTGTATACACCGCCTGTCTCTACTATGGATTGGATGGTTTAGTGAGGACCTCGGATCTGCCCTGCCGGGTCGGCCCACGGCCCTGGCAGAGCACTAAGAATATAGTCGAACTTGACTATCTGGAGGAAGTAAAAGTCCTTAAAGTATTATGTTCAGTATTCTTTGGGCCTCTTGCCTCTGTGCAGAAGCCTCTATACAGAGATGAGGACGTTCTGAGCTATTACATGTTCCCACAAGTAGTTCTTTCTCTCCTGGTATTGCTGTAATTCAGATATTACTCCTCTTTATATTCTCTTCCATTCCTTTCCATTTTCTTTTGCTACTCAGTTGTGGTTAATGAGTAGCATATTGCCTTGAAGATCACTCATAGAATTCTCCACATTTTGAATTCTGGTACTGTGGTTTGCTCCTTCAATTATATGTGTTTAGATTCTTTTACCCTTGGAAAATTCTTTTTTGGATTGATTGAATTTCTTTCCCAATGATTGCTAAATTTTCATTGCCATTGCATGGAATTTTGATTTGATATCCTCCTGATTCAGGCTTGAGGTTTTTAGGAATTTGAGGACTTTTTTGATATGTCTACCAATACAGATGATTTTCACATTGTGTTCAGGATTTTGTCAATGCTGACTGTTAGGGCCCTCCTGTTGATCATCGATTTTGCTCGAGCGGGCCCAGTAACGTCTCCATTGGAGACTTTGTTGTTACTGTGTCTGGCATATCCAATACTCTCGGTAACGACTGCTAACCTCAGCAGTTAGGGGGAGTGAACTCAAATAACTGACCCAGGAAAAGACAGCCAATCCCTAGTGGGAAAGTCCCTAACCGCCCGAGGCTCACCAATCGGGAAGAGGTTGGTTGACAGTTGGGGTTCCAGGTATAAAAGGGACTCAGAGGCATAGGTATGCGCTAGCTCTCTGGGGAGACGGCCTTGATGGATTGATTGATCAGAATCTGGACTCTGCTTGGTGCAAAATAAAGCTCTGCTAGACTTTTGAATTTGTGTTGCACTTTTCCCTTAGATCATGGACCCTAACACTGACAAATGTAACTTTAAATTCCTGGTCATCTGGTACTGACCTGATATGCTATTTTACACTAACTGACTACCATTTATGTATGCCTCTGATACTGGGACCATTACCAATGTTGGGGGGGGGGGGTTCGTAATCAAAAGACCACAAGAGACCAAAATATTAGAATTTAGAGGTCTATTGACACCAGCTGGCGAGATGTCCTGCTGGGCAAGAGCAGAAGCCCTGATCTCTTGTTAGGCAAAACCTCATCCTGGTGCCCCAAGCACTTTCTTAAGCACATGCAACACTTGTTTTGCCCACCAGGGTTCACATCCTGGCACCCACTAAGTTCACACAAGTCCAGCAAACAGGTTTTTACAGAGGTGAGAAAAAGTAGTTATAACAGGAGTCCATAAAGCAAACAGTCATCTTTAACTATATCCCTCTAAAATCCTAGTCCATTGTTCCTGTTTGCAATCCATGATGGGCTTTCAGTCCTCCAGCAAGTTCAGTGTACTTATGGAATGACAGTTAAATCAGCTAAAAAAAAAAAACCCTGTAGTACTGTAGCACTGTCCTCCCGTTGTTCATCGATTTGCTCAAGCGGGCCCAGTAATATCTCCGTTGTGAGATTTGTTGTTACTGTGTTTGGCATATCGAATACGCCATGGGGAGCTTGCCAGGCTCTGCCCTGCAGGCGGGCTACTCTCAGTAGCTTGCCGGGCTCTCCGAGAGGGGTGGAGGAATCAAACCCAGGTTGGCCGCATGCAAGGCAAACGCCCTACCCACTGTGCTATTGCTCCAGCCTGAAAGAAGTGAGTGGTCGCAAGGTCAATCTGAAGTCAACCTGCAGCAAAAACAAAACAAAACAAAACAAAACAAAACCATAAACTTTTAAAAACATTAAATTTTTTATTGCTCCCTTTCAGTCTCCCCCATTATACCTTATATAGGTCTTTCAGTGGGACATACAGGAGTATGTCTAATTTCCCCCAATTTTTGCTGGAATTTTAATGGAGGTACCCTTGTTGTATCCCGGGAAGGGAGTCTCACTCACACATTGACCGGACCAGATTCGAGGATGCAAACGCAAGCCACTCTTTATTGCTAGCTCAAGCGAAGGTTCAAGTCTCTTCCAACACAGTGGAGTCTTGACAAAGACCCCAACCCAAGTTGCAGGGAACATTTTATGGCATATTGTTACATAAGCAATGTTTGGCAGTTTTCTCAAGAATTGCGGCAAAGTATTCACAAGTCTGTGAGCTAATTGTTCATGCCCACCTGCTGTGCCCAAAGATAACCTACTTATATTAGGACTAGCTAGAGGCATCTAGGGGATTTCCAGCTTCGGCCAAGGACAGCCTCATCCTATCTTTGATGAGAGACCCCAATTAATTCAAGATGCAGGGGCCCACAGTCAAGAGCAAAAGTAGGAGCACAGGGGTCCCAGGTGGGATGGGACCAGGGTGACAAGTTGACTTTTCCAGATCCCCCTTTATAACAATACCTATAGCACAATCTTCACCATTAAACACAATTCAGGAGGACTGAAATTGGCAAAGTAGGAAGGAGAGGAGACAAGCAAGGAATTACATACAAGCAAGCCAAGTATTGTTGGGTCCCTAACATAGGGGCTCCTCTAGCAGACCTGTGGTATAATCACTGGGAGATCACTCTATAGTTTTGGTTACAACAGGCCTGGTAGGTCCCTGGTAGGTCCACACGTCCCAGTGTGGGCCATAACTGACACAGATCAATGTTAATTCTACCTGTCTCAATATCAGAAAGCACTCAGTGCCCAAAACTGGGGCATGCAAGGAACTCGCTCCACAGCTGTCACTATGAGCAGACAGAAACAGAATAACTTGTGCCCTTCCCATGGTTCCTTTAAGTATCTTTCTTCAGTCTTATCTTGAAGGGAGTGGGGGTCATCTCCCGTTGTCCGGACATGCCACTGGTTGGAGTCGTCTGTATGTTCCATTGTGTATGGATGAGGAGTTGCTAGTTCCCTTTCACTCTGGCGGTGTGCTCCAGGCCCTGCATAGAGCTGGGCCTTGTTACCTGTAAGGTCTGTAATGACAGGAGAAGCGAGAGATCATACATTCTGGCCTACACTTCCTCTTTCAAGGCTAACTGGAATAGTGACAGTCGACCCGAAAGAATTTCAAAGGGAGCAGAGTTCCACTCCGTAAAGGGAGTTCACACAACATGGCAATTGGAAGGGATTTTTGGGGGAAGGGGGAATTCCTTAATCTACCTACATCCATATTCCCCTAGAGATTTCACCTCCTTAGATCTTTGAAAGGGATGTGGTCAAAGTTTCATCTTCTGGGGCTGTTTCATGCTGATAAAGGGGCGCCAACCCTGCCTGCACAAAGGGTGAATTCTCATGATAACTTAGTTTTTAATGGGCCCCTGGCAATGAATGGGTTGGGTACCTGAAATTATCAGCATCTTAAAGAAAAGATCAGGCAGATTAAAAATGAAAAATATTTACTTCCTCACCCATGAATTTAGTTGATAGAAAAAGATTTCCGGTATCCAGATCTTTCTAATTTACACAGAAACACCAGGCCACCTCTCTGAATTTCTCAGTATAGATTGGAAAAGTTTTTGTCTATCCACTGAAGAACCAATAGATATTTATACCTTAAACATTTGAGCATTTGATCCTGTGCATGAAGTCAAGCCAGTCCTCCCCTGGATAAGACTCTGATGTTGAACAGGCGCTGTTAGGAGGGCAGACCCAAGATTTCCACTAGGTTTATTAATGGCACAGAAAGCACAGTTCTGAGTTACTGCATTGGTCCAGGAGTTAGCAATTTCCCTTGTTTGGTAACCCATCCATCAACCATCCTTTGGAAACCTTGCTCCACTGCCCATTCTTCCTCTTCTGCAGAGTGTTCTGGCTTATAGGAAATGTTTTCTAAATGGTGTATTAATCTCATGATGGAAAAGAATTAAAAACTGTTAAAAATCTCTGTTCTCTCCAAATGACTATGTGCATTCACAGAAATAAGAATGAGGGGCTGGAGCGATAGCACAGCAGGAAGGGCATTTGTCTTAGCTGACCTGGGTTCGATTCCCAGCATCCCATTTGGTCCCCCAAGCACGCCAGGAGTGATTCCTGAGTGCAGAGCCAGGAGTAACCCCTGAGCATCGCCAGGTGTGACCCAAAAAGAAAAAAACAGAAATAAGAACGAATACTTAGAACCCACTTAGATGTCCACACTCAGCACTTCAGCTGATTGACAGGCTGGGGGAAAGCAATTGATCCTGCACTTTGAGCTGAGGTTCCTTCCTGGTAAAGCTCTGGCTTCCACTTTTCTGACCAGACTGGTTATAGCATATACAACATTGAGTCTTTTTATGGACTAGGCAACTAATTTACTAAATTACTCAATTATTGAATCACCTTTGTATAATGAGAACAAAAGAGTCAAATTCCAGAAACATGGTTTTCTCTCCTTCATTATAAATTTTCCAGATGGCTTTACAAACCTGGCTCATTCCTTGGCATAAACACAGCAGGATTGACTTTATTTGGGGTACCCCGTTATTTACTGAGAAGCCCTAGAGATTGGTTAAAGACAGAGCAGGAGACACACCAATAATGACATTTAATATTTAGTCACACATCAGGGCTACCCCAGGCTTGGTCACAGGATGTGAAGATCAGGTCCCATGATGAACTAAAGGTAGAGTCTTCAAGCTGAACTGGATGTGGCCTCAGGCCTCTCACCCGTAGGAGTGTCCTGGCAGTTAGGAATCCATCCCATCCCTTCTTCAGGGCTGGGAGAGATCTCGACCTCCAGTTTTTGGACACTGAGGGAGGGACCCAAGCTGAGTAAGTCGTTGCAGATTTCTAGCTTCCTCATTTACCATGGCACAGACGATGTCCAGTCCTTCCTTGAGCTGGCCTGCCGCTGAGGTTTGTAGGGTACTTGAAACAGTAACTGTTTAATACCCACTTCTGTCATTTAGACGAATCCCTCAACTCTCTCCCTGAAAGAGGGCTTTTGGGGTCCTATATCTGGTTTTCCTGTCTGCAGTAGGGGTAGGTCCTATTGCAGAGAGGGAAGATTTTTATCTGGTTTTATGCAAACAAACATAGTTTCATGAAGCATTTAAAAAAGAACATGCTGAAGGTACAAAGGGAAGAAAAGCAAATATTTCACCTTACAATGAGATGTAGCTGTTGGCTATAGGTCCTAGTCAAAAGAAGCATTAAGTTCTGTAGAGATAGAATATACAGTTTCATTTACTCCCATATTGAAAACCTTGATTTCCAGTTGTCTAAGAGCACTGTAATAGGAGTCTGGATACTAGAACAATTCTGCAAATATAATCTAAGGAGTTCTTATAACAGTATAGTTTTTCATTTTCTTTCTTAAAACACCACCTCAAACGTACACATTTCTTTACATTCTCAAGCCTTCTACGCATTCCTTCATGTTCATTTTGTTCCGTTCTTCACTTTAACAGGATTCCTTTTCCTTTTTCCATCAACAACATCGCCATCCATTATCTTTCTTACTTAAAATGCACATTTGTTTTCCTTCCTTATAATTATATCTCACAGGTTTTAACTTCCTTATTTTACTGAACTTAGCTTGATCTACCAAGAAATTTGGAAAGAAGTTTGTTAATAATTTTCTCAATTACTGTGACTAAGCTGCACTCTGCAGTACACTTTCAAAAGCATTAACTCAGAATAGATATTCAAAAGGTTTACACTGCTCATAATTAAAGATCTTATAACACAGAATTCCAAATTCTAGGAAAATATGGGTAAAGGAGGATTAAAATGCTCACAAGATTCATATGTTTCATTTACCTACATCTTTCTTCAATCTTTGTCCACTTCATCACTTCTAGTGGACTGCATTTTGTATTTTATTCCATTGAATAACTTTAACCTCAATTTTAATTTTTCTCCAGTACACAACTCAAATAGCTTTATATGCAGGGTAAGCTTGCTTTTTTAAACAATCCTTGAAAATAACATAATAGAGAAATGGAACAGAGTTTTAGATTGTTTATATTTATTTTAGTACGAAGCTCAAATATTCCTTCTAGTTTTCTGTTTCTTGAGACAAAACTCCTCTGCCAGAATACTTTAAAAAATAAATTCCTTTTTACCACAAATACATATTTTGATTTCTGGATATATTCTATTCAAGAGGCATTCAAAACTTCTAACACTTAGATATCAACTTCTTAACTTCAAAACTGAAATCAGAATAAGGCTTTAATTTATCACCATTCTCAATTCTAATTGGCCTCAGCTGAGGAAGGAGAGGTGGTGGCTGCCTCTGTTCAACTGTCAGGTGACTAAAGCCAAAAAGGGCGGGTTTTAGCTGCTTGTATTTTAGCTGCACACTCCCCCCCCCCCCCCCCCCGCGCCCTTTCAGCAAGAATAATGAAGCTGGTCTGAAATTTCAAAAAAAACAAAACAAACATGATATGTTTAAACTCTGATTGGATAAAAGCTTTGCAGCCAAAATTATAACTCTAGTAACTCATGCTTTAAACCAAACCATTACTCTTT